>NC_091130.1:117682913-118395413 GCF_040183065.1 Periplaneta americana
AGTCCACTGCGCAGTGATGGAGCGTTTCCCACATAACTAAAAAACTATCCAACATTCTGTAATGAAATTTTTGTGTGTATTTATGCATGTAATATCCACAGTACGATGCAATATCACTTCTCTACCTTTAGTAAATTGTTTGATAAAAATAAATTTATTTTAAAAACGGTCAAATATCAGTATTTTCTTCTAACACAAAATAAACAAATATTATTTATTAAGGAATGCATTTAAAACAGCATTATATTTTAAACGTGAGTTTCAGCAATAAAATAAAAGAGAGAGAACATGAAAAGTTAACTAATTTATGAGTTATGAGGGAAATGCTTCATCACTGCACAGTAAACTGCCACCATTTTCAATTTTGAGAAAAAATATATATAAATAATTTTTTTAAATCGTAAAAATATTTTTTGCATATAGCATGAGAACAGTGTTTTACACATACCAATTTTCATTATTGTACAAGATACAGTAATGGAGAAAAAAAATGTTGAATATTTCCAAACCTTTTACTGCTGTAAGCTGTACCACCTAACCCCTTAAGTCAAATTACGACTAGTTAATTGTGGATTAGTAACATGTTGGTAAAATCGGTCCTAAATGCAACAATTAGTTTTCGAAATCATCAGCTACGAATCTGGTTGTTAGTTCTCTTTACTGCTAAACTCTGGTAATATTCCCTTGTCACTTGAATATGGCCGGTAAGAAATTACTGTGATTAAGCCTGCGGTTGAAGTCCTTACCGAGGTTAATGTGCAATAAAAATGCATAACCATGTTTAAATAGCAATTTAACCGGTGTTTACAGGATGTAACTGAGATTGATGCATGTGTCCTTGAGAGTCGAAAGAAGAGATACAAAAAAGATAAATACAAACTTCTACCACTATTGCGAAGTCTCTGAAGAATTCAGACGTGCACTATCTCAAGAGGTTGACTGATATTAGGGCTTATCTACCGTCCAAACTCCATTATCATACGAGTATTATAAGTGTTGAATCAAGAGGTCGGTGATTAGAAAGGCTACTCATTTCTCTTATCCACAAAAAGAAATATAAGTAGAGAATCGTTACCCATTGCTTTCGCCAACGCTTTGTACTAAATAAAAGACAATAAGCAAAATAGGGAATTCCCCGCTACGTTTCATGCCAATGATGCAAAACATTTGATATTTATTGATGTATGTTAAAAATAGCTCTATAGGTGTAGACCGCAAAGTGCTATATTCTCGAGATGCATATATCTTCCGGATGTCCGTAATAAAGACAGCTCTATCTTACTCGCACAACATCCGGACATAGCCCACATGTTATCGAGAACGATTCATGACGTATCTTTCCTTGCGTTACGTCTATACGGTGACATGAAAAGACATAACAATTTAATGCACTAGTATGATTTCGTCATTGAATTAATTACGTAATGTGAAACGATGACGTGAAAAGAGCTAAACAATATTATTTATAAAGTAATATAATTTCGTCATTGAATTAATGATGTAATATAATATGATGACGTGAAATAGCTTAAAGCAATGTAATTTCGTCATTGAATTTATGATGTAGGCTAATACAATACGATGACGTAAAACAGCTCAACCATATTATCTATAAAGTAATATAATTTCGTCATTGAATTAATGATGTAATAATAAGATGACGTGAAATAGCTTAAAGCCTAACCATATTATTTTTAAAGTAATGTAATTTCGTTGCGTGTTATTATTCGGTTGAGAAGCTTTTATCATCTAGTCTGCTGTCAAAAAATCTGAAAGTTAGAATTTATAAAACAGTTATATTACCGGTTGTTCTGTATGGTTGTGAAACTTGGACTCTCACTCTGAGAGAGGAACATAGGTTAAGGGTGTTTGAGAATAAGGTGCTTAGGAAAATATTTGGGGCTAAGAGGGATGAAGTTGCAGGAGAATGGAGAAAGTTACACAACGCAGAACTGCACGCATTGTATTCTTCACCTGACATAATTAGGAACATTAAATCCAGACATTTGCGATGGGCAGGGCATGTAGTACGTATGGGCGAATCCAGAAATGCATATAGAGTGTTAGTTGGGAGACCGGAGGGAAAAAGACCTTTGGGGAGGCCGAGACGTAGATGGGAGGATAATATTAAAATGGTTTTGAGGGAGGTGGGATATGATGATAGAGACTGGATTAATCTTGCACAGGATAGGGACCGATGGCGGGCTTATGTGAGGGCGGCAATGAACCTCCGGGTTCCTTAAAAGCCATTTGTAAGTAAGTAAGTAATGTAATTTCGTCATTCAATTAGTGATGTAATGTGCCGACGCCTATTTCACACTAAAATTACTTATTGAAAGAATAGAGAAATTCACATAAAAACTCATCTAGCATTTGTTGATATCCATAAAGCCTTTGATACCATAAATATAATTAGATTAATAGAAATTTTGACACAAGATAATGTTCCTAATCAATTAATAAGAACAACATTTAATATTTATAAAGAAAACTAAATTACAGTACAAGTAAGAGGTAAACTTTCCAAATGGAATGTCATAAATCAAGGAGTATGTCAAGGATGTTGCTTATCTCCCTTATTATTTATAATATATCGATGGTTGAGAACCATACTGTTCTAAGTCCAACTTTTTATGAGAAAGAAATCTGTGTTTCATTGTGTTCCAGTTCTTGTCTAAATACATGAATTGAACAAAATTTAAATAATTGATAAAATGGCAAGCTTACTAAACGACATTTCATACAAGTTGAGAGGATGCGAAGACATTTCTTTCCCCTTCTATTTGCCATGAGTCCGTGAGTAACAGAACGGTAGCTGTTATCTCTTATACCTGCACCCCCCAAGCTGTACACACAAGAAAATAGAATATTAAATAAAGTATACATGAGTGGATGTAAAATACAGTGACATAGATGTTTGACAATTACATGTTTCAGCATATTTTAGTGTCGTTCTTACAATATTTTCAACTAATAATTAAATAAAGGGATGCTAGTTTGTATTATGAAGTCAGGGGGGAGTGACACAGTGCAGATTGTCCCGTTGTGTATGCTGAAATGTAGCAACTAGAGGTGAAGAAAACATTTATCTTCTGCTGTCAGTAGCTTTTTAATGTGCCAGTTGATAAAAACAACAATAAAATGAAATACAAACGCTTAGCATAGGCTTTCGAAATATAGATTACCGGTAAACATTTTCAATAATAAGAATTTTCACTATGTTCGAAGTCAATTAGTCGAACATCAGTAAGATGTACAGTAGCATCTTCCCCTTCACGGATGATAAAGAGTGTGAGTAGAGGGGAAGGCCTATCAACCAAACTGAAATGGGGATTAGTGTTAATTATATAAGCACGTGTGCCTGTTGTAGGGGTGTGTTTGCAACAGCCAGCGATATCAAGATGACGGCACGATCTAGCGTGGTGGGAATATAATGGTGTAGCAGACGGTTGACTCAAACTCGTTTCCTACTGCGCATGTCGTCACTTGGGAAGCAGCAGCGGCGCGCTAATTCGTGCCGCAGTGCTTGAGGAACAAAACAAACAGCTGTTATGTGTACGTGCACGGTGTTAATTCTTTGTGTATATGTGTATATATATGTATATATATATATTATATTGAATGTTATTCTTGTATCAGTAATGCTATTAATGTGACACATGCTATTAGTATGACTGGATGTGCAGTATCTCGTTGTTTGACTTACAATCGAAAAACAAAGGAACTGACGTAAAATATTATAGGTTTCCAAAGAATGAAGACTTGGCAAGACAATGGTTGCATGCTTGTAGAAGGGAGGATGAAGTCAATTTACAGCACGATGAGTTTTCTCGCATGTTACTAAATTTTATTTGCTTCGCAACTCATTTGCAAAATATAGTTTCATGTTAAACTTATTGTTTGACTTATTCCATAGATTGCTTTGAGGGAAAAGAAAGGGGGTAAAAATCTAAAGACTTAATGTTGTTTCAGCTCGAATTTGTTGACTTCATTTTGAGGAGTCAAGTTACGAAGTACCTTCAAAGCAGAAACTCCTAAATTATGAACCAAAAAGCAGTCGTAATCTGAAAGTAGACGCTATACCCACAAAAGCTCTGGCGTAGTCTTGCTTGAAACGAAAATCAACAGACAATCTGAGATTGGACAGATGTGAAAAACGGAGAAGGAGGAAAGAAATTCATGACATCATTGCCAAATAGTTCATGTACTGTTCAGGCCACTCCCAAACCCAATTCAGACGAACATGTATTAGAGGATAGTGCGTTAGACCTAAATAACGAAACGTGAGTAATTACAGCAATTATATAATTATAATAGCTATTAACTGGTATGTTCCTGTGTATCGTATTGTTAAAATTTTTCACATATGAGTCGCTCCGCAGAAGGGAATAATTTTCTCATAGTTCCTCAAAACTTTCTAAGCTAAAAGGACTTAATTACATGTCTCATAAAATGTTAAAGCTGTGGTATCTTTTAATAACTTCCAGACAGAAAAGGCTTCAGTAAATGGAAGGATTCAATTGTCTCGAATGTCAATAGAGGAGCAAAAAAGGCTTCAATCAATGGGCATAAAATAATTATTTTCTCGCTTAACCCTAGCATTATCACGGTTGGGAAAAAATTGCCCACCCTTTTTATTTTCTAAATTTTTTTGAATTAATGAAATCTGACAGCTTTCACCTTTACTCTATTTGTCTCTAACATGGTAAAGTATGCACACATGTGTACTGTTTTAGATTTCAAATATAGCAGACTAATAATTTGAAGTATTTGTTAGTGGACAGATTTTATCCACCCTTGGCATTTCATATGACCTATACTTTTAAACATTTTCTAGTTTGAATTCTGTGATTTTTGTCCATTGTTGTAACTGTTTGTAATGCCGTTAAAGTCGTTTACTGTTTCAATTCTCCTACTTGCAGTGTAGAAACTTGAGATGGTAAATTTGTTCTTTTTTTATTGGTGTTTATTCAGGGATACAGAACATAGACATGAGTTGTTTTGTGGTTAATAGCAGCCTTAATGTTTTGGGTGAAAGTGATATTATAGTGCTATTGGAAATTGATTTACCGGCGGAGTTGAAGAAAGAAAGTGGTAGTGAGGAAGATAATACAGAAGTGGTTGGTGAGGGTGAATCAAGGTCTATTTCAAGTACTAGCTGCTAACAAGAAAGCCGTTCACATTACGAAAATTAATGTCAGATGTGGAAATTGTGGACTTAATTTGTGTAAAAAATATTCAGATATTAAAATTGTGTGCAGGAGCATTTTACTAAAAGAAATATGCAGAATCACTGGAATGAAAAACTGATGTGTGTTTTTTTAAGTAATGTAAAAATGTTGACGATGAAACTTTATTGAACGTATTTGAGGAGTTCGGAATCAAAACGCGTTAAGTCCACATTTTATCGAAAATGCGTTTTTTTTTTCGAATTTGCCTTCTTTTAGGGACACTTCATCATGCTACACTTGACATTTGTTGCAATTCACATTTTCAGCCTCTTTAAAGCCAGCCTGAAATCGAACGTCTGATTCAGAAAGTATTCTGTCCATCACCCTGAATGAATCAAACCGAGTTGAGTCCATGAACTTAAGATATCTTCTAACGAAAGCAGTACACCAGAATGAACGTAATTAATTCAACACCTGCCTTTAACAAATGTTCATTATTGACTCTATTCTAAAGTTTGCTTGTTGCTACCTTTAAGTTCATGCAGTAAGATTTAAAAGGACAGGTTTATTGCCTGGAATCTCTATTTAAATCTCCACGCGCAGACAGTGAATTGGTGGTGTGCGGTAAGTGGCATTTAAAGGCAGGTGGAGGTCGTTTGCAATAAACATGGGTCTTTTACTACAAATATTGTGATGATATACTCATAATTTGGTAACAGTTTGAACAGTATGTTAAGTTTCGAAAGATTTCAGTACAAAACATTTCTTGTGAGATTTACAAAATTTGCAGGTTCTCCCTGGCTTCTTTTAATGTGGGTGGTAGGTATATGACGGGAGGGGGGGATAAGCCCAACAGCTTGTTTGTAATATTGTCGTCGTAACTCCAGCATCTCCTCCCCTTTCACTAACACTTCAGTTAGACAAGGTCAACCCTCTATAAAATGCCTGCTTCCAGGTCAAGTCGAAGATTTGTATAGATCCTTTCCTTCCTGGGTTTGCTTCCCTTCACGGTCTTACATGCAATTACGTAGACATTGAAAAGCTGAAAAGTACCATAAACATTATATTGAAGAAACATTTCTGTAGTTTTTTTACGTATTTTCCCATAATGGAGAAGGGATATAAGACTATTCTGATGCTGACCTGATAGTCAACCCACAACATAACATTATTATACTCCATTACGCCCTTCAGTTTCACCACTGTTTATTCCCCTTCATTGTTACCCTTTTTTCCCTTATTTTGTTGACCATGTGAATGTTGTGCTTCGTAGACAGACCTTTTCTGTCATGTCACTTTACTGCCAATAACTCTTACAAGACTTCGACTCTGATTCCCTTTCTTAAACTTTGTTCATTCCACTTGTAATGCAGGACAGAACTTCAATGCACTTTTATTCAAACAGTTAGAATTCTGGAAAACCTTTCGCATATATTTAGAGGAAAATAACTCCTCTTCTTCACGAAAGATCGTTTTACAACATACAACAACCCTCTAAATAGACAGCTTGAAAAAACTGCATTTGACATCTTCAATGAAAACTGTCAATAAAAGTCGCAGGGTCACAAAGACGTCATGTCTAGACGGCTATGCTTTGGGAGCGCATCACGTTCCTGACAAGACGTTAGTAGGGAAGGAATTAGTTAATATAGCTTCTTGGTATTTATAATCAATTAGCCTACCCCACTTCCAAAACCTTACTGAGCTGAGCTGAGCTGAGCTAAGCTAGCAAGCTACGAGAGAGTCTGCAATGCTTCCCGCGTGACGTCATCACGTAGTAGGAGAACGGGCGAGGCTGCGCACTGCTTCACCATTATATTCCCACCACGCGATCTAGTAGACTCTGATGATGGTATACAGTATACACCGAAACAGCTGTAAGCCACACGTGCTTATATAATACACTAGTAATATTTTGCAATTCATTTTGATTAATTTTCAGAAAAGCCTATGATATATAATACGAAATATTTATTTTCAGTCAATGACTTTACTTCCTATATTTGTGAGGCGCGAGTCCTTACATTACATGATTTTAATATTGTATGAACGTTTTCGTTGGTTTCATACCAACATCATCATTTTTTTTATAATAATTTGAATGTCATCATCCGAAAATTGAGTAGGTAGTAGATAGATTAACAAATTTTATCTGATTCTTATTTTCTTTTCCTTTGTTCAAATCTTGTTTAGGGATTTTGTTTCTGTTTGCCAACATCATTAATTTGTTTTGTAAGTTGTTGTATTTTTTGTCCATAACTGCTTTACTTTATTGTTGATCATGGTATCTAAAACTGGCCAATTGTTTCCGAATGTTTTACCTACTAATAAATGCTAATGATGATGTGGGTATGAAACCGACGAAAACGTTCATACAATATTAAAATCATGTAATGTAAGGACTCGCACCTCACAAATATAGAAAGTAAAGCCATTGACTGAAAATAAATATTTCGTATTATATAACACTAGTAAGTTTGCCGGTTTATCAATCATTTGTATTTAAGTGTTAAAAGTAATGTACGCAAGATTCAAGATGAATGAACAAAATTGTAAGTATCCCTCTCCATAAGGTTACTATGAAGCTATTCCAAATTGTTTCATGAAGCTTTCAATGTCAGGAGCTTAAAATAGCTCTCCTGAAAAAAAAAAAATAGTAAAATGAACTTGGAACAGTCTGGTTCTGAGCTATCGATATATTAATATTTTAGTATGAGAATGGAAACAAAAGCCACATGGTGGCATTTATATCAGTACATATTTAAATTTAGATACATTACTATTTGCAGATGACATTATACTTCTAGCAAACTCAGAAAATGGACTACAATATTCAATATATCAACAAACAACTCCTTGCTGAAAAATATATGATAATTTGAACATCAAAAACCAAAGTTATGGCATTTAAGGGACGAAATTCTGTTCGTACCAAGATACGTATCTATACTAATAATAAATCTGTAGCCGAAATTTTTCTGGTAACTTTCGATTTTCCAAAAATAATTGGTGCTAACATATATAATTAACCACCCTGAAACCGAAAATCGCATTTTTGAAATTTTTGTTTGTATGTCTGTCTGTATGTTTGTTACCTTTCCACGCGATAATGGCTGAACCGATTTATATGAAAATTGGAATATAAATTAAGTTCGTTATAACTTAGATTTTAGGCTATATGGCATTCAAAATACTTTATTTAAAGGGGGGTTATAAGGGGGCCTGAATTAAATAAATAGAAATATCTCGCTTATTATAGATTTTTTTTTGAAAAATGTTACATAACAAACATTTCTTTAAAAATGATTTCCGATAAGTTTCATTCTTTACAAAAGTTTGATAGGACTGATATTTAATGAGATAAATGAGTTTTAAAATTAAAATAACGCCATCTAAGACGGTGCAATGAATTAAGAACAAATGACTTTGTCTATAAGGGGCCTTGGACAACAACAATCGAAACAGGGGCCTTGGACATCAACAATCGAAAGCTATTAAACATAGCCTACAGACAATGTTTCTGTGTTTGTATGAAGTAATATCAGAAGCTAAATTAACCTATTTGTATAATTAATTATTATTTCACCATTGGAAAGTATAGTTTCTCTAGATGGACATAATGCTATAATATTATTACAGTAACTTCTGAGTAAATCGAGGACAGGTAAGATTAAAATAGCTTCTTATGCACAGAAAATTTGATAGGCTATTTTGTACATTCGTTTTCTGTATTTCTTAAAATTATTTATGTACAGTCATTTTAATCTCAGAGAATAATTAACGAACAACGAGAGTGTATTGATTTAGCATGCAGTAATAGTACGTTAGCTTAGCAATACATTATTTTATAATTCAAATTTTAACTATGCTCAATTGAATCGTGTTAAAATACATAAAATATATATACAATAAATGCAATGCAAAAAAAATTGGTAATGAGCGAAGCAGATTATCTTGCGCTGTTGTAAAAGTTGTTCCCTGGATCAAACGTCCTATTTTAATTATGTAATTACTTTATATTTATTTCTAGCAGGTGCAGCGGAGCGCACGGGTTTATAATAAACCTATTGAATAAGTTTCTTCATTTAAATATTTAGGATATACTGTCAGTTATGAAAAGGAAATAGACATATCTGTTAAAATTTTAAATTATAACCGAGCAAGTCATCAACAAGGTGCTTAAACTCTCACTAGTGCAGAAACATACGAGGATTAAAGCTTATAAAACATTAGCAAGACCAGTACTAACTTATGGTTGTGGGGCCTGGACTTTGAGGGAAAGAGATAAAACCCGAATAGTAGCCAACGAGATGAATTCCTGCGAAGAACAGCTGGCTATACTAGATTAGACCGCAAGAGAAACGAAGATGTTTTTTTTTTTTAGTAAGTTATTTTACAACGCTTTATCAACAGCTTTGGTTATTTAGCGTCTGAATGAGATGAAGGTGATAATGCCGGTGAAATGAGTCCGGGGTCCAACACCGTAAGTTACTCAGCATTTGCTCATATTGGGTTGAGGGAAAACCCCGGAAAAAACCTCAACCAGGTAACTTGTCCCGACCGGGAATCGAACCCGGGCCACCTGGTTTCGTGGCTAGACGTGCTAACCGTTACAGGTGTGGACACGAAGATGTTCTACAAGAGCTTAAAATATCTTCTATTTTGGATTACATCTACAGTTATAGAACTAGCTGGCAGCAACATGTTCACTGCATGGAAAGGACTCGCACTCCTCGTCACTGGAAGAGAACACTGGGAAGACCTTTGAAGAGATGGCTTGAGACCTTAACGGGACATTAGGCCCAATAATTGTTAGAACGATGATGATGACGATGATGATGATGATGATGATGATGATGATGACGACGACGTAAAACAGCTTAACCATACTAGCTATAAAGTAATATAATTTCGTCACTGAATTAATGATGTCATATAATACGATGATGTGAAACAACTTAACCATAATATCTATAAAGTAATGTAATATCGTCATTGAATTAATGATGTAATATACAGGCTTCGGCCTAGGGTCACAGAGTAACCAGTATGAGGTTTAGTGTACACGGAGTATAAATGACGTCATGATCCGTGTGGGGTGACAGCAACAGCACAGGTGGGTCCGTAATGTGCATTACCGTTGTGTGTATTGCTGCTTGGCTGCGGTACGTGTAACAGGCTTCGGCGTAGGACACCTGATTGAAGGTTACAACTCACGTTAATACTTTAATGGTAGACATTTAGAGTGCTGTTCATAGACATTTCGCTAGCCCGCGCTACGAGCGTACTAAACTAGGCCCGGCTATCGACTGGTTACTTGTACAGGATTCATATCAATTCATATCGCTAACACTGGTTTATGAATACGAAAAACGTTAGTTCGCTGATCATCCACCGGAAGCCCGCGCTAAGAACGTCTATGAAATACAGCCCTTATTGTCTACACTAGGAATGTACTGTATATACTGCATCTGTACAGGGTGAAATATATTTTGTGCCGTACTGTGACTGACTGTTTACATGTTGAGACACGAAGTAACGGCGCGCTCCATCTCCCACTCGACTCGACCAGCACACCACTATCGTCCGTGCATTCTGAACTTCATGCGTTTCTGTACCCAGGACCGAAGCCTGGTAATATAATACGATGACGTGAAATAGTTCAATTACATTATTCATACGTAGTGAGATTTCGTCGTTGAATTAATTACGTAACCTGATACTAAGACGTGAAACAGTCTAATTATATTATTTATGCAGTGACATGATTTCGTCATTGATTAAAATGTAGTACTTATATAATATGATGTCGTGAAACAGGTTAACCATATTATTTATACCGTAGTGTGCTTTCGTCATTGAAATAATTGTAGCATGATACGATCATGTGAAACACCTTAACACAGCCTATTATTTGTAGAGGAATATGATCACGTCATTGCATTAAGTACGTAGTGAGATATGTTAAGTCAACTGTCCGAAGACAGGTCTGAGTCTCATAAGTGCAGTCCGAAGGTTTAGCCCCTTTTCTGGTCCGCAACGTGTACCATTACGTTTTCGAAGCACGAGATACGTACAGTCAACTGACAGAGCACCCACTCATTCAATAGGATCTTAAGCTCCAGGCAACGCAGTCAGTCATAGGATTTGTCTGTGCGTAATAATATGACTAACCATAACTTTTCAGTTATTTCTGAAACCATCACCACTTTAGAATCATCGCAGTTGCCAATGACTGAAGCTCTAAAACAAGGGGATAATATTTATCCTATATTCTTAATGGGTTACCCTAAATTTGTTAACATAGGTAGGGTAGATTTTCTTTATTGGCAGCTTTGACCTGTCTATATAAATCACTTAAAATGTTGTATAATTAGTATTAGTTAAGTAAGTAATTTTAATATATAATCAATTGAAATAAAATAAGCCTCACCTGTGATAGCAGCTGCTCTTTTCGTTGCCTGATTTATAGGAAACAGATATTGACCTGTTTGTTTTTCTTCATCGCAAAATGCTATTACGTACTTGCTTAATAATATTTCTTTCGCCACTCCGTGCTACAGTATCCATGTTGAGTTGACAACACTGGGCTGCAAGTGCAAATAAACTGTCCCGCAAGAAGGCTCAAAATTGTGAGTAGTGGGGGAGAAAAAGGGAGAGAGATATAAAAGAGAGAGATAGGAATGAAGGGAGAGAAATGAATTATCAAGGCTGAGAAGGAATTAGGGTTCAGTTCGCATATCTTACGGGTGCACAGTTCCTATGGTCCGACAATATAACGGCATATATTTCTCAGACCTATTAATCGGATTTCAGATGTATACAAACAATTGTTCTTCCCCGGACACATATCGTCAAGTAAGATATACTGCCTGATAATAGATTACATATCAGTCAGAACCTCAATCAGAGGTACGTAGTGAGATTTGATAATATAAAAGAATTTAACCATATAATTTACAGAAAAAATATGATTTCGTCATTGAACCAATAATGTATGGTACGATGACGTGAAACAGGTTAATCATATTATTTGTACAGTAATACAATTTCGTCATTGAATTAATTACGTAGTGTCTTACGAATACGTGAAGCAACTTAACCATAGAAATTAGGGGCTATATAGTAATGTGATCTCGTCACTGAATTAATTACATAGTGTCTTACGAATACGTGAAGCAACTTAACCATAGAAATTAGGGGCTATATAGTAATGTGATCTCGTCACTGAATTAATTACATAGTGTCTTACGAATACGTGAAGCAACTTAACCATAGAAATTAGGGGCTATATAGTAATGTGATCTCGTCACTGAATTAATTACATAGTGTCTTACGAATACGTGAAGCAACTTAACCATAGAAATTAGGGGCTATGTAGTAATGTGATCTCGTCACTGAATTAATTACGTAGTGTCTTACGAATACGTGAAGCAACTTAACCATAGAAATTAGGGGCTATGTGGTAATGTGATCTCGTCACTGAATTAATTACATAGTGTCTTACGAATACGTGAAGCAACTTACCATAGAAATTAGGGGCTATATAGTAATGTGATCTCGTCACTGAATTAATTACATAGTGTCTTACGAATACGTGAAGCAACTTAACCATAGAAATTAGGGGCTATGTAGTAATGTGATCTCGTCACTGAATTAATTTTTAAGTAATTACATAATGTTTCACGATGGCATGAAACAAATTAACCATATTATTTGTCCAGTAATGTGATCTCGCCATTAAATTAATTACTACGTAGTGTGATATGATAACGTGAAACAGCTTCACCATATTACTTACACTGTAATGTTATTTCCTCACTGAATTGATGATGCAGTATGACATGAAACTGCGTAATTATTATTTCTACACTACGTCATTAATTGATCAGTTAGTTTGATACGACAACGTCAAACGGCTTACACCATATTATTTGTAGAGTATTGTGATTATAACCATAGTGTTAGGCCTATATGATGACGTTAAACAACTTGACCTTATCTTTCTGAGTCCTGAGAATTTGTTGTTTTATTTTTAAAGTTTAATATAATTCTACACTTAAAAAAAAGTGTCACTGAAATGAGAAAAATTCTGCAGATTACACTTAGGGTACAAATGGTAGGTATATTACACTATATTTCGTGTCTCTGCACATATATCTTATATCATAATTAGGGGGCGAATGTTGATGAAAAGTCATCTTGTTTTTCACATTAGGACAATGCCTATTAATGTCGAAATACTTTCTTTTTTTATTTTCAACGTAAAAAATTATAATTTCTTACATTGCATTTTTGACGTTTTTGAACTAATAGGTCATTTTTACATTTTTTCGGCATTTTTTGGTCATTTGTAATATTTTGAAGAACTTTTAGATTGTTCTGAATGCATTTTACTGCTTTCTTTACACATAGGCCTGTTAGGCTAAATTTGTTTCCTAAGCAAACAGATCAGTAGTAGGCCTCACTAGTAACTACCTACTGAATAAGTGAATAACAGTGAAGTTTGAGTTTCATACAGTAGTTTGGAACAAACTCTAAAGTCCATCCCTCATTCCACTGAAGGCTTCACTTCACACAACAGAAGTAATACAAAATGCTTGACAGCAGCTTAGTTTAAGTGAGGGTTTTGACCGCTACTGATCTTTTGTCGGTACGAGGGTGTCTTTAGAATGGAAGCGGGGGAACTTTCACAGTTTCCTGGACAATAGGATGTTGTGTCCCCAATATGGTTCGGAAGGGATGTACTACAGTAGACAGTATTTTTAACACAAAGATTGCAAGAATGAACGCTGCGCCCACAATTTGTTTTCTCATTTACACTCCCCATCTGAAAGGTCTGGTAACAAAAGTGAAGAGCGGAAGGAAGAAACGGAGAATGAAGGCACTGACATGAACCATCCCTGATTGAAACACATTGTAAATCCTCATTAAAATCTGTAGTTTTCCCTTAATATTTTAATTTTGTTGCGTGCTCTTTTCCTTTATCTTACAAACTCAAATTCCAGAAAGTTGCCTCCTCTCTCCGACATTTTCAGGGCAGTCATTGAACAAGTGACTAATTTTTAAGAAGTTGTCTTGCGAGTACGGTGAATATTATTTAAATGTCATTTTCTTTTAATTTTATATAATTTTCCCATCATTTTAAGGGCATTTTATTGATCATTTTAAGTAGATTTTTAGGTCACCAACTTCCGCCCCTAATCATAATTATGTATGAAGTATAGTATAGTATACTATACTCTCGGTACTCAGGAGAATATTATATTTTGTATCATGTGACTTCGTCATTGATTTAATTACAAAGTGTTACATGATGAGTGAAACAGCTTAGGTATATTATTTATATCTTGCGATTCTTCACTGACTTAATAACATAGTGTTATTCTATTATGTAAAACACCCTAAGTAGGTCACATAATGTTATTCCATGACTTGAAACAGCTTAGGTATATTATTTATATCTTGTAATTTCGTCATTGACTTAATTTGTTTTAGTTAAAAATAAAAGAAATGAAATAATTAATGAAAAACTAGAAATGAATGAGTAAATCTTAGATAAAAAAGATTGAAAGTCATATGATTTAACAAGAAGCAATTAGGCCTATATATGTTTTATATAATATGAATTATTGTGCTTGTTCTGTGTTACAGATATAGGAAAGTGCGATGAAAAAAGAAGGAGAAAGTTAGGAGAAATTGGAGGCAAGCCAACATCTCTTTGTAATGAATCGATATACAGCAAGAGAAGTTACAGATAAAATATCTAAAATAAGAAGTAAACGAAAGAAGTTATTAAAAGGTAGTAAAATCATATACCTAATTAGCAAACAAATTCAAATTTGGCAGATACGCATTATCAAGACTAACTGATAATAACATTTTGGACTCCGTTAGAAATTACTTAGCAATCTTTTTTTATTTATTAATTTAATAGTTTTGAAGGAATGTCAAAAGAATACTGTGAGATTAAATTAAAAAATGAAGACTTGCCAACTAGAGAAGGCTTATATGAACTATATAAATATTTCTGTTGTGAAAGAGGAATGGAAGAAAATATCATCATGGACGATTTATATATTATACTTGATGCACATTGTACAGTTAAAAGAGAAATTCAACTTAAGCAAGTAAATAAGTTTTGAGGTCTACAATAAACTCGATTGGTTGAAACTTGCATTAAAACTATACGAAAGTGCAAGATAAGCCAACATAAATTGAATATTTATATTATAGAAAATTCGTTATAAAATTGTAATTTTTTTAATTACGAATTGTGTATAACTTAGTTATAATTATTTAGTGTCTGTAATATCTTTGTGAACTATTAACAAATTATCAATACAAATTAATACATTGACTTAATTACAGAAGACTACACGGGAAGAACGAGTAAGTCACCTTTTTTGCGAAATTGAGATATTGCATTCATTGCGTTCCCCATGGCCTAATTTATCGATCCATAGCAAGTACATGTTGAAAATGAGGTTAGTCACTTGCAAAATTAACATTAAGAAAACAGCGTTCATGAAAAGAACGAGGTAAGTCATCTCAAAACCTAACAAGAATGAGGTACGTCAATGCAGTGGTTTCTGTATTGACGTGTTATTAGTAAGTTATTGAGGTGTGCACCTGCAACAATGAACTAGTAGCATTGTTGGCATTTCTGCTAACAGAGTATCGTTGTTGATAATGCTAAAATTATGTGGGACTCGTCAGGCTAATTTAGTTTTAAACATTAGTCATCAGCAGGGAACGGATTTATATGGACTAAAAATATATGAAATATGTAAATATATATGTAGTTATTTTTACCAAAATATGGAATTAAATATGGATTTTTACCAAAATATGGAATTAAATATGGACTTAAAATTATAAAAAAATGACTATGTACGTTAAATATTGGTACATTTTAATCAAACTAAACAAAAAATATAATGGACGTACCTTATCTTCCAATGTAGTTTCAACAAAACACAATTTTTATTGTCTGTTACCATAACAATAGGTTACAAACATTTCTTTCAAGTGCTGAAAAGTGAATCTTCTTCTATTGTCTCTGAGGATAGATTTATACTGACTAAAAGAGCGTTCGACGTCACAAGAAGTAACTGGTACATAATTCAATTTCACAATGTCTGCTGGGGATAAGTCCAAGTTAATCTTCACTGTTGATTCACCACTCATCACAGCAACAACCTTTTGTAGTTCTTCATATCCAGGGTTTTTTGAAAGTACAGTGTCCACCTTAGCTCTTACTGCATCTGCAACTTTACCTCTACCACGATTCAGTTGTTCCACAGTACTATTTATAATTTCAAAACTTTCAGATAGTGAAAGGTGCCTATTTTGGAGACTTTTGAGCGTTTTTATGATGCATGAAAATGTATGCTGAATGTGAGCTAAGTCATTCTTCACACTTATGTCACAGGTAACTGTTTTCGCAGTATCAATTGAGACTGCATCTTCAGAGTCCAATGCAAGGAGAACATTGTTAATAGAGTCTATATGTTCGGCATAATATTCAACTGCTTCTAGCCATGTACCCCATCTAGTTAAAATTGGCTTTGGTGGCAATGGAATTTCAGGGTACATTTCTTTCAACACGTTAACTCTACTGGGAGCTTTGAGAAATACTTTTTTCACTGATGAAATCAACAAATCTACTTTAGGGAAATTGTCTCTGACCACTTCTGCCACACGATGAAATGCATGCGCCACACAAGTAAAATGAGTCAATTTAGGATATACAACAGATAATGCTTGTCCAGCTTTGACCATATAAGGGGCAGCATCGCTAATAAAGAATAACACATTATCGTACATAATACCCTTTGGCCACAGGATACCCATAGCTTCGTTGAACAGTTTAACTATAGTTTTGTTATTGCACTTTTCTAGAACATCACAATGTAAAAGAATTCGTTCAGAATATTGTTCACTTAACAAACCGATAACTACATTACCAACAAGTCTACCTTCTTTGTCGGGAGTCTCATCAATGGAAACCCAAATTGAACTATCTTTAATTTCATCTCTTATCTTCTGTATTGTCTCATCGTAGATGGATGGAGCATACGTCTTCCTAAGTGTTGACTCATCCGGGATTGTATGTTGAGTATATTTTTCAAGGAATTCCCTGAAGACCTTATTCTTTAGTTTGTAGAGAGGAATATCAGCAGAGATGAGAGAACGGCACAGGTCGATGTTAAACTCAGATCTTACATTCGATGTTGTTGGTTGTGTTAAAAACAATTGTCTCTGCTTGGAATTTAGTTGTTTGTTGGCCTGATGTTTACTAGTTGTAATGTGTTGTTGCACCAGGAACTTTTGTGTAGATGATACTGCACACTGACACAAATTACAAAATAATATTTTATTGTCAGTTGATAAACCATCTTCTTTAAATTCTGAAATGTAACTTGTTAGTTTTGATTTTAAATTGACTGAATGACGTACTTTTGGCATATTTACCGTCTTTATAGTATGATTTACAAAACTGAACCTATGTGTACTCTGACTGGCATTTAACTGTTGAGCTGCACAACTGAAGTCTGTTAAAAATTTTAAATTAAATTAATACAGTTTTGTAACTTACTTTCCCATTGTTGATAGGACTGCTAATTTTCAAATAACTCTGATGTTAAAGGGATTACTGAACATGTGTTTAAATCTCTATTGTTGAAATGTATTTTTAAAAGTTAATGGAATTTTGTTTTGTTTTATTGTTAAACCTAATATAATATGGACTGTTTTATATGAAATATGGAAAATATATGGAAATTAACGAAAATATGTACTAAACTCTAAAATATGGAAAAATATGGAAAATAAAAGTAGGATTTTTCAACCCTACACATTGTGAAACATAAAGATAATGCAAAATATAAATTATATTAGCTTTATAAGTAAATATGTATTTACATATAAATCCTTTCCCTGGTCATCAGATTTAGAAGGCTAAATACCGACACACCTGAGAAGAAAGTGTAAATCATACGAAAGAATTGAGAATGTAAACGAGAGTACAGAGTCACGAACCATGCGAGGATTGCAGGTGTAAACGGTACAAGAGTTACAGAGCGATTACTGAAGATGAAAGATTTGCTTCAATAAAGAATTTAAACCTTTGTAATTATGGGATGAACAAAGTTCTTATCTTACAGGATTAATAACTATGTTGCTCATTAAAAAGAAGTGTGAAGATGAAGCTAAGTTGCGTGACTCTTCCTTCCACTATAAAGTTCGCACAAAAAGGGATGACCTAACTGAAGAAATTCAGTGTATTCAACATAAGAAGTAATCACAGGAGATGATTATTTCAAATAATAAGATTACGAACACCATTATTAATTTTATAAACGAATCTAACTTTTAGTATTTATTTATTTATTTATTTATTTATTTATTTATTTATTTATTTATTTATTTATTTATTTATTTATTTATTTATTTATTTATTTATTTATTTATTCTGGTGTAGTTAAGGCCATCAGGCCTTCTCTTCCACAACACCAGGAATACAAATACAATAACAGAAATAAACAGAAAAAAAACACTATATACAAAGTAAAGCTGCACAAGAAATAAAGAGAGAGAGAGAAAAAAACACTATAAACAAAGTAAAGCCACACAAAAATATACACAGGTTGCAGTCACACAAACTTTAAATGAGTGATTAAGTATCATAATTAATTCTATCCTAACTAATTAACTAACATAAACAAGAAACGTGCAATTTTAATCTAGATTAAAAAAGAAAAAAAAACACAAATCAATACTTCTAGCAATACCTAAAAAACGTTAACTAAGACAAAATTTTCCAATTTAATTTTGAATTGTGATAAAGTCCGGCAGTCCCTGACGTCATTGGGTAACGAATTCCAGAGGCGAGCTATTTCTACAGTATAGGAAGATGAGTATAAAGACGTTCTACGATGAGGGATAGAAAGAAGTGCTTGATGCCGGTTTCGAAGAGTTGTAAGAAATTGAAAGCGCGATAACAGGTAATTCGGAGTATAAGTATGCATGATTCTAAAGAGAAGAGACAGTGAATGTATTGTTCTTCGTTCCTTCAGAAGCGCCCATGAAAGTAACTGGAGGGAAGGCGTTATATGATCAAATTTACGAGTATTGCAGATGTCTTTTTTCAATCTCAGATCTGCTACCTACAGTATTTACCCGAATATAAACCGAACTTTTTTTTTTTTGCTAGACCGATGAAATACAGTACATGTACCTGCGGCTTAAAATCAGATACGAGTAATATGTAGGCATGAACGACGTAAATATCCAGCAAAATTTCAAGAAGTGCTGTATAACAAACAACCTTGATGGGTGTAAAGATGATATTCTTTGGGACAATGACAATGTTTCAGACTCATGAGAAAAGGAAAACGACAGTGAATGAGTGAATATGTGTGTACATATTTTATTTCTCTGTTCCTTACAGCCAACTTGAAGTGAATTATAAAAATTAAACTTGCATAAAATCAGTGGTTGGGTGTAATTTAGTCTCTTCATTTAATCCATTTGATACCTATTTCACTATCATATCTGTACATCATTGAGGGGCTAAGAAGGGGGCTGAAATTTCCTTTTTTTTTTTTTTTTTTTCTTCAAAAAATTAACCTAAAAATGTAAGTGCGGCTTATATTTGGGTAAATACGGTATTTCGAGAGAGAAATATAATTATCAACAACTCAAGAAATTTGTAGGACCTGGGACTCAACAATATTAGTTTCTCCTTCCAAGGAAGACTTACAGTAAATTAATTTGTTTGAAGTACATCAAGTTGAAAAATAATCATGTTTCCTTATTCAAATTTCGTGTATATGAAGTCACGAATTCATATGTCTGAAGGTCATCAAGTTCAAAACGTAATAAGGATTTCTTAAACTAATTTTGTGTTTAAGCCTACTGGTAATTTCAGAAAACTTAATTAATGTTGCATTTATAGAAAAGGGCACCAATATAGCTAATCTCTTTTTCAGGTATAGCCCCCTGTGAAGCTGATTTGCATAATTTTAAGGGAAAAATTGTCCCGAGGCCGGATATCGAATCCGGGAACTTTGTCTAAACGCACCAAAGCTTGTCTAAACGAACCAAGGCTCTACCAACTGAGCTACCCAGGAACTCTACCAGACCCCGGCTCATTCATTCATTCATTCATTTATTTTATTCCATAGATCTTACATGAGCAATGAAGCTTTAAGATGTGGAACATGTCAGTTTCTCCCTTTATATGCACAGACCTCAAAGTGAGCTGACAACCGTCAACCAATCAACATTGAGTGTACATAACACTGTGTGACTTGAATAGTGGTTTTCTGCTAAACCTCCGGCTGGAGCGGCGGCACACGGTGTGCGCCATGTCGTGATTTTCCGGTTGTGTGTGGAGGGGATAAGTTCCTATTTCTTCTGCGCGCGCCTGTTCCTCCATTCGAGTGTTCACTTTAATAATAATAATAATAATAATAATAATAATAATAATAATAATAATAATAATAATAATAATAATAATAATGATCTATACTATTAATAAATCTGTAGCCGAAATTTTTCTGGTAATTTTCGATTTTCCACAAATAATTGGTCCTAACATATATAATTAACCACCCTGAAACCGAAAATCGCATTTTTGACATTTTTGTTTGTATGTCTGTCTATATGTTTGTTACCTTTTCACGCGATAATAGCTGAACGCATTTCGATGAAAATTGGAATATAAATTAAGTTCGTTGTAACTTAGATTTTAGGCTATATGGCATTCAAAATACATTATTTAAAAGGGGGTTATAAGGAGGTCTGAATTAAATAAATCGAAATATCTCGCTTATTACTGATTTTTGTAAAAATGTTACATAACAAAAGTTTCTTTAAAAATAATTTTCGATAAGTTTTATTCCTTGAAAAATTTTGATAGGACTGATATTTAATGAGATAAATGAGTTTTAAAATTAAAATAACTGCCATCTAAGGCCGTGTAATGAATTAAAAAACAAATTACTTGGTCTATAAGGGGCCTTGGACAGCAACAATCGAAAGCTATGAAAGATAGCCTACAGACAATGTTTCTGTGTTTGTATGAAGTAGACTACTGTAATGTCGGAAGCTAAATTAACCGATTTGTATAATTAATTATTATTTCACCATTGGAAAGTGTAGTTTCTCTAGATGGACATAATGCTATAATGTTATTACAGTAACTTCTGATATGATATGATATGATATGATATGATATGATATGATATGATATGATATGATATGATATGATATGATATAATATAATGTAATATAATATAATATAATATAATATGTAATATTATATTATATAATTTAAGTTATTTGAAGGGTTCAGAACCATAGTGGGCCAAGCGCCATTTACTGAATACGTAGAAAACAAGGGTTAAAATTAAGTTATTACCATAATTCAATGGAAACCTATAACAAGTAAAATAAAATATACACATTAAATCTAAATGATGTCAATCTTCATTAAACTATGGTTGCATGTAATAATAATTAAGAAACATGTTGAAGGAATTGTCATTGCACCAAATGAGTGTCTCTGGACCAAAATGATCGCATTTTAATTATTTGAATACAATTTAAATTAAGTAACATATTAAACGATTTATCCTTCTATCAAACACGAAATTTCCCTGGATCAAATGTCCTATTTTAATTATGTAATTACTTTATATTTATTTCTAATGGGTGCAGCGGAGCGCACGGGTACGGCTAGTAATAATAATAATAATAATAATAATAATAATAATAATAATAATAATAATAATAATAAAGTGTATAAGAACGCTCTTAAAAATATTCAGTTAACATTACAGAAAAAGCAGTTTTTAATGAAAAATTGTGTGGCGCACAGTGTGCTCCGCGCGCCTGGACGTGTTACCAGAAATGACGCGCCCGCCGAAGGGTTAACGAACAGTAACGTGTATTATGCAAATCTCGCTTTCAGGTAATTATAGTTCCCTGTGAAGCTAATTTAAATAATTTCAAGGGAAAAATTGTTTTGGGGCTAGGTATCGAACCTGGGAACTTTGGCTAAACCTACCAAGGCTCTACCAACTGAGCTACCCAGGAATTCTACCAGACCCCGACTCAATTTCTCTCTTTATATTCACAGACCTCAAAGTGGGCTGACAACCGCCAAGCAACCAACATTGAGTGCACACAAAATTACTCGGAACCAACACTGTTAAAAAGGAAATAATGAAAGATATTGAGTTGTAGCACCAAGATATAATATATAATTTAAGATTTATAGATGAGATACTGAATTATATTATGTATTTACCTCATTCTTTCCGTGTAAAAGGAACCACAACAATGAATAATTTCAAGGAAAAATTGTTCTGGAGCCGGTATCGATCCCGGGACCCTTCGCTTAGCGCGTGAACGCTCTTCCGACTGAGCTATCCCAGGAACTATACACGACACGACACGACACGACAGAAAGCCACAATTTAAGTCACACAAGTATTTGTGTGCACTCATAGTTGAGTTCTGGCGTCTTGTCAGCTCATTTGAGTCGTGTGGATACAAAGGAAAAATTGTGACGGTGTCGTGTATAGTTCCTGGGGTAGCTCAGTCGGAAGAGCGTTCGCGCGCTAAGCGAAGGGTCCCGGGATCGATACCGGCTCCGGAACAATTTTTCCTTGAAATTATTCAAACCTGCTTTACAGGGAGCTACTATCTGAAAGCCAGATTTGTATAACCACAACAATGTTCATATTTTTATTTCTCAACAATGGTGAGAGCGCTTAGTACGTAGAACCAAGGACCCGGGTTCGATTTCGGTTTCCGGTGGAAATGACCAGTCTTGTTCGCAACCTCCACAATTGTTCGCCCTCTGACACAAAAATATCGTCAAGTGAGGTGTACTGCCTGATAATAGGCCAAACCCTCAATCAGAGGAAGCGAAGCATAAGTTAATAATTTCTTAAAGAATAAAATTTAGTAGTTTGTTGTTGTAATAAATAGTAATGTAATCATAATAATATTTAGTAGTAATTATCATATCAGCATTAACAATTATTATAATTAATAAACATACAATAACAAATTTTTCTTTAAATGATAGGAACTCTCCTTTTTTTTTTAATAAAATGCCTTCGAGCGTCTTACAACTTTATGGTGGACAGTATTTGATTGGAACATATTACGCAATACATAGGCCTACTTTTGTCTTTGAATGCAACAAAATAATTCACATCCCATTTTTCTTTATAAAATCCTTGCTCCTTTTATTTCCATCGTACTGCAATTATGCAAAAGGTTACTGAAATTCCGCTACTACGTCGGCAGCTAGGTCATGGTGGAGGAAGAAAAAAAGACACGTGACGTTATAACGTATCTACCCTACCCTCAAGCACGAATGTTTGTCCGTTTTAGATGTATGTAACTCACTATCTGCCTAAGATTCTGCATCCTAATGGCTCAGTATCAAGGGAATTCATAATAATAATAATAATAATAATAATAATAATAATAATAATAATAATAATAATAATAATAATAATAATAATAATAATGTTTTATTTTCGCTGGCAGAGTTAAGGCCATAAGGCCTTCTCTTCCACTCAACCAGCCTCCTTAATCAATACAATACATAAATTTAAATTACAAATATTTTCACTACACTTAAAAGGTTCTCCAGCAATAATCTTCACTACATATTTATTTAAATTTAGATAAATCTATAAGGTAAAGTAGTAACTTAATTTATGAGCTAATTTAATTCAATGAATTATAATTAATTTAATATTTGAGATAGCTAGTAAAATGATGAAAATTAATTTAATATAAGCTTACTAGGACTATGTTACAGGGAGAATATATATATTTCTATTTCTATAATGAGAATATTAATGTAATTGCCATTAGAGGTTTTGTAAATCTATTTAGAGAAATTAAAGATAATAATAATAAGAATGGACAGATGTTAGTTTCATTATAAGTAACAAATATTAATCAGCAATTCATCTGTTAAGTAAGAATTTATGTAATTTTGACCTAAATGAAGCAATTGTCCAACAGCCCCTTATATCACTCGGAAGCGAGTTCCAATTTCTAGCAACTGAAACTGTATAGGATGAAGAATATAAAGATGTCTTGTGGTAGGGTATAATGAGTAAATTGTTATAATGAGATCTTGTACTTAGCTGATGATATGCGGATAAATTTTGAAAACGAGAAGCCAAATATATTGGGGTAGCGGTGCGCAGAATTTGAAATAAGAGAACAAGAGAATGCAGGGCTCGTCGATCGCTTAGCCTTAGCCAAGACAGAGTTTGGAAAGACGGGGAAACATGATCATACTTACGAATATTACAAATATAACGGACGCACGCATTATGCACACGTTGTAGCCTGCTGCTCAAATTTGCATTTAGGTTACTTAATATAATATCGCAGTAGTCAAAGTGTGGCATCACGAGTGTTTGTACAAGGATTAATTTTAATTCATCAGGAAGAAAGTGCTTCAGTCGCTTCAATGAGTGAATAATGGAAAATATTTTTTTGGAAGTGTGATTCACTTGTTTATTCCATTCCAGGTGACAATCCATATAAACACCAAGGTTCTTCACAGTCGTACTGTATGGAATAGTAGTATTATTTACAATTATCGGTGGCAAATTTTGTTTGTCACACTTCGATCTTTGATGTTCTATTAAGATTGCCTGCGATTTACTTGCATTTAAATGAAGTCCGTGCGTTTTCGACCATATGGATATAGAATTCAAGTCATCATTAACTTTAGTTATGGCGTCATTTATGTAGTTAGGTCGAGTATGCAGATAGATTTGTATGTCGTCAGCATAAATATGGTGTCGGCAGGATGTTATACATCCATAACTATACATACATCCATATATACATAACTACTGTATAAAAAGTTCCGATCGGTTTATCAACTTAGACTGCGACCTAATATCGAAATGTAGAGTCATAGAAGAAAGATATTCAGTCAAATGGAGCTGATTATGGAAGGAGAAAACGGAGAATTCGCAGGAAACAAATTTAATAGTAGATCTACGTGCCGGAATTTGAAGCCAAGTTTCCGTCATCTAACAACTTGACATTTCCTCGAATATGAAACCGGTCCCAATGACATAAATGATGCAACTTGAGAAGATCATCAACGCAAGTTTCGTTAGTCTGGACAAGGAACGAATACATAACTTTCCTGTTATGAAATATTCACGTCAGAACACACAACAGGACTCTCGTACGATGCTCGGGAGGAAGAAGAGTGGGGGAATCCACATCTCTTTCGCATAGTGGGTTATTCCTCTGATGTATTGCAATAATGAGATCTAGCGAGAAACATGTGTTACATATTATTCACAATTGTGCATCCTACGAAATTACTTGACTATCCATGCTTTACGACTGATTTACCTTGCATTAGTACAAGCTATATTACAATACGGCATTACAGGATAGGGTAGTGCTTATAGTACCTCCCTCATGCCAGTAACTCTGATACAGAAAAGAATAATAAAAATATGCCTTAATAAACCTCTTGATTCCTTCAGGACTGTTGTATTCAGAATTGAAGGTATTTGATTTCCATCAAATTTATAACAATGTATTATTGAATTTCGTACATAAAAACAGAAATATATACCACAACTGTAGCATATAATAACAGTAGCAACTTCGGTCCAAAGCTTTATAATATGATAATAGCTAAATTCCCAACCATACAATTTTATTTGCTAATACTCCTTATTTCAAATAATCAATTTAAAAATTGCTGATTAGAGAGAAAATTTAAAATTCAATTATTGTGATGACTCTGTTTTTTCTTCTTCTTTTTGTTTTTTGTTTGTTTTGTTTTTACTGTTATTCAATAAAATGTCTTAACATTATGTGGAATGTCCCCTGAGCACGAGTATGTAACTTACTTTTTCTGGGGATGCTAGAGTGTTTTATATAAAAAATAAATATGTATCTTTGTTCTGACAATAAAGTATTATTATTATTATTATTATTATTATTATTATTATTATTATTATTATTATTATTATTATTTAAAGCAGTGGCGACTCCTGCATAGTTTCGTTTGTAGCATGTAAGACTACATACGATATATTTAGAGTAATTATTTATATACACTATTATTAGGTTGATATATAAGTTAGTAGCGTTTTTGTTCATCACAATACCACAGTCTAGTATATACAGTCACGAAGCTCCTTACGTAGTAAATATGCATCCATAGATAGTTGCTAACCACTAGGATCGCTACTATCGCCTCATTACAGACAATGCGAAATATTACCGGCACAGTCTATTGTTCCTAGCACCCTCAAAACTCAAGCTTCGTGACTGTATATACTAGACTTTGACAATACTGCATTGTAAGGAGATTTTTTTATCGTTTGTCGTTTGTCATTCGGAGATGTTGTGCTTTTAAATAAGTATTGAATTTAGCGTATCCGAGGAAAATTTGTGTTATTTGTGAGCTAAAGAAGTGGAAAAGAAAAAACGAGTTTGAGTTTAATATAGGATCAAAGGCAGTGGAGGCAGCTCGAAACATTTGTGCAGTGTATATGAGGGTAATGCTATTGGAGAAAGCACTGCAATAAAATGGTTCTGTGGCTTCAACACACAACACCCCGTACGAAAGATAATGTACATCTACACAAGCTGATGTTACACGTCTGGTGGGATAAAGAAGGCGTCGTGTTGTACGAATGCTTCCCAGAAATGTAACAATAACTGCTCACATTTATTGCCAATAACTCAGACGCTTTGCTGCCGCAATTAAAGAAAAACGACCAGGAATATTGCATCAAGTTCTGCTGCAACACGATAATGCACGCCCCCACTCTGCTAACGTGACGAAAATAGCTATCCAGGAGCTTTATTGGGAGGTGACTCCACAGTCCCCCATATTCTCCCGATCTTGCGCTTTCTTTTCCGTTCTCTATCCAACAATATTCAAGAGAACTCCTTTGATAACGAACATGCTTTATATACTTGTCTTGAAGACTTCTTTAACTCCAAACCAGCGGATTTCTTCAGATGTGAAATCGAATATTTCTGTCTAAAAACTTTTGTCACAGCAAATAAAAGCTACGAACTTTTGCATCAAACGCTCAATACGTAGTAAATATGCAACCATAGATAGTTGCTAACCACTAGGATCTCTACTATCGCCTCATTACAGATAATGCGAAATAATACCTGCACAGTATATTGTTCCTAGCACCCTCACAACTCAAGCTTCGTGACTGTATATACTAGACTGTGGTACGAGTCCATACGGAGACTAGTCAAACCAAGGAGATTTCAACAGTACCCCCTAAAATTTGTTTCCAACTACAGCACTGATTAAGGGGCTACCACATTCTAGTATATACAGTCACGATGCTTGAGTTGTGAGGGTGCTAGGAACAATAGACAGTGCCGGTACTATTTCGCATTGTCTGTAATGAGGCGATATTAGCGATCCTAGTGGTTAGCAACTATCTATGGATGCATATTAACTACGTATTGAGCTTTGTGACTGTATATACTAGACTGTGGTGCTACGGAATATGCGTATAAACAAAATATTACGAAGTACTATCGGCGTATACACATTCATACAGAAGCTAGGCTACTCTATTACTTCCAGCAACTATAGTTTGATATAAATACACAATTTTAACAGCAACAAATTCAAATGGCCAGGTCCGATTTATTACCAACCTTCATTACACATTAAATTAACACCATATTAATTTCTATTTAAGACTTTTGTATTTAATTTAACATTAATTTTCTATTAGGTCTAGCCTACGTGTATTTACAACTTACCGGAACATCTGGCAGTATACAATCTTCAAATAAAATCTTCAGAGTGGGCACATGCTTCCATGCATATTGCAGATCGTCTCAACCACTTTCGACGCATCCGTATAAAAACACTTCCATTTTTTTTTACCTGAATAGCACTAACAGAACTCTGGGATACGCGACCGATATCACGAACTCGCTAGTATATTGAAATAAATGTTATTGCATTTCAAATGGCCCTCTCTGAAACTCTTTCACTGTAGCCTACAGGGGTTGTGAGTTGCATTTAGTTTCACCATAAAATAAATCATTAGAATCGAATACTCATTTGAAAACTTCGGTACTTTCAGATGATTTGCTCGCTCCGCTGAAAAGATACGTCTTGTGTCGACGACTAGGGATCAGTTAACTGAACTCATGACTCGAAAACCTGTTCCACCCTACAACCCATGCTAAATTTCCCTGCAGTGTCGCCAAACTTCTTTGCGCGAACGTACTCATCATAAATGTTTATTTAATTTCGTCTCTATTCATTCAATTTGTGCTAAAACCGATCATAGGATTGCAAAATGTCAAAGGAAAAAGTTACTACACTTGAATTCTTCTATCTATTTGTATGAATGTCAGGCCCATATTCATAATCATTATCAAGTAATATACAGTGGACTCTCCTAAGTTCGACTGAACAGAATTGAAAGTTCAGTCCAATAAGGGTAGTGGGTGTGGCAGGTGAAATGAATACAAATTCTTATTGGTTATTCATCAACGAATACAGTACTGTACTTGCATTCCCTGCCCGCCCCGAGACTTGGGTATGCGCTTCTAGTACCACAGTGGGTTTCGACAGTTCCGGCTCACAAACGGCACAATTCTCAAATAGAGAAAGAAGAGTTCATTAATTTAAAATCAGTGATTAAATATGGATGTCCTAATCAATAAAATATTCTGTTTTTCTTTAACTACAAGACACAGAACTAATTCCCATTCAAATGGCAAACCTATTTCTTAGTGCCCGTATAGGGGCGTGACTAATTCTCCTATGTAAGCAGTCGAACTATGGGACGTCGAACTTAAGATCTTCTACTGCACTAATAAATTTCCATACAACATTTTTCAAGAAAAATATGCATTTGCGACCATTAGTTTATACGATACTTTTTATTATATTTACCCTAAGAAATCGTAAATAAAGTCTGCACACTTATACCACAGTCTAGTATATACAGTCACGAAGCTTGAGTTGTAAGGGTGCTAGGAACAATAGGCTGTGCAGGTACTATTTCGCATTGTCTGTAATTAGGCGATAGTAGCGATGCTAGTGGTTAGCAACTATCTATGGATGCATAATAATTTATTACGTACCGGTATTGAGCTTCGTGACTGTATATACTAGACTGTGCTTGTACTATTTTTACCCTCCATATGTTATTTTCCATTTACATGCATGTCTATGATAAATTTCAAGTGATGAATTCCGGACAATATTCATTCATTCATAGTTCTCTGTCCAAGGGTAGGTCTTTCGCTGCAAACCCAGCATTCTTCTATATTTCCTATTTTCTACCTTCCTCTTAGTCTCCGCATATGATCCATATATCTTAATGTCGTCTTATCATCTGATATCTTCTTCTGCCCCGTACTTTTCAACCGTTCACCTTTCTTTCCAGTGCATCCTTCAGTATGCAGTTTCTTCTCAGCGAGTGACCCAGCAAATTCCTTTTTCTCTTCCTGATGATCACCTTCAGCATCATTCTTTCTTCACCCACTCTTTTCAAAACGGTTTCATTTCTTATTCTGTCTATCCATTTCACACGCTCTATAAGACATTACAAAAAATATTAAACGTCAATAAAATGCATTATACATTATTAGACTTATCCTATCTATCTATCTATCTATCTATCTATCTATCTATCTATCTATCTATCTATCTATCTATCTATCTATCTATCTATCTATCTATCTATCTATCTATCTATCTATCTATCTATCTATCTATCTATCTAACTATCTATCTACTTACCTACCTAGCTATCTATCTATCTATCTATCTATCTATCTATCTATCTATCTATCTATCTATCTATCTATCTATCTATCTATCTATCTATCTATCTATCTATCTATCTATCTATCTACCTACCTACCTACCTACCTACCTACCTACCTACCTACCTATCTATCTATCTATCTATCTATCTATCTATCTATCTATCTATCTATCTATCTATCTATCTATCTATCTATCTATCTATCTATCTATCTATCTATCTATCCATCCATCCATCCACCCACCCGCCCACCCCTCCATTCGAGAAAAATACGCCCGATTTTTTTAGGCGGTTTGTGACAACTGATGAAACTGGATCCAATACTACATATCAGAGACGAATCAGCAGTAGTAAAGATGGAAGCACAGTGATTCTGATCCTCCAAAGAAAAGGGCTCTTCAATCGACTGAGAAAGTTATGGCTTCCGTGTTCTGGGATTCTAAGGGGATAATCATGATTGACTATCTAGCAATTGCAGACCTCGACGAATCTGTTACAAGGAGGGTATAGCAAAATTATAACGCCGGTAGACCAAGTGTGTGAATCTCAGGGGGTATTATGTTGCTAAGCGGCGACGGCGACTTCTTCCTCAAATGCACGCCATGCCCCTCTCGGCCCACTTCACTCCTCTTGCATTAGCCGCTTACAACGTCAGGAAGTGGACAGACAACCTATCGACGCATAAAATCAGTAGCGGAGTGCATACGTAGGCTCGGGTACATAAGTACTCGGAAATATATATTCCCGTTGCTCTTATTTCCGGCAGACAATCACGTTCCAGGTCAGCTACATTTAAACGCGTGCGTTTTGTCATCCACTGCTGATGACGTTATGCATTTCCTAAGGCTCGATAAATACAGTGGAGTCTCGTTAATCCGAACTATGCTAATCCGAAAATCTGGTTAATCCGAACAAAATTATTTTAAGGAAAAACCAAATTTATTGTAATAGTACAAAGTAGCGAAAAGAAAAAAAATGTATAAATTCACTCAATTTCTTTTACTTTAAAAAATTATGAAAATAGCACATTCAAGGCAACTTACAACAATTTAGTGTTTTCTGTACATAATTTACACATTTGTCGTGCTCATAAAATCAGTAATTTTCTGTTGTAATGACGTGAACCTGTTGGTTGTGGTTCTAAAAATAGCAACAGGGTACTCTCACCACCGTCTCTTAGCGCTCGTGAATAGCATGCATTGCATTACAGGAAATATTACGGTAAACCCGAAAATCTTGTAATCCGAATAAGTCTTGGTCCCAATTAGTTCGAATTAACGAGACTATACTGTACTTAATATAGACACTTTTTTACCTGCTTATAAGTGAGGATGAGAGTAGACATTTTTAATCTTAATGGGTGCAATACACACAGCATTTCGTCTATTTTTAGAATTGGCAATACAAATTTTAGTCAGTTTTTATTTTTATATTAAAATATAAACAGAAATAAAACTGGGAAATAATGATGTTTTGGAAAGAGGTTCCAAATAAGAGATACGTGTGTTATTTAACTTTATTTTTTAACATGGACAAAAAGTATTATCATTGGGTGAAAATTGAAGCAATATATAACATTGTTAAATTATGTGGATACTTTAATAAATCCAGGAACATTTTAAAACTGAAGGGGTTAGTGCAACAGTGGTCTAACTCCTCTCAACAGCAATTTTGTTGTTTATTGATTTTTATTTGAAATATGTAGAGACTATTTCACGAATTACGCACTTATGTTTTGATGTTTAAGTAAAGTAAATATTGTCAGACTAGCCAATTTTAATTGATTTTAGCTATTGATATTATTGTCATCTCAATGAATAATTAATTGTAGTCATTAATAATGATAACTTAATCATTTAAATTAGTAATTTTTGTAATGAATAATTGAGGACAATGGATAATTAAAAATTGACCTAATTCGTAATTAATTTTAATTAATAGTTCAATTAATCTTTCATTGGCTTACGTAGTTTATGGCAGACAAACTGACACGACTAGCAGCATTAACGCCTTTCGTAAACTCTCAAAGGTGAGCATCATAATAAAACCAAATAAGGGTTCTAAATAAGAGATACTATCTCTTAATAGGACCCCTAGGTATCTCTTATTAGGGAACGGAATAAATAAAAATGAAATAGCTACCCAAGGTCATAAATTATCTTCCTTATTAGCAATCTACCTTATTATATGCAACATTTTCCCAGCAATTTTATAAAATTAATAATAAATTTGTTGTAGCTTACATTACCTGCTGTTCTCTTCCTCAACAAAAAACAGTAAAAAGTTCAAAATGTGAAAAATTGCTTTTCCTGCTCTCAGCTGCGTTGCTTACTTTCAACTGAGGTTAGACAAAGAACACGATGCCTTAGAAGCACAAACATTGATTTACCATAGTTGTCGAGAGATGGCAAATTATACCGGAGAAATTAACAATGTATCTCTTATTAGGAACCTGTCTCTTATTTGGGTACTTTACCTTACTACCTACCTAGACTTTATAGAGCCTTCACTTCCTGAGGCGTAAGCAAAGAGGAGTCACGTCGCAAATAACAGCGACGCGACTATAATTCTGCTCTCGTAAAGCCGAAACTTGAACGTGAACATACACAAGAAATCTCTACTGGGAGTTTCGAGCATTAAAGTAAATAGAGAGGGCGTTCGATACTACTGTCGGATGAACATGGCACCAAAATAACAGCGCTGATTAAGGGCAAAACATTACGCAGTGTACTTTACATACAATATTTACAGTAATTTGAATGATTATTGAAATTATTCAACCCTGCTTCACAGGAAGCTTTACCTAAAAGCCAGACTTGCATAATACATGATGGGTACACGGGAATAACGATCAAGGTCCATTTTAGAAAGTTTCGAGAAAAACGAATTTTAAAGTTTAAGCACTTAATACTTTGTTATGTGTGTATTTAATAGAAATTGACGTAGTGGAATGTCAAGAACGATGATTTCTTATTACTAGCTAGACCACATGATAGTTGAGTTTCTGGCGCTTTTTTAGTAGGTTATTTTACGACGCTTTATCAACATCTCATGTTATTTAGCGTCTGAATGAGATGAAGATGATAATGCCGTGAAATTAGTCCGGGGTCCAGCACCGATAGTTACCCAGCATTTGCTCATAGTGGGTTGAGGGAAAACCCCGGAAAAGCCTCAACCAGGTAACTTGTCCCAACCGGGAATTGAACCCGGGCCACCTGGTTTCGCGGCCAGACGCGCTAGCTAGGGAAAAATTGGGACGGCGTTGGGTGCAGTTCCTGATTAACTCAGTCGGTAGAGCATTCGTGCTTAAGCGAACGGTCCCGGCACCGGAAAAATTTTTCCCTTGAAATTATTCAAGTCTGCTTCAAAGGGAGCTTAGCCTGAAAGCCATTGGTCGGCTTTTCTTGACTCGCGAGTCAACCCCTTAATACACAAGCAGGGTGGAGGGGTAATGCACGATCTCCTTCCCTTCAGCCATAATTAGTTCATTCAAAGTCAAGCAGTTTGTGTTTCCTCCCCTTCCTACCTTCTTCTTTGCTGTGTATTGCAGGCTGTATTTTATATGACGTAATCTTTGCCAACCACAGGTTTATATTATTATAGATACTATTTCAAAGTTTATTGTGTTCTGTCTCACTAGCAGTGGCGAAACGTAACAAAAAGTATGGGTAAACGCAGAATATCTCAATTATTCTGAGAACAATAATATATTTTTCCTTAAAGCATTAGTGACAGACTGAATCAAATAGTTTTGAGTATTTGGAGATGTTTTTTTTTAAAACAGAACTGCTTTCAAGTTGGTATTTCATGGAAGGCTTCTTCTATCGTCATTAAGTCTAGGGTTTCTGAATAACTGTATTTACTTATTGATTCTTGAATTTCTTGATTTCCTCCAAAGCCTAATTTATTCTTGCCTTCCGAGGTATCATACTACATCAACACTGTGATAAAATATTCGTCTATTCCGTGTCACATTGTCATTATGTCTAACAGCTTCTAAGCATGATGTTTCCGTCAGTGTTCTATTGTTTCTTCCCAACATGTGGAACAGTCCTGCATTTTTAATATGTTTTTCTCCCTTCATACTTTATAACAGCGGTGACCAAAACTCGAGCTGCAGTGATTACATGCGGCAGACAGCCTATGAAGTAAGGAGACGGAGGAAAGGTACTTGGCATGAGAACTACAGGGACATCATTTTATTTTTACTAACATTTTTAATATTAACCTGTCTATACCTTTAGAGAACCGGAAACACCGCTTGCTCCCCCCTCCAAGACTGGAGTTCGATGATACTGGCGTAAAACACAAATCACTCTACTAGGTATAGGATGGAAGAAAAGTAGTTCATCCATTTACGTAAACTAGGAAATATCGCGATTTTGAGTTTGATAATTTTCATTAGGTTTTTCTTTAATCAAAGTACAGTACTGTATTAAGAATAAGTGTTTTTACTCACGAAGTGAGTTATCCATGCGAACGTATTCATTATGCAGTTTATATTATACTGTCTACAGCACATTAGCGTACAATATAGAGAAAGAAGTTAAATTGAAAAATAATCATAATATGAATATTTAAACACAATTTTGAAAATGGTGGCCGTTCATTTCGATACAGGCTTCAGTTCTTTTGTGCATATTATCGCACTATAGACTATTGCATCTAATTCCAATTGCCAGTTTCGTCCTTCGTACTAGTAACTCATGTTGAAATAATTCTGTACCTACTCTACGTACTGTAAATTCAATCTTCACTTCTACCCGACCCGAAAATATAAAATTACTCAGACATGCTACCTACTGTCCGTCCAAGTGGTTATGCCGCAGGATTGTAGAAAGGGAGGAAATCACGTGACAGTTAATTACTTAACGAGGCCCTTTTATTTAAGTTAAATTAAACAGCTGTATAATATTACGTAAACTTCCAATTCCTAAGAGAAATTAATGTTTTCAGAAAAGAGCTAAGACAGCCCAGCTATTACAGAGGGGCGAGCAGAAGCAGGTGGGGGAAATCGGGATGCGACGTAGGCAAACGGACAGTACCTGTGCGAAAATATGATTCAATATTGAAAGCACTTTCGTCACTGGAAAACGCGAACATATTTCTGGAACGTACTATACTCAGTAACTCAGTACTGCTTACTATCTGCGGTCTTGGTTCTGTGTGGAGTTGGAACTTCCTTAGTAGAAGGGGTGGAAGTGAAGTACATTAAAAAACTCAGGTACAATAAAAATTGAAGTAAAAATAAAATGATGTCCCTGTATAACCAGTGGTGGTTCCTGCACTAACATATTGATTAATCCCGAGGATAAAAATCTCAAGCTTTGTTGTATCAGTAATGTCACTGCTGTCATCAAGAGCCAGTGAATAATATACGATTTTTCTTGCTTCTTTTTTTAAACTTCCTCTTGAATATAATCAGAAATTTTCTAATTCTTCTCTCAATACTTGGTAGAGAAATTCGTAGTTTTTCAAAATTAAAAACTTCTTATGGACAAGTAATTTAAGCTATTTTAATCATTACTCTTGTGAGAAATTCTGTTCTATTAAAATGTTTTAGAGCACGAGATATTTCAAACCAAATTAGGTAGTTGATTTCCTTACATTTATTTATCTCATCTTTCTCTTCCTGGCTATGATTTAAGACGTGTCAATTCCTGGCGTTTAATAGTTCGTTGGCACATAATATTGAATCAATCTTTCTATAATATTATTATTAAATGAATAATTAATAAATAATTACCCTCATCTAAATATTAAGAAGATTAAAATTGAGATAAAACCTAATAATTTTATCCTTCTAGGGATCTAAAAATATCAATATTCATGCGCGTACAGAAGAATTATTATAGAAACACATACTTAGTGGTCAGTAATAATAATAATAATAATAATAATAATAATAATAATAATAATAATAAAGAATCTATGTTAACTTGTTTAGTAGCTATACAAATACTGAAAAATAAAAGCAATTTAGAAGCCTAAGTAACAGAAATGTATACCTCGATCATCTCCACTAAGACAAAGAAGAAATACCATCAATAAAATTAACATAAAATTAACACAATACTAATGGAAAATGAATGGAACACAATTCAGAATTTTGATAAATCATAGTTATCTATTAATAGGAAAATAGCAAATAGCAATTACATTCTCTCTAGCCATTGGCAGTTTCAGGATCTTCCATGAAACCGCCCTCATTTTCATCTTCAGATGACAACTCAACTTGAACATCACTGACAGTCTTAAGTTGTTTGTAAAATTCCAACTATTGCAAGTTAACCCAGGCCTCTCCAAAGTGCAGGCTCAGTAAGCGAGGGTGTCACTGCACCAGACACCCGCTTAATCTCACTCTCAAAACTTGTAGACGGCTGCTGTCGTTAATCCATATTCTTGATAAAACGCTATGGTGAATTAAAACGTAATAATTAATGCAATGATTAAACTGAGAATATGTGAGTAAAAATAAAGTACGGTAAGAGAAATAAAAGCCTGCAATGCACCACAAGACAACTCAACAAAACAAGACAACTTTGACTATGTTTCACAGCTGTACTGGTCGTTCAAATTTATGGTTTTCTCATGATCTGTGCCTACTGAGGTACTACTAACAGAAACATATTAAATTATTATATAAAAATGTTTAATTCTCTGTACAATTAAGCATTAAACCTAAGATGACAAATCCAAATTAGAAATGGACAAGGGAACTTTTGGAAGTAAATATCACATTCTTCATAAGCTCCGCCATTGGACAAGATTCTATTTGTTCTTGTACTGATGATTGCTGCTATAGTCAGCCGTGATTGATTCTCCGTTGTGGAGAAGGGGCATTTTGAATCTGTTCGTAATTTTCAAATGTTTTTATACAGGTTTAAATGCGTTTTGGAATTGTAAGACGTGAATATTTAGATAGAGAATGATCACCTAAATGCAGGGATACCAATATCTCAATTTCGAAAATATATGGACAAGGGCACATTTGGAAATGGACGCCTCATATAGGATAAGATTGGGAAAATACTAAATTAACCAGGTATGTCCTTCATAGTTTATTTAAGTTACAGATCTATTCATTTTATTTCCAGATTCAGTTCAGAACACTGCAATGAAATTATGCGCTCTAGGGTAAATTACAACACTATTTGATTATTAATTCGGAAATGCTGACAAGTGAGCGATACTGTAACAAAAATCCGAACGCACCCAACGAATTTTTTTTTCGGTAAGTGAGTATCTACCTTAAGTTTATCATACGCATTCGAGTAGTTGCTATGATAACAAAGTGTTGTAAGTAAAAGCACAATCTAGTATATACAGTCACGAAGCTCAATACGTAGTAAATATGCATCCATAGATAGTTGCTAACCACTAGGATCGCTACTATCGTCTCATTACAGACAATGCGAAATAGTACCTGCACATTCTATTGTTCCTAGTACCTTCATAAACTCAAGCTTCGTGACTGTATATACCAGACTATGATAAAAGCGTGCGGTAAGTAAAATTGTATGGATTTTTATTTTCTGTTTAGAAGTAACCCACTTCATGGACATGTAAATTAAAAGAAAAATAATTTCTGAATCTTCATCGAATTCATTGTCCATACACTGTAATCGCTGCTTATTCACTAAATTTAATGTAGAATTAAAACTTAATCAAACTACTGCTCACATAAAATATTAATTTCAACTTTCTATATTCTAACAAGGTCAACGTTCCTACAAAAATACTGTAAAATAGTATATTGCGATACAAGTGTGGTAAAGTGAGATTTACGGGAACGAGGAGAAGTTTGAAAAGACGAGACCGCACATGTATAGCAATATGCTATACTATTTCGCCTAATGTTTAAAATAATTCACTCCAGCATTTTGTTCTAGTTTCACAACCTAAAAACATAAGCATGGAAAGCAAAATAGCGCATTTTTTTCCACAACAACCACTTATACTTAAAATAAATATAAAGATTAGGCTAAATTTCCTAGAATAAAGGTCCATCTACAAGGTTCAATTTTTTTTTCAACTTCACGCATTCAAGCAATGCATGCACGAGTGAACGAAACTCATTCAATTGCGAATTAAAACATGTATTCTGCATATACAACATTTGGATTTGTTTGGTCGAAATATTGTATGAGATAAATTTGTGAATGTCTATGCAATAATATGCAAATTTGTACTCTATAAAATTTAAATAAATAATCAAGAATAACTAACAAAAGAAATGCCGCTAACCATCCTGTTTTACAGTGTTATACTAAAAATTAAACTTTCATCAATTATGGGTTGTAGTAAAAGTTATACCCAAATTTGTTATTTTAAGAAAGGTATTCTGAAACTAACATTTTCTTTTAAAGCTGATATGCGAGAAAAATACTGGTAAAAACAACTGTCCTCAAATGAGGACACTTGCCGTTTATGTAGGCCTATATAATTTGAACATGATTTAGATTTGGTAGGCCTACATCACAATTTATATGCAAAATAAAAACAAAAATGTAGTCTGTGTATAATTTAAAATTATTTATAACAAAGTTTTTTTTTTTTTTTTTTTTTTTTTTTTTTTTTTTTTTTTTTTTTTTTTTTTTTTTTTTAAGCTTGTATATCATATAACGTAAATACCCTCATTCGAGGACAGGGTTTTTCACTCCCTTTCAGATACAATAAAAATATTCGGATAATAATTATGTGTTCTTAGCGTGATATAAATATTAATTTCCTAAATTTCACTCTATTTACACAAAAAAATAATTTGGCAGTTAATGGGTTAAAATGAGAGCGCATGCAGCAATAATGAAAGCTACTCATCGCCGCTGGGTATCTTGTACGTTATTTCGTTCAATAGTAGCATGTAGCAAGCAAGTGATTGTTCTAGGTGGCCGTGAATAAACTGAAAATTGTTTTGTTTGGTGATAGTGGATCTTTTAAGCTGAAAATGGCGGCAAGTACGATTGGCTTTATTGAAGATTATAGCAAGTATGGAGTGTTCAGCCACAATTTTGAGAATCAAGTAGGCCTAAGTTGTTGTTTGGTCAACTGTCCGAAGACAGGTCTCAACCTCACAAGCGATACCAAGAAGACACCACTTATCAGGCAACTAGGCCAGGAGATAATGGAGTAGGGTGGCCAGTTCCTTTCCCCCTCCATTGCATACATCGCCCACTAGCTACATATTCAGATGCATACAAACAATTATTGTTCTTCCTCTGACACATATCGTCAAGTGAGAAGTACTGCCTGATAATAGATGTATACCTATCAGCCAGAACCTCAATCAGAGGATGTAGGCCTAAGTACTGGATTGTTATTTACCTATATATATATTGCATGTGTACGAACATGGAAAATCGAATTTTGAATATGAATTGAAAGAGGAAACGTGGGAGGAGAAATTTAAAAGATATGCAAAACGCGTCCTGCAAAGGGTTCGGGCTGAAAGAAACTGAATATGTAAGCTCCAAGCCTGTGGGCCACTTGTCTCACTCTGGGTTACGCTGCTCCACTGAAGGAGCTCTAGAAAATTTTAAGGGGGAAAGCCGAAAATGACGTAACCTCTTAGGTACCACAAACGCGAGGGGAGGTAAATGTGATCAAACTGATCACAGGACAGGACGAAGAAGAAATGGCGGAAGGAACTTGTTATTTTGCAGTGCAGGTGGAGTCGAGAAGAATCGTTTGTTTGCTGTTCGATCGGAGATGTAAGCTTGCACATTGAAAGGAGCTTTGCCATTTCGTAGTGCAAATGGAGTCGAGAAGACTCATTCGTCTGCTGCTCGATGACTAAGGCAGTGTTTCGCAACCTTTTTCTACTCACAGCATACCTTATACACGCCTAGACTCAACACGGCACACCAAAATGTTAATTCCCTCAAAAATATATATGATGTGACTCTACTAATATAATTACGTAATGTAATCAAATTTATTATTATTATTATTATTATTATTATTATTATTATTATTATTATTATTATTATCATCATCATCATCATCATCATCATCATCATCAACAACAACATCATTATGTAGGTGATGCCGGACTCAGAAAGTTGCAACTATTTCTCTGGTTGATAAAAATCTGGAACGTCAAAATAAAAATGAAGTAAATTTGCTCAAAGCATGTACTGTATGTGAATCACTTGGTTCTGTACGAGTTAACAGTAGTACGAGTTACGAGTTGCATGAGAGTGCCATCTATTATTTGTAACATAAAATATGATGAGCCTAATCAGGGGTACCAATATATGCTATAAGAATTGACCAATACTTTTAATGCACGATTCGCGCAATGTGGTTTAAGTCGGGAATGAGAAATTGAGTTACCAAATACCAGTCTCTAAGAAATATACCTTTCATCCAATCGTAGAATGATGGAAATGAATACGTTTATTAGTCTCATTAAACCAAAACTACACAGATAAAATATGATGTTCCTCAACTATGCGATACAAATTTTATTATTTCATAAAAGTATCAAGGATACTGAAATGTGTTGATGTATATTTTTCATACAACTTATAGTAAAGGGAGTAAAGGTTGTCGGTGAAGTCCATAGAGTGTATCTGTCATTAACTAATTGAAGTAGTTATAAAAAGTCAATTTCATTGGTTTTAGTCCTAAAAATTTAAATTGTACTTTCGTGGTGATATCCTGCTTAAATTTTAATAGACGTCCTTGTATTATGGCTGGTAGTCCGGTAGTAATAGCTGCTACTGCAAAGCATACTGCAACGGTACGTGAATTTCCTTCCTCTTCAATTATTTTGAACATTCTGAACTACAGTATGTAATTGCATGAACAGTTCTTATTTAATACTCGTCATGTGCAGGTTTTATTAAATGTATTGAAGTCTTGTGATATAACAATGACATTTCATCGTTTAGATCGTTTCCTCTCAAGTTATCTCATCTTCAGTATAAGTTTCGTATCTGCTATGTAAATTGTGCTAAGTAAGTATAATTACGTAATTTATTTCAGTAACAATCGTCTGCTATTAATATTTTCATTTTTCTTTCAGCTTATTTTTCTACATGGACTTGGTGATACAGGGTAAGTAGATAGATAGCCTATAACAGAATAATGTGATGTTACACTGTAAGCTAGGAGACTTAGTGATTTGGCTAATTGTACACGTCTATATTTGCTAACTGAAAGGTAATCTGTTGTGTTTCGTTATCAAATCCTAACATAACTGTTTAAAACTCATTTTTCCAGACATGGTTGGGCCAGTGCTATGGGTAACATCAGGTCACCTCATGTGAAAGTGATTTGTCCAACAGCGTAAGTTTCAATTTTAATATGATATAGACCTATTACGTGCTTGTAATTGATATCCATTGTAATTTATTTTTAACGTATAGTTTCAATATTGCCCTCAATTTTAAACAATAGTGGTGGATATTTCATTATTACAGCCTGGTTTGTAGAAAACATTGAGGGTCATGTGTTCATGATAATGACTTCCTGCTCTATTCAAATTGTCATTATTCGTGTGGTTTAACCAATTAAGGTAAACTCTTATTGAAATTTTGGTGCTTGTCGGAGATTTGAGGATCAAATATCATGGATTTAAACTCTTCGTCATCTAATTTCTTTCAATTTTGACTAGGAATATAAATGGCAATGTAACACTACATAATTCATATTTTCACTGTAAGCCATCAATAATAAAGTGGTAATAGCTTGATGGCTCTGTAACTTACAAGAAAAGTGTCACACTAAGTTATTCTGTATATTTTTTTACAGACCTACAATGCCAGTTACACTGAATGCAGGATTTAGGATGCCATCCTGGTAAGATTTTCATGCAAGTTTTCAGTATTAACTTTCGCATCTATTGACAGAGATATTGCAAACTCAGAAGCTGGATTAATAGCTTACTGTTTCAACTACTTAAAACCCATTAAAATTCTTTAAGATATAAACAGGGTTGTCAGATTCTCTCGTCAGGAATCCAGGACAGATGATACTGCATACCTTACCGTGACTACACATTTGAATTATAGTTATTTACGTAACTAGGACAGAAAGTGATACTTTTGTGTATGGGTGAGACGTTTCTGTCTACGAAACGAGTGTGCAAAAGACACTTTCGTACAAGTTACATACAATATTTTTTCGCACAACTACATGTAAATTATATATGAATTAATTACAGACTATTGAGATTTTTGTATGCTAGGAGTCACGGCTTCTACTAATACTACTCGTAGCATTGTCTTTATAGTACGTCTAATAATATAACTATATTATGATCAGAAAGAGGAAAAAGAATTGACTGGGTCACTGGTTGAGAAGAAACTGTCTTCTGAAGGGTGCACTGGAAGGAATGGTGAATGGGAGAAGAGTTCGGGGCAGAAGAAGATACCAGATGATAGACGACATTAAGATATATGGATCATATGAGGAGACAAAGAGGAAGGCAGAAAATAGGAAAGACTTGATAATGCTGGGTTTGCAGTGAAAGACCTGCCTTTGGGCAGAACACTATGAATGTTTACTATGACAACTTTGCGAGATTCGTACAGAAAAATGATTTATCTAACAATATTTTTGCCGTACGCATACAGCAAAGAAAAACTTTCTAACCAATAATGTGTTATGAAAAACAGCAGTTTCCATGTAGGTATGCCAAAAAATCAATTTGTAATACTACAACTGATTTTATTCGTTTTATGTATTTCAATCAGTTGTATAGGGCCAAAACTTTTAATTGTGTCACATTTTTGCTAGATTATGAAATTACCTCCAAATTTTTTTATAAAGTCCGGAAAAATGTCACATTATAGCCTATTTATATAGAAAAATGCATGATACAGTGTGTAAATTCTGTAAATAATAATCAACTTCCAAAAACAGTAAAGACCAAAAATACTGTATAATATCTAATACATACTATATTATTGTCGTTTTTATTTCAATACAACTCGAAAGAAGGCACCAGGGGTAATTGAAAACGATTTTGAACATAGGTTGGACAGGGTCTTGAAAAAAAATGAGTAAGGAATTTTAAAGATAATTTTGCAGATATTAGCAAAGAATTATATTTTTCCAGTCTTCTTGACATTGGGACAAGTATAAATTAATCCAGCACACAGGACACACCCTTAAAATCCAGAACAATCTTGGGGAATCCAGGATGTCTGGCAACCCTGGATATACATGAGAATAAATACTGGTACATAATTTACAATAGAAGAACGGACCAATCTTTGCATCATTATTGGCAAAGCAAGTACAATAAAAAAAAAAAGTAATTGTATTAGAATTAATATTTTTGATGAAGCAGTAGTCTCACGTGCACAGGGAAGGGGGGGGGGGTTCTTTTTTTGTGTGTGTGCATGCATTTCTTTTTTTTAAATAGGAAGTGCTTTATTCTCAGTTTGTTGATCCAGAGTTGCTCTCGAGTGCGGGTCCAATTCCCAATTGGGCTGATTGCCTGGTTGGGTTTTTTTCCGAGGTTTTTGCCAACCATAAGGCAAATGTCCGGTAATCTATGACGAATTCTCGGCCTTGTCTCGCTGACACCAATCCTATCGACGCTAAATAATCTCGTAGTTGATACAGCGTCCTTAAATAAGTAAAAAAAATTCAACAGTTACAATAACCTTATACGAGACTTTATTATCAGCTTTGAGTGAACATGGCTTTGCTAAGAGTTATTTAAAGCAAAATTTAATAGCGTTCTGTTCAGATGGTACAAGTGCCATGCTAGGTTGTAAATCACAAGTTTCTGCTAGACTTCATTAACTTTTTCCAGGGTTAATTTTGACACTGTTTAAACCCTAAAGTTCAATTTATATTTCATTATGCTATGAAATCAGTCAGTTCTATGAACCACTTGGAGTCATTCATTGACAAAAATGTTGCTTTCATCATATCTGTAACAAGAACCAAATTAAATTAAACAGTATTGCCCAGGATTTAGAAGTAGAAATCCTGAAAATTGTTAAGTCTACACTATAGCGATTCAAGAAGGTGACTAATCAATCAACTGAGAGATTAAGCAGTGTATAAACAAGTGCCACTATGTTCATCCCAAGCTTTCTTGCGTTTTACCTCTTAATCTTAATCTTATAGGTAAGTGTTAATGTATCCCTACCCTTGGAATCTCTCTAAATAATAGCTTTGCAAAGGGAATGAAAATGGTGGAATAGTTGTTTCCAGACAAAATTAATAGCTCCCACTTCTTCATCAAAATGAGTTTTGTCTGTGCAGAGAGATACTGGTAAATATGAACAAAATAATTTGTTAATCTCTGTTCCTCTCTCAAAGTGAGAGTCCTAGTTTCACAACCATACAGAACAACCGGTAATATAACTGTTTTATAAATTCTAACTTTCAGATTTTTTTGACAGCAGACTAGATGACAAAAGCTTCTCAACCAAATAATAACAGGCATTTCCCATATTCATTCTGTGTTTAATTTCCTCCCGAGTGTCATTCACTATGGGCTAAAGCAAGGAGATGCACTATCACCTTTACTTTTTAACTTCGTTCTAGAACATGCCATTAGGAAAGTTCAGGATAACAGACAGGGTTTGGAATTGAATGGGTTACATCAGCTTCTTGTCTGTGCAGATGACTTGAATATGTTAGGAGAAAATCCACAAACTATTAGGGAAAACACGGAAATTTTACTTGAAGCAAGTAAAGTGATAGGTTTGGAAGTAAATCCCGAAAAGATAAAGTATATTATTATGTCTCGTGACCAGAATATTGTACGAAATGGAAATATAAAAATTGGAGATTTATCCTTCAAAGAGGTGGAAAAATTCAAATGTCTTGGAGCAACAGTAACAAATATAAATGATACTTGGGAGGAAATTAAACACAGAATAAATATGGGAAATGCCTGGTATTATTTGGTTGAGAAACTTTTGTCATCTAGTCTGCTGTCAAAAAATCTGAAAGTTAGAATTTAGAAAACAGTTATATGGTTGTTTGATGTTTGAGAATAATGTTCTTAGGAAAATATTTGGGGCTAAGAGGGATGAAGTTACAAGAGAATGGAGAAAGTTACACAATGCAGAACAGTACGCATTGTATTTTTCACCTGAGATAATTAGGAACATCCAGATGTTTGAGATGGGTAGGGCATGTAGCACGTATGGGCGAATCCAGAAATACATATAGAGTGTCAGTTGGGAGACCTGAGGGAAAAATACCTTTGGGGAGGCCGAGACGTAGATGGGAGGATAATATTAAAATGGATTTGAGGGAGGTGGAATATGATGATAGAGAGTGGATTAATCTTGCACAGGATAGGGACCGATGGCGGGCTTATGTGAGGGCGGCAATGAACCTGTGGGTTCCTTAAAAGCCATTTGTAAGTAAGTGAGTGTCATTTATATTTGTTACTGTTGCTCCAAGATATTTGAATTTTTTCACCTCTTCGAAGGATAAATTTCCCAAGTGCGTGCATGCATGCAGAAAAACAGATCAGGGAAATTTGCTCATTGTCCATTCTTCATAATTTCTATTCGCTGGTGTAACCGGCACCATGCTCTAAGTTCCTTTCAAGCCCAGTCCAGATCCAACAGCTTACTTTACGTTTTACTTGCACATGCAAAATGTTGCAAGTAAAGAAGAGTGTGTGAACTGTGGACCATAAAACTGAGCGATTTTTAGAACTGAATGCCTCCAACTCAGTATTCAGTCTTCGTTCAGTTCTAAAAATCCCTCAGTTTTACTGTCCACACGCTCATTCTTATTTACAACTTTTTGTATGTGCAAGTAAAATGTCAAGTAAGCTGTTGCGTCTGGACCAAACTTTAACCCCAGGAAAGATCTTGTACTCATTATGACAAGAGGCTGAAGGGCCATACTGGAAGTTTTGGTAACAAAAAAATCCCGTCATTAGCTGGGATTGAATTTGGAATCTTCTACCTCAAAGCCAGTTGTTTTACCAACTGAGCTATCCAGCCACCATTACCAAACTGTACTATGTATAAAATTTTTATTTCAAAATGAATATCTTATTGAGGTCATTCCATGCAAAAAAAGTATGTTTTTGAACCGTGATGTCTCAAAAGTTAAAAATATTGTAGTAGGTTATTTTGTATGTTCTAAATATTAATTTCAAGCAATACTATATTTATATCTTTCATAGTTTGGCAGCAATCAGAATTTAAAATATTGGTTTAACAAAGAACGTGGTTTTATTTATTGAAGTTTTCTTACTGTGTAAAGGAAGATGGAAAAATGATTTCAATGTAATTCGAAAAAGAAGAGCCTTGTTTATAAATGCCCTTAAAATTAAAAAAAAATATATAATTTTTTTAATAGTTACCCACTGTAAAATAATTAAAAAAAATATAGAACACAAAATGCAATTCATCTTTACAGACGAAAAAACATGTGTTTAATTCTTTATATATTGATTTCACTGTGAAAATTTCAGAAAGTTGACTTAAATATCATGTCAGTTTTTAATAAAAATAACTCATCTGAACAAAGGAGCTCAGAAGGTAGGCTCTCCCGTCGTACAGAATGTTGTGCGATCAAGGTCAGGGAGATGGACGTTTGAGATTACTCATCATTATGAAGTCTCGCGAATGCTGCAACCGCCACACATAGCAAGGGATTTTCAACCGTCAGAACAAAAATTAATAATTTTATTAATTTATTCACAGGTTTTTTGAGATAAAGTCATAAAACTTGGGAGATGGATTAGGAATAAGATTTTCTTTAATACGAATGAAATTCGCATGAATTTAATATGTGCATTCGAATATAAAACTATTTCTTTTTTTTCAATGAGGTGTTTTTATGAGCATGCCTTAATATTATTCGGATTAGTCTTTAAGGTATTAAAATATGGTTATTCAGGTTTATAATGGCGTCTGTTTAGTTTTGATGACACTTCATATAGGATGTCTAGAATATTTTAAATGATGGATAACATGTAACTGCCACCCATTTTTCAGTCATCCGTATGACTAAAATATTAATGATATGGAGGTCATAGTTTTCTTTAGAGACAATTAATATTAGGTACCCGCCACAAAACTGGCTTCATTTATACACCGACTGGCATGTAAAAGAACTCCTGTGGGACAAAATTCCGGCACATCCGGCGACGCTGATATAACCTCTGCAGTTGCGAGCGTCGTTAAATAAAACATAACATTTAACATTTATACACCGACGGATCCTTGATCTCCAGAGAACAAGGTGCCGGTGCAGGTGTTACGTGCTGTCTCTTCTCACTTTATAGATCTCTTGGATATGGAACAACAAGTTTTGATGGTGAAATCATTGCAATAAGTGAAGGTCTCAGGAACCTTCTATGCCACATCAATAAATTTAGGAATGCAGTTATATTGTCAGACTCCAAAGCAGCTATTCTATCAATCATCTCTAAACACACACCTTTATCTCAAACAGCAGAAATAACTAAAATGCTCTCTCAATTAATATCACTCAATAAAAGAATTGTATTCCAATGGATACCATCCCATTGTGGAATCCTGGGAAACGAGAATGTGGATGCTTTAGCAAAGAAGGGCAGCACTGCTACTTACAGACCTGTTACTAAATCTACGTATTACTCTGTGAAAAGATTTATTAAATCTACATACTTAGACTTCAACAAACAAAATTTGATAACTCAATCCCAAAGGAAAAAATGGAACTCTCTGCATCAAAATCCACAGTTAATTCCCAATTTACCACGAAAATCGTCTGTAGCTGCATTTAGATTGGCAACAGGCCATGATTGTTTGGCCAAACACCTGCATAGAATTGGAATATATCAGTCCCCCAACTGCCCATTGTGCAACTCAAACCAAGAAATGGATTCGGAACACCTCAAAATCTGTGCTTCAGTGGCTGGTCATGATAATATCTTTGAAAAATATTGGAGTGCAAGAGGTCAAATGACTTTATTGTCAAACACCTGGCATTAGAAAACAACAACAATTTATTTTCATAATAACATTATATTAAAAGCCCAAAAAATTCATGACATCGCTGGCATAATCTTAAAATTTTGTATGGAATGACCCATTGGTGTTTTTGTGTGTGTACTCTTTCTCTATATGATATATTCCTTTATATCTCATCTACTTTCATATAATAGAAATTTTTATCATAGCAGTAGATAAAGATTAAAACAAGTTACACGTTCTATTGCAGGAAAACTAGTCAATTGTTAAAATATTTGTTTTTACAGGTTTGATCTCCGCACACTGGATGCTAATGGCCCAGAAGATGAAGAAGGAATCCGACGAGCAACAGAATTGGTCCACTCTATGATTGAGCAGGAAATAAAAGGTGGAATTTCCTCAAATCGCATTGTCATTGGAGGATTCTCACAGGGAGGAGCTCTAGCATTGTATTCTGCTCTCCTCTTCCCTAAACCTCTGGCAGGTGTAATAGCCCTGTCGTGTTGGCTACCTTTGCATAGACAGTTTCCTGCAGTAAGTATGGCTCTACATATCAGAAAAGATTGATTTAGGTCATTCCGTATGGTACCTGATCAGAATAATTTGAAAAATAATTTAATGTAAAGTAAGAAACAGTTAAACTTCTCAAAGTCATCCAGAATTGCCTCCATTATTTTACAGTTCTTTTGTGTTTTTTGCATCACTTCACCAAACATCTACTATGTTTGTTGTTATTTAGTGAACTGTTGAAGACAGATCTAAACCTCACAAGTTATACCAAAAAGCACCACTTATGAGGCAACTAGGCCAGAAGATAAAGATGTTAAATATCTCTCGAATGTTTTAATAATGTTTTTGTCTAGGAAATCTTTCAAAACGAGTATTCATTCGTCTTATTCCTTGATCCTTGCATATCATGCATATAGCACCAAATTCGATCGAGTTTTGAACAAGATAGATCCAAAAGAATCCTATAAGTCTTGCTTTTTATTGGTACTTTATCGAACTCTGTGTGTAAATGGAAGATAGATCCGAAAGAATTCTATATATATCTTGCTTTTTATTGGAACTTTGTCGAATGCTAAGCCTAAATGGCTGAATTACAGATGGCACCACATAACTGTTTACCTTAGCCCCTTTCTCTGCTATATATAATTAGGGTTCCACTTTTAAATGTCAACATCGGTATTTATTATCACACCATTTTCTATATCGTTGGTGTTCGTGCAAAATATCGTATGTTAAAATTACCAATATTTCAAAAAAAGGGGAAAAAACTGAATATTTTTGTTGGTTTCAGATCAATTAATTTGAAACTTAAAATATTATCATAAGAACACATCTTGTGATATTTTGCAATTATATGTGAGCACCAAAATAATGCATGTCTAGAGGGGAAAAAATTGTTTGAATTTTTTAAAATATGACATTTTGCACGAACACCAACGATATTTCAGATACCAAATTCGAATTTTTACTGATTATCAAATTCCACTCGAGAAAAAAACATCAGAAAAAGTCTACTCCAACACACACACACACACACACACACACACAGAATCAAATGAATCAAATTGGCATAGCATTTTAATTTTATTTGCTGATAATGTGGCAGTTATTGTCAAGAGAGAAGATACTCTTCAGAGATCTTTTTAAATAATGTGGTAGACAATTATAATATGAAAATATCGCTCACAAAAACAAAAGTAATGGGATTTAGTGGTGATGAACACTCACTTACTTACAAATGGCTTTTAAGGAACCAGCAGGTTCATTGCCGTCCTCACATAAGCCCACCATTGGTCCCTATCCTGTGCAAGATTAATCCACATTATCATATCCCATCTCCCTCAAATCCATTTTAATATTATCCTCCCATCTTCGTCTCGGCCTCCCTAAAGGTCTTTTTTCCTCCAGCCTCCCAACTAACACACTATATGCATTTCTGGATTCACCCATACGTGCTACATGCCCTGCCCATCTCAAATGTCTGGATTTAATGTACCTAATTATGTCGGGTGAAGAATACAATGTGTGTAGTTCTGTGTTGTGTAACTTTCTCCATTCTCCTGTAACTTCATCCCTCTTAGGCCCAAATATTTTCCTAAGAACCTTATTCTCAAACACCCATAATCTCTGTTCCTTTCTCAAAGTGAGAGTCCAACTTTCAACCATATAACTGTTTTCTAAATTCTAACTTTCAGATTTTTTGACAGCAGACTAGATGACAAAAGCTTGTCAACCAAATAATAACACTGTGATGAACACTAAGGGATCATCAGTGCGGTTTTCGGCATAATAGATCGACTATTGATCAGATTTTTTGTATTCGACAAATAATGGAGAAAAAATGGGAGTATAAGGGTACAGTACATCAGTTATTCATAGATTTCAAAAAGGCATATGACTCGGTTAAGAGAGAAGTATTATATGATATTCTTATTGAATTTGGTATTCCCAAGAAACTAGTTCGATTAATTAAAATGTGTCTCAGTGAAACATACAGCAGAGTCCGTATAGGTCAGTTTCTATCTGATGCTTTTCCAATTCACTGCGGGCTAAAGCAGGGAGATGCATTATCACCTTTACTTTTTAACTTCACTCTAGAATATGCCATTAGGAAAGTTCAGGATAACAGGCAGGGTTTGGAATTGAACGGGTTACATCAGCTTCTTGTCTATGCGGATGACGTGAATATGTTAGGAGAAAATACACAAACAATTGGGGAAAACACGGAAATTTTACTTGAAGCAAGTAAAGCGATCAGTTTGGAAGTAAATCCCGAAAAGACAAAGTATATGATTATGTCTCGTGACCAGAATATTGTACGAAATGGAAATATAAAAATTGGAGATTTATCCTTCGAAAAGGTGGAAAAATTCAAATATCTTGGAGCAACAGTAACAAATATAAATGATACTTGGGAGGAAATTAAACGCAGAATAAATATGGGAAATGCATGTTATTATTCGGTTGAGAAGCTCTTATCATCCAGTCTGCTGTCCAAAAATCTGAAAGTTAGAAATTTATAAAACAGTTATATTACCGGTTGTTCTGTATGGTTGTGAAACTTGGACTCTCACTCTGAGAGAGGAACATAGGTTAAGGGTGTTTGAGAATAAGGTGCTTAGGAAAATATTTGGGGCTAAGCGGGATGAAGTTATAGGAGAATGGAGAAAGTTACACAACACAGAACTGCACGCATTGTATTCTTCACCTGACATAATTAGGAACATTAAATCCAGACGTTTGAGATGGGCAGGGCATGTAGCACGTATGGGCGAATCCAGAAATGCATATAGAGTGTTAGTTGGGAGACCGGAGGGAAAAAGACCTTTAGGGAGGCCGAGACACAGATGGGAGGATAATATTAAAATGGATTTGAGGGAGGTGGGGTATGATGATAGAGACTGGATTAATCTTGCACAGGATAGGGACCGATGGCAGGCTTATGTGAGGGCGGCAATGAACCTTCGGGTTCCTAAAAAGCCATTTGTAAGTAAGTAAGTAAGTGATGAACACTAAAGGGCAAAATTAATAATATAAGATAAAATATTCCAACAAGTTTCTGAATTTTGCTACTTAGGGTGTAATATCTCGTAATTGAGATATGCAGATGTTGAGAATAAATGAGCCAGATTCCAAAAGATTACTGGTACAATAAGGAGGATTCTGTGATAAAGTAAGAAAAGATACAGTCACTAAATTTTATAAAACAATGGCAATCTTGATATTAACATACAGTTCCGAGACTTGGGTGTTAACAAAAGGAGAAGAAAAAATAATAGAGACTGCAGAAATGAGTTTTCTTCGATCAGTAGAAAGATACACTTTAATGGATCATAAAAACAGCGATGAAATAAGAAGTGAAATCAAATGTTTGAATGAGGTTATGCAACAATATAGAAATAGATGGAAACAACATGTAGAAAGAATTAAACCACATCATCTACCATTTCAGCTCCTCTATTACAAACTAAATGGAAAGAGGAGAATAGGACGCCCAATTATAAGATGGCGAGATGTTTTCTTTTAACTCTGAAGCCGGAACAGGCGCATTATGCCTATGCCATGAAGAATATGATGATTTTAATAAAAATAATTTATTTTATTTTAGGCTGCAGTTGCTAACACTGACATTCCATATATCCAGTGTCATGGAGACTGTGATCCCATAGTACCATACAAATGGGGCCAAATGACAGCATCACTTATGAAGCAGTTCTTAAAGCACACTGAATTCAAGACATACAGAGGCATGATGCACTCTTCATCTGATGAGGTGAGTTTTAATTTTGTGTGACATTATCTGCACGTTTATATATCTTAATTGATCATTTCGTGGTTCATTTAAAAATATATCATGTATTTGCACATTAACTAATTTCATCCAATTACATCTTGATAGTTTTTCTTCCCAAAATTTTTAAATATACATTTGAATGAGTACCATCTCCTCTCATATATTTGAGATTAGTAGTTTGTAACATAATTTTGAAGGGAGCTTTTACTATGTACAGTTTGGGTCTGATATCTATAATTCTTGCAGAGGATTCTTACTCTTAAAAGGAACACAATGATTCAGCCAAGTAACAGACTGCAACTTTTTTTTTGAGTGCTATAAACAATATAATCTGCTATTTTCTACTCCTTGAGAGGAAACATTTTCGTGCAGTTAAATTGAGAGTGCGTTCAAGTAGGTAACAGACATTGCCATTGGATAATTTCAAGGAAAAATTGTTCCGGGCCGGGTATCGATCCCTGGTCCCTTTGCTTAGTGCACGAATGTTCTACCGACTGAGCTACCTCAGGAACTATACACGACACCGTCACAATTTTTCCTTTATATCCACACAACTCAAATGGGCTGACAAACGCCAGAACCCAACTTCAAGTGCACACAAATTCTGTGTGACTTAAATTGTGGCTTCCTGTTAATGTACCTCCAGTAACGAATATATTATGCAAATCTGGCTTTCAGGTATAGGTCCCTGTAAAATAGGTTTGAATAATTTCAAGGACGGTGTCGTGTATAGCTCCTGGGGTAGCTCAGTCGGTAGAGCATTCGTGCGCTAAGCGAAGGGTCCCGGGATCGATACCCGGCCCCGAAACAATATTTCCTTGAAATTATTCAAACATGCTTTACAGGGAGCTACTATCTGAAAGTTAGATTTGCATAAGACATTGTCATTGTTAACATATTTCACAAATTCGAAGGGATCAAGATATACAGAAATATGACTAGGAAAAAAAACAAACATGTCTGTCAATCCCTGTTAATAACGCAACAGAAAGAACACACACTGGTGTGGCAGGGGCGTGGTGTGCATGGATGTGGGTGATGTGTCACATCCCCTAAATTTTTCTGAACAAAAAATATATTTATCGTTATTTACTGGTACTTTATTTATTTATTTAAGACTGTGCTTATTCGGTTGGATCCCGGCCACTTAGTCACTCATAACGAGTGCACCTCTGCACATGTGTGGACATTGTGCCAACTGTCATACATCTATGACACAGTGCATGAGGGTTGGCCACTAGAGGGAACTCAAGAGGCGGAACTTAATCTGAGAGGATTCGATCCGACATCGGGATAGGAATCCGGTGTGGCTTAGTGGATAAAGCATCAGCACGTAGAGCTGAAAACCCGGGTTCAAATCCTGGTGCTGGAGAGAATTTTTCTCTGTTCCACTCTTCCATCATCATATGATGACGCAGAATTTCTGTACTGAAATATCATATGTACTTCGATACATCATAATATCTGCTATCTTAGGCACGGTATGCTGGCTGGACATATCCTGTACGCCTTAAACCGCTCTGATAACGAACCCAACACAATTTTACCCGATTATGCAGTATATGAACCCCTGGTTAAGAGTTAGACATAGTGGTGTAAGTCTTCCGGCTTCTAAGGGTTAATTATATAACTTTTTCCTTCTCCTGCTCGTAAAATTCACGAGTCCTTCACACCAGCTCTGATGCCAGACTAATGCTGCGCCTTTACACAAAGGATTCTCACTCTGCGAGTTATCATTCTCCGAATTAAGTATTTTTTGCAGCATTTTGCAGCAGCGCTACAAATTATTTATAGCTTTTTAACACTAACACACAAATTACGCACGTGGTACAGGGAGATTATTGTACTGCGGGACTCCACTCCCCGGCTTGCGCAGCATTCGCCGGTAGCTTATCAGCTTATCGACACCTTGCATTTCATACGCACTCCGTTCCACAGCGTAATAACCTACTGTTAGTAACACTATGAAACACAATATGTAACAAACCAACACAGCAGTGCTCCACATAGCAGCAGCAGCTGATAGAAAATGTTATGTTCTGATCGGTTCGGCAGGCTACCATGCAGTGTTCTTTAATTTTTTCATGGGAAGGGCTGCCAACGCAAATAACAAATATCTAGTGCATAGTAACAATGGCTTGGGCATAGCTATGTGCCTTCCGAATATATTATACTGTATATGGGCTATTCCATATGAAATCGATCAGTAAAAAACCTCACATTTTTTATACTCTAATTTTTTCCCTATTTATACAAGGTGCTGAGGAGAGTGCATTTGCAAAAATATACTATCGAAAGTCAAACAGTTTTCGTATTGTTGAGCGACAAATTTAGCGTATTTTAGAAAAACAAGCCTCTTTTAGTGCTCAGAACTCTGGAACCATTTACTGCAGAACATTGAACGAGAGTTCATTTTGAAGCTGACATTTGGTAGGTTATGATAAGAAGTAATCCTTATTTTAATTGTATACAGAGAGACAGATAATCTGATTTTACTTAGTTTTAGGCTTTTAGCCCATTTGTAAAAATGTAAAAAAATATTGAGAAAAAACCTTGCATTATTAAGAGGGATTCGACATTGTTTGCTTAGTGTCACGGCAATAAGTTTTCGGGGTATTAAATAAATTATTTTCACACGCCTAGACTTGAAAGGCACAACACAGCACGGACTGGCCGAGAGATGAAGATAAGCGAGCGCTGGGCGTCATTTTACTCCTGTGTTTATGAAAACTTGTGATAAAGCTAGCCCAGCTATGCGCTACTAGACGAAACATCACATGTTTTTTGTCTCCTGGCCTTGCTTGCCTAGGCTAGCTCCCGCCTCACAGTCAACTGGTTAGCTCACGCGCGTACTATTTATTTTCTTCATTTGATTTTTCAATACCTCCTTATTAACGTGTTTATTTGTACTTTCAATGCGGAATCTAACCATATATTTTAAAAATATTTTTTCGTGGGCAAAGGTGTCTTAATTAAGAAAAATCTAAATTTCTCCATTTCCATAAAAAGTAAGAAAAACTGTTTACATGTCGAAACTTGAACTTTTCAGCATCAAAATAAACCATGATTTTGATCATTGTGTGAAAGGGTTTCGGAGCCACAACAGTTTAAAGTTGCTAATTTTATGAAAATACGATAAATTAAAATATTTTTAATTTAAACACTATGAAGTGCTGATGCCTCAAACTTTCCACAAAGCATTGTATCACAGTTGTCTACGGACAGAAAAAATTTCATTGTATTTAAAAATTGCAAGGTCAATTTTCTCTATATTTCGGTCGATTTGAGATGGAATAGCCCATATAGGCCTATTGGTTTCAGTTCTATAGTGTGTGGACTTCATCTTAATGGTTTAACGCCTTTTCTTTCCAGGAAATGAGAGATCTAAAGACATTTCTCGATAAAGTTATTCCTCCAGAGTAGGTGACGCAATATTTTCAACTCCAAGTTGTTAACATGGAATGGTGGACTGACGAATGCTGCTGACAAAACAACAGATGGCAAGACGTCTGGTAGCACCTTTTTGAACAGCTCACTTATAAGACTCGGGAATTCCTGTCCATAATTTTGAGAAAAGAAAAGCTGGCCTTTTATCCTCCAATCCCCTTCCCCCTCTTCCCTATATTACAAATTAAAAATCTTTAAATGTTATTTCGTCTCACAAACCGAACCAAGCAAAATAATAAAGAAACATACCAATTTTTAAAAATGCAATTAATAAACTCTTGTATAATAATAATAAAGTCATACAATAATAACAATGAATTAAATACATAGAGTATAGCCTATATATATTTTTTTCTTCCAAAAGGCATAGGTAAGTTACTGTTTGGCACCATACATGTAAGAAAAACAATTTTTGGCTAGAGTAGTTTCGTTTGGAAGTTGCCTTTCCACTAACTAAATGAGTGAATTGGGTGTGATAGTGAATGGTTCTGAGTAAATTTGTACAAAACAATAATAGCAAATGAAAGAATGGCAGCACAAGAGAACTGTGTTTCTGAGTAGAGTCTGTTGTTTGCCATGAATATGTAGTGTTTTTGGTACATTCTGTGTACCAGCACATATTTAATATTAATTTGTTCTTCCGTATTTGCATTTAGTAGCATTGCTTTTATCTTAGTAATAGTGTAATCAGTGGTTATTTAAAAGAAATTGGTATGTCATAGGAAACACCTCTAATTTTTTAAGTGCTTGCAGATTTCAAAACTGTCATCTCTTCCAGTACTATATAAAATGAATGTGAAATTTCTGGCACATTAAATTAGTCAAAATGTGCATAATTTGTATAAATGATAAGAAACAGGAAGTAGTGATAGTTGTTCAGGGGTGGAAAATTGTCTAATATTGAGTGCCAGAAAACATTTAGTGTATGTTATTTAAGAGTGTTTAAATGGTACAATCTTCATCCGTCTAGTCGAGAATGGTGTCTCTTTGTTGTTTATACCTAGGAAAAATATGACTGAAAACAATACAGAACACTTAAATTTTTCTTCTTTGATCATGAATACAGTATACTGTAGTTATTTCATTTTAGGTTGTTTTTTTTGGGAGGGGGAGGGAAATAAAGACATGCGTACTTGGATGTCTTTGTATATGTTATAAATGTTTTTACACAACACGAAGTTTGTAAAAATTAATTGTTCATTACATCATTAATTTGACAAATTAATTTTGTCAGTTTTTAGGTTTTTTAATATTTATTCTTCTTATTTAAATTTTGATTGTTTGCGATATTGATATGATGTGTATATTAGAAAATATATATTTTTGATGAGAATAATGTAGTTCTCCGGAAACTTTTATTTATATTAAGGTATTATAAAAAAAAAAACAAAACAAGAAGTTACTTTTCTTCATTGGTGTAATTGATATACCTAATATTAAATACTGACATGCCATGCCATCTTCTGTAACCACAAAAAACCAACAACAATTATCGTATATCTGGTATTAGCTTTATGTTAATTGAAGTTTCATTTTATTGGCCATCACAAAAAATACTTGAGAAGTCAATGCATTAAAAAATATTTTAACTTAATGGTAAGTTTCACTTCTTTCCCCGTATTGTTCATGTGTTCCAAATCTCCCGTTCTATGCCATCCATCGAGCTACTAATAACAATAAATATTGCTAATGGAGTTGTAGACTGACTATAGCTTAAAAAATAATTTATATATATATCACACATCCTTGGATTTTTCCACCCCTGGGTTAGAGCATGTAATATAGAGTAAGTAATATGTTTTAAAGCATCTTCAGGTATATGAACTGAGTAATCAGAATATGCAGTGCAAAGAAAGTTGAAAAATTTTCATTAGTATTTGAAACTTTGTTAAAGAATCACAGATGAATGTACACAAAAAACTGTTATGTTTACTGACTGTACATGTCGGAAATTTAATTCTGGTAAATATTCAACATATGACACTGTCTGTAAATTGAGTGGCCTGTTGTTAGGTACTGTAATATAAAATGTGACAATGCCTGCTATGTTTAATGGTATTTTATTTATTAGCAATAAAATAAAATATTTTACTTTTAAGACATTTGAAATAATTATATATTCAAAATATTTCTCTTACCAGGAGAGGAAACGCTCTATATATCACCGAATTAAATAAGATTGTGTGAGATGAAAGTACAAGAAGTACTGTTTAAAGTCATACCTGGTATGGGCGGCCAATGACCCCTCGTTTTGGAAATATTGACTACTGTTTGTGACATACTTCCATTAGGTGCCCAATAGGGAAGCATTAGACTATGTAACAGTGTAGCTCATATGGTTGGATGCTGAGTTGTCATCCAGGCAACCCCCATTCGAATTCTAATGGCTTCTCATTTTTTAAAACTTGATGATATTATTATTATTATTATTATTATTATTATTATTATTATTATTATTTTTATTATTATAACCAGAAGGACAATTTGGCCCAAGAGTGCAACGTCAAGTAGATGAACTCACTTTTAAATTTGGAAATATATGTGTAACACGTTCGTCAGGAAAGCTGATATCTCAACTCCATAAGCAATACCTGGAGAAAGTAATAAAGACATATGTGAAAGAGCAGCCATTTCTTCTAATTCTGGACTCGTGGGAAGGGCAGGTAAACCCTTCTTTGCATGATAAAATATTTATAAATGAAGAAAATGAAGTAACGTGCAACCTTAAAGTGATTTCACCCAAATGTACTGGATTATGCCAGTCCTGCGATGTTTATTTTTTTTTAGACAGGTGACGACTTTTATCAAATATTTGCAAAATAGCTCTTTCCTTTTACAAACTGGACGACAAATTGCTTCAAGGGAGGATGCCCTCAAAATTCACTCCTTAATTCACTTTCAGTTGTCAGCTCCTACATTCAAAGCCATGTTGAAATATGCTGGTATGGATCAAAATTAATAAACGAACGAGAAGTGTTTGTGAATGTGGAGAATGTCTGTTTCGCAGCAAAAGTGCGGAAAAATGTGTGTGACTGTGGACAACCTTCTTTCATTTGCTGTGCTTGGTGCAGGAAATATGTATGTTTTGTGTGTTTTTATGACATTTATCATAATGAATCATGTACAAAATGAATTGGAATAGAAACAGAACAGACACCATTGACCTGCCTACGTGAGCAATATTTCCTTGTTTATCCTTTACAATACAATGTTAGTTAATTAGTAAATTGTTTAAAACATGATGAAGCGTTAAATACATTATTAAAAGAAAAAAAATATATAGGACCAGTTGTGATTCGAACCTAGGTCGCCTGGGTGACAACTCAGCACCCAACCATATGAGCTACGCTTTTACACAGTGTAATGCTCCCCTATTAGGCACCTAACAGAAGTATGTCACAAACAATAGCCAATATTTCCAAAACGAGGGGTCATTGGCCACCCATACCAGGTATGACTTTAAACGGTACTTCTTGTACTTTCATCTCACACAATCTTATTTCATTCGGTGATATACAGAGCGTGTCCTCTCCTTGTTGGTTTTTCTGAACAAAGCAATACTTAATATCGAGCGTATTTTATGAGCTTCATACCTGACAAAATATTTGGGTCAAACACATTGTTTCTTAATCGTAATTTTGCAGACTTCATGTTTCTGGTAAATGGGAACATTATACTTTAAATAAAACTTGTTTCGAAATTGAATGTAACTTGCGTGTAATTACTTTTAGGAATCTTTTTGAAGTATACAGAAATATGGCGAAGACGTCCTTATCTTAGCACTTTCTTGCTAGAGTAAATTATTTTAATGCTAACTTAAAGAATGTACTGTACACCTATTACCTTCCACTACTTTAAATTCAAAATGATACGTGGTAGTGCCTACTCCAGCACTTCTTTCTCCTCCTCGCTTTCTCCTTGCCTCTTACGCATGCATACAAGCAAATACACTCTTTATATCTTAAGAAATGACGAGAATCTGTGATGTACAACCAACTGATTGTTTCATATTACAGTAGAACCTCTTTTATCCATAGTAATGAAGGGAATGGACTGGACTGTTAATCAAAAAAAAAAAAAAAAAAATCGAATAATCCGCACCATAAAGGATTTTCATAAGCATTTATAGTTTCGTAATTTCAAACTTCTGCCATACTGTAACCACTGACATCTTCATATTACATACCACACTATGCAATACTATTAGGATTGCCAACTCTCCGGGATCTCCCGTATTTGCCCTTAATTTTTAACAGACTCTCGGCTCCCGTATTATTCTTCTCTTATATGTAGGGGGTGGATGTTGATGAAAAGTCATCTTCTTATTTTTCACATTAGAACGATGCCTATTAATATAGAAATCCTTTCTATGTTAATATCAACGTAAAAAAAAAATTTCTTATATTACATTTTTTGACATTTTTGAATTAATAGGTAATTTTTATATTTTTTTTTCGGCATTTATTGGTCATTTTTAATACTTTGAAGAACTTTTAGATAATTTGAAATGCATTTTACTTTCTTCTTTACCGATAGGTCAGGTAAATCTTTTTCTAAGCAAATAGGTCAGTAGTAATTACCTACTGAATAAGTGAATAACAGTGAAGTTTGAGTTTTGTAGTTTGGAATGGACTCTAAAGTCCATCCCACATTCAACTGAAGGCTTCACTTCACACAACAGAAGTAATATAAAATGCTTGACAGCACTTAGTTTAAGTGAGGGCTTTGACCGCTACTGATCTTTTGTCAGTACAAGGGTGTCTTTAGAATTTATGTTTGGAAGGGGGGAAACTTTCACCATGTCCTGGACAGGACGTTGTGTCCTCAACATGGTTCGGATGGGATGTCTACTGTAGTAGACAGTATTTTTAACACAAAGATTGCAAGAATGCATGCTGTGCCCACAATTTGTTTTGTCATTCACACTCCTTCATCTGGAAGATCTGGTAACAAAAGAGAAGCACGGAAGGATGAGACAGATAATGAAGACACTGACATGGACCACCCCTAATTGAAACACATTGTAAGCCCTCATTAAAATTTATAGTTTTCCCTTAAAACCTTCATTTTGTTGCATGTTCTTTTCCTTTACCTAGGCTAAATTCCAGGAAGTTGCCTACTCTCTCAGAGATTTGCAGGGCAGTCATTGAAACAAGGTGACTAATTTTTAAGAAGTTGTGGTGCAAGTAGCTACGGTGAATAATATTTAAATGTCATTTTCTTTTAATTTTATGTCATTTTTCCATTAGTTTAAGGGCATTTTAATGATCATTTTAAGTAGATTTTTAGGTCATCAACATCCGCCCCCTACTTATATGTATATATTTATTTACATTGCAAGTGGGCAAACACCCGGTGGCAATGGTAACTTAATTACACACAATACAAGCATTCGAGCATTTTTCTCCCTTATTTTTGCGTAATATAAAAATTTTTATTCTAAACATTTGATTTTGTTGTGAATGATGATTTATATGATGAACTCTGTTGTTCAGCGCATACATTAAAATGTGCAGCCTTTTTAGAAGGTAATACTTACCAGTAATGTGTTCGTGCTCACCCATTTAAAATCAAACCAAGTTGATGTTATAAATTTGGAAAAACTGGCGAGTTTTGTTCTAAGCATATCAAGTAGTAATGCTCATACAAAGAGGATGTTTTATTTCAAGAACAATAATTGGACAGATGTTCGAAACAAGAGCATGACACATCTAATCAAATCAGAGCTGCAAACTGTAGTTTAATTCAACTATTGCGCGAGACAAACTCTATCTCAAAATACTCTTAATTTAAGCCTAGCTGCCAAAGTGTAATTAAAGTTGTTTTTTAGTAACTGAATCGAATAATTTCTCTATTTTCTATGTTAAATTTTGTCGATTCCTTAGTCTCCCGTATTTTCTTAAAAAAAAGTTGGCAACCCTAAATACTATGCTGGTTATAACTAGTAAACAGAGAAGTACAGTAATGTGTAGCATTTTAAATTTAACTTAACTTTTTATTAAATCGCCCACAGTTGTAACATCAATCTCTTATTCTGAAGTGAAATAGGCGCATTTTATCCTTTCCCAAACCGCTCAATTATTTGCACTTTTTTTTTTCTTCGATACTTAGTACAACATGTTTTCTTTTGACACTCATAGAAGACATTTTGCATAGAAGTTATTATACAGTAAAGCCACTCAAACAGTAGGACGAGTTTCTAATTGTGTGGAAGTTCTTGGGTTCATTTTTTTTAAAGCAGGTAGTGACAATTTTAAAGTTGGAAGAAACACCCCCTCCTACAAGTAACTGTTTCTCTTGCTAGCAGCAGGAGCGGCTTTCCTTCTACATAACGTGTAATGGTAAAGACTTGTAATAACCCACTGTAGAAAAAAATATGTAATAACATAATGTTCTTACTTCGGTGCAGTGCCCTACATAAAGACAAAGTGCACAAGATATAACTAGTCTATATTGGGAAGCAAGAAAGAAAATGGTGTAACTACCAAGATCTGGATCATTGAAAATCATCTTAATGTATAGATGTTTCACTTTGTAGTGGCAGTTCTTTTATGTCCTTGTTGCTGTGAGGTGTTTGTTGTTTCTCAGAATCAGTTGAGATAAGGAGATCCAAGCATTGCGTATAATCATGTGGTGAAAAAAAGTTTACTTCCACCTATTTTATCATCCTATAATATTGAGGAACAGTATTTATCTTGTGTGTAAACAGGATTTTTATTACTCTCTGATTCTAACAGGCTAACTTTGCTTACAATTACAGTGCATGTGTCACTCAATCCAATACCTACTGTACTCCCAAACAACGGATTGCCACCACAAAGTGATAGATTTATACAGTGCTTAACATTTTTTCTGCAGAAATAAAAGAAGCAGGAGAAAGACAGTTGGATAATCTGCCGATCAGGGTAATGAGTGACGGATAATTGGGATTCTACTGTATCATGCTTCATTCCAGAGAAAAAAGTGAAATAATGATCGAACATTTACTCCCAATTTGGCATAATAATGAAAATTGTTTTGAATTTATTTTCAATATTTATAGATCCTATAAATTCAGTCACTCCCACTGTCATTTCCCACCTGGATTAGAACTTACGGCCTGTTCCAACATCACAAGACATCTGAAATAATTGGTAATTTCACTTATTTATCAATCGTCCCCTTGTTTTTAATCCATTTGGCTTATAATTATAAACAGTTTTGGGAATTCTCGTTTTTGACATCCTTGAACGTTCAATTAAATCAAATTCTAATATATTTAAAATGGCCATATTTTCTAATTTTTATCTGAAGACTTTGTATGATTAGAATGTAAATAAATTTGTCACTGCAAGAGTAGGGTCTCACAGTGATACATATGATGAGAATGAAGTTGGTACATACCCTCCCACGTGATTCTGTGATTCACAAGAAGTTTTTTAGCTCAGTTTCACCCACAGGGATTTAAAATCTCGTAACTCCAGAAAACATATTTCAGTAACAACAAAACATAAGCATAAGCAGGTGCTTTCATAAAATATAACTACCAATATCTCGCACTGACCATTTATCAGATTTTGTGTTAAAAGAATAAAGCACCAAAAAATCGTATAACCAAACATAACTATGCGAGATTTTGTATTAACAGATATGCTATCATTCCAATGTGTGTACATGGTTTTGTATTTTGTCATTTGTAGAAAATATGTTGTTCATTCTTCTATAAGCGTTCATAAACCATTCATTCATTCATTCACAGTTTTCTGTCCAAGGACATGTCCTTAACTACAAACCCAGCATTCTCCAGTGTTTCCTATTTTCTGCCTTCCTCTTTGTCTCTGAATATGATCAATATACCTTAATGTCGTCTATCATCTAATATCTTCTGCCCTGAACTCTTCTCCCATTCATCATTTCTTCAGGTGCATCCTTCAGTAGGCAGTTTCTTCTCAGCCAGTGATCCAACCCATCATAAACCATTGAGGATAAATATTTTAGAACTGTTAAGCCCAAAACCTCGATTTAAGTGGTCAATGGATTTACAAAGGTTTTGGAATAACAGTGATGGCCCTTGTCTTGCACTTGTTCTGGGTTATTTGCACTGGTACAGTGTTGCATTCTTTTTTACATGGGTACATTATAAATAACTCTCTTCCTTGTAACGAAATTATGTTTAAACCTTAGTTTAATTACTTGTAATTTGAAAAATTTGAAGGTGCACATGCTTCTGCTCATTTCTTGTTGAACATATTTTCGAAAATCATTCTTCTTGTTGAACATACTTTCGAAAATCATTCTTTTCGCTTTACAATTTATGTATCTTAATGTTGTCCATCATCTGATTTCATCTGCCTCGAACTTTTTTCCTGTTCACCATTCCTTCCAAGGAGTCCTTCAGTAAGCAAAAATATATTTTTTAAACTCTTCTGACACATTACTCATATTGTACTGTATTGTATGCGCTCTGAAGTATGAAATACCTAATAGCCGAAGTGTCCGAGCATTTAATATATTTCAGTGTGTTTCTTCATGGAACTCGATCTACTCTCGTCATATAAAAATTAAATTATTAAAAGAGAATATGGGATTTTACATAACATTGCTTTTAGTTTTTAAAATGTATCTTCAAATAAACTAGAGAACACAACACATAGCACACTGCCTCTAATGCCACAGGGTGTAAATTTTGTGTTTGTAGAAGTTTCATTTTCGAATAGAATTACTAGATTGTTTTTGTACATGAATAAGCATGAGAAGAATTGAAGGGTTCAGAGCCATAGTGGGCCAAGTGCCATTTATTAAAAACGGAGAAAGCAAGGGTTGAAGTTAAGTGAATACCATAGTTTAATGAAGATTGATATATCATTTAGTTTTAATGTGCATACTTTATATTACTTGATATATGTTTCCATTGAATTATGATAATAACTTCATTTTAACCCCTTGTTTTCTACGTTTTAGTAAATGGCGCTTGGCCCACTATGGTTCTGAACTCTTCAATTGTGAGAAAGGATCTAGCCTACATAAAATTCTGCTGTAACATATGAAGAGTGTAATTGTGACGATTTTTATATTCATTTCATTCTCATAGAATTCAATTCAACACAAAAAAATGAGTGTCACAAAAACGTATTTTTCATTATACATTTTATGAGTTTCACGGCAATTCAGTTCCTTTATAATGTGAATGACATCACAATCTATACTTTATTTTCTCTAACTGTTATTCAAAACACGTACTGTATCTAAATGAAATCATTTAGTATGGAACAAAATTAGAAGAACACATAAAGGTCATTCTTAATAATCCCAAAGGCATTTGACTTGATTTATAAATTGTACAGACCCAGAAACAAAATCTGGGCCACCTGAATTTTCCAAGTTTCAGTTGTAACATATGTGCTTGCTCGGTAACCACTAGGTCTGTACAGTTTAAATAAATATAGGTCATTAATTTTTTACAAAAGTATATTGCTAGTTTTTATAAGACCTGAGCAAATTCCTCTAAGCCTTTCAGATGTTCTTTCAGTGGTTCATCCACGTGTAGCAAGTGCTTTTACAGCCATGACTGAGCAAAATACTGACCTCCAAGTATTTTAAATACAGTACAAAATACTTTAAAAAATTTCACCAAATGCATTTCTATTTCAAATAACTTACTCAAAATACATTTGTATTTAAAATACTCGATAAGATATATCATTTAATATGAGCATTAGTTTCAGAGCTCAAAATATTTCAATTATAGTTTAACACTCTATTTAACTACGTATCATAATTCATAAAATATATTCCTGCTGGTATCAGGAATCTTATAACATTATTCAAGTAATGCTCTACATTCTGATTTAGATTATTCTGTTTGTGACCAATAAAAACTATGAATTAGATACATATTAGATATTATTATTGTACAATTTGTGCGATCTTCTAGAACAGGTAAAATAAAATGTTTGAAGTTTCTGTGAGACAATATTGCTTTTATATAGTTACTGAAAATCTGAAATATCAACATAAAAAATACAGATTGAACCATAAGTAACGTCTATAATTTTAGGGGGTTATTCTTTGTGATATTTCAAACATAAAAGTTTAATACAATTTTGCTTGTTTTGCTTCTTTTTCGAGATAAAAATTATTTTACATGAAACATTTCATAGCTAGTTTTGGGAAAGACATTGATTGAATTCGCAATATGCTCAGGAAATTTAAGAGAACAGTGTATTATGATAATATATTACTGAAGGATTTTAGTTTTGTCTTTTAAATGTGCAGAAATTTGATTCCAATAAATGTAACTTTTCGCTTGTTCGGATCAAATTTCTGCATATTTGAAGGGTTCAAACCTTTAGTGGGCCAAGCGCCATTTACTAAAACCGTAGAAAACAAGGGTTAAAATGAAGTTATTACCATAATTCAATGGAAACATATAGCAAGTAATATAAAGTATACACATTAAAACTAAATGATATGTCAATATTCATTAAACTATGGTATTCACTTAACTTTAACCCTTGCTTTCTCCATTTTTAATAAATGGCGCTTGGCCCACTATGGCTCTGAACCCTTCATTTAAAAGACAAAACTAAAATTATTTCAATAATTTATTACAATAATACATTGCTCTATTAAATGGACTGAGTATATTGGGAATTAAATCAATGGTTTTCCCTAAACACGCTGTGAAATGTGTCATAAAAAGCAATTTTTATCTCGGAAAGGAAGCAAAAACGAGTAAAATTGTATTGAACTTTTTTCTTTGAAATATCTCAAAGAATAGCCCCCTGAAATTAATGACATTACTTACAGTTCACTCTGTACAGCTGCTGGATTATTGAAAAAAAAATAGTAAAGTATTTTTTCGTTAACAAGTTCCTTATACTAGTAACATTACCAGCAGTTAAATTATCCTAATTTTGATAATTACTGTTCCCTTAAAAAAAAAAAAAAAATTCTCAAAAAGTTTATCAGGTAAAGTTTGCATTATTGATGAATGTATAAATCCTGCAAAAGATAACAGCCTTCCTACAGGTGCAAAGGAACATAAACTCAACAGGAAAGACCATCTTAAAAACTTTGGCAGGTTGCAGCACACTATTGGGTTCAGTTCATTGTAGAAACAGAACCGGAAATATGCATAAAAATGGATGATAATTAGTGCGGCAACTCTTTTGTAGCCAGAGCAAGAAAGTTCAAATCCCACAGAGTCAAAACTTAAATATAAATATGTATATAGAGAATACAAGAAAAAATAACAAATACGAAATACTTTCGAAAATTCTTTCAAATTTTAAATAAATGTATTTCAAATACTGCCCAGCCCTGTTTACAACCAAATGGAAATTTCCCTTAGCAATGGAATCTCCAGGTCTTTCATACCTAATCTAGTCCTAATGAAAAAAAAATTATTCTGCACAGAATAATTGCACCGAAACATTAATAGAACTCTGGGGATACACTAGGTTGCTCACTTAATTTTTTTTCATCTTACATAAGAAACAAAATAATAATAAAACATAATTTTGTGTTTTTGCTTTCAAATAAAGATCTATTCATTTTTTTTACTAAAAATTGTTATACCGTAAAGTGGGGTGACTTTGAAAGCTGAGGTGACTTTGAACAGTAATTTAGCGCCTTTCTAAATTAAATGCGGTACCCAATTGCGAAAAAACTGTTTAAGTTGTCAATAAATTAGTTCAGTTTTTTCGCAATTGGGTACAGCATTTAATTTAGAAAGGTGCTAAATTACTGTTCAAAGTCACCCCACTTTACGGTACCTATTTCATGCTCATCATGCTTAGTAGATATAGATATTTGATAGCCGTCCCAACTAGGGTTTAATAATCGGCCTTCTAATCAATTCTAAAAGAATATTTATATTTAATTCAAGTTTTGCTTTAATAGAAACCCTAGATAGGTAGGCTATCATTGAAAAATTTATTGAAAATGCAACAAACAATTTAGGCTACAAGACAAATTACATTTTATAAAGAATATAAATGATTAATTATGAAAATCGATGACTTCAGTGCAGTGGAGGATATCATGTCCAGAGTGATGTCAGGAACTTTTAATTTTCGGAAGACTTCTAAGGACTCCCGTGGGATTGTGCCTCTAGCCCCCAACCATAATTCCTATAACGTCCTATACTGAATGTGAACAAAATTTGACCAATAGTTCTGAAGAAGTCGTTGCGCACAGATGATATGCCCAAAACTTGTTTTTTGCTATCACAATGCTGAAAATATGTAAAATCTGTAAATTGGTTTTTGCACTATCACATTTTCTCTAATGAAAAAGTAACAATGGCAAATACAGGTATCGAACTAGCCAATATACGAAGCATCATACTACAAAATATCCTCAACCTTGGAAAAAAAAAATACAGATTCCATAGTTGAAAGAATAAAATACGTCAAACATGATTCAGAATCAAAATGGGTTTTGTGTAAAGCCAGTTACATCCAGGGAAACATACATAGCGACCTTTGATGCAAACTATAATCCTGGGAGCCATAGAGGGTAAGACCGACCAGCCAGCTGCTGGCCTCACATCCACGTACCTCAGCAGAGGTGAATGATCGTCCAACTAGTACGTGGGTATAGTGTGATTAGCCCAATGATTCCCTGAGCCATAATAGCTTCACTACCTATTTCAGCTCCCAAAATTAATTATGATGCTGGGTGGGCACCAGTCCCAAACACTGGCCGAAATTTCATGAGAAAGGTTTAAGATTTGTACTTTTGAAATTTTAGATTTGTGCACCAAATGTAACATTTTCCAGTATCTATAATCCTTTGATATTTATTTATTCTTTCTAAGATAAATCCTATTGCAATTTCACATGTGATTGTGATATGTATGTGTTTTACAGTTATAAACAGTCATAACAAAATTGAAGTAAATCATACTATTTTAATGCAATGTAATAAGTAAAGCCCGGATGTTTAAGCATTTATAACAGTTAAAATAAGCAGGCGAAAAAGACACAATAATCTTCGAAATAGGCATTAGAAATTTTAAAAAGGCATAATATATTTTAGCAATAAATTTAAATTATATCAACATAACTCACATATTTACTTCGTAGGTGACACATGTTGACTTATAAAATACTTTTTTTCGTGATTAACTGTTTTCCACAAACCTTGCATAACAAAACTGTTCCATCGGTTGAAAACACATGGGCACCAAATTCACTAACGTAAGCATGAAGTTTACTTTTCAATGGTTTACTGAATTTAGGCATTCTAGCTAACCGATCTTTTATCTTCTGTCCTCCGACAATAACTGACTGTTACTCACTCAAATTTCTCTTTCCTACAATAAAAAACACATGTGGCACAAAATTGTAAAAGTAAGATTTGATGAACGCAAACAATTGGAAATGCTACGTGACAACTTCTATCAAAACAAGCTTAATATTTAAAATTATAAAGCTGATTGTTGGTACCGTGAAAACATGACAATATTATATTATTTGTAAGTGTAGATTGTCGACCATTATTCATATTACACCAATAGTATTAAAGCATGATTATTAGCAGATTAAGCACTGAAATAAATTACTTTATTTACTACTGTTAGTAAAGTTTGTCATTATTTCAAATATTTAAATTTCATACACATTACATTACAATTTAATTAGAAAATTGCAAATAAACAAGAAATATTGCTTTAAAATCACAAAAAATGCATTTATTAGTAAGAAACACCTTAAAAACGCAAAATAAAAATTTTCCCTATCACTTCAATTTACTCCAAATCACATTTATATCTATGAAAATAATGATTTACTTATACCCAGTACAAAAAGCATTTTGCCAAACATCCGGGCTCTAGTAATAAGTTAGGAAGATCCCATAATTCGAGCCAGTATAAGAAGTATTTATACCTGTATGTTTTATCAGTAAGGAATTATTACAGAAAAATGAATATTTCAGATGATTATGTTTTATGGGATCATTAATATGTGCTGTCAGTTGTCTGAATAAAGTTCTCTTATTTACAATTTTCTTATTTTTATAAGGCAGTATGCCTATATTGTTTAAAATTCATGTTATGCTACTTGTAATACCAATTGCTCTGCATGTTACACTAAACCTTAACAGGAAAATTTGCAATATCCTGTGACACAAAGTATTTTTTACATTATTGTCATGAATCTAAATTATATAATTAATTATTCTTTTACAGTCTGTCTTGTGTGACTTTAACTAAAGTGAGTCATTGCATATACGAAGAAGCAACTTCGTATATTTAATTAATCTGCGTTCTCTTCTGGTTTTCTTACATAATACACTACTCCGTAGATTTAGTAGAAAGTCGATGTTCATCTACTTAGATATAACACACGCAAGTTCCCTGCAATTGGCAAGCATCATCTTTTAGTAGAGCAGTGGTATTCAATCTGTGATACGTGTACCCCTGGGGGTATGCATCCCACTGATTACGTATGTAAAAATGCTGACATATTTATTTTATAATAATAATAATAATCCATGGCGCCACAGCCCTTCAAGGGTCCAGATTGACCAGCCGGCTGCTGGCCTCACATTCACATGCCAAAGTAGAAGTGGACGATCATCCAACCAGAATGGAAGTATTCTGTGGTTAGCACGATGATCCTTTCAGCCGTTATAGATGGCTTTTGCAACCAGATTTTGCTGCCTATCATAGCTCCCCAAGTGCTAGGTGGGCACCGATCCCATACACTGGCCGAAATTTCATGAGGACTTGAACCAGCACGTTATTTTATTATACTTGTTGATAATTATTGAATTATATTATAGCAATATCAACTCTTGTTTTTCCTTGCTTGAATACCAATTTACGTAAATTATTACTATTATTATTGCATCAATAACAATTTATTTTTAGTACATCAGTCGTCTTTTGTTAATTCTTATACAATTGCAATGCAGTTTGGGGAATACAAATATATTTTAGGGGTACACTAGCAAACAAGATTGAATATCACTGAGGTAAAACAAAAAAGTCGAGGAATATTATGAACAGTAAAAAATCAATCATACAGGAATGGGTATTTAAGAGTTGTCAATTCATTATAAAAAGCTAATCTGATACAACGTTAATACAAATTAATTTTATTTCCTAGAAAAAAAAAATATATATAAAGAAAATACAATAATAAACGAATGAATAAATAAATAAACTAATAAATAAGTAAAGAAAGGAAGGAGTGAGTGAAGGAAAGAAGGAATGAATGAATAAATAATGAAATAAATACATAAAGAAAAAATATAAATAAATAAATATTATCTTACTCTTTCCAGTAATATCCTTAACATTTGTGCCGTTTTCAAGGCATTGAATAATATTCACTTTGTCAGAAATACTCAGACTTGAAAGTGTTTGTGACATGATGTCTTATCAGTATGTGAGGGCTTGGATTCTCGTCACAACAGACCACATTGTATTGTTTTCTGCTTTCTTTAGATTCAAATGCATTCTACTAAATCGATGGAGCAGTGTATTAAGTTTTCGTATTGATTAAACATCTTCAAGGAGGCTACTGTCCCCAAGTTTTAGAATACCTTATTAATTTCATTTTCAGAACAGGAGTGGTGGTGGAACAAGGAGACTATTGAAATGTGTTACATGGTTTACAATCAAAAGCTTTAAATTAATTCCAGTTTTCTTTTCTTTCATTACAAACTCCTATATTTTGGTTGTAAATTTACATTTTAATTGTAATGGTTTATGTTCACCTTCATACTGAATTCTTACTATAAAGGTGCTGTTTGGTGGCTGTAAAATTCATTCATAATAGCATTAATATAAATTTTATTGCAAGAATTGTTATATGTAAGTACAAAATAATATTAATTTTAAATTTTGTAGCCCGTTTAAATGTTCCTACATTAAGTAGAATATTCTATTGCTGTCGCCAGTAAGAAACTCTTCATGGTAATTCAGTTTTTATAACTGCAATTCGTTGTTATATATTTCTTAAAATGAAGAAGCATTCTATAATTAACCAGTCAAAATCACAGTACTGGTACTACTTGAAATGTGTACCAGACTGATATTGCAACACTCCTGTAACTTTAAATGTCAAGGATATTGAAGTCTTGAAGACAGTAGATATTTGACTCAAGAAGTTCAGATTGCATCCATAGTCCAAAAAGAAGCACACTTTGTGCTGATATGTTGATCATTTTCTGATTAACTGTGTTTATAACCCATGCAGTATAAGGTTACCAGATATCGACATATGAAAAAACTAACTTACTTTTAACATTTCTGTTAGTTTCTCATTCACTTGTATTGTTTTCAATTTAAAGAATTAAAATACTCATTCTGTTAACGCATTACTGGTATTTTTCAGAAGAATGAATTTTTTTTAAGCAAATCTTCTCTGCAGGTTATACCTGACAGGTCATGTTAAAGTTGAGTAAAATGGCAAACCTGGCTAGAACAGTTTCTAAACTGATTTTGGAATTTTAGGATGTTCGCATCATTTTCATCTAAGAAAAAACTGTCTACACTGAAGTATTACTTCCAGCAAGGCAAAGAAATAGTTCCGTTAACTTCTAAAGTTGTGCACAGGGAATCATTTTCTTAGAGAAAAATTTAAAATTTTAGCTTCATTTTGAGCAAACAGTAGCACTTTCTTTCTTTCACTTTGCTGTTATCTCTGAAGTCACTTAATTCTTCAAGTAAGAAATTTCGCCAAATAAATTTTCCACATATGCAGAACACATCACAAATGCTAACCACACCTACAAAGACATCAACACAGACATAGAAATTCTACATATTCAACCAAAAAGTCAGAAACTAAACACACTAGAACAATACGAAATATATACACACACAAAAACACATCCAAATGAAATTCTCAACACACAACTCAATTTTAGAACACATACACTCTTTGACTCCACATTACACTACACAAACACACCCCCCACAGGAAACACAAACAAAAGGCGCCAAGACCAGTAATAACCAGTTCTGAAGATGACCGATAACAGGCTGAAACATGTTAACGAGGTAATGTAAAATTTAATACGAGAAAGACACATAATACGTTTTCCAAAATGATATAGTGTTAAAAGTTGTGTAATCAAGATGTATAAAATAAATTCTTCATTCAGGCCAAGTCCATTTATAGTCCAAGAAAGATAATCGATTATCTCTTCAATTTTTTTTTTCTAGAGGGGACCTCAGCAATAAGTAACGTATTTTATGAATGAATAACATAGGCACCGAAATATCCAACAATATTTTCATGAATTTCAAAATTAACCAATCAATCTTCTTAATGTATCCAACTGTTTGCTGACAACATAAAGTCCACTATATGTCCACTGTAGTCTATTCAGTTGTTGTTTTTCACGAGAAATGAGGGGTATTTTGATTGGTGTTCATTACAGATACCTGTTGCTAGTAGCCAGAGTTTGGGTGTAGTCAATATATACTGCAGGGCTGTATCTTCTGCACCTGGTATTGATGATTTTAATTTACTTTTGTGGTTTATGGATGGACAGTATAGAAGAATGTGTTTCAGATCTTCATCATGATTGTTACACCACAGACAAGTAGGATTATGAATTTCAAAGAATTCTGTTGTTGAATAAGAACCACTTCCTCTAAAGATGCGAAAATTTGCTTAATTGGCGATGGAATATATGTCTCTTCTTTCCTGGAGTTAAATTTTTCTATCAACCTATCAAGGAAGACTTGACTGCAGTTATGTCCTCGCCTTCAGTTTTGATAATGGCATCAAGAGAAAGTGGCAAAGCTGCATTAGCAAATTTAGCAATCTGCAAGGATTATTAATAATAATTAATACTGAAAATCCGGAGACATCTGGAGACAAATGATTATATCCGAGGATATTTCAGAGATGGAGTTTGTCTGGGGACAAAAAGCAAAATTTGGGGACTGTTACCGGAAAATGGGGTCGTCTGGTAACCTTAATGTAGCATAGCATTTTATTTCTGTTGTTCCGTACCAAAACACATGTAACTTCATGAAAGTGTTAACCAATGTCTTCAATATCTTTATTTCTTAACTCATTTGAATTAGTGTAGGTTAGGACTAATTGTACCCACATTGCAGGAGTGTTTCGGCAAAATCTAACACTGATATATGTAGTTCTGTTGTTTTCCCTTGTCCTCTGAGATCACTAAAATTGTTTCACATTCCATTTTGAGAAAAAGAAATACACTGTATTCTCATTCATATAATGTAGAACCTTCAGAATAAGTACTCATTTTACAGGGTAACATGTCACGTGAGAATTGTTGATATTTAACTGTAGTTACCAGTTTATACTTATGATTAGATAGGCATGTTTATTTCAAGCAGGAGTACTGATAATCTTAATGCAATTATTTTGGAATGTGCAAATCTGAAGTCTTCATCATGTCCAGAAAATTTGCCTTGTCACTCTGCCACATTATGTTTAAAGTAATAAATGAGAAAATAATAGAGAGAAGAGTGAATGTGTTGGATAAAAGAATGATTGTAAAGTCTGGAAGATTACAGCAGACTGTTAATCTACCAGTACATATATATAGAAATAAATTAGATGTAAAATGGAATATCTAATAAAATAAAGTATAAAATTTGAGATTGTTCGGCTATCTACCAAAATCTGAATGCTATTTGATACAGTTCTATTATACACAAGTACAGTTACCCTAGAATAATAAAAATAATAGTATGTAGAGGCATAAAAACTTTCAACACTATCCGAGCCATATTCTTTCAGAAATGCATTTTGTACTGTCACTGATCACATGCAGTATTACTATGCACAGTTTCTGATGCAGTCAAGGATATTCCATTTAACAGTACTTTTGGCATACAAATGTAAAATAATTATTTACTTTTCCTGCTGAAAAAACAGTTCCACTATATGATTAAGATATTAAAGTATTAGTCATATTCATATTTACTAACTCAGTTTAATATTCTACTTGAAAGATTACATACATATACATTTAACAACAATTTGGTTTCTGAAACAAAACGAATTCTGAATTTTATCATCATGTTTTCATTTTATGAGCTTATTTTCAAATGTAAGTAATATGATACTACTTAAAATACATTATACGGATGTCTTAACATTTTGCTTTTATTCGTGTATATTCAATTTATTTTAAGTTTCCAAGTATGGAAATTCATGCCCCCCCCCCTCCTTATTTTTTAGTAGTTTGACATGCTGATAAATGCTGAAAAATGTTTGTGCTTGAAAGTACAGGTTGTAATACTGAATTATTTTCTGAATCTTGCTCCATAAAACAAAGAATCAAATATAAATTTATAAATGTGGCTTTTTTTTTTTCAGTAGGTTATTTTACGACGCTTTATCAACAGCTTAGGTTATTTAGCGTCTGAATGAGATGAAGGTGATAATGCCGGTGAAATGAGTCCGGGGTCCAGCACCTAAAGTTACCCAGCATTTGCTCATATTGGGTTGAGGGAAAACCCCGGAAAAAACCTCAACCAGGTAACTTGCCCCGACCGGGAATCGAACCCGGGCCACCTGGTTTCGCGGCCAGACGTGCTAACCATTACTCCACAGGTGTGGACTAAATGTGGCAAATGACACACACACTCGTCCAGCAGGATATATATACACACCCATTTTGCCCTTTACTTCTTACATTATTTTAGCCACATAAATTTTTATGTTCTTTAAATAATGATATAGTTTTGTAGACAGTATCACTAATATAATGAAATTATTTGAACATGCATATGATAGTAGGTAGTCAAAAGTGTGACAATCATGTATAAGTCAAAGGAAATATCTTTAAAAGATGTATTTTATGTACCATTTCCTTAAAATATAACCTTTACTCTGTTGGCCTGTTATCACTGTTTCACTTGGAATAATTCATATTTAAGACTTCACGATGTTTGACATGGTGCAAAAACAAAAAGTCTTGTAATAACTCGTCCCTTATCTGTACAATGACCATACTATCTCTCGTTTACTGATCTGTTATTATTTTAGAGTAAGAAGCTCTGGATTACATTATAGCTTGGGCAAATGGAGTGAGGCATATTACTGTGCACTGAACACTCAAAAGTTGACCTTATCTAATCGGCATTTATGAGAAAAGTGAAATTTAGTCTTTTATAAAAAGATTTAATAGACATCTAACAGGGAAATGTACATTTATAGTTGAAAAAACATTGAGGTAATATAAATTTCATACAAATTCTCCATTATTGTGAAATTTCTTCTGCTTTACACAATGTCGTCATCAATCACCAACACCGCTATCTTCCTGTAGATTTTTGTGGTCGATGTCATGATCCAAACAAAGTAATTTTTCGGCAGCTGCCGTAATGCATAATCCTTTTCCAAATCAATTACATATTTATGCAATGACATCTGCTCATTTGCTGGAACTTCTGTTCTCAGAGCAAACATGTCCTGAATTCTGAACAAATGTTTCTCAAGGCCACCAACACCTTTGACTGAGACGAAATTTTCTTAGTTGGATTCAGGCCTAGGCAATACAAAGGCAGACTATAGCTTGCAAAAAATTTCGTCAACTCTATCTTTTTATTCTTGGTTTTCTCAAATAAATCAAAGAATTTAAAGTTTGGCAAATCTGGCTTAGAGGTATAGCTCCCTGCGAAGCTGATTTGAATAATTTCAAAAGAAAAATTGTTCTGGGGCCTGTATCGAACCCGGGACCTTTGGCTGAGTGCACCAACGCTTTATCGAATGAGCTACCCAGGAACTGTACCAGATACCGACTCAACAAATTATTCAAATTTAAAATTAGTTTTATGATGTCATAATAAAAGTAATATTTCTTTATACAAGTCATTGCTATTTGTTTCTTTTAGCGTTGAAACTTTCTCTAATAAAGTACTGTGATAAGATGCATTGCCTAACAATTATTAATATGGAAGGAAGGTTTGGGATTAATTGTTTGTAATTATTGTATTCGTCCATGTGATGTTCGAGATCCTACAGTTGCTTGTTTGGATTTCTACATTAACTAAGCATTAGACTCAAAGCCATTCTCATCACCAGCATAAATAATTATAAAATCACGCTATTGGAAACTCGTGTTAAGGAAGCCTTTACTGCTTTCGCCACTTCAGGACATTTCTTCGCAGTGAGAAGATTAGGATTCGTCATGATCCACATCTGCCTTATTTATGGTATCAGTTATGTGATGAATATAATAAATTCACTTCAATTAAATCACCTGCGATTTTATTTTTCTGGCATTTAATATCAAATTTGTTTAAAATTGTCGGAAACTTATATTGCCACCCTAGAAACTAATGGATTCAGCTATTTATAGACATGCCAGTGACTTCAGCAACTGTCTTCAACAGAAATTACACATGATTCTCTACTTGCCTTCTATTACATTAATGTTATAAATTTATCTTTTTTGATTGTGGACTTTTTGTTTTTCAGCATTGGATATTAGTAAGATTTTTTTTTAAATAAGAATGTCTTGTGAAAATAGACTAAATAAGAATGTCTTGTGAAAACAGACTCTAAGGGCCGTGTTCATAGATATTTTTAGCGCTGGTTTCCGGTGGATGATCATCGAAACTAACGTTTTTCATATCCATAAACCAATGTTAGCGATATGAATAATTCGTCCCTCCTCTGGCAAAGTCGGAACTAGTTTAGCACGCTCGTAGCGGGGCTAGCGAAATGTCTATGAATAGCACCCCAAGACTCAAAATTACAAATGCTAACTGAACTAAATTGAATTAGCAATAACAGGTACAAAAGACTTATCACATAAAAACAATCACATCACCTCAAATAACACTTTTTACATTGGCAGTCCGTTATTAATTTAAAGATTTATAAAAAACGATTTAATAAATTTGTTACATATACACAAAGCACGGCTTATTTTCCAAATACATCTGGTATATGTTTTCCACATGGTAGATTTTAGAAGTGAAGTCTTCAGCTGAGTGATGCAATATTGTGGAGACCCTATTGCACAAGCACAGACTATTCTAACCTCTTTCTTACATTCCTTTCTCTCTTGCTCATGATGGTTAATTTTCTTTCTGTTTAATAAACATACTGTCATTGCACCTCGAAAACCACTATGTGACATTTTGGTCAAAAATAATATTATACGATTCAAAAAGATCAGAAAGGTGTTGGGAATCATTTCCTATAATCCGATATGCGAATACTCTATGATTTCGCTTGTATAATGGAAAAATAAAAACTACTTTCTATAACTGCTTTGAAAATTTGTAATGTTTTCTTCCAGTCGAGTCATATGTACCATAAACAAACGAAAAATTGAGTGCCGACACCAATTTCACACCAAAATAAGGGCAGAAGGTTACTGTGGAAGTGGGGGGGGGGGAGCAGAGAGGTTCAAGCAGGCGAGATCACTCTGTCGAAGTGGAAGAGATAGACAGCAGGGAGGGGCAGCGCATACATCTCATTTCCGTGAGTTTCCTTATCACTGATATCCAATTGAACTTTACATTTTACACAATATTATGTAATAGTTTAATGTCAGTTCAATTGCATTGATTGTCACGTCTTTGACAATAACCAGACAGTCTATAACAGCTGCTAGAGGAAGACTTTAGTTTACCACCTTTCCTGTGAAAATAATGTAAAGTGCTTCTTTTGTTTTCCCTTCTAATTTTATTTTGTTAGCTTCAGTTGCGATATATATTCACTGCATAAAGTGCTGTTCTAATATTACAATTATATATATATATATATATATATATATATATATATATATATATATATATATATATATATATAAATTAGCCTCTCCTCCCTAGAAGGCAGCTAGTAACATACATCTATACATAAATGGCAATTTAACAAGTTTCATTACTGTAGGGTAGGTATTTACTCTCCCTTCACTGTCTTTCAAACGCTGACAACAATATTGCATAGATTGTTTGTTCCAGTATATCCCTAGTTAAGAGCTATCTTTTACATCAAATTGTAAATTCTTACGAGTTAATATGTACTATAATGGGGGCTAATTATTATTGAAAATTAACTGTTCAAATGATAGTGCGTTTATTTTCGCAAATATTTTAAAATAAATTGAAGACCTTAATTAAATTTATACTTTTTATACACAGTACTTTCATTAAAAAAAAAGGATCATTTATTGGTTATGTCGTAAATTGTATAATGAAAATGTGTGAGACTTACAGTGCAACATGTCTTACGTACAGATTTTATTTCATTTTAAACCATTAGTTGTAAAAATTATTTGCAAGTCTACCAGATTATCTGATGATTCAATGACAGCTAGTCATATCTTTTCATCATTTTCCTCGCACCTTGCGCATTTCATATCACTCGAAATTTATGCAAATAATTTCCTGATTACATGATCTGTAAATTAGTATTTAATATAAAATATTTCGCGATATAGCCTAATCAAGATCTTATCCCAATTTTTTAAATTTACAATTCACATGCAATTACAACAATTTCTGTATTAGGATGCGTATTTTCCGGGCTAGAGGGCCGTGGTCTGTCGGTGTTACAACCAAACGTTTCGTCCACTACTCCGGTGGACATCTTCAGTGGCGTGGTACACGTGTGCGGAAAGATCTGCTGTGTGTATCAGGAACTGGAGTAGTGGACGAAACGTTTGGTTGTAACACCGACAGACCACGGCCCTCTAGCCTGGAAAATACGCATCCTATCAACGTCGGCCATGAAAACCTACATTCTAAGATTAATTTCTGTATTTTCAAAGTTTATAGAAAGATTCAAAGGACTGTCTACAAAATCCATTTGATGTAGAACTTAATAAGAATGTTCCTACAATGTGTTACCACAACAGTGATGAAGATATTTCAGTAAAACACTCTTAAGTAAACAGCTTATGTAAATTTGGTCATTGTTAGAATAAAGATTTCACCAGCTGAAAATTACAGCAGCAAACAAAACAAAACTAATACTTTTAAACACACTACTGAAAATAGCAATAAACTGTTTTACAAAATGATCTTACTAGTAAGCACAGTTAAATTATTCAACAGAGAAAAGAAAATTGCAGTTTTTATGTATGTATTTTAGAGTATATTTTATGATGTTCTATGATAAATTATAGGTAATAGGTAGATTTCAAAAGATTGTAGAGAAATATTTTGGAAATACTAGGGTAGATCAGGGTAATTGTGAACACTTTTCACTGATTTCAAATATATTTCAACATTACACAATCCTCAGTAACGGTAAGCATGACAAAGAAAAATTGTATTATTTTTAGACCTTTCTTTTCCCTGAAAATGGGGTTAAAATAATAAGGTTGACTTTTTTCATCTTTTAATTGCTAGTTCACATTTACCCCTTTGAGAGGGGTGTAACTGTAAACACCAATTTTTGCACGGGCTATCAGACGCTGAACATTTTTTGTTGTTTCATAAGAAAGAGCTGTACTCCTTCCAGCTCCAATTTCGGTCACTGGTATCTTTCGTCCCTTTAACCTATGATATATGACGGATATAGGAACTCAGTACCTCTCCTGACCTTCACGAATAACTGTAGTTAACATTTTTCACATCTGTGATAAACTTCTGTAAATCCTCCACAGTGTAGTTGGTTGGGGGTCTCTTTCTAATATAATTTCTTGGCATTTTGATTACCAGTACTGAAAAGTACGAAATGTATTTATAGTAAAACATGTTTACAATTATACCAAATTCATGTTTATAATTACTTCCCCAAGCAATTAAAACTATGGGGCAAATATAAACCGTCATAATTTAATGAATTGAGGTTATGGGAGATCTCAAAACTATTGTAATAAATGTTAACCACTATACATTACTTATCAAAACAACATATTTTAAAAAAAACTAGCAGTGTACGTTTACTTACAAAGCCAAAAATGAAGGTGAAGCAAAATTCTTTCTCAACTTTTTTTGTAGACTCTTAACATTCGTTTTTACAACTAAACAGTTACTCCTATTTGGCGTCAAACTGCTTTGTAGGTTAGCCAATATGTTAATTTCGAAATTCCCCGAATTAAAATTTTTATATTGACAGTTTTGTAGCATTTGTTTACCATTACCCCCTGTTTACAATTACCCTGGTCTACCCTAATTTTGTTCAGTTATTACGTCTGATTTAAAATAATTATATGATGATAATGAGCAGGAAAGGTAAATAAAGAAATATAATAATTATTTATTACAACATGTTAATGGTTGTCATCCAGACGGAAGTCCAAGAATGTATATAGTATGTACAATAGGCAAATCATTACCCGGTACCGGGTACCGTAACAGAGTATATTGTATGCATTATGGGGAATAAAGGTAAAAATATGAGTTCCTATCATGAGAGGTTATTTTTTTTTCTTTTACTTATTTAATGTATGTTATAGGCACAGTAACTGCTATGAGGTATTGTGATTGTAATCATATGTAAAGATGAATGTCTGATGAAAATTGTCATTGTTTTTAAAGCTTTCAAATCAAACATGAAAGCCAAAATTACTATAGACAAGTCCCATTTGAGTCATGATTAACTAAATGCACTCACATGAAATGAAGTACCTTCAAAATTGGTTCTATTCATCGCCATGCTATTTGGTTTCCTCAGCAATAGGACATTCATTGATTTGTTTTCTTTCTCTTGCTAATGCTAAAATATTTATTTAATAGTTCTTAAGTTATGGAAATTAATCTGTGCTAGTCAAGTGATATGAAGGCAGTGGAACTTTTATTGTATTATTTATTTAGCAATACCTTTAAACTGCTTAGGTTATTAAAAAATTGATGATAGATAACATGTTGGGAGGAAACTGGCACAGGAAAACAAAGCACTTCAGTGCTTGTACCAGTGGCGGCTCCTGCGTATTTCTTAAGAGGAGGAAAGAAGGTAACAGGACGAAATGACACCTTCTTGAATGAAACATGCTACAAATTAGCCAACATGCACACATGTAAGACCCAGGTAGTGTTGGGGTTGGCTTTCCCTTCTATATAGCAATAATCTGTTCTTGTAAACTGAGTTTTCTAAATTTTCCATAATATATAATGTTTTCACTTCCATTCATTGTTGAATAATTGCACAAATTAACAATTACAAGGAAATTCACCTCGCAGCATTTTTCGAGCACACTACAGCATCACACATGTTGGAGGAGACTATAGCTACTAACACATAATCGGAACCGCAGAAATTGGAAATAATCTGAGGAAAGCGAGAACACTGCACCCACCCACGTGGTCTGTGTTGTCACATGTACATTTTACAAGTTCAGTATCATATGCTTTTGAAGAATATCAGTTCTTGTAAAGTCATACTACCATTATTGTTCAAAGTTGCTGGTGGCCAATTTTTTATGTTAAAAATAATGTAGTTTGGAGTACCTATTTTCAATTTCAAATATATTTGTACAAAACTGATAACTTGGCTGTTGCCCTGTCTAGTACACAATGAATGGAAGTGAATTTCAGGGGCCAAAAAGATCTGCGATACTAATGTAGAACTACTTCCTCTTTGTTTTATATAAACCTGACTTTCCAAATATCCTTGAAAGTTTCAAACCATGAATAGTAGCCTATATAAAGTGCAATGAATAATATTTTTGATCTATAATTAAAAAAAAAGTTCATATGGTGTCTTTCATAGCGTTATGTTAAAGATGTTTTATTGTGCCTCCTCCTAGATGTGTTATAGTCTGATTGAATTCAGCATCATTAGATGGCAGCGGTAGCGAGCTTGCTGCACCACCAGTCGGTTTCTATTTCCCGCCCATGCGCTGATTCAGAGGAGGATCTCCTCCCTCTCCGTTCATTCACTCGCTTTAAAACTCTGCTTCTTTCTCCGGCTGCTAGTGCGCTGTTGTCTATGTGTGCTAACTGCAGTAAAGGAGGAATGGATTGACTTTCCTCCACACAAACTATCTCGCATCTTTCTCACAGTTTTCTAGCAGCACATGAGCGCGCATCGTTTAAAACTCGATCAACAGAGGTTTTCTTATAGCTGTGAACTTAAAAATTATCGAATCTTCCTTGAATTTCAAGACACATATTTTATTTGGTATTTACTTTCAAAAGAAGAAAAATGTGAGAAGGACGTTCCTCCCTTCCCTCCTCCGAGGAACTGCCACTGGCTTGTACACTATAAATCTCATAGGGTCCTGGATTTAAATCTTTCTCTCTTTGGTGAGAATCTTCAGCTGATTGAGTTATAACTCGACCTCAGTAATATGAATGTGAATGGCAAAGGGCCTAAGTGAAGTAGGGCAGAGGCAGAAAAGAGAAAATAAAATTTTCTTTGCCATTCCTCTATAATCAAATTTCCCTTGGATGGAAGGCTATCGCCTAATTACCTTACAGATGAGTCAAGTATAGTCTTTACAGTACACACTCCTAACCTCACAATTGAATGAGGTACCAGTACTCCTGCTCGTGTACTGGAACATAAATCATAAGTACTGTCGGTGACTCAGGAGAAGATGAGAGCGGACTGAGGAGGAAGTGATGTGAACAGATAATGTACGACAACACGTTCAATATTTGTACTGCAGTAAGCGGAAACATTAGGTCTCCTTCTGTTCAACTTAGCTTTAATTTCCATACGCATTGTTACTTATGTTTCTTGCACGAGTAATAACCTGGGTACTGGGATGCTTATCCGAGTGATGTTTATAATAATCAGCAGCGATAGTCAAGAAGGTCACATTCTTTCCGCTCGTCTTCTCCTGAGTAACGGACAGTAAACATGTCAGAGTACATTCTTTTTGTTATATTTCTGCTGGTGAGTGACCAGTAAATTTCAAACAACTTATCTTACTCATGGGCGTCAGAGCATTAAAAAGCATTGCAAACTTATCTTTTTCCTTCTTCTCCACTACCGCAAACACGACGTTGCACAAGACAGATATACACAGTGAGCCAAAAAAATGTACACTGTTTAATTGCCAATAACTTTCAAATTAATTGACGGAAACGTTATATTCATTAACTTAGGTTAACTCTGATAATATGTTTTGCCATTAAGTGTTGTGATTTGAATTTTCATAGCTCCTGTACTCTCGCTCTTAGCATAAGCAGCATAGACTGACTGACCATATGCCACACCAGGCCACAATTCAGATGTACATTTGTGCGCACATCTGAATGATTTACCGTAAATTGTGTGATTAGGAGTGTGTATAAAGACCACTACTGTGTTAACAAATGTACTTATTTTCCTTTTTAAATCCGAAAAAAAAAAATATATATATATATATATATATATATTATTTAAAAGACTAAAAGTAATGTGTCCAGATGTTTACATGGTGGGACTATATATTAGTTTTGCACAGAAAGATTAAAACAAAATTAAGGTCATTTAAGAGACAATTTAAACAGTTTTGCTGTCTGGAAGACTAGAAAATTGCACTAAGTTTTAGAAAGCAAGGCAGTCAAAATAGGAAACAATCTTCTGCTAAACCAAAATATGTATAAACAGAATATGAATGGAAATTAATTTTTAATCTTCGCGAAAGTAATCAGATTGTGTTAACATTTTTGCTCAGGACAGCCGAAACAAAAGGGAAATACATCACTTGCTCTTTGTAATAGAAATATACAGGGTGTATCTAAATTGATGTCAAATATTTCGGGAACGTGTTTGCAACACAAAAACATTACAAAAGGTTCATATGAACATTGGTCTCAAAATAATTTATTTCAGAGTTACAAGACAAAATTTAATGTTACAAAAATTGCTCGAAGTGGCTTCCTCCTGATTCGATGTATCCCCTAAACCTGCGTTACATGCTCTGGTGTACTTTGTTGAAAATTTCTGGAGTGTTTCGTATTTCGTGAAATCCATTTGGATACGCTCTCAGAATATCAACATTAAGTACAGAGTCACATAAACAAGGGACTTTAAATGTCCCCAGACGAAGAAATCCATTGGATTCAAATCAGGCGATCGAGCAGGTCATGCAATGAATCTCCTTCGACCAATCCATCTTTGGGGAAATTGCTCATTAAAAAAATTACGAACTATCAGAATGAAATGAGCTGGAGTAGCATCGTGTAAAAAACACATTCATTGGACGACGTTCAGAGGCACATCATCAATTAAATGATGCAAATCATTTCGTTCTGTTCACTCACAGAATACATTTTCTTCTGATTTCTTTGCTCTACAAAATACAAACAAACAAAAAACCATAAAACAATCAGCGGTCAATGAAGGGACAAATCCTTTAATAACTGTCTAACGAATGGTTTTCAGACCCATGTTCTTATTAACTTTTTTAATTGTTTCGATGTTAGGAACACGTCCCCGAAATATTTGACACCAATTTAGATACACCCTGTATATTCGATATAAAATTTCTGAGGAATATGTTTCAAACAGCATAGAGGGAATAGATAGTGAAACACTATAAGACATATGTCAAAGTTTCATAGAGCCTTGCAAAAATAATACGAGTGATAGTAATACAAACATAAAAATACACAAAAGTGCAACAGTGGTCCTACTTCACAAGTCCCTTGCTAGCAATTTAAATAGTACTTAGTACACAACATTTGTGAGTTTTGTTTAGCTGTACTGTGGTTAGATCTGCAGTAATTCTATTCATGCGAAAATACTGCTCTTACTATATTTTCAAAGTGAATGAATGTTAAAAAACAAGATACATTTCAATTGCACAGTAACCACATATTTCCAGTAATTAAAAAATGGGCACAGTGGAGAACTATGTGAGAATGAAGAGAAGTAATAGGTGATATTCATAAAATACGAAGACACTTGAAAATTTCGCTGTGTTAAAATGTATTAAAAATGATAATATACCTTAATTATGCCGTATCTTATCTTGTGAATATATTTTAACAGCGAGATTTTTAATTTTATCAATAATATTTTAGATATAATGTGAATTGGAATCAAGAAATGGAGAATATTAATTGAAATAATCCTTAATACAGAAGCAATGACTTTTGGAAGTATTAACATTTTCAAATTTATCGAAAGATATTCCCTCTATGTGAATAAGGTTTCAGGCATACCTTCTTAGATAGATATAAGGTGGTTGATGTTCAAATTGCATAAGAAAAATATTATTTTTTCCAGGATGATTCTGTCATTTGTCAGTCTTATTTCTTGGCAGTAAAGCAATAAATATATAAAATTGCTAATATTAACCACTTGCCTAGATATATTGTGAAGTTATTAGTTTGGAACCTCCCTTGTAAGTCATAGGGTTTAGTCATACAAATTAGTCAGCTCTGTACACAGCGATTTCTTATAAGCTAATCATAGAAATGAAATTAAAAAAAAAGTGCAGTAAACTTATTATTTTGAAAGCTTTAAACATTTGTCAATATGAAAGTATGAATAACTTATATTGTAGATTGAATGTTTTCTTGGTAAAAGACTGGTAATTTGTTCGTGATTTTGAATGACATATTAAGACTACAATGATAGACTGAAATGATCAAATCAATATGTGCAAACAAAAATATTTAAAAAAAAATGCTGTTATAGTTATATTTTGCAGTAGCTTTGCTTGAAATGAATCAAAAGGAAAAAAAGTGTGCATATTTTTCCGTAAATGTAGCTTCATTACCAGTGTTCTGATACCTTGTATTGGGAAATTTTCACTTTAAATCTTAAAATATAAACATTCTTAACACTATGAAATATGAGAATGTGAAATAACATATGAAATTCTAATATGCATTAGTCTATTAAAAGTACCAGTAGCACTAATAAGTAAAACAGAATTAAGGAAATCAATAAAGTGTGTTTAAAGATAAAAATATTTTTTAAGTATTACTTAGTAGTCCTACTCATATCATGCCCTTTCTCTCGTATGAGCATTGTTGATTATTGTTTAATTATTTACCTCTGATTGAGGTTCTGGCTGATATGTACATCTATTATTAGAGCTTTCTTTCCAAAACTCACAATGTCCAAAATTTGAAGTTTTCAACTAAGAGTGGATTCATATAATGTTTGAAGTTAGGGGTATCCACTGGTGACATTATTTTCTGCAAAATATTACTAAATCCCTGTGAATTCTCAATGAAAAGAATGGAACAACTGGATAATACCCACGGCAGAGCAATGTCAATAGTCGACGTTACTCGCTGGCCACTAGTCACCAGGCCGTACCAAACAAAACACAATCGAAATGGTGGTAGCAAAATTCGCGACTATATTCTTAAATAATTCACTGCATTAGTCAAGTGCAAAACTTCAGGCTTCTGTTACATTCAAACAATTATAAAATACGATAATTTGGTCCAGGGAGCATCCGTTTTTGATGCGAAGATAATTTGTTTGGCTTGGTTCTTAAATAAAATTACGAAATGGCGTTCCTGCGCTTAACATTTAATAAAAAAAGAAATATAGCAAAACTGTTTTGTCTCGAGACTCTCATCTAAGTCACGTAATCTACTTCAATATATTTGCGCAAATATATCTTGTAGCTAACAGTGGTGCTATCTCTCAGTAATGTTCAGAACGAAGGAGGTAGAGAGAGAGAAAAGAAACAAATTTCTCCCTCCAACGACGCCACACACCAACGTCGTGTTCTTATGTTGGCAAGATTGTGTATTTACTTAAATTTGGTGCTAAACGTAATGGCACGGTTCAAAGTTACCGTGGGAATTCTCCAGTTTAGCGGAATGCAATTTTTTCCATAACTAATTAAATCCAGAACAAAAGTAAGCTATTTTTCTTTCCATGAAACACTATAGCCACAGGACTGCAACAGAAATTCTCTAAGAGAAGCACACTTACATGAAAAATAATGTAAGTATAAATTCCTATTTGATTTTTGCTTGTAGCGATGGCAGCAGAAATTCGCATTTCCTCTAAAAACAGGTTTTTGGAGATAGTGAGTTTTGGAAAGAAAGCTCACAATTGTATGCATCTGAAGTCTGATTAGTGTAATATGTAGCTAATCGGCAATGTATGCAATGGAGGGAGGAAAGGAACTGGCCACCTTATCCCATTATCTCCTGGCTTAGTTGCCGTGTAAGTGGAGCCATGTTAGTATCAATTGTGAGGTTCAGACCTATCTTTGGAATTTTATTAAATAGTTTGTATAAGTAATTTTATTGTAAATTTATTTATTTTAATTTCAATGTGTGAAGTAATTTTTTTTTTATTCCGTAATTTAAACTAAGCACAAATATGCATTAAAAATTTTGCGATATACCGATTCAGTCCATTTCAAGCATTGCTTATAAGTATTTGAAATCTTCAAGCAACTTTTTAGATGGCCTCTGCTATACCAAGAGATGAATATAGTAGAGACCTTTGTTAAGATCTTAACATGGTGTTACAATTTGTGTCGGTTGCAAGTTTTCAATGCTTGCTCAAATGTTTGAGTGATATATAATGGTTGTATATAGACCAAATAATTATTTGACTTGGTATTATTTGCTGTTTTAGTCTTCTCATTTTAATGATTATAATAGATATAGTTTTCGTTTAGAATAAGAGTCATTTTTATCATTTTAATAAGAGAAGATGTATCGGTAGGAAATATCACATTACTGACAGCTGTCATGAATTTCGGTATATTTCTACATTAGACGGGAAAGACACTAGTTAAAGTATGTAACTTGTTCCTGTTGTAAAAAAAATTCAGTTGTACTGTTTGGTATGTTACAATATCAAGCAGTCAGTCCTCAAATTTACATTTGGAAAGTAATTGTTATACTGACTATAAATAATACATATTTGACAGTAAAACTGAACTTTTTTCCTCCATTAATAATAATTATAACCACAAGTCAGTCAGTACGAAATAAGGGTAAGAAAATGTAGAAACTTACAGACCAGGAAATGACGAGCATGCATATTATTTGACACTTAAATAATAAAACTTCCATTGGAAAAACTAGATTGATTATTATTTATTACCAACGTTTGTGTTTTTAAGTTCATACTGTGTATCTTGAATAATAAGTGCAATCTAATTTTTAATATAACAAGTCTTGCCAAATAAGAGTGATGGTATATGCTGAATGGTGGTAATATTTTCTGTAAAGAAAATTGTTTCATTAATTTTGTAATGCAGTATCCCAACAGATAGCTGTTATAAATCTCATTCCATATGCATTGCACATAGATTAAGACCCACCAACATGTACACAATGTAATTTGTACTTGAAATACATTGAAAAAAAGATATACATATGTCTGTTGACTTAGAATAATTAAATTATAGTTTACATCTTCATGTTTACTATATAATATTGCACAATCTTAGCATAATTATGTTACACGAATTTAAAATGCAGTGAAAATCATGGATCATACATGAAAATCACGTGATGAAGTCCCGAAAAGGCGAATATTTAAAACTGTGTGAAAATATTGTTCATTGTAATCACAATCAGCCGCCCACATTGTTGCCATTACCATTCAAATTCCAGTGCATAGATGACAGCTTTAATATTCAAAGAACGGCTGCTAAAATGGGATAACAGGATGAACCATAAGATTGTTTTGCTGATTGATAACTACAGTAGAACCTCTATCATCCGTGGTAATCAAGGGGGTGGACTGGATGGTTAATCGAAAAAATCGGATAATCCGTACCATAAAATATTTTCGTAAATTAAGTGCATAACACAGTTGCATAACTTCCACCATGGTCTTGTGTTTAACATGCTAGATAGTGAATCAGAAGTTTATCGGTAATAATTTAAGTCCGGTTGTCAACAATGGTTTTATAAGGGCCAAGTAAATTCCTTGCGTTGATTATTTGTGGAAAGTAGAGGTTTCTTGTTGTAGACTTACAGATTTTGTACACTTCATTCTTGTTTTTAATTAAATCGCGCACATTTGTAATGCCAATCTCATATTCTGATGCGAGAGGAGCCGCGACTTCTCTTTTCCCAAACTGCTCAATTATTTATTTGTATTTTTATTTTGATACTTAGTAAAGCACTTTTGACACTCGTGGAAAATATTTTGCATATAAATTATGAAGTACGAGCACTCCAACAGTAGAACAAGGACTGAATGCTGCACGGGTTTGCTCTAAATTTTACGGAAGTTTTTGGGACCATTTCTTTGAAGGCAGATAGTGATTATTTTATAATTTTGGGAAAACACCTTCAAGTAGGCCTACCGGTAACTGTTCCTATTGCTGGCAATACACTTGTAATATGTATGCATAAAGGCTTATAATAAGACTCTAGAAAAAAAATAGGTACTAATATAAGGTATAGTCCACACCTGTGGAGTAACGGTCAGCGCGTCTGGCTGCGAAACCAGGTGGCCCAGGTTCGATTCCCGGTCGGGGCAAGTTACTTGGTTGAGGTTTTTCCCGGGGTTTTCCCTCAACCCAAGATGAGCAAATGCTGGGTAACTTTCGGTGCTGGACCCCGGACTCATTTCACCGGCATTATCACCTTCATCTCATTCAGACGCTAAATAACCTAAGCTGTTGATAAAGTGTCGTAAAATAACCTACTAAAAAAAATAAAAATATAAGGTATAGCACTACATACTTTTTTTAGCAGCAAAGAAAGAAAGAATGGAGTGAGATAAAGACAGTCGGATAATCCGCTGATCGATTAATAGAGTGACAGATAATCGGGGTTCTACTGTATGCAGTATACTGGTACTTTGTGAATTATATATAACTAGAACATCCGTGTAGTTTTCTTACTGGCTATCAAGGACAGACTGGGACAAAATTTCGAACCAAGAATTACATAAAATTCGGCCCACTATAAGTATTGCAATACTGTTGCTTCTTTCACAAACCAGTACACACAAAACACAAGTCCAGTGCTATGGAAACAGCATGTCTGACCGTGAAACAAGCGGACCTGGATTCAAATCCTGGTTGGAGTTTCTTCCAGGTTTTCTTTCAATTCATTAAGGGGGGTGATGGGTGAAATTTCTATTTTCTACATTTTTCAAGCTACGACCTTGAGTTTTGTACACATATTCACAGTGTGATAGATAATGATGTGGTGGAGCTTCATTTCCGTGAGCCAAATAGTTTCTGAGTTATTAGTAAAAATATTCTGAAAAATGCGTATTTCAAAATGAAATGTCACTCAATTTTTTAGTAAAATGTTTGAAATGTCTATTGTAAGACCAGTGGCACATTTAGAAAAACATCACGAATCAGTTTTCCTATAATAAATAAATTTTCCAAAGCTGTAATCCTCACTGTATCAAAAGCAGCTATACAAGCTATAGCTAATAATAATTCCAGAAAACTGACAAAACTTCTCAATGCTGTACCCTGATCAAGTAGCTCCAAAAACTAGGCAAGAATATAGTTCTGCAATGGGTTCCAGTGCACTGCGGCATTGCAGGTAATGAATTGGCAGATCAACTGGCTAAGGAAGGCTGCACCCTAACACAAAAACATATTACTGAAAAATCATTTATTGCCTGTGCCTTCTGCTGAAACATTAGAAGACTCGTTAAAAGATTTAAAGAAACAGGCTCAGTGAACAATCGAAAATCAAACAGAAAATGTAGCCTAATGTTCTTACAGAAGAAAAATTAAATGAGACTGGTGAAAGACTGAGGACCATTTTCAGCAACGACTGTGAGCATGGTAAGTCCAAATTATTGAACATTCATTGTTAGAACTGTTATGTATTGTAGAAGTGCCGGAGAAATGGTTACACACTCACCGGAAAGCACGCTAGCAGTGGGTCATGAGTCACTCGCCATTTTCTCGCATCACGTCATGATAATGTCTCTGTATAACATTATTCATGAATTTGCAAAAGGTTTGCTATTTTTTAAAAAATCTGTAAAACTAAAAGCAATTCTTTGTGTTTTCCTACGTATGAATGGTTTTAGTACACCTATACTGCAAACACATGTATGTAGGTCTAATACACAGAGTCTGTAAATGTATTTTATAATGTTAAATGTCTAAAACAGAATTAAAAATGGTATGGCCTTATACCTATGGCTAGACTTCGCATGTTTGAAAGGAAGATTCTGAAGAAGATCTATGGGCCGACCAATGAAAATGGAGAGTGGCGAATAAGATACAACAGAGAACTCTACCAACTATATGATTTCTCAGACATTATTATTAGGGACCGAATTTTTATGTAATTACATATTATATTCCTTTCAACCTAACAGTATATAAATAACAAATCTTTGCGAATCTTGTAATTACCATTAATATATTAAAATTTGATACTACATATTTTTACATATTTAGCCCACATTACATATTATGGCTTGGTATTACATAAATCTGCATATTTAGGGGTTTTATTCAATTTTACTTCTCTAAAAGGAAAAAAGATACTTCTGCTGGGGAAGTTTACAATTTGAAATACACAGATTTAAAAAGCCTTTTTACCTAACCAAGAAAGGATATAATTGTTCTGCACACATCTTAACAAGCCGTTCCCATGCAGTTTCCAACCTTACCCACCCTCTTCCTAATAATTCTTCCAGGGAAAACCGGTGTCAAGTCTGACATGAGCCGCAATAAAGTAGCCGACTTTTGAAAAGAAGCTGGAGTAAAGGAACAAACTGAAAAGATGTTAAAAGATTGAAATAAATAGCTTTTCAGGTTATTGCTTGACCTCTGTACTTTAAATTTAGTATACCTATACGAAAATGGGATTTTCCGAACAAACAGAAAGTATTGTTCTCGCCAGGAAAAATCCTTCTCTTCTGAATGAGACAGGAATGTCACTTTTCAAACAACAGTTTGTAAATGCCTATAGTTTGAGATTTTAGTAGGTACTTTGTTTCTTACAGGGAGCAGCTAAAATGCATGTGTCCCACATCTCCTCTTATTTTCTCCTAATCCAGTAAAGCGAAACAGTGCTTGCAGTACTGTTGTGTCATTCATTTCACTCAGTTCTCTAGTTTTAGTACTTACAGTACCTATAACGTGCAGGTGAGTTTATCTACTGCTTTTAACTAACTAAATGGCCCCTGTATCTTCAACCCTAATGACAAAAATAAAATCATGGATTGCAATGGACGAAGCTTTCACTACAGATGGAAAAATAGTAATGTGTCAAGTGTGCGGTAAAAAAGTCGGGTGCTCTATGAAATCACAACTGGAGAGTCTTACCTATCCTATACCTGCCAGATATTGATATTAAATATTTTCATGATTTTACATATTTTCGTACATATTCAGCTTATTTTTCTTACATAAATATGTACATACTTCACATATTGGTATTACATAAAAATCTGGTCCCTACTTATTACGGATATTAGAGTGGCACGACTAAGATGTGCTGGACATGTTCAGAGGAAGGAGAGAGGGGACATGGTGAGGAGGATAATGGAAAGCAGAGTGGAGAATAGAAGAAATGTTGGGAGACCGAGACTAAGATGGATGGATGGGGTCGAGGAGGATGTGAAACGGTTGGGGATCAGGAATTGGTGGCAGGTCGCCAGAGATAGGGACAAGAGGACTAGCCCTCTTGGATAGGAACACCTGGAAATCAGTTTTGAGGGAGACTGGCCCGCTTTGGGCTATTGAGCCGATGATGATGATGATGATGATGGCCTTATACCTTAAACAATAAACAATAATTATATGCTCCTAAATCCCTGGAAAGTTTGTATACATCTTCCTTATTTTTTGTGAAAATCTTTCTTTTCTTCCTAAAACAAATCTGGCAACCATATGTGTCATGCTATCTATTAAAGCCGAAAAGTATATAACACTCCTGAAGAAAAATAAGCTGTAGGAAGTTCCTCATATCTTACATGGAAGAATTGCCTCTGAATATCTCTCTTACCTATATCATATATCAAGAAACAAGTAAGACAAGACTCATCAAAACTGGAATACTAGATGGACGACAAGCACAACCAGATCACTAACAAGAGACACCTACTTCCCAACAATCCATGACCGACACAAAAGCCATCACTTCAAACCTACTTTCATAACATCGCAGTTTCTTTCTGGACATGGGAAATTTGGAACTTACTTACTTCCAGCAGACATCGACTCTACTTGTTCCTGCCGCGAAGACCTTCACAGTGTGAAAAACCTTCTGTTTGACTGCCCCATTATTGAAGTAAAGACATTTGAACTACAGACACATCTCCTGGACTGTAACACCGAGTACAGCACTCCACTATGTGAAGTGATTAAAAAATCATGTTGTTACAGAGAATTTACATATTTACAAAAGATTGATAAATTTGGCACTTACTAGTGTTAATTTATTAAAGCACGTGTATACACCGAAACAGCTGTAAGCCACACGTGCTTTAATAATTAACACTAGTAAGTGCCAATTTATCAATCTTTTGTAATAAAGTGTTAAAAGTAGTGTATGCAAGATTCAAGATGGATTTACAGATTTGTTAAACTTTATCTCTTAAAGATTGTAGAGCTAGATTTCACCATTATTTATCTACATAAAATGTTGTTGTTTTCTAATGCCAGGTGTTTGACAATAAAGTCATTTGACCTCTTGCACTCCAATATTTTTCAAAGATATTATCATGACCAGCCACTGAAGCACAGATTTTGAGGTGTTCCGAATCCATTTCTTGGTTTGAGTTGCACAATGGACAGTTAGGGGACTGATATATTTCAATTCTATGCAGGTGTTTGGCCAAACAATCAAGGCCTGTTGCCAATCTAAATGCAGCTACAGACGATTTTCGTGGTAAATCGGGAATTAACTGTGGATTTTGATGCAGAGAGTTCCATTTTTTCCCTTGAGATTGTGTTATCAAATTTTGTTTGTTGAAGTCTAAGTATGCAGATTTAATAAATCTTTTCACAGAGTAATACGTACATTTAGTTACAGGTCTGTAAGTAGCAGTGCTGCCCTTCTTTGCTAATATCTACATAAAATAAGTAGTATATATACGTAGTATACCGTATAACCAAACTAAAACCCCAGCATTTCTGATTCTAAAGCTGTGCAGGCAATGGATCTAGAAAGAATCAAAATAAATGAAAACAAATATAATATGAATAATTTCAAGGGAAAAATTGTTCCGGGGCCGGGTATCGATCCCAGGTCCTCTGGTTAAACGTACCAGTGCTCTGCCAACTGAGCTAACCAGTAACTCCACTCGACACCATCTCAACTTTTCCATTTATATCCACACAACTCACATGGGCTGACGAAATGCCAGAGACCCACATCGAGTGCACACAATCTCTGTGTGACTTGGAATTGTGGTTTTCTGTTAATGTACACAGTGACGTATATATTATGCAAATCTAGTCTTTCAGGTAAAGCTCCCTGTAAAGCAGATTTGAATAATTTCAGGGGAAAAATTGTTCTGGGGCTGGGTAATAAAAAATATAATATGTTTGCTTTTGAATAAAGATATTTCAAAAGACATTTTAATAACAAGTATACTGTACAAATATATCCTGAACAAAAGTACATAACTCAATAACGACTAAATACTTCTAATGTTGATTACCCCAAACCGATACTGTAAGTTGGTAGGATTTCGTATCAACACCCAAGGTGGAAACAACTTCTTTTCCATGCTTAACCTTCTTTCACATCGAGCTAGCATTTGTAAGAGAGCTGCAAGGACCACATAACCTTGACCAACTCCTCGAGACTCTGTGAAAGAGAAGTCACCTTTGGTCACGAAACCAATCACTGTCCGACTGCATGAGTCCTTCATTTTCCTTGTGCATGGCAACCACAGAGAGCGCATGGTTTCTGTATGTTTATCTACGATGTCCTTTGTAGGAGGATGTTCACTTTGTTTCCTTTTGGCAGCCATAATGCATCCAGATTCCTTGTCACGTTCACATTCTGACTCTTCTTTCAGTGCTTCTATATCTTCTTGCTTCAGTCTCTCTTTCACACGCTTTCTGCGCAGACTTTTCAATAATCTCTTATGTGCAGCATGGAGTTCTTTTCGGTCTCCTGCTTGCTCATCTGTAAGTGGGTTTTCTATGGGACCAGGATAGCTTGCATTCAGAGCTATATTATCAACATCAGTATCAGATGGAAGACAAATTATAGCATGATCTGCTGGATTTCCTTTACCATGCATGTGCACTGTTATGGGTACTAAGCAATGTGCTGTGGAGTGAGGGAGAAAGTCTACTAATTTGGAAGTATCAGGAACTTTCTGATTACCATTTCTGACTTTTTTTTTCAGGTCATCAATAGCAGATTTCAAATATTCTAACTTCTTTCTATCCCTCAAAATAAAGAACTGCACATTGGATGATGTGTTTGTGTGTTCCATTTTTTGGTTTTGAAATGTTGACTGCATCCAATCACTGACCAGAACATTCCAAGAACATATAAATGGACTTGCAATGCCAAGTTTTATATAGTTCGGTCTCTTATTAGGTGGTAATCTGTAAAAAAAATGCACACAATTACGAAAAGTAAGGCATTAAATGTTATAGGGAAATAACGAAACCAATGAAGACTGATATAATTAAAGAGAGAGAGAGAGAGGGTGAGCAAGTGTGTATGTTTGTGAAGAACTATTCAATTATATCAATGCAGGGACACTGTTAGTCAAAGAACACTGCTTTTGTCCTCAGGACAATCAGTTTTGAAACCTAACAAGTCCCATGAGGAGTACAGGGTTGTTTCCGATCTCTGATAACGAATTTGAATGACATCATATGCGTCAGAAGTCACACGACAGCTGAACCGTGGCGCAAGGTGACAGACCAGTAATGAGTGATCTCATAGTCAGAGTGCACGACGACTCACAGTAGAATGAAATTAATTTGTACCATCTCGTGGGGTGCGGCAACTTGTGATGGGGGTGGATTTGCTTGCTTTTTGCACTCTGGAATTAATCCCATCCGAGCTTTGCCAGTCTTATTAGGTACACACAAGATGCCTTTCTTGGAAATAACGAAACCACGTTTTTTGCATGCTCCTATGATTTTCATGTAACTGTACTTGGCATCAGAAAGGGTTGTTATGTACCCCTCCCAAAAAGGGTCGATTTTCTTGGGCATTGCTACTGTGATACACCGTGCACTCTGATTATGAAATCACTCGCTACTGGTCTGTCACTTCTTGCCACAATTCAGTGTCGGTGTAATTCCTGACGCACATGACATCATTCAAATTCGTTATTAGAGATCGGAAACAATCCTGTATTTGATGGACAAAGATGGAATTGGGACATTTTTCTAATGCACTTCTATTTTCCTTGCTCCAATTTCATGAACCTTTTCATAATATAATCCACTTATTCTTCAGAACCTCATTCAATTCGTCAAAACACAGCAACAGTGACCAAAGTTCCACGTAGGCATCTCATACAACACAGCATTTAAAGTAATTATGAAAATCTTCGATGAATGTTAATTGTGTTAACAAGTGACACATATACAGTAAATCCTTGAAAATGATGACATCTGAAAACAGCTAGAAAAAGAGACGTCACATAATATGTGTTCCAGATACATGTATGTCAACATGTTCAATGTACGGCTCCATAACACTAGATGCATGTGAACTAAACACGGCACTAGAATCCCAAATTGTATGATTACCTGAAATAGCGTTCTCTTAACTGCATTTGTTTGGCTTCAGCATCTGCAATGCCAGATACAGAATCAGCAGCAAGGAATGCCTCGTTGTCTGCTTCAAAGCCTTGAGACTCAGACTCTCTAAGTCCTCCTGCCCGGGCTCCCCGGAACACAAATGCCAACCACAGAGGCATAGCCCAGCCAGCCGGCATGACTACATCCCATCCTGTCCCATATCCTGTTCAGAACAGACGTAGAACAACAATTTGTGGCAATCATAGGTTCCAGTTAAATCCTGTACTTAAAAATTGCTGATTTTTGCTTGATGTTCCTATTTAAACTAAATTTCTTACATTACTGGTACATAAACATTTATCAGTAGAATCTGCATGTTTAAACACTTCTCATGCTTAAAAGAGACATGCAAAATGATATTAAAATACTTTATCACAAAAAAGGCAGTTACAATAAAAATATGCTAAAGACTTAAGAAAAGACATTATGAAACCATACAAAATAACAAAAGACACTGTTACAATTAGAGAAGCTATTCGTTGGATTGGTCATGCAGGGCCAACTGCATGGCCATCTCGCTCGCCAGATTTTTTCCTTTAAGGAATCATGAAAGATCTTGTGTATGTTTCTCCTTTACCGATCTTGCTGAGCTGAGAACTCTAACTATGGCTGCAGTTGCGGAGGTGACTCCTGATCTACTGGTTCGTGTGTGGCAAGAGATTGACTTTAAGTTGGATGTCTGACATATCACAAACGGAAGTCACATCGAACCAAAATAACTGCTTGGTAGAAACTTGATGTGTTTTGTTTTAAAATGACACCTTAACCATTTCTGTAAAGTATGTGGATAAATTTCTATAAGCTTATAAAGTTGTAAAGTCATTTTTGATACACAGTGTATATTATGCTGCAATGCCTGGCTAAAGAATATTTAAAACATGCACTAGTCAGCAGTCATTCTGCTACCAAAATGAAATCAAGTGATCTTGCATGAAGTACTGAATTCGAATACACCACACGAAAGTCTCTATCAGGCTCAGTTCTTGAGTTAAACAGGCTACTAAAATGGCAAAATAGACATAATAAATACTGGCGAATTAATTGCTATTTATGCTGAAACATATTTACCCCTTTGCAATTCTTAAGTATATCCAACCAGTTTTATTAATAAGAGCATTTTGCCATACATCCATGGTCTAGTCAATAGTTATCATGCACAGTGTAGCACCAATCTTGTATTCTGATGCGAGTTGAGTCTATGGTTATTCTTTTCCCAAACCTATTAATTATTTGCCTTTTATTTTGATACTTAGCAAAACACTTTTGACACCTGTGGAAGATATTTTACTTAGAAGTTATACAGTATGCCCACTCAAATAGTAGGACAAGGACCGAATGGTGCAAAGGGTTTGCTATAAATTGTGTGGAAGTTCTTCGGGCCATTTCTTTGAAAGCAGGTAGTATACTACCTGTATTTTACAAGTTGGGAAAAATACCACAAGTAACTGTTTCTGTTACTAGCAGCAGTAGTGTAAGGGTAAAGGCTTGTAATATCACACTCTAGAAAAACATAGATATTAATATAATGTACGTATTTTTTTTCTGTAGTAAAGAAAGAAAAAAACCAGATAAACACAGTTGGATAATCCGCTGATCAGTTAATAGGGAGATGGGTAATTGGGGATCTAATGTACAAGCTATGCAGGATTCCAGCACATAAGCTGTGTATACCATGTATGGCACGTTATCTTTACATGTTACATTTAATCATGGTCAGAGCATCAATTAAAGTATAATCCAACTTGAAAAATTTTGCTTAACTGAATTAACAGTCTGAAAATTGCATACATTTTCAATGTACAAAAACTGTCATATTGCAAGACCTGCAATAAACTGTAAAACCAAGAACTTACCAAGTCTTTTTTCTGACGGATTCTGAATGCCAGGTCGTTGAATGAGAAGAATGGGAACACATGATTTTACTTTAAGTCTTCTGTGAGAATAATTCAATGAAGCTTCATCATCAATTTCAGAATCGAATTCCTCGGAGATAAATCCTGGCACAAGGTTATGAGAGCGTATTTCTGCTAACTCAGCTGTTGATAACTTTGAGCTGGTGGCAGAATCTCGTATCTGTGAACTCCATATTGGACTCACAGAAGCCAGAGGAGAGAATGATGTAAAATTTTCTTTGGAATGCTGTTCCATTAGAGCTGTAGAAAGAATAACATGAACATAAAAATTTTTACCACATAAATTAACTATTGTTTAAAGTCTTATTAACGAAAAATTCTTGCATAAATATAGGTGACCGGAAAAAAAAGTATAACATTATCTTTTAAGGAGTTTGATGGGTGAAATTTCTATTTTCTACATTTTTCAAGCTATGGCCTTGATTTTTTGTACATATAATCACAGTGTGATAGATAACGATGTGGTGAGTTTCATTTTTGTTAGTGAATTAAGTTCTGAGTCATTAACAAAAATATTTTGAATAATTTGCATATTTTTTTAGTAAAATGTATGAAATTTTTTTTGCAAGACCAGTAACATATTTATAAAAACATCACTCATCAGTTTTCATAAAAAAATGTTATAACCACTGCATAACTAAAAATAGAAAAACCCATCCACTACTTTGTTAACATGTTCCTATCATCAAAAGTATGTCTTCACATTTTGAACCTGACAAAATGTGCTTGGAAAAAAAACGCACGCGCGTGCATGCAACACATACACACACAAAAAATATTTAAAAGCATGTTAAGTATATTACTGTAGTTTTTAATCCCATATAAAATTCAAAATCGAATACAAAATGCGAAATGTATGTGTTTGTTCCATTTTCCTTGTCTTTATTGCATTCAGTGACAGATGCCTGAGCAAAAACTACTTTTATGGCAAAGCTCGATACTGTACTTACGTATTCGGTCACGTGACATTACAATTTATGGTAACAACAAACATGTTATGGCAAAAACTCTCTATTGTCTTGGAGAAGCTACAAAAAGATATGAAAATTCAAAATGCTCTCAGAATAAGCTCCAAAAGAGAATATCAATTTAACTAAAATATTTAATTGTATTTCTTCTACCAATATGTCTACATACCTTGGCTATCAGGAACGGCTTTAGTCTTTTTTGAAGGCAGCAGTAATCTTGGGTCTTGTATTGTAAGTGCTAACACAGAACAAGGTGGTAGTTGTGCAGGTGATGCTGCTCTTTTTAGATTCTTCCAAAGTTCTCCCTGGTAATGCCACGATTCTTTGTTTTCCTTTGATTCTCCATAATAGCTCTTCCACCAATCAGTATCTTCCTCTGCCTTGCCTTCGGTAGTTGCACTACACTCATCCGAAGATCCTAAACAAATTATATCCATATCCGATGATTCTTCTTGTATTTTAGAACTAGTTTTATATTTCCTTGATTGAACATCTATCGTTTCGGCAATATTTAGTGATTCTAACAGCACACTGTGTGAAAGTGGTCCTGTAAGTCGGAATCTGTTCAATGTATCTTTCAACAAAGTCATCTTCACACTATCATTACTACTTGTATATTTTGGTGTCCTTACAAATGGAACATTCCTTGGTGCAAGCTTTGTTTCTTCCACATCTTTCTTTTTTTCTCTGTTTTCAGCTAGTTTGCGTTTCTTCTTAGCTGGTGAAGATGTTTTCTCTAATGCTTTCATATCAGAAATGGATGGATCATCAGAAAGCATATCTATCACATCAGAAGGAAATATCACTTTGTTTAAAGCAGAGTCTTCAGAACTGTTCACTTCAGTAAAGTGGAACAATGAAATCAATACATCTAAGACCTCTTGATAAAATGCAGGATGAACCCAAATCCATAAAGTTCTAGTTTGACATTCTTGCATATCACTTTCAGATTTAAGGTGTAAGATGGGTTTCCACAAAAAATTTACTTTTCCAATAGCCCCATAAGGGAATGCATTTGGATGGAACAACATTACAGAGCCTTCACGAGTACCATCCAAATACAATTTTGCTTCAAATGTCAATCCACACTCCTTGCTGGTAAGCATTTTCAGTTGCCCCAGCAGGTAGTCAACAGGTCCATTCAATTCTATGCAATTGTAGTATGATATATCCTAAAAGAAAGAATTAACACAATTCAAACAGAAGTACTGTATTACCATTACAAACTCACATATCTAGCCAATTCTCTGAAACCAACTCACAATTAATTATTTTATCTTCAAGTTCTCCCAGTGTCTTTATGGTCCCATTTTCTAATGAAATGAAAACGACAACCAAAAGCCTCCAAGTGAAAAGATGCTAATGCTTTTAAATGGAGAATATTGACTCTGAAGATTAAATGATAGCTTTTAGAGAACCTGTAGGTTCATTGACGCCCTCACATAAGCCTGCCTTAGCAAGATTAATCCATATTTTACCTCCTTCAAATCCATTTTAATATTATCCTCCCATCTACATCTCACCCTCCCTGAAGAACTTTTTTCTCTGCCTCCCAACTAACATTCTACATGCATTTCTGAATTCGCCCATATAGTGCTACATGCCCATCTCAAACGTCTGGATTTAATGTTCCTAATTATATTAAGTGAAGAATACAATGCGTACATTTCTGCATTGTATAACTTTCTCCATTCTCCTATAACTTCATCCCTCTTAGCCCCAAATATTTTCCTAAGCACCTTATTCTCAAATACCCTCTAAATGATAGCCAATATAAGTAATTCCTTTCTTCTTACTAACAGTCTCTTAGAGGGCAGATGTGGTAGAAGAAATACTGTAGTTTTTTTCCACCTTATAGCAGATATTAAGAGCAGAATTAAGGGCAGATAGAAGCTTGGGAAGTAAGTCACGGATCCAAATTACAGAAATATAGACTCCAAAATAAGGTAAATTGAACTTATTCAAACTCTATAATTTAATTAAATTATATGTACAGTCATTTCCCATAACTATGGTCCTAGAACACAACTATGGGCCATGAAACAACCATTCAAATTTTGTACTCCATAACGTAGTATATATTTCTGGTGTACTGTAGTTTGAAGTCAAGTCACTGCAGCTATCTACGAATGGTCTATCCTATTTCTACAATGTTCTTTGAATGGTTGTATCGTGGACCATAGTTATGGGAAATGATGGTACCCCAAAAGAAATTGTACATTCTTGATGTGTTGCTACAATCACGATCATATTTATTTTAAGACTCCTGCTGTACCATCCTGACCTCAACCCTTGGAGGAACTTATTTAGGTACAATTAAAAAACTGGATTTCTCAACACAACACAACATTTAAAATGCATGATATAATAGAGCTTTGTGAAGAAAAAATTCGGAATATTGGTAGGAAAGAATGAAGAAAAGTATGTGCACATATTGGAAAAATACAGAAAGAGTACTTGGAACAAGAGGAAATGACAGACAATGAAGAAGAGAGAATAATAAATCTATCTCGGAGGCAAAACCAGCAACACTGGTGATTCTGAAGAGGACGTGATGGTGAGGATGGAGTTCAAACTTTGCAATAATCCTGAAAGGAGAGATATAGGCAATTTATTTATTTTGTATAATTATTTAAGTAAACTGGCTTCATTTATACACTGACGGATCCTTGATCTCCAGAGAACAAGGTGCCGGTGCAGGTGTTATGTGCTGTCTCTTCTCACTTTATAGATCTCTTGGGTATGGAACAACAAGTTTTGATGGAGAAATCATTGCAATAAGTGAAGGTCTCAGGAATCTTCTATGCCACATCAATAAATTTAAAAATGCAGTTATATTGTCAGACTCCAAAGCAGCTATTCTATCAATAGTCTCTAAACACACACATTCATCTCAAACAGCAGAAATAACTAAAATGCTCTCTCAATTGATATCACTCAATAAAAGAATTGTATTCCAATGGATACCATCCCATTGTGGAATCCTGGGAAACGAGAATGTGGATGCTTTAGCGAAGAAGGGCAGCACTGCTACTTACAGACCTGTTACTAAATCTACATATTACTCTGTGAAGAGATTTATTAAATCTACATACTTGGACTTCAACAAACAAAATTTGATAACACAATCCCAAGGGGAAAAATGGAACTCTCTGCATCAAAATCCACAGTTAATTCCCGATTTACCACGAAAATCGTCTATAGCTGCATTTAGATTGGCAACAGGCCATGATTGTTTGGCCAAACACCTGCATAGAATTGGAATATATCAGTCCCCTAACTGCCCATTGTGCAACTCGAACCAAGAAATGGATTCGGAACACCTCAAAATCTGTGCTTCAGTGGCTGGCCATGATAATATCTTTGAAAAATATTGGAGTGCAAGAGGTCAAATGACTTTATTGTCAAACGCCTGGCATTAGAAAACAACAACAACATAATTATTTAAGTAATTTTAATACTGCGAAAACAGTAATCATGCTTCATAACATTGAGACGGCTAATGATTGTTCAGTTTGCTTATTTTGTGGTGTCTGCTTCCATTATTGAAAATGTCTGCTGTTGGGAAGAGTTTTCCTCATAAGAGCCAATGTTACTTTGCAGGGGAATTTTTAGATGTCCATTATTAAGAGGCATATGCTATCTAGAAGTGTCTGTTAAGGGAAGTTTCACTGTAAAATTGAAACTGTCTCTCTCTTCCTCCAAGCCATAAACTATGATGTCAGAGTGCATGTCAGTATTCATGTTTTCACTACAGGAATATTATTCAAATATTAGTATTTCATAGAATAGATCATGCTCTTTAGAATGTTAAATTATATTCCAACAAAACAGAATGCTTCATTCAGATATATTTTCAGTAAATGCGACAGTGGTGATGGGGTTGGAGTTGAGGAAAGGGATGGGAAAAGGGATGTGAGCGAAAGAGGCAGTGATGCCAATGGTGCTGTTGCTGTTCATAACAATGATGAGGAGGATGAAGAGAAGCATGACGACAATGACAACTCAAGAAATTGCATTAGTTTATCTATCGTATCCACTTTCTGCTTCTTCCTTGCAAGCAATTTACTATGCACTATTTCCAAACACTGTTTCAAGATGTTACAATGTTACGATTTTCAGTCAAAGTAAAACAATTCAATAAATTTTAAACATTCTTCAGTAATTGATGGAAGTGTTAAGTGTATTAAGAATTCTCACTTTACCTGTAGTAAGCAGTGATTGGCTGTGGCACGGTAGCAGGCCCGAAAACTCTTATCATTTGGAACATTTGCAAGCTTATAGCCCCATTTCTCAATCATGTGAAATCTTTTAGCATGCCAAAGGTGTGTTTCCAACCACACAAACTTTTTCTGTCTTCTATTGTATTCAAGAAGTAAATTTCGCGGACGACGTCTAAATTTCCTGCTAAGCCTCTTAGGTTTTGGAGGTAATCCACTTTTTCTTAGCTGGAAAAAAAAAAAAAGGGCAAGAAATCAAACAATTCAAAACATCTGTACAGTTCTTTCTCTATTGGAAATCATGAAAGATAACCATGTAAAAATGTAATGAATGTCAATGGACATCCTTCATGAAAAGGATAGATATAATACTAAGACAGAATAAGTGAGAAAGTGTGTGTAAACGTCAGTTATGTACAGACCCAGAAACAAAGCTTACTGAGCATGCGCAAAATGTTATAACTGAAACTTAGAAAATTCAGGTGGCCCAAATTTTGTTTCTGCAGTTGTACTGAATGAAAAGCGGTGGCGTAGTGTCAATGTAAGCTAAAAAGCTTAGCTTCCCCAGTTAATAATAATTTCATAATAAACCTGCACTTTATGGACAAAATTATTTATTAATTTTAATAGAATTTATATTTACACGTTAAATATTGTGATGCGGCAGCTCAGGATGATTTGTGATGCAGCAGTAAACAAGAAGCCTGCACACACCAGCTTCCAAGCAAACTGGTTTCTTCTGTGTAATCCACCCCGCAGATTTTCCATCCCTTTCTAACTAAACTACCCTAGTCGCAAGGCTCGTAAGAAGCTAGCTTTAACATTTAAAATAAGTAGTTTCCGAGTTATCCCTTTTCATGAGTTGTGTTCAGTTGAAGTGTTAGTGTGCATTGTGGCTGATATAATAATAATGAGCGAAATAACAGTTCCAGACACTAATTTACTTGAATTTTTTAGGACAATTGTAGTATCAAGACTGACTTACGAACAAAAGTGTGATTTAAAAAAACAAATGACCGACTCCCTTGCTGTCAATGAAGGACACAACCAAAAGACAGATGCATACTTGCGTAATGATACTAATACTGTATCTATTGACCGTTAATATTGTGATTTCTCTAAGTATGACAGGGAGTGAGCTAATGTTATACGTATACGTGTCTATTTGTTAGAGATATGTGTAAACCGTGAAATCATAATACTACATACCATTTGAGGTCATGCCTTATTGGTGTTACTTACGATGTTCCAACCAATCTTCGACTGCTGACTTAACATTGACTACTGTTTATTTTAAGACTATATTTTTGTAATACGTTTTCTCATATTGCATGAAAGACAACTTGAGTTAGCTTCCCCTGCTCAAAATTTCATGCTATGCCACTGATGAAAAGTGTCTGTGTATGTAAAAAAATTAACCAAGCTAACAATTCCAAACATAGTAAGAAAAATATTTCAATTCAACATTGCTGAATCTATCAGCCTTCAAATTATTAAATCTGCAATGCTCGCTACTTTTGTTCTCATACAAAAATTCGCATGTACAGTCAAAATTTTGACTGATTACTTTAAGATCACATCTAATTATACACAGAAGATTCAAATTTGATCCAGACTTCACTTATTCATGAACATAACATAACACAGACGCAGGCTGATTGTGCGACCATTTCTGCACTTATTTTATTACCAAGTCATTTGATACAAGTGTTTTTAATAATAATAATAATAATAATAATAATAATAATAATAATAATAATAATAATAACAATAAAATAATAATGACGACTACGACAACAACAATAATAATGACGATGATGACGACGACGACGACGACGACGACGACGACGACGACGACGACAACAACAACAACAACAACAATAATAATAATAATAATAATAATAATAATAATAATAATAATTTATTGCTAGAACAAAAATACATATACATTTTTTTTGTATAAAAATCACTCTAGCACCCCTACAAAAAGTATATACATATACTCGTGCTCAGTGCGAATTTCACAAAATTTTAAGACGAGTATTTAATTAATTAACAGAACAAAAAGCAAAAAGAGAAAAAGAAAAACACAGATATTACACCAATTAAAACTTTATATTTTCTCCCTAAACAATAACTTTTTATTGAATTTTTTTAAATAAGAATCATTAGCAAATTGAATGTTTGTTAATTTAGTTACAGTAAAATCCCTCTTAACCAGCACCAAAGGGACCAGGCTAGTTCCGGATATGAGATTTTGCCGGATAATTAATAAATACAAAAAAAAAAAAAAAATCTTCTTGTATGTTGCCAAATGTTGAAACTGCAGCCATGTGAAACTGATGGCCCAAACTTAACTAAATAAACATAAAAACTGTGTGGATTTTCTTTATTAAAACACATCACACAACACAAATAATACACCAATGTTAGATTCGAATATTCACTGAAAATGGAAGTTCGTGCGAACTTCTAATGTAGCAACACTGGCAGTCCAAACATAACTAAATAAACATAAAAACTGTGTGGATTTTCTTATTAAAACACATCATACAAATAATACACTAATTTTAGGTTCGAATATTCACTGAAAACAAAAGTTCGTGCGAACTTCCTAATGTGGCGAAACTAACAGCCCAGACTGTGGCAATGTGGCAGATTTAAACGTAATTTTTTTTGGCCCAGCCAAACGTGCAGTTGTTTTTGTATTGCCGGTTATTTGGGTGCCAGTTATGAGGGATTTTACTATATTATCTCATTACAGAGCCTTGGACCGAAGTTGCTATTGCGATTATAAGCTACAGTTATGGTACACTTAGATTTGTCAAGCATATGTCCGATCTTTTAGTTTTATATTTATGTGAATACAAATTCGATTTTTTTCGGTTTTTATGTACAAAATTCAATAAGTCTTTGTTATAAATTTGATGGATATCAAATACTTCAAATTCAGAATGCAACAGTTCTGAGGAATAATCAAGAGGTTTATTAAGACATATTTTTATTATTATTTTCTGTAGCAGTGTTTTGTCTCCTAAGTAAACAGATAATAGTCGCACGAGAATAAATCACACACATATACAAAGGATGTGGCAACACTTCCCAGCCAAACTCAGAGAGAACTTGTGTTACTTTTGTACACTGACGAGCATTATCAAGACAATTTTCTGCGTTTTACGAACCTTATGGCTTTTTTTATTTTTGCTTTTCGAAACTCTACTATAGTATGCTATATTTATTGTTTATTGTTTGTTGATCTAACAAAGGAACATTCCCCATCATCATGTCGAAACTTTCCTTGAAAATCTGTGTACAGGCAAATAATGTCAAGAAAAATTTACTTACAAAATATTAGCTGCCAATATAAACTGTAAGACAAAGAAAACAACTTTTAAATATAGCATAAAATGTTCTTTCAAGTGGCATATTTCTTCTTTTCCCTGTCTTCCCCCGAATTATGTGTCCATTGATGTTACAATTCTTCAGTGTGGTCTACATGGTGATGTAAAACAGGGGTTTCACTAAACAATGAGAATTTCCAACCATGCATTGCACTGACACAGATAGCATGCAGTTAAGAAAACATCTCATATTTATTAAATCTAATTTATTAAATTTTAAAACATACCTGATGCATATGAGCCTCTCTTAGCCTTCTTGGTAAACGTTTAGATGTGCGACTCATTACACGTCTTCTCATATGTTTTGGAAGTTTCTGGAATACTAAACATGTTCCCTGAGGATCTTCTACAAGGAAAGAGATAAACATTTAAATCAGTAAAGATATCGTGTATCAGTAAAGATATCGTGTATGTGTACAAAGTTACGCCCGATTTCTATTCATGCACGCTAGTCACACAGAGTTTGTATGCACTTGATGTGGGTCTCTGGCATCTTGTCAGTTCACTTGAATTGTGTGGATATAAGGCGAAAAATTGAGACGGTGTCGGGTGGAGTTCCTGAGTAGCTCAGTTGGTAGAGCACTGGTAAGTTCAACCAAAGGTCCCAGAATCGATACCCGGCTCCAGAACAATAGTTAAATTAACATAAGTTAAATGCATTAAATATTCATTATATATTAGGTCTCGCCATCCTCGTTGAATATTAACACGACTTCTATGAAGTAGTCAATGTGTATTATCACCATTAAATCGAGAAAAATTCGTTCCAGCACCGGGAATCGAGCCCGGGACCTCTCAGCTCTGCGTGCTGAGGGCTCTTTCCAACTGAGCTATGCCAGGACACAATCCACAGTACCAGTCGAACTCCTCTCATTGTACTGTTTTACGGCCTAATGTTTACAGTTATCACAAACTGTTGTTGAATATGGCCACAAAAGTAATTTAAATATGCGCTCCTGCATATTGACTTACATAGGTTTAAATGCAGGTAGTTAGGCCGTAAAACAGTACAATGAGAGGAATTCGATCGGCACCGTGGATCATGTTCCGGCACAGCTCAGTTGGAAAGAGCCCTCAGCACGCAGAGCTAAGAGGTCCCGGGTTCGATTCCCGGTGCCGGAACGAATTTTTCTCGATTTAATGGTGATAATACACATTGACTACTTCATAGTAGTCGTGTTAATATTCAATGAGGATGGCGAGACCTCATATAATGAATATTTAATGTATTAAATGTTTACAGTTATCACAAACTGTTGTTGACTATGGCCACAAAAGTCATTTAAATATGCGCTCCTGCATATTGACTTACATAAGTTTAAATGCAGGTAGTTAGGCCGTAAAACAGTACAATGAGAGGAGTTCGACTGGCACCGTGGATCGTGTCCCGGCATAGCTCAGTTGGCCCAGGTTCGATTCCCGGTGCCGGAACGAATTTTTCTTGATTTAATGGTGATAAGTTAAATGCTTTATAACAGACAATGCCACAAATATTGTGAAGACAAGAGAAATGGTCTATGAAAAATATTCACAAATTGCTGTTCATATTGTACGTGGTGCAGTTTCTAAACTAGACTTATTTACTGGAGACATTAAAACTAAATCATCTGTCTGAACTTCAAGACAACTGCAAATAAATTGTAAAAAAATAAACAATTCTCATTTCCTTCAAGTAATTTTGGGTGCAATTCAATGTGAAAGAAATTCCACAAGTATTACATTGAAGTTACTTGTGAAAAACTGTCTGTTCTGGCTTCTTTGAAAGTTAATTGGATTCGAAATATGCTTTAAAAAGCTTTAGCTGTGCAAAAACAATGTGGCAAAACTTTAAGTGACCAGAGAAGCTCATGTATAGTTAGATATATCAGTGCTTTGGATATGTGTGATTAAGTTTATGATTTGTTCAGCCCTATTGTTAAATAGATCAACATTAGTCTGATAAGCACAGTGTTAGCATGATTTCCGAATCATTCTGAAAAAAAGAAAAAAAATTTCAATGAAATGTTACAATGCTACCAACTGCACCTGTGATGAAACCTGAAGAGAAAGGATGTTTCGAAAGTGTTAAATAAAAGGAAATAGACAGCTTTAAAATCTCTCTGGCATCATGGTGGCACCTATCGGCAAAATATTAAGATCCCTAAACCAGTTAAGACGCAACCCGTAAAACCAATATACAGATGGTACAGAAACTAGTGGAGAGGTAAAGAGGTAAACATATAATGCAAGCAGTGGTGGATTGCCATTGTTAGATTCAATAAATTGGCAAACAGATATTAAAATTTCCTTACTTGTAGATATACTTTTGGAGAAATTAAATAAGATAAAAATTCGTATATTGATAAATTAACATCCGCAACAAGAATAAAAATGTCTAATTGTGCAGTATCAATATTATTACATCACTACTTTCGTTCAACGCCAAAGAGAAAAATGAACTCTTTGCACTTTCCCTCTCTTTTCTTATTAATATTCATCGAACTGTCTTCTATACACATAAAAGAAATATGTCTGGACTGCCAGTTCTAATTCTTTTAAAATAATTAGGTATTCCAAACATTTTTTTTTTCCCGATATTTTTACCAAGTTGTTGTTGTTTTCTAATGCCAGGCGTTTGACAATAAAGTCATTTGACCTCTTGCACTCCAATATTTTTCAAAGATATTATCATGACCAGCCACTGAAGCACAGATTTTGAGGTGTTCCGAATCCATTTCTTGGTTTGAGTTGCACAATGGGCAGTTAGGGAACTGATATATTCCAATTCTATGCAGGTGTTTGGCCAAACAATCATGGCCTGTTGCCAATCTAAATGCAGCTACAGACGATTTTCGTGGTAAATCGGGAATTAACTGTGGATTTTGATGCAGAGAGTTCCATTTTTTCCCTTGGGATTGAGTTATCAAATTTTGTTTGTTGAAGTCTAAGTATGTAGATTTAATAAATCTTTTCAGAGTAATACGTAGATTTAGTAACAGGTCTGTAAGTAGTAGTGCTGCCCTTCTTTGCTAAAGCATCCGCATTCTCGTTTCCCAGGATTCCACAATGGGATGGTATCCATTGGAATACAATTCTTTTATTGAGTGATATTAATTGAGAGAGCATTTTAGTTATTTCTGCTGTTTGAGATGAAGGTGTGTGTTTAGAGACTATTGATAGAATAGCTGCTTTGGAGTCTGACAATATAACTGCATTTTTAAATTTAATGATGTGGCATAGAAGATTCCTGAGACTTTCACTTATTGCAATGATTTCTCCATCAAAACTTGTTGTTCCATACCCAAGAGATCTATAAAGTGAGAAGAGACAGCACGTAACACCTGCACCAGCACCTTGTTCTCTGGAGATCAAGGATCCGTCAGTGTATAAATGAAGCCAGTTTTGTGGAGGGTATCTAATATTAATTGTCTCTAAAGACAATTGTTTTAGTATTTCAGTGTTTACTTCTGATTTCAGTATTTCTTCTGTTAAATTTAGATTATATTCCATATTTAATAGAGTTAAAGGGTTTGGTTTAATTTGTAGGCTTTCTTTTAAATTCGGGATATTGATTTTCTGTTTTAATTCTTGAACAATGGATATGAAACTTTTTTGAGTTTTCAATCTACAGAGAGAACTGTATGAATGCCAATTGTTTCCTGGTAATCTAATAAGTTTTTCATATTGAATCAGTGCTTTTTCTTCTATTGTCAATTTGATGCTGTTAATATTAGTGAGGAATCTCATAGAATCTATTGGAGTTGTTTTGATTCCACCAGTAATGAGTCTGAGAGCTTGGTTTTGAACATATTCTATGTTGTTTATGAAAGGTGAAGTAATTAAAATTCCTCCGCAGTATGTCAGCACTGGCTGTATAAACATTTTGTATGTAGTGTTCAAAGTATTCCTAGAGCATCCCCATTTCTTTCCTGCTAGTCTTTTTAGAAGGGAGAATCTTTTACGAGCTTTTTCAGAAATGTATTTCAAATGGTTGCTCCATGTTAACTTACTATCGAAAATAACTCCAAGATATTTGGATTCATAAGTCCTAGGAAGGTGTTGGCCATTGTATTGGATATTGAATTCTCTTTCTTTTTTACCGAGTGAAAATATTTGGTAGTTACTTTTGCTTAAATTGAGTGTCATCAAATTTGATGTATTCCATTCATGTAGTTGATTTAGAGCTTTAAGAGCAGAATTTTGAATTTTGTCTCTATGTCTGTAAGATCCGGAAGTCCACAAAACTATATCATCTGCAAATAGTGCTGTTTTCATGTTTGATTCCTCTAATAGGGAGGGTAAGTCATTTATATAAATATTGAATAAAGTTGTGCTGAGGACAGCGCTCTGAGGTAGACCTCGATATGTTTGTCTGTAACTAGAAAGTGAGTTATTGAATTTAGTGGCAATGAATCGTTGACTAAGGAATTCTGATATCCAAGTACGTTTTAATGAACTCGCTATAACTAGGGCTAGGATTTTGATGAAATTGCATCTTTTTTCTAGTAAGCCAGAAACATTGCTGCTTTAGTATTCACATGTTATGTGATAAACTGAGTGCGTTAAGACATATTTGTTAGGGAATTTTTTGCCTGTTTCAATTCATAAGAGCATCTTTTGTTTTATTCAGTCATTTTTTAGGCATTTTCATTTAATTTTGGCCATAAATCCCCATTATTAATGTAATATAATGTTTAATTCCTTTGATATTTTCTCTACATGTTTTGTCCATTAATACCCATTATTTTGTATAATATTTTAATCGTTTTTCTACAAAAATATTTCCATTTTAACATAGTACACCCCATGTAATGGATCAGTCCAACCACCCCTTCAATTTAGACTCTCTATACCTGCTAATTCCGGATAAGAGTGGCCTTGTGATATACTACATGAAAAATAAAAGTAAAGTAAATCCATGGTGCTACAGCCCATGAAGAGTCAAGATCTACCAGCCGACTGCTGACCTCACGTCCATATGCCAACGCAGAGGTGTACGATCATACATGGAAACTACATCAGATAAAACAATTAAGTGTACTACTTAGAAAAAATTGTGTAAAATTTAATTTAATTACTAGTCTAAATATTAAGTAGTACAAAATCTCTTTTTCTATTAAGCCAATTATGTAAGATCAATTTTTAAGAGCATTTTAAGGGCATTTTTGAAAGATGTTTAGGTCATAAATGCATTGCTTTTAGGACATTTTTTCATGATTTATAGGTCATCAAAATCCTAGCCCTAACTATAACTGAAAGGTTTTAGAGCCTGAGTAATCTTCCATCCTAAATTGTAACATGCAAGGACTACGTTATTTTGTGTTTTCACCAGATTCTGTAGATGTTGTTTCTTCCAACTGACTATTAAGTAGGCTACATGAATTGTTTTACACTTTGAAGACCTAAAATATAGCTTTAAAATAATTCAGAAGTCATAGTTTGTAATTTTTCTTCATTACACCCATTAGAAAAATACATGATTAAACAATTAGTGGCCATACTTACTATTGTTTCTAACAACAAAAATAACAATAGTAGTAACAGTTACCTATAGCCTGAGTTAATGCTGCTATTTCTTGAGCTCGAGCTGAAGTAAACCTCTTCACAGAAAAATCTGGAGGGAGATCTTGTGTTCCTCCAATCAATCTGTCAAACTGTGGTGTATTTGTTGCCATGCTTCAAACTGTCTTCATTCCACTTCAAGGTGCTACTTAAAAACCTACAATGAAATTAGAAATACATACTTCTATTGTGCAGAAGATAATGGTGTCACTAAGCAGCATTTTCTGCTGTAAAAGGAGTAGGGTAGACCAGGATAATTGTAAACACTTTTCACTGATTTCAAATGTATTTCAACATTACACAACTATGACAAAAAAATTGTATCATTTTTAAACCTTTCTTTTCCCTGAAAATGGGGTCAAAATAATAATGTTGACTTTTTTCATCCCTTAGTAGTTAGTTTACATTTAATTATAAACACCATTTTTGCACGAGATATCAGACACTGAACAATTTTTCTTCTGTTTCAGAAGAAAGGGTTGTACTCCTTCCAGCTCCAATTTTGGTCACCGGTACATTTCATCCCTTTAACCTATGATATATGACGAAATAGGAACTCAGTACTTCTCCTGAGCTTCACAATAACTGTAGTTACCATTTTTCACATCTGTGAGAGCCCTCTCTAAATCCTCCACAGTGTAGTTGGGTGGGGGTCTCTTTCTAATTTAATTTCTTAGCATTTTGATTACTGAAAAGTACGAAATTGGAACCACAGCCAAACATGTTTACAATTACACCAAATTCATGTTTACAATTACACTTCAAGCAATTAAAACTATGGGGCAAATGTAAACACGTCATAACTTAATGAAATGATGTTATGGGAGATCACAAGAACATTGTAATACAGTAGCGTGCAAATTAATCCGAACATGACATACTTTTACATTTTCTGTCATTGTTGGCCTCACAGCTGCTCATACCGCTTTAATTGACATCTGTAGTACGTGTAATTCCATTGTTGAAGGTCTGTCATTATTTTTTTTTAATAATATGTGACATTTTGCCTGTCGTTTTGTACTTATATGCATTTCAGTTGTGTTGAAGACTTAATACTGCAATCCTGTGTACATTCTGTCGTCTTCACAAATGGATACAACTCCACGAAAACGGTCTAAAATTATAACATTAGCAGAGCATTCTTCTATGACGCAGAGGCAAATTGCTGCAGAATGTCACATCGGTTTGGCTACTGTTAATTCGATCATAAAACGATACAGGGAGACTGGATCCATCACACCCCAGAAAAAAAGGAAACTGTGGCCGGAAAAAGAAGACTTCACCTGCAGATGATCGTTTAATTGTCAGGAAAAGTAAATTAATCCTAGACTAACTGCTGTCGACTTAACCCGCGAGTTAATGGCTACCACTGGGGCGAATATTCACATCACAACAGTGCGGCGTAGGCTTTTGGAAGCTGGACGAAGGGCTCGTAAGCCTATTAAGAAGCAACTGCTAACCCCTGTTATGTGCAAAAAACGCTTAATGTGGGCAAAATTACATCAACTCTGGACAGTGAATGACTGGAAGAATGTACTTTTTTCCGATGAGTCTCATTTCGAGGTCCACTGCCACCATGTTTCTTACGTACGGAAAGGATCCGAAAAAGTAACAGAAGCTCATCTCCAACAAGCACCCAAATACCCCCCTAAAGTAATGTTTTGGGGTTGTTTTACACATGAAGGGCCTGGAGCATTAATACCTATCAAGGGAATGATGAATTCTGACAAATATATTCACTTACTGGAAACCAGAATTGTACCCCAGCTGCAAAAATCATTTCCAGATGGCAGAGGTGTGTTCCAACAAGACCTGGCACCATGCCATACGTCTCGAAAAACTACAGAATTCTTCAACAAGAAGAATATTTAGGTACTCCCCTGGCCAGGCAACTCACCCGACATCAACCCCATTGAGAACTTGTGGTCAATTTGCAAAAGAAGAATGCAAAAAATGGACTGTTCTACAAAGGAGAAGATGATTTCTGCCCTCATTGGTGTATGGTTTCGTGATGAAGAAATGAAAAATATTTGTGGGAAATTAGTGGAATCCGTGCCAAATCATCTCAGAGCTGTTATTAGGAACAAGGGAGGCCACATAGATTACTGAGGTATGTCTTAGATCCTTTTTTTATCCCGTTTGAGTGTTTTTGCATAAGTAATTACGTTGTTCGGATTAATTTGCATGCTACTGTAACTGTTAACTACTACATATTACTCATAAAAACAATATATTCTTAAAAAATAGCAGTGTACGTTTACAAAGCCAAATATGGAGGTGAAGCAAAATTCTTTCTCAACTTTTTTTGTCGAATCTTACAAAACATTCGTTCATAACTAAACAGTTACTCTGCCAAACTGCTTTGTAGATTAGCCAACATGTTAAATTCAACTTTTCCCCAAATTAAAAATTTTCATATTGACAGTTTTATATTTCTCACAACATTTGTTTACAATTACTCCCTATTTACAATTACCCTGGTCTATCCTAAGTACTTTTACAATGTCTAATTATAAGAAAACGAATACTGTTTCTAGTGATCATATATTGTATATAAAGATCCAACCGACCAAGCATCACATGTTGGGACTACTATATCATATCATAGTTTCTGTCTAGGCCTACTATGAACAATAAAAAGCCGCACCTAGGAGTCAACTATTAGCTATTAGCTACTGTACTGCTGAAATTACCTCTACCACACAACTATCATTGTGCAGTACGAGTTTCTATTGCAAGCACTTGTGAGCAAGTCATAGCTAATAATGCAATGATTGTTCCTGTGTAGCTCAGATTTTGTTATATCTACAATTAAGCTCTCCCAGTTCGAACTCCAAACATCAGCATATGAAGAGGACAGTACAGAAATAAATTCCCTTAAAAAAAAAAAACAACAAAAGTTACAGGATATACTCAGATATACACATGTTTTAGGGAAAACCCCGGAAAAACCTCAACCAGGTAACTTGCCCAGACCGGTAATCGAACCTGGGCCACCTAGCTTCGCGGCCAGATGCGGTAACCGTTACTCCATAGGAGTGGACTCCAGGAAGAAATTTTTCGTGTTCTGTAAATGAATAAAATTGCAAGCAAACATGACACAGCACAAATTGGCACCAATATTGGTAGGTCAGTATGCAATGAGAGACAGAGCCCTGTACTTCAAAAGCGGAAAGTAGTGACTTGTATGGTGGGTGTATAAATACATTTGTATGTGGGTTAGTTTCGGGAGAAAGTGTGATTTTGGATTATTTTATAACTTAAGTCATGAAATTATTAAGTAAAAGATGAAGTGTAACAGGTGTGGAAACATAATGGAATTAAATAAAGGGAAGCCTTAGAGCCTAGTATTTTTTGTAGGGGTTATTTAGAAAAGGAAAGTTCAGTTGTATGATAGGGAATATTGTAATCGAGACTATCACAGCTCTATTATAATATAATAACAGAGAGGAAAGTGCTTAACCTCAATGGGAAAAAATAACGCCCACATTGAAAGTGCCCTGGAAAGGATTGTGACATACCAGTACTCCTGTACTTCGTATAAGACATTCATATGCACAATATAGGCCATGGCTGTTGCTCTCTACATAATTACCGTGGTTTAAAAGAAGAACTCTCAATAACATGGTCAGCCAGAAACCTGGCCTTATTCGCTGATGAAGTTACTTCCAGTCTAAACTGTACTTTAAATCATCACCACTACCGTTGCTGGGCTCCAGAGAACCCATATTGAATCACAGAACATCACACACAAAGTCCACAAAAAGTAGTTCAAATATGTGGGCTGGTGCAATTGGGATTGACATGATAAAAGGCCAGCTTTCCATAGGTGAGAACTTAAATTCAGAACTGTATTTAAACCTTCTGCAGGATGAAATATTTCCAGCTTCTTGTACTTCATTCCCTAGAGAACTAAGAGGAATTCACTATGATATCTTATTCCAGTAAGATGGTGCCTCTGCACATTATGGAAGGGAGGTGGTAAATCACTTGAACTAAGAATTTTCAAGATGATGACCAGACAGAAAGTATTGAATGCCCCCTACAAGACCTGAGGGGGAGGAGGTTATTAAAACGAAGAATTAGGGATGAAGTACAACAGATCAACCGAACAGTTTAACTGAAAACATTAGGCCTAAATAATTTCCAAGATAGATTTATGCATTGTTTGGCAGTGAATGAGGACAATTTTGAACACCTTCTGTGAAATATCAACACGCGACAAAAATTAGAACATGGTTGAATTGTTTTACAGATAATATAGCTTTTTTCTTTAAATTCTATGCCCTGTATTAATATTGTCGTTAAATTTCAATTATGCATATCCATTTTCTACTACATCCACCTTAATTGACATAGGCCCTAGTTTCACACAAGTAGGTTAGAAATCTATTTTCCATTAAGTTTACAACTGCAAAAAGTCTGAAGGCACACACAGATCTTGTATACCTAATAAAATGACAACTGTTTACATTGGTATTTGCTTTTATTAATATAATAAATTTGCATACTCACCTAATAACAAAAACACATAAAAATGTTAGGCGAATATTTTCAAATGGGTGTAAATACTTTTTTTTTTTTTTTAATTTCTATGCAGTGTCGTCAAATCAAATGATTCAAATTTTCCTCCATGACCCTACGAAATTTCCTTTCCTACTTTATAATTTCTCGAATTTTACATATTCCGTGAACAGTAAAATCAATATTTGAAATCCAATTCTGTAACAATTTACTATATTAACCACAATACTAGACAGATAAATATGGAATGTTACAAAGATTATTTAATTACCAGAAACAAACCGTGCACAAGCAGAGGTGATATCCCTGGAGCTCAAAACGTGAAGCGAAACCACTGCGCTAGCAACTATAGAATGCGATCTAATAGGCAGTGAATGAGTGAATGAAATTGTACAATGGGTCTAGAAAATGAATTTACATTAATAAAACAAGGAGCCGAAGCAAAATTATTTAAGGGCTCTTATTTAGGAAAAATGACTGTTGTGAAAGAGCGGTTTAAGAAAAGTTACCGCCACTTTGATCTGGATAACCATCTTACAAAAGAAAGAATGAAATCAGAAGCTAGAGCTTTGCTGAGATGCAAGCTTGCCGGTAATTATGCATATGTTACAATTATATTATTGAGTGATGAGTTTTGTAAGAAGATAGAGTGATATATCATAAATGAGTGCCGACGCAAATTTCGATACTGATCAGTGATCATAGAGAGAGAGCAAGTTTTCGTAAGGTCGGATCAGTGACAGGTTAGGTTAGTTTAGGTTTTTGCTATGCCTTGCAGGCCATTTACAATTTTCTAAGAACGTGCCCTTTCTTCTGAGGTATACCCTAACCTGTCACTGATTCGGCCGTACGAAAATTCTCCTTTTCTCTATGAATCTGGAAGGAAACGCACGGAAATGACATGCAATTGTTTCCCCTCCCTACCGCCTACCCCCTACCGCCTACCCCCTCCAGCCCGCACCTCTCCGCCGGCCAACACTTTCACTGGAACTTTCGACCCTTATTTTCAGTGTAAAGTTGGCATCGGCACTCGATTTTTTGTCATTCTCACAAATTTATTTCTCAGGCATTGTGTTATGTGCGAAGATGCAAAAAGTGTTTGAAATCAAAATGAGTAAATTCTCCTTTGCATGAAACAAAGAGAGCCTGTGTGTATTAAAAAATATATATAAAATTTATTTATTTATATGAACAACCTTTGCAATTACATCTTTTGCAATCTGAATCCCAGATATCATTAGTATGTCTTCTAAATTTTAATAACACATATAAACTGATTTTAGGAAAATATTCGGGGCTAAAAAGGATTACGTTACAGGATAATGGAGAAAGTTATACAATGCAGAACTGCATGCCTTGTATCCTTCACTCGTCATAATTAGGAACATTAAATTCAGATATTTTAGATGGGCAGGGCATGTAGCATGTACGGGTGAATCCATAAATGCACATAGAGTGTTAGTTGCGAGGCTGGAGAGAAAAAGACCTTTGGGAAGGCAAAGACATAGATGGGAGGATAATACTAAAATGGATTTGAGGGATGTGGTGGGATATGATGGTAGAAACTGGATTAATCTTGCTCAGGATAGGGACCAATGGCGGGCTTATTTGAGGACGACAATGGATCTCCAGGTTCTCTAAAAGCCATAAATAAGTGTAAGTAAGTAATAAACTGATTGTTAGTAATATACCGGTAATAGCTTTAACTAAAGGCTCGTTTACAATAAACCGGAAATGAGAATCGGAACGAAAACGAAAACGGTAAAATTGTTAAAATGTATACATTTAAATGTGAACATTCACAATTAACGAAAAGCTTGCCGGAGCCCGAGATCGGGAACAGAGAGTTGGCCAAGTTTCAACTTTGGTGTTCACGTTTCTGATCACAGCCCACTAGGTTCATTCTATTGCCATCTCAAACCTATTTTGTCGTCGTATATTTTGTAGCAAGAAGACTGTGACATAACCTATGCATTATTTTGTTCTGTGCTGTGCATCATGGAGCAAGTTTTATTTGATGAGATTCTAATATTGAAATCCTCACATTTACAATAAGCTGTGCGCCTCATATAAATATGAGAAAATGAAGGAGAATACGTGGCTTTCAATAGCTGCATCTTTGAACACCGATCAGAAGCGAATCATATTTTATTACTGTATTGGTTATATTACACACTACATATTCACGCTTCAATTCAATAACTACTGTTGTGTTCATTTTTGTTCTATTACGAATGTTTCTTCTGTAATTATTTTACGTTATGGTAGACTTAAAATAGGTTGTGATAATAAAGATCCATAGGCATATTTATAGTACCGTACCTAATGAAATGTTTCAGTTGAAATTTCAAAGTTGGTTAACCTGTGTTTATGTTGGCTGCCTTGTACTCATGAGAGAATGCCATTGGTCAGTTATACTGCCCTCCCAAGCCAAAAGGGCGTATCTCAGATCTTGAATATTTTTCAGTATTGAGAATTTAGTGAATGATCAAAGCGCGCCTACTTTTAAAGTTAATTTATTGGAATTTTCGGCATATTCATTATTGAAATATATTCAAAATATATAGAATATAATTTTTAGACTAATTAGCTTACAATTTTATGTACAATTTGAGATACGCCTAGTTTGCTAAGTATTAATATTAATTGTTAAAGATACTGATATGCTTAGCAAATTAGGCGTATCTAATATTGTACATAAAAAACCAGTAAGTGAAATTAATTCTGCTTTATTTTATTAATTATTTTTTTTATTTTATTAAATTACAACACATACTGCATAGCAGTATTGAAAAAAATACTGCAATCTAAGACAAGTATTACCTAGAAAATTAGTGAAGAGACAGGAATTAATTTACCAATCATTCTGTTAATATATTGATGATCAAAGATACAACATTGAAGTTGAAAATAAATGTTTGGTTATATTTACTAAGGTACACAGTTCACCAAATACTTCTACGTAAATTACTGAGGTAAATAAATTAACTAAATAATAACAAGACACTGAAAAGTTAGTTTATACCAAATAATTGATACTTGAACACAATAAAATTTTAGTCATCATTTACTGTAAGATTCTCCCAAAATGTCAGTCTGTTTTTCATTATTCCACCCAAATTGCAAATTATGGCACTCTTTTTTTAAGCAGGGAATCCAACGGGTTTTTCGTTGCTGCTTAGGACGTGGTAACTGTTCCTTCCTTTAGTTTATTTTTCCAGTCAGGAAATGTATGTTGAATGATGTACCATCAAAGTCATTTTTGTACTGCATACTGTATGATTATCTGGAAACCGATATTTCAACCATATCATGCAGACAGGTTCTTGAATGAATCAGGTTCAGTTTATATTGTGATGAGTAGTCAGACCAAATGAAAAAAATACTGAAGCTCCATTGGTAGTACCTCAGTCTGGTAAGATGTTGCTTTCACTGCATCTACAAGGTCTGCAAAATCATATACTTTATATCCACGTCTTTTCACTGACTGTTCTACATTGTGATGAAAGGATCAGCAGCCTGTTTCAAAGTATCTTATCAAAATTTCATTTGAATTCACAATGTAAATCAAAAATGAAAAGAATGTCCAGTTTTTGTTCTGGGCTGTGCAGTTGTCAAACCATAGAGTAATTTTTGAACAATCTATACTTGAAAAAATTGTGGAAAGTGCTTACGATTTCTTCTTTGCTTCTTTTAAAGAGAGCCTCGTGCCAGACAGCTGCAAACAGCTTGCACAATTTTTGTTTTCTCCCAACAGGAACGAAGCTCTCATGTAGACAGTCAAACACTTGTGAATATAGCTACCTTAAATGTATCCAGTCTTGGCAACAAGATAACTTTTTGAAGATCTGCACAATAAATTATTTTGTCAAGCTCTTCCATTTTTTCAGCATCTTCTCTGTATTTGGCCCGAGATTTTGATGCTCTCTCAATATGTGTTTTCCACATTTTACAAGTTTAAAAATTAGTGTCCAAATTTTCATTGTGTGGCTATTATTATACACATTGAAGATATCACAATTTTCACATTCCTCGTGCCCCAGTTTAGCAAAAGATATGTCCATTTCACTGGCTACCATTCGGTACTTTTCATATGAACATTTGTAATTAACATTCTGAGTAATAAAATCTTGGTGCATGGCAGTCAGAGTTATATCACTTGGTAAATAAAGACGATTAGGTGCATGCTCTCTCCGGTAATGTACTAAAGTGATACGGTAGGAGTAAATGAATTTATGTTTCTACGAATAATTTCATTGTCCATTTTGTTGTCTCTAAAATATTTGTGCATATGAACTATCAGTCCCATAGTGATAAAAATAAATATTATGTTACTTACGTGGTGATTATAATGGCGTTTCTAAAATAAGATTGAGTAGAATCAATATTCTGCGTCTTGACTAAGATTGAGTAGAATCAATATTCTGCGGCTTGACTACATAACAACTAACAAGCAAATGAAAATTGAGACATGTTTTCAATTTTAAGCTGGAAAAATTAATCGGAACACACCTTGTATATTAATTTTCATGATAATCAATTAATTAATTATAAGAACTAGGTTTAAATGATGGGAAATAAGCATTCGGGTAGTGGCGATTACATTGCTGAGAACGGATTAAAATACGAAGGATTTGTTACTAATGCAGTTACGTCTAATTTGACTAGAATGGCAAATAGGAAATACTAAGCGAAAAGAACGTATATCTGAGAAACGGCCTTTTTGCTTAGAAAAATGAACTTCCGCCAAATTCGCTTAGGAATTTATATTAATTTTGAGATACGACTTTCATTAAATCACATTTTAAAGGCACAATTCATTGAGAAACGGCCATTTCCTTTAGGAAATAAATATATTAGCATTCGAGCTATCCAATTATGTCAAAAATTGATTTTCAGAAAATCCTTGAGATACGCCCTTTTGGCTTGGGAGGGCAGTATACTCAAATAACATCAGAATGCGTAATATCGACTTTACATATCGTTATTGACATACATATCGATATGCATAGTTGTCTACGTTCTCGGTTAATTGTGAATAAAAAATTTTCATATTCACGTCCTCTGCTTCTCGTTTTCATTCTGGTTCTCGTTCCCGGTTTATTGTGAACCAGCCTTTACTGTTCATTAACATGCTACTACCAGTATATTCTCTGAGATGGTGCTCATAGATTTCACTCTCTACCTTTTAGGAGTTCCTCCTATGTTCCTCGAGTCCCTTATCTGAAAACCTGGCAACCCTATGTCTCTATCATAGCAATATTTTTGGTTTCAATTTTGACCCTCAACTTTATTTCTTTAGTGTGTGTAACTTGTACGGTTTCTCACCAAAAAAAAAAAAAAAAAAAAAACAGCATTGGAGACATGCATTCATCTTGAAATCCAGTTTTAAATAGGAATTGCAATTTATATGTGTAACAACTACTTTTTTTTTTTTTTTTTTAGGTATCTGTACTCCAGCATTATATTTGGTTGATTTTGAGCGGAGACGGATGTACATGGAATATGTGGAGAATAGTGTAACACTGAAAGAACATATCATGAAGATAACAGAGGACATTACTAATGGACATGATAATGTAGATACCCTATCACAGAATTTAAATTCTATAGCTCAAGAAATTGGCAGAATACTAGGAAAACTGCATAGTCATAATATTATTCATGGTGATTTAACAACCTCGAATATGTTACTAGTGAAAGACGGAAAAAATATTCCAACTATAGTTTTAATTGATTTTGGCCTGAGTCATGTAGAATCCAGCATGGAAGACAAAGGTGTCGATCTTTATGTGTTGGAGCGTGCACTGATAAGTACACATGCTAATGTGGACAAACTCTTCACAGTAATTTTAAGTGCGTATGCAGAACATAATAAAAGAGAATCGAAAGAAGTATTAAAGAAGTTGGAAGAAATTCGTGCAAGAGGACGTAAAAGAACAATGGTTGGGTGATGGAAGACTTTGAAAAAGAACCATGTGGCATAAATAACATTCTTATGTAAAAGAAATTAAAATTAAATTTTTGTACACAAGATGCATCTACACAATTCAGCTTTCTGTGCGTGTATGCATGCAATTTGGGGAGGATATTGAAAATCTCAAATTTAAAACATACGTTCATGTTCTTTTAAGATGCGTGTAGATTTTGTGTACCATGTTGAACGTTATTTTCACTAATAAATGAGGAGCATCATTTCAAAATGAGTTTTCTCTGTCTTAGTATATGTATACATGTGAGTTGAATTACTGAGTTATCATAAGTAAAATACGTATATTGTTTGCTTCTAAAACAGAATTTTGCAGCTCAGGAGAAGATGCACATGGTATCTTAACATAAAAGAACAGTTCCAGAAATCATGTTAACTGTCCATAGAGTTATAAATTCGCATACTAACTAGTGATTAACAGTAAATCAACACTTCTGAGGTGTGCAGTCTTGATAATCTGTTTTAACAGTATTGGCTCATTGCTCATTTCTATATGCACAGTTTAGTTCGGCTTCATTAGTAACAGCCGTGTTTTATTTATGATGAGTATATGAACAGCTTATTTCAGAAAGGGACCCAGGGACCAGAGTTACTTTTCTGTAGTTTTGAGGAAAACAACATAAAATGTATAAATTTCGGTTATATATATATATCTTCTATAATAAATAGTGTTAACCTCTATATTGTGCATTCTTCACACTATTAAAACACAAATTTAAGATAATTTACTTCCAGAAAGAAAGTATTTGAAAATTGTTGACAGAGGTTTCTGCAATAAAGTAAAAAAAAAAAAAATTAATATAGAAGTTTTGTTTTTCGTTTTCTTTTAGAGTTTTATTAATGAACGCAAAACAGAATACGACAGTTTAACCTTGAAAATAAATTAGTAATACAGAACTTTCAAATGTAATATATCGATTTTATCAGGATTTTTACAAAAATGAGAAAAATGTTACGTCATTAAAAGTAATTTCACAGTGGTCTGTTTGATACTGATCCTAAACAACAGCTTTTTGAGCATTTTCTGGAAGGAACTCAGAACAATTACGACATTCATAGATGGATGGATACTTATCTGTTGCATTCAACTGGCTGAAATTCCAAAATATCTGAAGGAAAAACTCATTGAAATATATACCTTCTGATAGAATGTTAAAACTAGGCCTTTTTTTTTTTTTTTTCAGAGCGTTGACTAGTTTTGCGTTATAAGAATACCTCGAATTTTCAAAAAGAAGCTCTTAAATATTTTATAACATTTGCAACTTCGTGTTCATGCAAATTAAGTTTCTCGTCTATGATTACCATCAAAACAAAGGTGAGAAATCTCGAACTTGAAAATGATATCACTGTGTGTGTATTAATACTTAGTCCAGATTTGAGAGACTATGGTCTGAAAAACAGACACACTTAACACATTTTTTTTTACTTTGTAACTGCTGAAAGGTTTTTTGATTTTTATATTCAGTGTTGATTATGTTTCTAAATGCAAAATAAATGTATGTTAATAATGCATTTTTGTTTTATTTTGTAAATCATCTCCCGACTCACCTCAGCTCTTATCCGACCCCCAGTTTGGGAACCACTGCCTTAATGTACAGCCTTAGATACAAAAAATGACCGATTTTCTGTAGCAGACACACTCCCCCACTCTTCCTACAGAGCTGCACACTAGATCGGATGAGTCTACTTACGAATTATAGGGGAATGAGTTAGTCTTTTGCCTTGAACTTGGTAGACACACGCCCAACCTTCCCTTCTACTCCTACCCCCTCCACAGAAACGTTGTTCCTGTACTGCACATCGCTAGTGTCTTGACAAAATGCATGAGCTGTACCTTCGAACAGCGCCTGGTTTATATGAGGAAAAAGCTGTTGTATTTATAACCATTAAGATAGACTTGCATGCATGACATGAAATAGCAAGACTTACGTGAACCCTATTAGCTGTATCCAAAGTTACAGGTTGTCTTATGGTGCCAGCATACATGGGTTCGCTTCATGATGATTTATTTTTTGTTTTCATTTCGTTATTTTTCCAATTAACAAATTCAGTGAATAGTCCATTATTTTCATTCCTAGCACTTGGTAGTGTTCGCTGTTTTATCGGCCTTACTAACTCGAGAAATGTTTTTATAACTACCAGTATGTTTCTCATAAAGAATATCATCATCGTTCCTGCAAAAGCTCCTATATGACAGATTTATCAATTTTCAGATTTTTGCTCTATTAAATAACTTAAATAGTGATACAGCAAATAATAAAATCTCCTATATGTAATTATCAGGGAAAGGGATTTGAAGTATTATAAAGAATGGTGAAACGTAGTATAGATATTCGTAGTTCAGTGACTGTCAAGCGAGCTGCGTCACGGCGCATGGAAGAGTACAGTCCACTTCATACAAACTTACACGCAACGTCTGTAAATATATTTCAGAATAAACAAATGGAATAATTAATGACATATAGTGACCTACATACATAATCTGCATTTCTTTTTGAACTGCATGTGCTTTTCTTCGCAACGCACAAGACACCAATAAACAACATTACAAATATACATAATTAAATATGAACCTCTGCATCTTCGTGTGCCAGTGGACATATTGATATTGATAGACAGTTGTCTTCTGTATGGAACTCGCCTCTGAATATGTAGATCCAAACGAAATGGCATTTTCAATTAATGCTATGCCTTGTTATAATAAATTGTAAATATTATTTTCAAATTTTCAAAATACAACTTTGCTCTGTTGCAAGGAAGGAAATTTTGTAACATCTGCAGAGACAATTAGAGAGTACCTGAAACAAGATACGTCAATTAAATTCACATGTTGAATGACGTCATTGGGAAACGTCTTTGTTAGTACATCTGAAATCCGACTAAGAATATCGTATCCATCATTTTTAATCAAAACTTTGTTCATTTTTTCACCAACACGTTTTCCTATTTCACCTTCTACTGCACTCAGTTTATTTACAATAGTCCTCATAATATTTATTTGCTCAACTAGTTCTACTCCTGACTTTCCTAATTGAATAATGGCATCCGGTAAATATCCAAAATTTGACTTAATATCCGTGACTTCTTTCTCGATTGTTTCATCACTTAGCAGTTCCTGGCATATTTGAATCGCAGCCGCGTCATCGGTATCGAAAGACTGGACCACTTTCTTCACAGATTGGAGGTGACGTGCGTAATAATTGCAAGCTTCTAACCATGACCCCCATCTCGTAGGAACTGGACATGGGGGAAGCGACAATTTAGGGAATTGTTTCCTGAATTTTGATACTTGATCTGGAGGTTTTACAAATATAGTCTTTCAATACTGTATTGTTAGTTGGTTTCACTTTCGGCATTGTACCTGCACTTCACCACTCTGAACTGCAAACCTGCATGTTGACGTTCTTATGCGACAACTGTCCCGTTCACCTGTTGTTGACGTGTAGAGACCTGCGAGTATGTCATGGAGGGGAGGACTTGGTATAAAGGGTTGTAAACAAATGACTGTGTAGATGCCAATACTAGCTTTTACTACTCCAAATTCCGTTCCCTAGTAATTATATTTCTTTCTTTCGAAAATGTAAGAATTCACAATCTCCTATGTACCACTGCCATGGAATGAATAAATGTGTTTTTTCTTCCTACTGAAAAATTTTATATTTTGCACAAAGGAGTTATTGTAAGAACGATGACGATGTGTATTATGTGTGCGCATAACTGTGCCTTAGATATCCAATGAAACCACTACACTCCTTATCAGCACGTAAGATGTGTGCAGACAGTGTCTTCTTTCCCTTGTGAGAGGGGTTAGATTCTCTGCATTTGAGGATGGTAGGCAATTTGGAGTATCTGATTCTACAGCTAGAACATGAGTCAGATCATTATCAGGAAATGAGTTGAACACTAGACCAAAGTCTGGTAAGAAACGTGTGTCAATTCGTGAATAGGACATTTGTTTAGTTGAAGCAGAAGAAAGAAATAAACCTGTTTCAATCTGCAACTTCAATTGAAGTAGCTGTGATAGGTTTGTCACTGGTTCAGAATGACTAAAGTTTCAAAATCACAGCTCTGAGAAATCGTCATCTCTGCCCAATATGTGACTCACAGCGAAGAAGACTGATGTATGTACACATATGTGACAAGTCCAGACAATTGCAAGTCAGAAGATTAACTTGAAGGATAACATTCCCTTAATCATTTGTAAACATTCTTGGGCAAATATACTCACCCACAATAGCGATAACACAGCTCAGAGTAATTTTTGTTTTCAGTATACTCTTCATGCTAATCACTATCGTTGATATAAGACATGGTACTTTTTTTTTTCGTTTCTCTTTTTCTGTTTTTTCCGCTTTCTTAAACTATTACGTACACAACACCCATGCCCAAGGCGGGATTCGAACCCACAACCTTTCGGACCAAGCGATAGAGACATGCCGTGCCTCTACCGCTTGAGCTATCCAGGTCAGCATACTGATATATCAACTCAATTCGCAGAATAGGTAAACATCTGTTGGCTCGTGATGAGAAATGTTTGTATTCCTCGTGATTGTTCAGAGATAAATAGATGGCAGTGAAATCGAGTTCTAGACAACTTTGAAATCTACGCACAGGAAACGGAGCCCCACAGTCACCAAGAATCATCCAAACACAAAAATCACATTGTGAGAAAATCACTATTATCACAGTGATTTTTCTGGAGCTGTGATGACAAAACACTGTCATGCTCCACCTCTACTTATTGCACTGCCATAAAGAGATCTGCAGGATGCAAGGCTTTTTCCAAGGGTGGCAGCAGTGAAAGACCACATAACTGATGACCATAGATTATTCCACCTTGCGTTTGCATAGGAAAATATTACTTGTGGCTGGTAATAAGGTAGACCTAATATTTTCAGATGAGGATATAACTGTTGGCAAGTAGTTGTCATCCAAAGGGATACTGATACAATTCTAGGCATGTGGCAACTCAGTTTACCAGTGACCAACGTGTCTTTCATGTTGGGGCCGAATGTCCAGTGACTGTCTAGGTGCTTTGCAAAGGCTTCACAGGAATTTAAATGCAGTACACTACAAGACCATGTTGGAAAATTCCACATTTCCAACAAAATGATGAGGTGGTTTTTGGAGAAACCATGTATCACACTAATGGAAGTAACTGCTAAATTACTATAAATTGTACATCTTGATTACACAACTTTTAACACTGTATCACTTCGGAATATGCATGATAACACCCATTTCCAGCATACTAGCTGAAATATTCTTACACCACATAGAACACACATACATACTAAACAAAGACAACAACAAACACGCAGACAACATCATATATTGGCACAGCTACGTAGATGACATACAAAGGAAACAAAAGACAGATCCAAAACCTACATCAACACATAAACAAAATACACCCAAAACTACAATACACATTAGAAACTGAAAACAACAAATCCATAAATTTTCTAGACATCACAATAACAAAAGTACACAACAAACACACATTCAAAGTATACAGAAAACCCATAACAACAACACACATACACAACACATCCAACCACCCCACACAACACAAACAAGCTGCATTCCAAACAATAGTACACAGACTACTCAACATACCAATGAACCAACAGGATTACAATGAAGAACTAAACACAATCAAATACATAGCACAAGAAAACAGATAGAACCCCAACATAATAGACAACATAATACGTAAGACAAAACAAAACCACAAAGAACAGAAGAATACAACACAATCACAAGAACACAAAAAATACATCACACTAACATACGAAAACAAAAAAACACATAAAATTGCAACCTCATTCAAGAAATTAAATTACAACATCGTATACAGAACAAATAACACTCTACAAAAACATCTCAACACACAAACAAATACAACCACACAGGCGTATACAAACTCAAATGTAATACCTGCAACAACTTCTACATAGGACAGGCAGATCATTTCAAACACGTTACAAAGAACACATCACAGCCATAAGAAAATTACAAAACACCTCCACATATGCAGAACACATCACAAATGCCAACCACACCTACAGAGACATCAACACAGACATGGAAATACTGCACATCCAACCAAAAAGCCAGAAACTCAACACACTAGAACAATATGAAATATACAGACACACGAAAACACACCCCAATGATATTCTCAACACACAACTCAATTTCAAAACACATACACTCTTTGACTCTACACTACGAACGCACCCTCACAGGAAACAAGAGGCGCCAAGACCAACAACGACCAGTTCTGAAGATGACCCAAAATAGGTCGAAACATGTTAATAAGGTACGTTAAAATTTAACACAAGAAAGTTCTTATCATACATATTCCGAAGACTATAAATTGGTTTAAGAGACCATTACTTGCTTTCAGTCATCTGATTAATTTATTTTTAAAATTCAATTAATAAATCTGTTTGCCTTCCCATTCACCAGATCTAAACATCATAGGGAACTGTTAACAGAGCTGAAGAAAATCTATGGATTTTGTTCATTCTGGCAGAAACTCTTCTTATAGAAGAAGCATTGGTTCCAGGCAGGGATAAGTCAAATTCTACAATTTTAGAAATGTTTCTGAATGACAATTGTTGAAAGAAGAAATCCTGGAACAATTCCACCCATCTCATATGGACTTCTTTCTCCTATGTATTCCATTGAGTGACTTTGCACTAGTAAAGAGTCTGAACAACATACAAAACCTCAGAAAACTATCCTTGAAAACGGCAATGAAGCTCTTTGAAACAAAGGTGTCACCGAGCATTACATTGGTCTGCAACTTTTTGGGAGTACCCTGGACAGAAACAGTTGAAACAATCGAGAGCCTAAAAGCAAGATTCCTGAAGAAGGTGCTGTCAGTGTCGAAGTACACACCCAGCAGACTAGTATACGAACTAGCAAAGGAGACCTTCTTCCTGGAGGACCTAAGGTTAAATCTTCTTCTATCCAATACGATGAATGCAGAAATAGTGATACAGAAGCGAAAAATGAAGAGAAAAGAAATCGACCCAGCTTTCTATGGAACAGCAATGATGGTGAAGAGAAGCTGGGAGAAGGCTAATTTCGATCTGAGACACGCAGTGACTCGCCTGGCAGTCCATGGTAAACTGTGTGCTGAAAAGAGATGGCACCACCCGAAAGAGATGGCACCACTGTGTATGTGAACTATGTGGACGAAAGTTGAGACCTACCACTTCGAAGTGTGTGTAAAGAGATAGAGCTTTTTTTTTTTTTGGTAGGTTATTTTACGACGCTTTATCAACAGCTTAGGTTATTTAGCATCTGGATAGAGATCTCTGAAAGACTATGCCACTGAACAGAAATAAGCTATAATTTTAAAAATGCCTGTTCGGGTATGATTTTCAATATTTTAAAAAACTTCACTAAACATGGCTTTGTCATCAATGTTTGTCTCTCCAAAAACATTTGTAATGATATCTATAGACATTTCAATATTATTCAATTTTGGGACACTGTTCAGCGAGACAGGAACTGTCAGGACACAGAGACAAAATATCTAAATGTGGGAGTGTCCAGTTCAAATAGGATGTCGGGTCACATTAACTGTGGGGATGGAGAGGATGAAAAAACTGTTAACAAATATGCTTTGCCTTTCTTTTAATATAATATTAACAAAATAAAAAACAAAGATTAACTGTAACATTTACATTTTCACCAACTTAAAACATAATACCATTTAATATAATACATAGGCCTACATTATAATTTTTTTTTTTTATGTAAGAGCAAGTAGGCTACATTTCGATCACAATTCCAGTTTCTGTTTATTATTTTACAATTTATTGCACAGTAAGTCAGGAACCCAAATCCTATTCATTTGTATAAAATAATACTAAGTAAATCATTATTGTCGTGTTATATATTAGATTCCTAAGAACTAATAACATCTCCAATTTTAGTGGTCCTTCCACGGCTTCCTAGGCTGACCCAAATAATCTTGTTTGCCTCTTGTTAGTCTTTATGATTATGATTATTATTATTATTATTATTATTATACTCCATACACATACTGCAGCTTATGTTTTCCCTTCATGTTACATTCTTTTTATAAATTTTGCGAATTAAATGGATTGCATCGTCATTTTTTGGAGACATTTTTGATTTCACAGGATCCAAGTTTTGTTTTCTTCGTTGAAAGAACCATTGTTCTATTAAACTTCTATGTGTTTGTTTCGGTTTTGCTTTTTTAACTTTTTGTGTATTTTTCTCAGAGCTTCTCACAAATCCAGTGTACCTAGATTCGATTCATGACTAGGAAGTGGATACATGTATAGGTATATGTATTTCTGTCTGTACAATTAACAAATAAATTCTTTTACAGAGGGTAATTATAACACAATACAGATCTTTTACATCTTGAAAAGATATCATAAGAAGCTGAATTACAACTATCATAATAATAATAATAATAATAATAATAATAATAATGTCCTGCTGATTATTTATTTTGATGATATCTCTGACTACTGTTCTTAAACCATGTGACAAATTCAGTTGTGGTAACCTGCAAGTAAAGAAGTCATCAGTTTCCTGCAAGTGGAAATATATTCATTGTATTATGTCTTTTTTAATATTGTGTCAAAATTATTACACTGAAGATGAAAATTTAACATTTGTTGATTATTCTCAAATTCCTGATATAGGCCTATTGTAACTCCTCTATGCCTCATTGCTTTTATACACTTTCTTTTTTATTGTTACCCTGAAAAACTTTCTTACTAAAAAAAAGTCAGAAACAGTGGAGTAGACCTAATCAACCAATCGGTTTAGTTCTTGCTTTCTAAAGTCTGTTTCTTTTCCTTAGTTGTTATTTAACATAGATATGTTTTAGGTAAAGTTGTGAACACACTGTAATTTAATGTAAAATGTGTGTGTGTGCACGCGCTAGAAAGGAAATGTCAGACCACTTTTTCGTACCCCATAAATTCTCTTTGGACCTGCTGGGATTTAATTCTTGGTAACTAGCATGGAAATCTGGTGCTGTAGCCATTTGGCTAATAGTGCACTTAAATCTTTTAGTGTTTATATCCATATTACTCTATTATTTTATTACAGTGTAATTTATTTGGCTATCCTCATTTAGTCCTGTTGAGGTTAGAGCCAAGACAAGTGAAGAAAAGTAGCCTTTAGTAGGCATTCAATTAAATCAACACAAAAAGATTACACGTAACACAAATATGTGCAATTTAAATGAACCCAGTTTTGAAAAATATTGTGGTTATCTTTTCTTACGAAACAAACTATGGATGCAAGAGTAAACTGAATGTAAGAACTCTAATATGAGAGTTAAAAAAAAAGTTGAGACTTAAGGAAGAATTAAAAATTATGCTCTATACCGATGGTGACTGCAAGGCTGGCCATGATTCAAAACTTTCCTCATCTTAGGCTTGCTTTTCTGATGATCGGTATTCTTCATGTGTGAAGAAAGCAGCCAAAATGTACACAGAATTTTATATGAAGATTTTTCACCATCGTGTAAGTTACAACACCTCTATATTTTTCCACAACACTTTCCGTCTGACAGAATTTTTGCTTTCTTTACTCCCTTGCTTACTAGCTTAAGAGCCCATGTACCGATACTGCTGATTAAATATTCTCATTAACCACCAGCTTATCTAAGTCGTAAGTCGTCTACTCTTATGGCTGTCAATACTGACTCCCAAACAAGTACCACTGTCGTGTCTACTCTATCATAAACATTAATAGCGATTAAAAACAAGTGCAGATAATTATCATTTTCTGAGAACTTTAATGATCTATCTAAGTTGTCACAAGATTATTTGTTCCACCTGGGGTTGATGTTTGCCTATCATTTTCAAGTAATTATTGTTGGATGAGGAAAACTTATTTTATATTGCTGTTCCGGAGAAACAACAATTTAAGTGCAACATAAAATGTTTTTAAGGAGAAGCAAAACCAGAATCTTATTTAGATATAAATATATAAATAAGTAAATAATATTTGAAAAAGAAATTATAACAATCGAAATAGAGCAAAATATTATATATATATTTTTTTAATAGCTTCCCTTATGAAAAGGTTGCCAGATTTGACAAAGCGTATTACATAATTTGGAAATACACCTAAAAGGTAAAATGATATACATCTGAAACGGTTAGGGAATCGAATATACAAAATGTCAGAAAAATTTACACCTAAGTAGCGTTTGTGCTCATTTACAGTTAAGAAGGGGAGGGGGGGGGGCAAAAAATATCAGATAGGTTAAAATGATTTGAATACCATATACCGCGAGAAAAATAATAGTACGGATTTGTTGGCATTGATATCTAAACCAATCAACAGCCATCGGTTAAGATAACTTCAAATTTCCATTATCACTCCCATACAAGTGATTTCTCAATATCTGAACCGATCCTTTGAGGGCACTAATGACTATTTCCTTCACATTGCTGTGTGTTAGCCCCAGGTTTTTTAATCTGTTGGCAAAGAAGGAGGGTATGGTACCTCGTGCTCCCACCATCAGACCTATTACATCAATGTGGGTCAGGCTATATTTATCTTTATAGAATGGGATTGTTGGTTCATAGATCCGTTTCTTTTCACTATCCACCTCATGCGGTTGATCTGCATGTGTCTTAAATCTGATGGTGGGATCAAGAATGTAAGCCGAGTTGTTCTTAATGGCAATGATATCAATTCGCCAAACACTTCCTTGTGTGGCTAGTCCCTGCACCTCTTGATGGACTGTAAACCCTACTTCCTTCAATGCCTCGGCCAGCATAGAACGGACAGCATGGTGACGGATGTTGCGAAGGGCCTCACTATAGGGGCAGAAGGATATGGGGAAGAGTTTCAATCTCGCTGAGACAGCACCTACAGCGGGTACCATCCCGACTTCTAAATAGTACTTTTAAATAGTACTAGTCAGATAGGGGTGTTTTTAATATTCATCCCAATTTTGTAGTTATGTCATTGTTCTTCCAGAATAGCGATATGGTGCGTGGTTCATAATTTCCCAATTTCGTAATATCTGTGGACTCCTCACTTTATTTTTATAATGCATTCACAGCTCAGTCAGCCAAATCCATATTCATAGCAAGTGTGAAGTTCAAAGTTGTATTAAAAGTAGTCTATGAATGTTTGAAAAAGTTGTTTTGTATGATTAATTTCCATACCAAATTTATTATTAAAATCCTGATCCATTTTAAATTACATTTGCCATTTTCGTGTGACTGCATAATACAAAAAAATACATTGTGTAAATCAATGGTCGTCAGCACTTGAACGAGTAAGCAGTGCAACATAAGAAGAGGGAGAGAGCATACCCACCAGCAATCACAGATGCACCATAGTGCAGTCTCTTATCCGCAGGCAAGAGATGCTAGCACGAGAGTGCACTGTGCTGATGACTGATGTAAATGGTAGGTATTTGAGCAGCAATTCGTTCATCCACCAACCAGGATAAGAGGTGACTGATAATAATTATATAAAATAAGTAAAAAATTGCTTAATAAGGGGAAAATTTGAATGTGAATCAACAATCACATATACACAAATGGCTAAAGGTGATCTTAATAGCCTCTGGGTTCGAGTTACTATATCAATGCCTGAAAAGTTTTCAAGATGAGTACTTCATTTCAGGTCAAATAATCAATACATAAACTCAAAGCTTAAAACTAGGTAGTAAAATCATTTAATCATTTTTAAAATCATATTACATACTAATTCAGAGTCTTGATGCCATTCCTCCAGCAGCAATAATAGTTTCTCCAGTTATATAAGAGGCATCATCCGATACCAAGAAAGATACAACGCCAGAAATCTCCTTAGGTACTGCCATTCTGTAAATTATTTTAAACAAAAAGATTAAATAGAACAGAAAACATCTTAAGTATGATGCAGTAAATTAAAATTAATCCAATCATCAACCTGAGCAGTAAAATTTACAATCTTAATGCTACTCAACCACATAATATATCCGAACAATTTATTACTCTTACTGTTCATTGTAATTAAATACTATTTAATATTACTGTTAGACTGTTATGCCGAAATCCCTCAAAATGTATGTATGTATCCAATGCCTACCCACTTTACATGATTCGGGTTCTGCATATAGCAAATAGATGACAAGAATGTGACCCATTTTCTAGTTGCACACCACTTTTGCGGGCCATGCTGTACATGATGTGTATCTGTGGAGAGTTACGTCGTGTACTAGGGTGAATGTATGTGTAAGTGTTCGTGTAATTGTAGTGTATGGAATGAGTAATGATGATGATGAGGAAGGGAGAAGGAGAAACCAGATGCTGGCACGTAGGCTACTCCTGTCGAATAGCACCAAGGGAGCTGCTAGGCCTAATTTGCAAACAACTTATTTAACTTAATATATCAGCATCATTAAAGAAACAAATATCATTCCATACTTGCAAGGACTCAAAATGGGGAGATTTAATAAAATTATTCACTATTTTCATCAATATGGGCATTCATTTCTTCCCTGTGACCGAAACTTTGATGTAGTGAAGCTCGAGGGTATATGTGCCAGAGCAATGCAATAACTTCATCCACCGGACAAACACTAACAGAATTTCTGTAGAATTAGTCACTACTAATGATGTTTTGAATTTTAAAAGCTGGTGGCCAGAGCATTACAAGAGAATCTCCTGCTCTATAGTCACACTTTGACAAAAAAGGGAAAAATAAGATATTTACTTCAGCACAATTCAGTGAATTTATTTACTCTACATGTGTGACTATCAGTGATTGTTTTCTTTGTAGTGCAATTAACAAGCTTGAAACAGTACAGCTCTTTTTGTCAGAAACAATTCAACAAATTGATGTGGAAATTACATTCACATAAAATAATTTAAACTTATCAATTTTTGACACCTAAAATTCCAAACCCTAATAATGAAATATGTCAGTGGGTTGAATTTTATTGGACACTAATGTAAGCCTTAAGGCCCACTCTCACTTAGCAGAATCGAATCGAATTTCTCTTCACAATATATTTAAATGGAAGTAGCAGAAAGCAGCATGTTGAAACAAATAGAATTCATGAGGTAGAAAATTTATTCCACTGCCGGAATAGAATTTCTTGTTTTGGATGTCATCGTATGTTCTCGTGAAGTCTTTGTGAAAACACAAATGAACCATATTCATTTTTGGTAGCGTAATTTATTAAAATTTACCGCTGAACTAGTATGTAGGGTATACAGAGAATTACAATTTTATAATATGAACGAAGAAAGATCAATAAATTTTGTTCAGAATTATCTGCTATTGTATAATAAAACAGGAAAGTACTACTGTAACAATTATTCTCGTGATAATGCTTGAAGCGAAATAAGTAAATTAACGAAAACATATGGTAAAAATTAAAATCAGAAGAAGGTTATGGATCGAAATTTTATTTAATGTCTCAGAATATAGTCAAAATAAAATAATGAATCTAATATTTTCTTTCCTGGTTTTAGATATGTCTTTCTTCTCTTTCAGTCTCATCACATGACTGTGCTAAAGCTTTATGTGATCCATACACTCAACACTGCAACATGACTTGATTCAATTCCATTACATGTGAGTGACAGCATATGATTCATTTCGATTCATTTCAGTTCGATTCTGCTAAGTAGAAGCGGTGCCCAGACATTTTGTCCTTAGACATTTCATCCATAGAACAAACACGTCTATACGACATTTCGTCCACGCAGCAGTTATGGCCATACGACAATTTTCCCATAAACTCTTTATCCACATATTTTTCGTACATTTAACAATACATCCACAATCATATTACGTCCAAAAACCAACATGTCCACACATATATATTTGTGTTTTTATTTATAAGTTTGAATATTTCACTGTATTTAAAATAATATAAATTCTGCAAGAAATTAGTTTATATATATTAATCACTCTTCTTCTTCCTCGGAATACAATTTCAAGTTATAACTTATCGCCCATCAATATTGGAGGATATTATTCTGCTCTTTGTACTCTTTGTATTTACTCACAATTTTTTCAAACCATTCCCGATACAAAATATAAAAATGAACAATGACAACTACACTGAAGAACTAAACACAATAAAATATATAGCACAAGACAATGGATACAACCCTAACATGATAGACACACTAACAAAAAATGCAAAACAAAAACAGAACAAACCAACACAAACACCACGTGAGAATAAATACATAACATTAACATATCACAACACCAACACACACAAAATCGCAAACATTCACAAAACTAAATACAAGATAGCATATAAAACAAATAACACAACACAGAAATATCTAAATAATCACATCAAACATACAAATAAATATAATTCAACTGGCGTTTACAAACTAAAATGCAATAGCTGCCCACATTTTTACATTGGACAGACAGGAAGAACCTTTCAAACAAGATATAATGAACACATTAAAGCTACACCAAACCCTACATCACATCAAATTATGCAGAACATATTATGAACAATAATCAAGACTACAATAATACCTATAAAAACAGATATGGAAATTCTACACATCACACCAAGAAGTCCACAGTTAAACATGTTAGAACAATACGAAATATACAAACATACAATAACACACCCACAAAATATACTTAATACACAATTACAGTTCAATACCCACACATTGTTCGATATCATAATACAAAATACACAAACAACCACCTCACCATAAGAGCAACACACCCCCAACCAACTGACGAATGCAAATGGCAGAATTGAATATCAGCAGGAACAACAGTAGTTCATAGGACACTGAAGATGATGCAGCACCGGCATCAACACGGGCTGTCTGTCTAAGGTACATAACCTATTTTAAATTTTAACACTTTTAACATGTCGACTAATACAATTTTAAGTTTTTAAACAAAGTGTTAACGTGAACTAGAATCAATGAAAATATATTTCTTTTTAATCGGTGCCCATACATTTCTATGCCTTGCTCTTAACTGTATTATGATCAGTTCGTTGTTGTGTTGGTCCTTCTGTATATCTCAATAAATTTCCAGAGGTACGCATGATGTGTCATCAATTTCTGAAAGTGTGAATGCCACCCCTCTACAATAATGTTGGTTATTTTGCGAACCGTTCACACTTGGTTATATACATTCCACATCTGAGGTGGATATTGGGGCTGTACCGCTCTCGCTGAACTCTGCCAGGACATCCAGTGATGTAAATCATCTCCGTGTATGCCGCCAAGTCTTGCATGTCAGCATGTAAGGAATCATCCACCATTATGAATAGGTACCGGATTTTTATGTAATTACATATTATATTTCTTTCAACCTAACCGTATATAAATAACAAATCTTTGCGAATCTTGTAATTACCATTAATATATTAAAATTTGGTACTACATATTTTTACATATTTACTCCACATTACGTATTATGGCTTGGTATTACATAAATCTACATATTTAGAGGTTTTATTCATTCATACTTCTCTAAAAGGAAAGAAAAAACTTCTGCTGGGGAAGTTTACAACTTGAAATACACAGATTTACAAAGTCTTTTTACCTACCCAAGAAAGGATATATTTCGGGACGAAACATAACGTCATTAGTTCCAGGAAGTAATAGAGGCACTCACCCCATACCGTCCACTGTGAATGTAAGTGAACAGAAGGCAACCTTTCTCATACAACTACCTTGTAAAAATCACTCAGAAAGTAGCGTTGCCTTCATGCGGTGGAGTGGGACGAGGACGACCTGATTTGTCTCGAACTATAATAATTGTTCTGAACACGTCTTAACAAGCCGTTCCCATGCAATTTGCAACCTTACCCAGCCTCTTCCTAATCCTTCCAGGGAAAATCCGTGTCGTCTGATATGAGCCACCATAAAGTAGCCAACTTTTGAAAAGAAGCTGGAGTAAAGGAACAAACTGGAAAGATGTTGAAAGATTTAAATAAATATCTTTTCAGGTTATTGCTTGACCTCTTTACTTTAAATGTAGTAGACCTATACGAAAATGGGATTTTCCGAACAAACAGAAAGTATTGTTCTCACCAGGAAAAATCCTTCCCTTCTGAATGAGACAGGAATGTCACTTTTCAAATCAGTTTGTAAATGCCTATAGTTTGAGATTTTAGTAGGTACTTTGTTTCTTACAGGGAGCAGCTAAAATGCATGTGTCCCACATCTCCTCTTATTTTCTCCTAATCCAGTAAAGCGAAACTATGTTTGCAATTCTGTTGTGTCATTCATTTTACTCAGTTCTCTAGTTTTAGTACCTATACTGGGTGTTCATTTCAAAGTGTGTCATGACGTCACAGTTGTTGGGTCACCGATTTGAAGCGAGTTTCAGCTGATATGTTAGAGAAGTTGCCTATTATTTAAGGCGTTCTTCAATCTGAACTTGAGAACGTGTACGGTATAACTTGAACGTCGTAGCAACAGATGGCGGTCTGTACGGTCTGTGTGCTACCATAACCTCTTTCGAACTGTGTTTTGCGCCGGCAAGTCGTATGCAGGGTATTTGTTATCACCGGTTGCGTACGGTAACATTCCACAACACAAATCAAATACTCCGTGTTCATGTTGACCGTCGAAGTTAATGTCAACAAATACGTAAGTAATCGTCTTAACCCTCTCCCCATATCCCAACAGTACGTATTTCCAAACAGTTCACATTCCTGCCACTACCGGCGTTACCGTACGTATCGGCACGTACTCTTCAGAATGAACGCCGTACTTGCTAGCCAACTTCTCTGCCTCTTAGATTATACACCTGAGCTGCGGAAGTGTAGGAAGATTGAATTCTCTAGGCTCATCAGCTAGCCACATGACGGCATACAGCGAGCCAAGACACATTTTGAACTGAACACCCAGTAGTATAAAATGCAAGTGAGTTTATCTACTGCTTTTGATTAACTAAAATGGCCCCTAAAAATAAAATCATGGATTGCAATGGAAGAACCTTTCACTACAGATGGAAAAATAGTAACATGTCAAGTGTGCAGTAAAAAAAGTCGGATGCTCTATGGAATCACAACTGGAGAGTCTTACCTATCCTATACCTGCCAGATATCGATATTAAATATTTTCATGATTTTACATATTTTTGTACATATTCAGCTTATTTTTCTTACATAAATATGTACATATTTCACACCTTCATATTACATAAAAATCGGTCCCAAATTATGAACACCTCTTGCAAATCTGGGAGCAACGTTTTAGGTAGAAAGCCTGTGCATATAACTGTTAACAGTGTCCAAGTAACATTGCAGATAGAAAGCCTGTAAACTGTTATTTGTTATGAGGAGACAGACGAAATGTCATTTGGTTAAATGTTCCATTGACGAAATGAAATCTGGTCAAATATTTTATAGACGAAATGTCTCTGGGTGAAATGTTTTATGGACGAAATGTCTCTGTGTGTATTATTTATTTATTTTATTTATTTATTTCATCAATCATTGTTCAAGTCATGGCGGATTAGATGTATTCCAGTTCTTAATCCGCCATCAGTCTCAATACAAATATAACAAAAACTAATACATAATGAACCTATAAGTATCCTCTGTTTACAATACTAATAATAATAATACTAATAATAATAATAATAATAATAATAATAATAATAATAATAATAATAATAATAATAATAATAATAATGGTACACAACTAATAAGTATAGCTCTTGTATTTAAAACTCCTACCTTAGCTTTTTCATTTTATGCTCAATCTCTTAAGAATTATTCTGTTAACTTCATTGACTACTCTTCGTAGTTTCTTATCGTGTGACTACTCAACATTTATAATTCCATCTCCGTTAGAGCTTCGACTTTCTCTTCCCATCTAATTTTAACTCTAAAAAGAAATTTTCCTAATTTATGCAAATTGCTGGCGTTTAGGTGACCATTCATTTTTTTATAAGCTACTATAGCGTTTATTTGTAGAAATTTTTTATCTACCCAACTGTGTCTCAAATCATTCGCTGCCTGGCACTTTAGCGCAATATGCATTGCGTCTTCAGCTAGTCCACACAAAGGACATTTATCCTTCTCTACGTTCCCTCTCCTATTCTTGAGTCTCCAGATACCTAATCTCCACCATGCCATTCCTGTTCTCTCTTCCCTTGAATTTAGTCTAACATATTCCTCCTGTTCCCAAAACTGCTTAACCTCCCTATAGTACTGTCTGTATTATGTGTGGGTGTATTGTCTATTGCCCTAATATCTGTTGTCAAGTTGTCCATGGACGTAATGTATTGGACGAAATGTAATAATACTTTCTTGCAGAAATCAAAATATGAATATAATATCCATTGCTGGTCCCATGCTTGTAGTGCAGAATCCCAACCAGTTTAGTAAAGTTACAGAGTCATATAAAAGATGACGTGCCAGTTGTATAGGACTGAAACTGAGATTCAGTGCATTCCAGGATACAGTCTCTTGCAAATAAATTATTTCATGATAAGATTTTTTATCAAAAAGTATAAAATGTTTGCAATACAACTTAGGGAGACTTCGTGCACTGCTCTCTAAATTGTCACCATTTGAGGTGGATCTACATTATACATTAAGGATGATGACTTCATTGTTAAATCCAGAGCATTAGATACATACACACACATTATACTGGAATCTTATAGTGACTAATAAGGGTATGCTGAGATGCTGGCTGGGGTAATCAGAGTACCCCACGAAAACATATCCCAAGAACCACTTTGTCCACCACAAAAACCACATGGACTTGCTAGGATTTTAACCTGGGTCTCTCATGATAAATATATCGATTACATACACACCTTCCCATGGGAATACTTTGGAGAATTGCATCTTCAGTTTCTTTTGACTGGCGCAACTGAAAATATAAAGCAGCAATCAAAGGTCAAGATCATTGTAGTGTGATTACTGGAAGAATAACTCTTGGGTCATTCCATGCAAAAAGTATGCTTTTGAACCATGATGTCTCAAAAGTTAAAAATATTGTATTAGGTTATTTTGTATGTTCTAAATATGAATTTCACGCAATATTATATTTATATCCTTCATAGTTTGGCAGCAATCAGCATTTAAAATATTAGTTTCGCAAAGAACATGGTTTCATTCATTGGAGTTTTCTTACTATGTAAAAGAAGATGGAAAAGTGATTTCAATGCAATTCGAATGAGGAGAGCCTTGTTTATAAATTCCCTCAAAATGAAAAAAATGTATAATTTTTTAAGTAGTTACCCGCCGTAAAATAATTTAAAATAATACAAAACACAAAATGCAATTCATTTTTACAGACAAAAAAACATGTGTTTAATTCTTTAGGGTATATTGATTCCAATGTGAAAATTTCAAAATAGTGACTTAAATATCATGTCAGTTTTTTAAAAAAATAACTCACCAGAACAAAGGAGCTCAGCAGGTAGGCTCTCCCGTCATACAGAATGTTGCGCGATCAAGGTCAGGGAGATGTACGTTTGAGATTACTCATCGTTATGAAGTCTAGTGAGCGCCGCGACCGTCACACAGAGCAAGCGATTTTCAACCATCGGAACAAAAATTAATAATTTTATTAATTTAATTATTCATAGGTTTTTTGAGATTACGTCATAAAACTTGAGAGATGGATTAAGGATAAGATTTTCTTCAATACGAATGAAATTCGCAATAATTTAAATTGGTGCGTTCGAATATAAAACAATTTATTTTTTTCAATGAGGTGTTTTTATGAGCATCCCTTAATATTATTCGAATTAGTCTTTAAGGTATTAAAATATGGTTATTCAGGTTTACAATGGCGTCTCTTTAGTTTCGATGGCACTTCATATAGGGTGTCTAGAATACTTCAAATTATGGATAGCATGTAACTGCCACCCATTTTTCATTCAACCGTATGAGTAAAATATTAATGACATGGTGGTTATACTTGGCAGTTTAATTTATTTTCATAATAACATTATTATATTAAAAGCCCAAAAAAATTCTTGACATCACTGACATATTCTTAAAATTTTGTATGGAATGACCCTCTTGACAGTTGTCCTCAGTGTGGTCAGTGGTATATTCCACTGCTGTAAACTAATTGTGTACATATACTGTCTACTCTTATACCTAAGATGCACTTACATGAACTAGATACATTATGTACAAATATTATAATAAAAATTAGCTGTAAAGAAAAGTTAATATCTTTCTTCACTAAAATGTGTTCTCCGATGGGAAGGGGGAAAGAAACATTGTGTATTGCTGTACAGATCTATTTTATTTGATATTTGTAAAAGCATCATCGTTTTGTTTATAGGTTTAATTTAACAACATGTAATTTGTCTGTGATTGAGGTTCAGGCTGAAATGTAACTTACATCTATTACCATCAGGCAGTACATCTCACTTGATATGTGTCAGAGGAAGAACAACTGTTTGTATGCATCTGAAGTCTGATTAGTGTAATATGTAGCTAATCAGCAATGTATTCAATGGAGGGAAAAAGGAACTGGCCACCCTATCCCATTATCTCCTGACCTAGTTGCCTCATAAGTGGTGCCTTGTTGGTATCACTTGTGAGGTTCAGACCTATCTTCGGATAGTTGACTAAACAAACAAAAACATGTAATTTTACTTATTTTTTATGTGTAGATATACATTTTTTTATCTTTCATAAAATTATGAATTCAAGCACTCAGACTGTCTTGAAATATCATGTGAGAAAAAATAATGTTAATGTTATGTTTTATTTAACGACGCTCGCAAATGCAGAGGTTATATCAGCGTCGCCAGATGTGCCGGAATTTTGTCCCGCAGGAGTTCTTTTACATGCCAGTAAATCTACTGACATGAGCCTGTCGCATTTAAGCATACTTAAATGCCATCGACCTGGTATGGGATTGAACCTGCAACCTTAGGCATAGAAGGCCAGCGCTATACCAGCTCGCCAACGAGAAAAAATATATATTTTTTTTTATTTTACTAGGTTATTTTACGACGCTTTATCAACATCTTAGGTTATTTAGCGTCTGAATGAGATGGTGATAATGCCGAGATGAGTCCGGGGTCCAGCACCGAAAGTTACCCAGCATTTGCTCACAATGGGTCGATGGAAAACCTCGGAAAAAACCTCAACCCGGTAACTTGCCCTGACCGGGAATCGAACCCGGGCCACCTGGTTTCACGGCTAGAAGTGCTAACTGTTACTCCACAGATGTGGACTCTTCAATAGTCTTCCAGGGTTTCTTGTACCTGCCGAGATGTAATTTTTTTTTTAGTAATCTAGGATATTTGTTGCAGGGCGCATTATTGACATGTTCTATCCACTCTGATTTGTTCAAAGGCTGATGTCATTCTCAATTCTTCCAAAATATCTATATTTGTTTTGTAGTTGTTCCATTTATAACCTGCTGTTCTTCAATATCTCATTTCCGCCGCAGTTGTTCTTGATTTATCTTTTGACTTGATTGTCCAGTTCTCACAACCATATAGTAAAGTTGGAAGAGCCAATACAATCTTATCCGGGTTTTAGTTAAAGTTTGTTTTGATTTAAACGCACTGTTAATGACACCAGTAACCTTTATGCAAATGTTTAATTTATGCTATTAAAACACCAATATATGTTGAATTTGGCTCAAATACTATTCTAGTAGTCCTGTTAATTAATCGTTCTTTTCTTGCTCGCACATTCCTTCCAAAAATACAATTCCTGCATGTTCTTTTATTATTTCGTTTATTTGGCCAACATGATAAATCTATCTCATTGGACACCAAGGCTAATTTTCTCACTATTCCCAACTGGATCTCCTGAAATTTCAGTGAATTTCGACTTTCCAGTTAAAATATAGAGTCAAGAACACCCCTACTTCTTGAGCCCATTATAAACAATTTCTTACTTACTTACTTACTTACTGGCTTTTAAGGAACCCGGAGGTTCATTGCCGCCCTCATATAAGCCCGCCATTGGTCCCTATCCTGAGCAAAATTAATCCATTCTCTATCATCATATCCCACCTCCCTCAAATCCATTTTAATATTATCTTCTCATCTACGTCTCGGCCTCCCTAAAGGTCTTTTTCCCTCCGGCCTCACAACTAACACTCTATATGCATTTCTGGATTCGCCCATACGTGCTACATGCCCTGCCCATCTTCTGTAGGGACATGAGCATTTATAACTACGATATCGCACCATCTACCCTTAAGTACTAAATACGATAACCTATCACTTATAAATTCGACCTTTTTTACTGCTGATTTTATTCTTTTATGAATAAAGAATCCTGTTCCTAATTGGTGATTATCGTTTCCTTCCCCATAATACAACAAATAATCTCCTATTTGTGTTATGCCATTCCCATCTAACCTAACCTCCTGTACTCCCACAAAGTCTATTCTATATCTAGCTAGTTCTTTTGCTACTAATGTTACCCCTCCTGTTCTATATAGACTTGTAACATTCCAAGTACCAAATCTCAAAACCTTATTCCTTTGCTGTGGTCGTGCCAGAGAATCAGTCCCATTCCGAGGCTTATTTGAAGGATTCGTAACAAGCTGTTTTTTACGGTGAAGGGTTGTTAGCCCTTTGCCCAACCCCCAAGCTGGAGGACCACCCCTCATCGGCTGTCCACGACTGCTTATTCAATATATTCATAGCTACCCTCCATATCTGGAGGCTGTCTCCTCGATCCGCAACCTGAGGACAAGCCATGCCGTGCTGATAAACAATTTCTTACAGTTATATATTAAAAACGAGCATCTTGAATTAATTCATGCAGTGTACTCCACAGTGAAGGAAAAATGTTAGAAGTTGTTCTTAAATTAATATATGAACTTGTATTTTTTCCTGTCATATTAGGAGTGCCACTATGTTTGGCCTCTTAGTTATGAAATGAGAGATGCAATCGAATCATTACATCGAACATTACTGATGAAATAATTTATCTTGAATTTCATTGATTTCACTATAATCAGAATCAACTACATTGTCGTAATTCATATATTAGTCGTTCAGAGCAGAAGTGGTGTAAGTCAAAATTGGGTAATGAGGTTCTGTAAAATACAGCGCAAAGTAGCAATTAATATGTCCTTCGTGCTATCCACTGACAACTAACAGTTTAAATAAATTGAATATTAATTGCTACTTTGCGCTGTATTTTACAGAATGTTTACTTTAACCCTCATTACTCATTTTTGACTTACGCCACTTCTGCTCTGAACGGCTCATATGTTTCTGCTGTGTTAATCATTCATTCCTTTTAGGAAATCAATGTACAATTTAGGGATTTTTCTGCCATGTAATATGAAATAAAATACTTACAGCTTCTGAAAACCTTGTGATAACAATGCCTGGTGCAACACAGTTAACCCTGATGTTATCTGTTGCCACATCTCTGGCAGCCACCTTTGTCAGTCCAAGAAGTGCAGTCTTACTCACAGAATAAACACCCAATAACTGTGAAGAAATGCATTCACAAAGCACCCATGAACAAACGCATAATCATGCAAAAAATGCTTTTCTTTTTTTCAAGAAACTGTTAATTTTATCGCTGGATCAGAATTATTTATTAAAATAAGTTAAATAATTCTAACATTTATTCTGTACATTACGCTTTTCAAATAATTCCGGAGAATGTGAATACTGATCAATGTTGATCTATCAATGAAACCACTTTTGCCACAAAATAATAATCATTCAATATATTTGTAGAATTTGAACAGAAAGGAAACAAACTATAAACAAGAATGTATTTATAAAAATTCATAAATGAAAATACTAACTCCTAAAGGTTGGTACCCAGCTATAGATGATATGTATACAATGCTACCACCTTGACGCTTCCTCATATGTGGCAGAACTTCTTTTGATATAAGATATGCAGCTTTTACATTCACGTCAAATATCTTGTCCCATACGTCTTCAGGACTCTAAAACAAAATGAAAAGCAATTAATCCATCAAAGGACATAACTATCTCTCTTATCTATAGAATATTCTATTTACTACATTCAAGAATACAGTAGAACCTCTAATATCCGTGGTAATGAAGGGGATGGACTGAACGGTTGATCGAAAAAATCGGATAATCCGTACCATGAAAGATTTAGTAATTTTCTCCATGGTCTTGTATTTAACTCGCTAGGTAGTGGATCAAAAATTCACTTATTTAAGTCTGGTTGTAAACGACGGGTTTTGAAGGGACAAGGAAGCCATTTGTAATGACTGTCTCAGGAAAGATAGCAGGAGTAAAGGAAGTCTCATGTTGTAGATTTACATACTTTTTTACACTAGGCCTATATCCTTGTTGTTTTTATTAAATCGCGCAGTTGTAACTCCATTCTCGTATTCTGATGCGAGATGAGCCACAGTTTTTCTTTCTCAAACCATTCAATTATTTCCATTTTTTTTCGATACTTAGCACAACACGTTTTCTGTTAACACCCATGGAAGACATTTTATAGGCTATACAAAATATATTATAGAACGGCAATTCGAACAGTAGACAATGCTGTGTACCGATAAAGGCTTGTAATAACACTCTCTAGCGAAAAGATATGTAGAACCTACTAATATGATGTACAAAATAGATCTTCATATAAGTTATTTATTTCTGAAGAAAAAAAAAAGATCGAGAAATAGACAGTCGGATAATCCATCAATCGGTTAATAGGGTGACGGGTATTGGGGGTTCTACTGTACAGGTTTTATGGACAGAGAAAAAGATATAAATCTAGAAAATTGCACATGACTAGTTGAAAATGTTATTTATTGACTAATACAGTATTAAGGTCGCACCTATAAGGTCGCAAAGTAAAGAAATTTTTAGGGAACTCAAAATTCTGCCAGTACCTTGTATATACATTCTAGAAACAGTGTCTTTCATTCATAAAAACAAAGCAAAATTCAAATTGAATTCAGACTACCACATGTATCAAACAAGAACATCAAGTCATATCCATCTGTCCACTCATAGAATAACCACAAATCTTAAAAGTATTTTAGATAGAGGCATAAATATGTATAATAAAATTATTTCATACCATGGCATGATTGTGACTATATAAGTATTTAAATATTCATTAATATGTCACATCAATGGACGTATATACCGGTACGTCATCCAACATCATAAGATGAAGTTTAAGTAAAATTCCAAGCTCCATAATAAGTAGTAAACAAAAGAAGTTTAAAAGCATGGTCAACAGGTTGCTGCTGCATCATATGCCACATACTGTAGAGGAATTTATGTCTTTAGACTTTGCATGAAAGTGCCTACTAATGTGTAATTGTATCATGTCAGCAGATGTCCTGCAATAACAAAGCTACAAATTCATAAATATGTCCACAGTATAATCAGAAACTAGATTAAGACAGAAATAAGAATGACGAAGCCATGATTTGTAAAGATCTTTATGGTGAATAAATTACTATTACTATATTATAAATTTTGACAATTACATTTTGTGTATTGAAAGAAACACAAATGGAAAAGAAGCACTTGTTTAATACGATTCACTAAATGGGAATAATGACTTGATGAGGTTGTATAGAACGCACTACAAGGAAAATGGTAAGCCACCACATGCTTAATGCTATTGGAAACAAACCTACATTCTAATTCTGTGCCTCTAAAATACTTGAAAGAAGGAAATCAAAACAAGCATAATACCTCTAAGACAGGTCCAACTCCAGGATTAACTGCAGCATTAGAAACCAGAATATCAATTCCTCCAAACTTGTCTATAGCCTCCTTAATGAGACGTTCTCTGTCATCTGCTTTTCCAACATGGCACACAACTCCAGACACTGAATAGCCACAGGCTTTCAACTTCTCAACAGCACTGGTAACATTCTTCTCTTTCCGACTGCTTACAACCACACTAGCTCCATCAGATGCAAGACGTTCAGCAATTGCAAAACCAATGCTACAAGAAGTAATAAAGCATTATATTTTAAAGTTATCCCTTTTTATAGCCCATGGAGCTCACAGGGTAGTTGTGTATTAAGGCTCCCACGTTTGCAGACAAAGCTATTAATAGCAATAGAGATTGTCAGTCCTATGTGCTCGTCACCTTTTCCCCAAAGAAATGACCAATACTCATTTCTAGTGGAGATTGAGTGACCATATCGGGAATTGAATTTAGCTATGTTATGTCTTAATCACTGGTACAAAGGGTAGAGCAAAGAAAGTCTGTTTTACCAAGTGTGGTAGAAATTCTAAGAAGCCCTGCAAAGAGATTCACAACAGAATCAGCTAAAACTAAAATACCGGACTTTCATAAGAACCAAAGAGACAATTTCAATAAAATCACCACCACCACCACCACCACCATATTAATTTTTTTCCCAGAAAAAAATTTGTGTACAATTCAACTGAACGTGTAATGCCATTGCCAATGACCTTGTTCTCAACACATACCAACAGAGTAAAAACAACTGCTTCAGCATATGTATCAGCCAAAACTTAATGATTATTTTAAAATGTTATACTCACAAAACATCTTTTTTTCTGAGAGAACCTTGACAGTTACAGGAAAACATTATTTGACTTTTTTGTTCAGTTATTTGTGCTCTACTACCAGTATTTTTTGCAGCTTATATCGTTTACATCTATACAAGTTTTTGATTTGTTCCATATTCTTGCTGTAAGCAATGTACGAATACTATGGAATGTTAATAAATACAATACAATACAATACAATTACAATCGCATCACTGTTATTTCCGGCGTGACTCCTCCTCTTTGCTTACACCTTAGGAAGTGAAGGCTCTATAAAGTCTAGATAGTTAGTATCGTCCTAGAGTATCGTTCACCATTTTTGTTCTTTCGTTGCCGAGCTACCAGACGAGAAATCTATTTGCCGCACTGTTAAACATTATCATATCGTAGGTCCTATGATAATAAATCAAACGCACTGTAACTCAGAAAATAACTGAACGGCAAATAACGTCCTCGTGTGCTTTCTGCAAATGCCAACGAAAGAGCGAAAATGGCGGGCGATTATATTAAGTATTTATCGAGCCTTACGAAGTCCATAATGTCATCAGCAGCGAATGAAAAGACGCACACGTTTAAATGTAGCCGACCTGCAAAGTGATTGCCTGCCGGAAATAAGAGCAATGGGACTATATTCAAGAACCAATTTTCAAATGTAGGAGATATCATTTCTCCGTAAAAAAGTTAATTTGGATCTCAATTTCTAAATGGCCATTTACTTTGTAGTACAAAATCGGATTTTGCAATGCCTGTTTCAAAACGTTTTTCCACATCATGTACTAATATAGTACATTTCTTCTGGATGACATAACATTCGCACATCTCGAGCATTAAGTCACGTGTCCAAGTTTTTCGTTCGTAGCTTCACTCTCCATGTCACACAGGCATCTAAGAGCATGTCAGTTGTTAATTTGGCCTCATCTCAAAACATATAAATTGATGTTTCTGTTAGAATCCTATAAGAAATGTAATAGATGTAACCACTATTATTATTATATTAAATCACAGTGATATATTAATGAAAAATGTTTCTTGCGTGAGCATCCTGCTCTCTTCATTTCTTGCTTAGAAAGCGTCACATTTTAGTATACTTGCGAGCTGTAACTCACTGATCCCTGAAGCACCGGACTCCCCCGTTGTCCGAATTCACTCAAGAGTATAAGAGCCACTGAAGCACCGGCTATTTGGTTACAAACTGCCACTCAATTACGAAATATCGTCCTAGTTAGTATAAATTTATTTGAAATGTAGACATTTCGTTTAATTCCCTATCTAATTTGGCTTAAATTTCACTCATGGCTTACCTTGACAAGGAATACAATACTACTTCAGCATGTTGCAATTTACTGCACACTTTACTTGTTAAAGAAGGTGTTCCACCTCTCGGCAATGTTTAGTTTTGTAAACAAGAGCACATCGCGGACTGCTTCTTGTGCGCAACGAAGCATATGATGTTTACAACGAAGTCAGTGGCGGCTTGTAACCAAATATTCACAATTATCTCGCAAATGAGCACTGGAACTTTTTTGCTTCTATTATTGTATGCCTACAATTTCAACGGTTTCAGTTTTCGCTATTAATTTTGTTACACCCTGTATAGGCCTAGCCCCTATTATTAATTTTTCTTTATCCTTATTTAACTCCATTTCTGGGACTTACAAGCCAGAGCCCGTAGGGGAGGGATAATTCCTTGGATCACATCTGAGACATGAACAATGAAGGAACTTAAAGGAAGGAAAAATTGGATCGGTGTCTGGTAGAGTTCCCGGGTAGCTCAGTTGGTAGAGCGTTGGTACGTTTAACCAAAGGTCCCGGGTTCGATGCCCGGCCCCGGAACAATTTTTTTTCCTGGAAATTATTCAAATCAACTTTACAGGGAGTTATATCTGAAAGCTTGATTTGCGTAATATACGTCACTGTTCGTTAACAGAAAACCACAATTTAAGTCACACAGAGTTAGTGTGCACACAGTGTTTGTTGCTTGACGGTTGTCAGCCCACTTTGAGGTCTGTGGATATAGAAGGAAAAATTTGATCGGTGTCTGGTAGAGTTCCCAGGTAGCTCAGTTGGTAGAGCGTTGGTACGTTTAACCAAAGGTCCCGGGTTCGATGCCCGGCCCCGGAACAATTTTTCCCTCGAAATTATTCAATGAAGGAACTTCCCCGGTCCTAAAGACAACACGAACATATATACAAAGGACAGAAAGTTCGGGGTAGATAGAAAGTAGGCCTAAATTGCAATCTGACATTCGCCTTTGTGAGTGGGGAAAACACCGAAAAACCTCACTCACATTGGCTGACCTCGGAATTTGAACCCAAGCCTCCTAAATGCGTTGCACCACCACTGTCCCTTTAAAGACACGATTATATTAGAGTGCATAGGAGGATGAGCGGAAGAACAACATGACAAACCAGTATCAAAGAATGACCTTGCTCCCAACTGACTAGCCCTGCTGCAGAACACGGGTCCTGTCCTTACGTGCTTCTTGCACCCACAACAGCAGCAGCCTCGTCGTCCGTGATGGGCATGCGCGAAATATAGGACGAATTCACTAAAGTAAAATGGGGTGAATAGGAATGCAAGAGTGAACAAAAATGAATTTTTACCATTTTTTATTTCTTAGTTCAAAGAGTAAATAAGCCTATTACATGAAGAGTACCGTATTTATGTTTTTATTTGTAACGAGTGAACCAATAAATACTCTTTATTTTTATGTGTACTCTTTCACACTAAGAAATAAAAAGGGGAACAATTAATTCCTATTCACCCCAGCATTCCTATTTACCCTGCTTTACGGTACAAGTTAACAAGATGAGTGTACCTGTTGCATGGGAATGAGTTCATGTGGAGGCAACTGCATGGACCTGGATTGCCTTCAATAATCTACTTAATCCTTTAAAACATGGGTCCCTTCCTTAAGAAAGTATAAACCAGTAGGCTTACCTAAATCCTTTTCCTCGTATTCTGTTGATTTCTGTTCTTTGATCTAGATCTACTGGACAGCGTATTTCAATGCAATGAAGGTAAGTTATTTATTTAATTTATGCCGCAAATTGTCGACTGATTTTCAACAAAAAATGCATGTACAGTGCGATTATTTAGTCCTAACAATGTGCGCCTGGGTCAGACGAGTCCACTAAGTTACGCCAAGGGATGTTCAGGTTAGTCTGTCGCCTGCAATCAGAGCGATCAGCTGTCACGCATGCGGTATAGCGTTGTTTCCAGTACAGTTAAGCTGTACTACATTCCTTTACCGACCGCTCGCCCTTATCTCTACTCATGAACTCTCCCCACTACTCCTATTATTTCGCGTCGCTGAGCTGCCAGGGCCCAGGACTAAATAATCGGCCTGTACCCTGAACCAAATAATACAGAGCGTTCGAGCCACGATGTCCACTCACTACCGATGGCAGCGCTTTCGTCCGTCTCGCCAAACGTTGACCGTAATTTGTGGCAAAATAAAACTCATGATACTGAAATAAAAGGATTACCTTATTGTAGTAATTGTTGGAAATGGTGACCTTTGGCATTCAAGCATGCTTGACATCACTTCAGCACATTCCCGGACACTTTCTGTAGTTCATTTTCACTTACGTGATGCACTACACGAGCTTCATACGGTTTCAACTTCAACAATTTAGTGGCGTGTTGTACTGAGGTTTTTGACACCCCTACTTCCAGGGCTAAAATGCGCAAAGATTTCTGAGGACTTCGTTCTAATCGAAAACGTATTTCATCTAATGTTTCCTGAGTTAGGACCCGTTTATTCACTCGACGCTTCTTATTTTGAACCGAGCCTGTCTCGTTAAATTTCTTTACGAGTCTATATATTGTTTTCTTATTTGGCACAGGACAATCGGGGAAACGAAGTCTGAATTTACGGCAACACGTTCTCCACGTATATTTCACGAAAGTCTTGCATATAAAAATGCGTTGTTCTATACTATACATCACAACACAAACACGCACAACAGAGACGCACTGAATATTGACTTGTAACGTTGAGAGCAGCAGAGAGCCGTGGAAATCTGCCGTCAGCCGTAGAGCATAAAGCCGGGACTCGCATCATTCCCTCCCGTCAACCAGTTTTCATGGTAGTGGGGGACATCTTGGCTCGACCGCGTAATAAGTCAATGGTGTTATAAAGAATTATTATTCTTTTTAGAACCGCACCCACCTTTCCCCTGCACTTCTATATCCTTCCTGTAATTTGTGGTCTCATCCTACATCTCGGGCATGCGAAGATGGACGGAGGCATGTTATTTTGAGTGCAAGAATGTCGTATGTACAGGACCCATATTCTATATCAATAGCATTGCCCCCCAAAAAACCAAGTACCAATAGAACCTAATTAAGGTAATTGGGAAGTCAGGTAATTTACCTCACTATTTAAACTCTGCCCTGGTAGAGCTCTATATCTTTCTCGAAAAATTACAGACAAATTAAAATCACTACAACACACAATACTTACCCATCAGTTGATGCCGTAACAATTGCAACTTTTCCTTTCAGTTTGCCATTTGATGCAGAAGTTGCTACGCCAGCCATATTTATGAATGGTCGTTGACCTATAAACTTATTTAAAATTGCTTTAAACATATTAATACAATATGTTATATTTATAATACTCTCTACAAGCCCTGAGCTATAAGTGAAACACAGCACCAGACACCAACCACAGCCCACTGTATTAATGTGTTATAAATGTTTTTGTTACTTGCCTCCTCTTAGATTTCTATTAAAATAACGACTTATACCAAAGTCGATCAAGGTTTATCATCGGTTCCAATGGAATGACTTGTAAAGTTGAGAATGAGAGTTCAAATTTCAAGGTCTACAAATTTTGACATAACAACGCATGCCGACCGGGCAATCGGACCCGGAAACGTCGTACTGGTTGCAACTTACATGCGACTCTGTTCTTCACGGACACGGAGTAAACTACGTCCACGATTCCATAGATGAAACCGTAAGCGTTACAACATAGTAGCCTTTGAAATACAACATTATAGCCTTTCTCTCCTTTCGAACCATAATAGCTTTTTCCCATCCAATTAAAAATAACAATTATAATTTATGTAAATTATGATAAAAATAGTTATTTAAGGCGCGCTTCCGTACAGGAGCAGTGGCATTTCTCTAAGGTTAGAGCCCTATTTAGGTGTGTATATTAATCGAAAAAAATGTTATATAAATATGCCTGCTATTCTCAATATTTTCTACCTCATAATTTAAATTATGGTTTATTTAACGACGCTCGAAACTGCAGAGGTTATATCAGTTGCCAGTAAATCTACTGACACGAGCCTGTCGCATTTAAACACTCTTAAATGCCATCGACCTGGGCCGGGATCGAACCCCAACCTCGAGCATAGAAGGCCAGCGCTATACCAACTACGCTACCGAAGCGTATATATATATATATATATATATATATATATATATATATATATATATATATATATATATATATATATAACCATATTTTGTTTTTGTTTTTCATTTCTTGTATCCGACCCTGAGTATATAAGAAAATTGTAATTTTACATTAGTATATTTTCTTAGTAATGTGTTGGCTGTGAAGAAGGAATAAAATATGAATAAATGTATGAATTTTATTGTTAGCAAGGTAATTGATTGTCAAGGAGAAAGTGATTTAAAAATTTTAATTCACTGACTACGGATAAAACATTGCTTTGGTTGGCAAGGACAACGAAACAAAGGCTAGCCCTTACTTACTTATGGCTTTTAAGGAACACAGAGGTTCATTGCCGCCCTCACTAAGCCCGCCATCGGTCTCTATCCTGAGCAAGATTAATCCAGTCTCTACAATCATGTCCTACGTCCCTCAAATTTATTTTAATATTATCTTCCCATCTACGTTTTGGCCTTCCCAAAAGTCTTTTCATTCCGGCCTCCCAACTAACACTCTATATGTATTTCTGGATTCGCCCATACGTGCTACATGCTCTGCCCATCTCAAACGTCTGGATTTAATGTTCCTAATTATGTCAGATGAAGAATACAATGCGTGCAGTTCTGCGTAGGTACTACAGGGAATAGGGATTATCTATACGCCGGGTACTAGCCCCGAAAAAAAAAAATTAATACAATTCGAATGACCCGCTACAGGTTCATAAAGCTGTATTATTGTATTGGTTGCTCCGTTGCTCGCCGTGATGTGTGATCTATGCACAGTGATCTGGTTTTCGTTCTCCAGGCTGAATTGGAAACAAACGTCTTAAAGATGGCAGCGTCCGCAGCGAAAGAAGAAGTAGGACGCAGCTCAAATGACAATGGGAAAGGGAACGGGCTTCTGTTATATCACCATCATTATTCGTTTTACTCTCAAAAGGTATATATTGATGTTTTACAACGGTCTACTATAGGTAAATACCTCTGTCGTGAAAACACTAAATATAACAATAACCTCTAATGTTTAACCTCTTCTGTCATAAAGGAATATTATTACTTAATATTTCTACCTTAATTAAAATACGGGTCATTAACTTTGGTATATTGTAGTGGGCTATTTTCCCTCAAATTATTTTATTCTACATATCAATTCACAATTTTAGTTCCGTCTGCGAGATTGGGTATTTGACCCTTATCATACGCTGCCCTGTGTCTTCTCAGTGGTGGCCTTGCCATGCTGACCACACTGCCAGGAAGGCCTGCAATGTGTAACTGTCTAGTGTTGATCAGAAAATATACCCTCCCCTACACCATATTAACGTTTTCTAAAGCACGCGACGCTGAAGTTTTTTTCCACGAAAAAGTGGTAAAATTATCTAATTTTCAGAGGGAATGTAGTTTGGAATGTGAAGAATTTATATAGGACGTTTATTTTTTTACTTTATTGGGTTATTTTACGATGCTGTATCAACATCTAGGTTATTTAGCGTCAATGATATGAAGGTGATAATGCCGGTGAAATGAGTCTGGAGTCCAGCACCGAAAGTTACCCAGCATTTGCTCATATTAGGTTGAGGGAAAACCCCGGAAAAAACCTTAACCAGGTAACCTGCCCCGACCGGGATTCGAACCCGGGCCACCTGGTTTCGCGGCCAGATGCGCTGACCGTTACTTCACAGGTGTGGACTATATATAGGACGTCAATTGACTTGAAAACATATTAGAAAATGGCTAAAAATTGGAAAGAATTGATCGGAGTAAGTGACCTAAATGAAGACGTAAAACATTAGCCTTTGTTTTAAATGTGTTTTTCTATCATTTAAAAACCATTACATTTCATAACATACTAGACCTTTGATTAAAAATTTTGACATAAAATAAGTGTCCTTGAACTCTAACTCTCCACGGTTTTTTTTGTCCCTGAATGTACTACAGTGATTTACATAGAGTGTACGAATGACCATAACTTACGTAAACGTACTAACATACTACCATCTCACTAAAATCAATATACATAATGGAGATTAATAGGAAATTCTTACAAATCAGTAACTTTGATGTACGAGTAGGTATCAGTAATCAGTTATATTTATGAGGTTGTCTTAAATAGGCTATGTTGAAATTGTAAGTTTTTAAATAATCTGTTCTAGGTTATCATGGCTTTACATGAAAAGAAGTTACCATTTAAAGTGCACATCATTAACCTGACAAAGGGAGAGCAATACCAGCCATGGTTCCTTCGTATCAACCCACGAGGAGAAGTTCCTGTTCTCAAAGACGGTGTTAAAGTCATTCCAGATTCAGGCAGAATATTAGATTACCTCGAAGATAATTTTAGTAATGGTATGTAAGGTATTGATCGTTATTACGATTATGTTATCATTATTTTTAAATTTACTTTAAGTAATTAATCAATAAGACTTGTACATTATAAGATTGCATTGTAATAACGTTCAAATTCATGGGAAATGAGCTATGAAGTCTTCCACTTTTCCAGAAAAACTAGCTGAATAATAATAATAATAATAATAATAATAATAATATTTACTTCCTTACTTACTGGCTTTTAAGGAACCCGGAAGTTCATTGCCGCTCTCACATAAGCCCGCCATTGGTCCCTATCCTGAGAAAGATTAATCCATTCTCTATCATCATATACCACCTCCCTCAAATCCATTTTAATATTATTTTCCCATCTACGTCTCGACCTCCCTAAAGGTCTTTTTCCCTCCGGCCTCCCAACTAACACTCTATATGCATTTCTGGATTCGCCCATACGTGCTACATGCCCTGCCCATCTCAAACGTCTGGATTTAATGTTCCTAATCATGTCAGGTAAAGGATACAATGCGTGCAGTTCTGTGTTCTGTAACTTTCTCCATTCTCCTGTAACTTCATTCCTCTTAGCCCCAAATATTTTCCTAAGCACCTTATTCTCAAACACCCTTAACCTATGTTCCTCTCTCAAAGTAACAGTCCAAGTTTCACAACCATAAAGAACAACCGGTAATATAACTGTTTTATAAATTCTAACTTTCAGATTTTTCGACAGCAGACTGGATGATAAAAGCTTCTCAACCGAATAATAACACGCATTTCCCATATTTATTCTGTGTTTAATTTCCTCCTGAGTATCATTTATATTTGTTACTGTTGAGCCAAGATATTTGAACTTCTCCACCTCTTCAAAAGATAAATTTCCAATTTTTATATTTCCATTTCGTACAATATTCTCGTCACGAGACATAATCATATACTTTGTCTTTTCGGGATTTACTTCCAAACCTGTCTCTTTACTTGCTTCCAGTAAAATTCCCGTGTTTTCCTTAATCGTTTGTGGATTTTCTCCTAACATATTCACGTCATCCGCATAGACAAGCAGCAGATGTAATCCGTTCAATTCCAAACCCTCTCTGTTATCCTGGACTTTCCTAATGGCATACTCTAGAGCAAAGTTAAAAAGTAAAAGTGATAGTGCATCTCCTTGCTTTAGCCCACAGTGAATTGGAAACGCATCTGACAGAAAGTGACCTATACGAACTCTGCTGTATGTTTCACTGAGACACATTTTAATTAATCGAATTAATTTCTAAGGAATATCAAATTCAATAAGAATACCATATAAAACTTCTCACTTAACAGAGTCATATACCTTTTTGAAATCTATGAATAACTGATGCACTGTACCCTTATATTCCCATTTTTTCTCCATTATCTGTCGAATACAAAATATCTGGTGAATAGTTGATCTATTTCGCCTAAAACCACACAGATGATCCCCAATAATTTCATCTACATATGGAGTTAATCTTCTCAAAAGAATATTGGACAAAAATAATAATAATAATAATAATAATAATAATAATAATAATAATAATATTATTATTATTAAAAATATTATTAATATTATATTAAAATAATAATAATAATAATAATAATAATAATATTAATAATAGTAATAATAATAATAATAACAATAATAACAACAATAACAATAATAATAATTTGAACTACCAGTATCTTTTGGAGGAACAAGAAATCCTTTCCTACATACAGTATATCCTTTGTTGGTCGAGGTCTAGCTTTCTTATATGCAGACTTCTTTCTGGGTGAAAATGATGGAATGTCACACTCACCACTAGAAGAACTTACTATCGTCAACTGGAGGGAGTAATACTTGTCCGGTCCAAGTCCTCATCGGAAAGGAGACTGTCAGTAGAACCATCACAACTCCAAGAGGAGACCAGAGGATGGGTTTGTTTCCTCAACCTGAAGTGAACGACCTTTGGGTTACATTCTAAAAGGATCCCCTCTACTTCGTTGACCACCAAGGTCTACACTGCATCTAATTCTGATGACAGCTCTTCATCAATATCCTTTATCTCTGCTTCTGAGAAATAAACATTAGCTTATATTAGGTCCAAATGATATTAACTATTAATAAAATGAAATGAAAATAAATACATTTGGGAAGATTAAGATACACATATTATAGAGAGGCAGAGAGAGAGAAGGAGAGAAGAAATTAAGGATGGTGATAGATATTTATTTACTTACAAATGGCTTTTACAGAACCCAGAGATTCATTGCCACCCTCACATAAGCCTGCCATTGGTTCCTATCCTGAACAAGATTAATCCAGTCTCTACCATCATATGCCGCCTCCCTCAAATCCATTTTAATATTATCCTCCCATCTACGTCTCGGCTTCCCCAAAGGTCTTATTCCCTCCGGTCACCCAGCTAACATTATATATGCATTTCTGGATTCGTCCATATGTGCTACATGCCCTGCCCATCTCAAACGTCTTGATTTAATATTCCTAATTATATCAGATGAAGAATACAAATCATGCAATTCTGCGTTGTGTAACTTTCTCCATTCTCTTGTAACTTCATTCCTCTTAGCCCCAAATATTTTTCTAAGCACCTTATTCTCAAACACCCTTAGCCTCTGTTTCTCTCTCAAATTTAGAGTCAAAGTTTCACAACCATACAGAACAACTGAAAATGTAACTGTTTAACTTTCAGTTTTTTTTTGAGAGTAGACTGGATGACAAAAGCTTCTCAACCGAATAATATAAGGCATTTCCATATTTATTCTGTGCTTAATTTCCTCCTGATGGTGATAGTCTCCAAAATTAAGTAATTAATTTTAAGATTAGTAATTTTCATATCATACAATGTAGGCCTATATAAATTTAATATTTGTGACAAAATGAACTTCAACATATCCTATCTGGGATTTGATTCCATGTACTTCCGAATTATGATCTATTAGGCCTACATTTCACAGTTAATATCGAATATAAAAACCCGATCATTCGATCTCCATCACAACAAATCTTTTTGTTTAACACATAGTTGTTGTTTTCTAATGCCAGGCGTTTGACAATAAAGTCATTTGACCTCTTGCACTCCAATATTTTTCAAAGATATTATCATGGTCAGCCAATGAAGCACAGATTTTGAGGTGTTTCGAATCCATTGCTTGGTTTGAGTTGCACAATGGGCAGTTAGGGGACTGATATATTCCAATTCTATGCAGGTGTTTGGCCAAACAATCATGGCCTGTTGCCAATCTAAATGCACCTACAGACAATTTTCGTGGTAAATCGGGAATTAACTGTGGATTATGATGCAGAGAGTTCCTTTTTTTCCCTTGAGATTGTGTTATCAAATTTTGTTTGTTGAAGTCTAAGTATGTAGATTTAATAAATCTTTTCACAGAGTAATACGTAGATTTAGTAACAGGTCTGTAAGTAGCAGTGCTGCCCTTCTTTGCTAAAGCATCCGCATTCTCGTTTCCCAGGATTCCACAATGGGATGGTATCCATTGGAATACAATTCTTTTATTGAGTGATATTAATTGAGAGAGCATTTTAGTTATTTCTGTTTAACATAGTTTGTTTACGACTCTTTTGCCTCATTAGGGCAGAAGTGAGCACACTGTCTGCAGGCTCATATGGCAGATCATACTACATTTTGCTCAGGAGATATTATTTATCTTTATTAATACCATCCCATGTGAGCATGATGGATATAAGAAAAAATTTTAATGTCTCCTGCTTAAACAACAAAACTGAAATTTATAAAATTTATTGACATAAATATGGATCCAGAAAGAATGACGACGACAGCAAGGACGATGGTGATAATGTGTTATCTTAAATGTGATATTTATTACAAATATGGTATAATAATTTTAGAGTCATTCAGTTGCAAGTTTGTTTTTCATAAATAGATATCAGCATCTCTTGAATAGTGTATGTATTTGTATATGTCTGTTTATAGGTGACACTCCTAGATTAATGCCAATGGACCAGGGACCAGAGGTACGTCAGAGAGTCCTTCATTTCCGCACAATTATCGATCATATACCCGCAGGAGTTGTGACAATGGGATCATTTTTTCATCCAGAATTTTGTGAGAATCCGAAGCAGCCATTTATACAACCAGTGAGAAAATTATTAATGGGTATGTATATTTTAATACATATTTACTGGTATATTCATATAAATTACTAATTGAACATTCATGATACTGGGCATTTAGAAGCTGTAATATACAGGATGAATCATAATTCGCGCATATGCAAGCCACCATGCACTTTACCATTACAAACTATGTCTAAATTATTCTTTCCGAAATTGTGCCCAGGCCCAATTTCCGAGAAAAATTGAGTTTCAATTACACAGTCTGGCAATGTTGGATAAACGGCAGCACAAATGTAAAGTCAACCCATCATTACTTATTTGCTTCAGTTTTCAGTAACGTGTTCAGTGGTTCAAGTCTGCTAACAAGTTTTTTTTTTTTTTTGTGTACTTAATTTAAATAATAAACTCTTTTAGAGCTCACTCAAGGGATCTTGTTGCATAGTTTCATGCAGCTGTATGACTGTCAACAGGGATATGTTGCATAACATACAGCGAGACATTAATAGGCGCGCAGACTTCTGTCGTCTTATGGTTGTTGTTGATGTTTATTGACTTTACTGGCTTTGAGCCAGAGGCCGTTTTAGGGTCTTATACTCGCAGGATGCCCTCTCCAGCCATTGTACATAAATAATAATAAATATATATTTACATACTGTATATGACACTATTTCTGACATAAGTGCCAGTAGGTGTGTGAGTGCGGTGATTGTTTTATTTATGTATTTTATTTTTTTTATTATTTTGGTGTATGCCTAATTTGTTAATTTGCGATGCTTAAGGAATGGTGAAAGGGACAAGAGTTCGGGGTAAAGGATATCAGTTGATAGACAGCAATAAGGTATTACAGTATATAGGGAGGTTAATAGGAAAGCAAGAAATTGGGAAGAATGGGAGATGCTGGGTTTGCAGTTAAAGACCTGCTCTTGGGCAGAGGGTAATGCTTTTGAGCACAAGTTGTAAATAAATGAAATATAGTACAATAAGTGTAACATTGTATTGTGACTTCTAAAGAAACAACCTAACATTTAAAAATGCATAATGGAAAGCTACATCAATAAATGAGTTAATGAGAATACTGTGTACTGTAATTCATTTTGAAATAAATAAGTTTCAAAAACAGTAAAATGTTAATATTAAAAACAACTTCGTACATAAAAAAAAATAAGCAGAGAGACGGATAAGACGTTCGCGTTACCATGGGGCTATGAAAGCAATGACTTACATGGCCCACTGATGTTGGATCCATTCTACTCCCATGCTACCATTTATCCAGTGTTGCCAGATTGTGTAATTTGAACTCAATTTAGGGCCTGGGCGCAATTTTCGGAAAGAATAATTTGAACATAGTTTCTTCTTCTTGTTCTTCTTCTTCTTCTTCTTCCCTTGAGCAATAAGACAAATGTCGGGATGAGCCCTAAAAGAAATGGGCCACGGACCACTTCCCTTCCCCCACTCTTTCTCTTCTACTATCACAAAGAACTTGCTAATTTCTTAGATACCAACCCTGAATTATGATAATAGGGGAACATAGATATATTGTAAGTTCACAGGGCTAACGGCTTCGAAGCTGGGTACCTGGTTCTAATGAAGTGCACTGGTAGCAATCTAAAACATGGGGGCATGAGATAGTTACTTTACTAGTTAGTTCTTCTTCTTCTTCTTCTTCTTCTTCTTCTTCTTCTTCTTCTTCTTCTTCTTCTTCTTCTTCAACCCTTTGTGAGCTTTGGCCTCCTTCACAATTTTCCTCCACTCGTCTCTATCTTGTTTCTTTTTTTCCATCCTCTTATACCCATTCTTCCTATAGCCATCTCAACGTCCTTTAACCACCTCTTCCTAGGTCTTCAATGTTCTGCAGTAAATGGTTGCAGAGTTCTGAGCGCTGAAAGAGGCTTGTTTTTATAAAATATGCAAAATTTGTCGCTCAATAGTACGAAAACCATTTGACTTTCGATAGTATACTTTTGAAAATGCACTGTTCTCAGCATCTTGTATAAATAGGGAAAAAATTAGAGTATTAAAAAAATGCGAGGTTTTTTACTGATCGATTTCATATGGAATAGCCCATATGTAGTTGTCATTGTAGCCTTGATTTATATTCCAGTTTTCACGTTTAAAGTGTGATACAATTCCTGTGATGGCACTGGCAACATCCAGAAATTTTTTAAGCCTAGCCCTCTTTCCCAGTAGGTAAATTATTTTGAATGGAATATTATTAGCTTTCTAGAACAATATTTCTATACAGCTTTGTTACATGTAGAGAGGGAGAATAAGAAAAAAATGTGTCCTAATAAATTAATTGATTTTAGCTGCTGATAGGAATAGTGCCAAGACATTGCGGATGCATGCAGAGAAGAATCCTAATAGTCGAGATATTCTCCTTCAGAAGGCAAAATTCCAGGAAACAAAGCATGCGTCAGTGACAGACAAAGAGGAGTTCAAGAAGATTCTCAATCAAGTTGATTCAGTGCTCAGTCAAGTGGAAAAGGAATTGGAATCACATATAGAAGGTAATTACTTCAGCAAACAGTTTTAGTTAATTTGAATTTGGGCTGATTACCTAGTTAATTTCTCTCCCCTCTCAAGATTTTCCAAAACTATAAGGCGAATAAACTTTAAGTAATGATATTTCTGTCTATGCCATATTTATTTCAAAATATTTATTTTAATTTGATCTTTTGACAAACATTTTCTCTCTACTTCGAGCATCTTCAGATCTTATAATTAGAAATAACCACGACACATTGCATCCTCGTAAGTATAGTAATTTTTCGACCTTTAAAATATTCTATTACAAATTCAGTTCTTCAATATCATTTTTCACTTCGTAACAAGTTATATAACTTATATTGCAGAACGCCATAATATATTAGCAAGATATATTTTCAAGTCAGAATATTCGACACAACTGTGACAACCATCTCTCACGACTAATTGTACTTGTTCAACAATATCCACAGCAAATATTAACTTTGTAACGGTTTTAAAACAGGATCAATATTATAGAATATGTTTTTAACACATAAACAATAATCTACAAATGTTTAACATTGACAAATATTGCAAATGTATTTACATTGAAATATTGTTAGCTATAAAGGATGCATTTTGCAAATACACTCTTCAAGATATTTTAATTTTGTTTTTAACTTGTATACATTTTTAGATTAGTATTTTATAACTTCAATTATTATTTATTGTAACTTTGACCACCTTTGCAAACTTAAACTACAGTATATGTCATGTAAATTATGCCTACCACATATGCAATTTTTTCGTGTTTTTTATATACTTAAATTGTTAACTTACTTTATGTTCTAATAATTATAAGACCTGAAGATGCTAGAAGTAGAGAGAAAACGTTTGTCAATAAAATCAAATTTAAATAAATACCTATTTTGAAATAGATAAGCCATAGACGGAAATGTCATTACTTAAAGCTTATTAATTGGCTTATTGCAACCATGTCTACAAGGCGAATGTCATGTAATCTCATGGAGAATCCTTGCACTCATTTTGCCGAATACAATTTTGCGCTAAACTGGAGAATTCCCACGGTATCTTTGAACCGTGCCGTTACGTTTAGCACCAAATTTAAGTAAATACACAATCTTTCCAACATAAGAACACGACGTTGGTGTGTGGCGTCATTGGAGGGAGAAATTTGTTTCTTTTCTCTCTCTACTTCCTTGGTTCTGAACATTACTGAGAGATAGCACCACTGTTAGCTACAAGATATATTTGCGCAAATATATTGAAGTAGATTACGTGACCTATTACGTGACTTAGATGAGAGTCTCGAGACAAAACAGTTTTGCTATATTTCTTTTTTTATTAAATGATAAGCACAGGAACGCCATTTCGTAATTTTATTTAAGAAACAAGCCAAACAAATTATCTTTGCATCAAAAACGGATGCTCCCTGGACCAAATTATCGTATTTTATAATTGTTTGAATGCAACAGAAGCCAGAAGTCTTACACTTGGCTAATGCAGTGAATTATTTAAGAATATAGTCGCGAATTTTACTACCACCATTTCGATTGTGTTTTGTTTGGCACGGCTCGGTACGGCCCGGTGACTAGTGGCCAGCGAGTAACGTCGACTATCGATATTGCTCTGCCGTGGGTATTATCCAGTTGTTCCCAATTTTGTTCTCATCAGTTTCATCAATGCTAGATAACCTCGTAATTAATACATCATTGTTAAATAATATTTGATTTAGATATATGTAGGTATGAACTTTGTAATTATCTTATTGCTATATTTAATGATATATATTGTTTTCAGATCGAGAAAATTGGTGGCTATGCAGTGATCGTTTCACTGTGGCTGACATTGGCTTAACAATGTTGCTGGATCGTCTATATCGTCTTGGGTTAGAAAAATATTTCTGGGAAGCTGGCAAGAAACCACATATAACGAAATATTATCATAAAGTTCAACAGCGAGATTCATACAAAAAGACTATCCCGTCATCTTTATCACTTGTGAAGATGTTCATTCAGACACAAGCCCCATTAATTATAGGTGTCATGGCAGCTGTCACTGTTATCATTGGTGGTATACTGTATTACAGAAAAAATAAATGAATGTTCTCAACAATCAGATTCCATTCAGCTATGTGGTGAGCATTGACCTTTTCACCATTTTTGGAGGTTAGAATCTTCTAGTACTTCTGGCAGTGTGCCTTCATTACTAGGTAAATATATATTGTGTTACCTAAGTTTATATTATGGTTGCCCACTTCTCAAATATTGGTTATTATAGGGTCATCCCATTAGGTAAAGAGTTAAATATATAGAATTTACATATTGTTAGAAATAAATTGTTGTACATAATTTTGGCAGAGCAACTTAGCTGTTAAAACAAATGTACAATGGTAGGAAGCCGATTGTGGCAGCCACAGCCAAGAGGGCTATAATAGGAGAGAAGGGCTCATAAACCAGATTAAGTGTAATCTGTCAAAGGTAAGCGTTCACTACATCATATCGCACGCATCGGACGAATCGCACGGATCGGAAAAAGGCTATCTTTGCTGTGATTGTTATGTAACCATGTTCACTACATCATCGGACGAATTGCACGGATTGGACGAATCGCACGGATCGGAAAAAGACTATCTTTGCTGTAATTGTTATGTAACCACGTTCACTACATTGTATCGCATGCATTGGACGAATCGGAAAAAGACTATCTTTGCTGTAATTGTTATGTAACCGCGTTCACTACATCGTATCGGACGAATCACCTGTCGGCAAATCCATCCACGTTTCTCGGATGGGCAACTTTTCTGATGCGTGCGATCATGGCCTTCTTTAATAAATCAATTTTAATTGGTCAACTGTTACTATTATGTTGTGCCATGTTCAGTGTCGCGCCAAAATGGCAGACGGAAAACTTATTTCACGTGTAGAAAATTGCGAAGAATTATATAATTTGAGGCGTTCCCATTACAGTAATCAAGTCGGTTTTTTGCAAATATATTATGTAACCAATATTTTTTTCGTTTCTTCCTTTTCAATTAAGATGCATGAAGCAATTACAAATTCTTATTCGCTAACAGACGTAATTAATAGACCTAACCTCAACTCCTCTGCTTTCAGTAATGTCAATATCGTACGACGTCATGTTTTAAACAGCTGATAGGGGAATCCGATGAGGTGATGAGGTGAAGCCGTTACAGTGAATGCACTGCACTTAAAATATCCGTTGCGTGCGATTCGTACGAGGAGTGCGATACGATGTAGTGAACGCTTACCTCAAGAAGTATCTCGCAGCCACTTGCACAAAAATGGCGGGAATTTCAAACGACTTCCCTGCACATCCTCATTATATTCATATTTAATCCCATTTCCCACTGTGCTTGTTTCTGCTATGGATTGCATGCTGGAAGCGTTGATAGCAGCTCTGCATGCTTGCATTGCCGGAAATCCTGCCCCCTGGTGGCTGCTTTGTTAGCTGTCATGCTGGATTTCGAGATTAGGTTGATTGCTATTTTTCCTGTTGGCTTATATGCTGGAAACAAAGATGACTAATATAGTATCATCACTGGAACCATGTTGCCATGTTCGTTGTTTTCAAACTAAATTTTTTTTTTTTTTTCTGTATTCGTTAGTTTGTAAGAAACAGCAATTAAATATCGGACTTCATCTGTTTTACATTTCTGATTTAATTACTTTATTACGACATTCACTATTTTAATTTAGGACTTTAGTTGTTTTCCACTCATGGTTTAGTTTCTTTTTCATCATGAGTGTTGGCAGTAGATGATTTTCCAATTTGAACTGTGGAAAGAGCCAGCTATGTATGAACAGTAACCAACATAGTAACAAACACAGGAGCCAGCAGCGTACCCATCAGAGTGCCAAGCTTCTTGGCCAGTAAGGAAAATTACAAATAAATAATAATTTAATAAAAAATTCCAATAAAATAATTAAATATTAATAAATCAAAACCTAAAAAAATAAAATTTTAACAAACTTAAAATGGTAGTTATTATAAAACCAACACTAATCGAAAACAATAAAAATTAAACTAAACGAAAAGAATAACAAACAGTTAAACCCATAGAAAAATAAAATAAAATAAATCCAAAGACATTTACATATCTTAAAGATGCCATTTCCAAAATTAAATCCTTTGAATAAAATCCAGCAAAAAAAAAGGTATACCCAAGTACTGTGGGAACTGGGCTCTTTACAGCAATGTTTGAAATATAACCATCCCTATTACAATTTTGACTTTTTTCTCATTTTTTTTTTTGTAAAAAAAAACCTTGAGCTAATGCCATCAGTGTTTTCAGAACATGGTATCCCAGGAAGTAGAGGTAGAGAATGGGCTGTGAAATTCGAAATGATTTAGATATGACCAACCAAAGTGTTGTGTTAAAATGCATCAGATTTATTTAGTAACAATATTTTATTTTGTACATAAACATACAAAGATCTTCATTGCAATCAACTGTTTGCTGTTTCCAGTAACATATGATTTATAATGATACACGTGAATAGGAAAATCTGCCAGTGTATGAAATTAGTTTTATGTGATAACATTGTAAATGAAAACTCAACTTTCACTATCTCCCGGTATTTTGAAGAAACGATTCCTGTTTCCGCAATCTGGGTACCATACTCGCATTTAATATGTGCAACCATTGCTATGTAACAGACATAAACAAGAATTCTGTAACTAAAACTCAAAATGTCTTCCTTAAAATGTATTTCCAGGACTAACAACTTAAACCTTAGAGCACGCATGTTATTTCTCCATTTCCAGGAGTCTAAATTCAGTGGCGGAATGTTGGTAAAAAATGATGTTAGCACTCTCAATGGAGGCTGCTTAGAGTTAAAAGTGATTAATAGAAAGAAGATTGGATTTTTGGGGGGGGGGTAATTTAATTGAAGTGAATTTATTATGGCAGGCAGAGTAACTATCTCATGCCCCCATGTTTTAAATTGTTACCAATGCACTTCATTAGAACAGGTACCCAGCTTCGAAGCTGTTAGCCCTGAGAACTTACAGTGTATTTATTTTAACCTGTTTTCATATTACAGGATTATCTAAGAAATTAGCAAGTTCTTTGTGATAGTAGAAGAGAAAGTGTGGGGGAAGGGAAGAGGTCCGTGACCCATTTCTTTTAGGTCTTATCCCGACATTTGTCTCATTACTCAAGGGAAACCACGGAAAACCTTGAGCAGGATGAGGTGTTGTACTGACGACAAGCCAGTTGAACCCCTCTCTCCTATTATAGCCCTCTTGGCCACAATAGTTAAGCACTCAGTTTTGATGCTGTGGGAACTACAATCCTGCCTGTGGCATGTATTTTTGTCCTTTGTGAATATGATGTTGTATGTTGTCTTCAGTGGAGGCCCTGTGTTGAACTGATCTCACATCACAGGAGACCTGCTGTGTGTCTGTCTAGTGTGTTAGGTTATAATAGCCTCTGAAGAAGACCAGGGCCCACGAAAATTGGATTGTCGAGACATTATTGTTTATGATAACAGCAGTGAAGATGATGATGATAATAGGAAAGGCAGAATTTCATGTTTAAAGAGAGAAAATTTTATATTTTTATGCATACTTTATCACTATACGAAGTATGGAACAAGATTCTAAGATTTTAATTGAAATACATGTTCTCACCATGCTTATTAATGCAGAAATAATTTTCAGAATGTCCTTGTCTGCATCTAACATGATCTAGGAGTGTATTTTTGTTGATACTCAATACTTACGATTAATTTAAGACTTTGTGGTTTTTCTTCCCTGCTGAGAAGTTAGTAATGCTGTCCCTAGAAGTCATGATGTTTTGGCATGGTAATATTTTACAGAACTGGTATAGTAATTTGGCATATTATTCACGATTTCATTAACGATAAAGACTGTTTATAATGCTGGAGTACAAAAAAAGTAATTTATAATAAGCACAGTCTTGTTAGTTACAAAATTGTCATACTGGCAATTCATTCCAATAAAAGATGCTTGTTGCTGCATACTCACGACTTGATTCAAGGAACTTAATATTGAAATACTGTTTCTTAACCTTCAACTTTCTACTCCTGACTCTGTGGAATACTATCATAATTACAGTATTTTATCAGAAAATGTCTTTATTAAAATATTTAATATTGATTGTTTATATATTGTATTGCAGTATAGCACTTTTAATATATACGGTCTTACTAATAAAAATCCTATATACAGACGTTTAACTGTCTTATACTTATACAATGAGTAGCTCGTTTATAAGTCGTGTGTAAATTCTTTACTAATAATCACTACATACCTCGTGTATAACAGTATAACTGTTACATAGCTACGTCATAGTTTCGTCATTACTTCGTTACGAAAGGTAATAGAATATCTGAGGTTCTCTATTGCATCCGGTAGAGCGCTCTAGTGTGGTGTGTTAAATATCGATAGTAAATTGGCTCTAATCGGTTACCACACTACATTTTCGTCAAAGGGTACAAGCTACAGCAATATTATTCTAATAATTCTATGATCTTTGGTTTGTTCTTCTGTGGTTACAAGGTAACCATCATCATAAAATGACAGTTGATACGAACAGCTGTTAGAGGGGCGGCCATTTTTTCTCTATATACAACGCTTAAACAAGGGGTTTCGTGTATATAACTACTGCAAAGCAATTCCCATTGTATAGTTACAACCTGTTTATGCGTCCATAGCTTATTCACGGTTTATTGGTAACGTTTTCTGTCTCAACTCTGCATAAGTCTCGTATAAAAACTATGCACGGTTTATTAGTAAGACTGATAAATTATAATTTAAACTCTAGCTTTACTTCACAGTGATAAAATGTTGAAAGAGTGTAAAGGTCTGCACACACTGACACGGGAGTGGTAGCGAATGCAAAACCGACGCGAATTATTGTGAGTACAGCGGGATATGAATCCATTCAAACCGCCTAGGTGGTGGGACTGCAGTGTTCTACTCGCAGTTTGCTGCAAGCAGCGTTTTCCTGCGTCCTGCATTCATTTTGGCAATGGCAACTGAACAGTTAATAGAGTGCGTTAGGAGCGTTATTACAATTTCTGCTGCTAGGTTTGCCTTGCAATGATGAATAGTTCCATTACTAAACACTGTGTATCGTGAAAATTCTTTAATTAATTTTGCATTACTGATCGAGTACGAAGATTATAAACATGCCAAGCATATTTCAGCTGTTTTATTTGAGATTTATTGATGACTCATTAAATAAAAATATATAGATTTTTATTGTGATTTAATTAAATTTACAGTTTTCTTTCTCGTAAGTCTGGATTTGTTAAATTAAAAATGTTGCTTTCAAACTACATTCTTCATCTGGTTCATTTACTTTGGAAAATTGATTATTTTCAGTTACGTGTTTTTCCTTCAGATTTCGTTCTCTCTAATTTGTTTTAATTGTGAAAGTGAACTACCTGTGTCTTCTACTTTCAGACATTATTATTATTATTATTATTATTATTATTATTATTATTATTATTATTATTATTATTATTATTATTATTAAACAGTAGTTATTGATGCATCTTACGAACTCTAATTTCCTCATCCAGTCCCGAAAATTAAATGAAGAGTTTGAATTCTCCCCTTATTTTTTAGAGGTGGAGCAGCTAGGAGCGTCACATGCAAGATGTCTCCCTATTATATCACGCGAAACACTATAAGATGTCCGTCTTGTTAGTATAAAGTCTTTGGTGAAAGCCAGTAATGAATGAGAACATTTTGTATTACAAAAAGAATGTCTGTTCTCTTAACTGGAGTTTCGGTTAACAATGGTTCTGCTGTGACAGTAAGAGTGTAGTACTATATGAACGAACCTGTGATCATCTTCGGCAACTACAAGAAGCATCCTATTCGCGACTGCATCCCGCTTTGGTGTGAAGACAATGACGAATTTCGCAGCGATCGCGGGATTACAAGTTTCACTGTCGCTCCCACGTCCCGTGTTGGTGTGCGCAGACCTTTATACCGACTTTGAATTTGCCATATGGCCATTTCAGAGTTTTATTGTTCATTGTCAACAGTCTACTCACTGCTGATGATGGAGAATGGAACTCCGAAATGGTTGTCTGGGTAATTCAAGGTGTATCACTCTTAACATTTCAACACTGCGAAGTCTTTTAACTACTGCGGTACTATAATATAATATGGTTTTACACTAATGCAGTCAGTCTCAGAAAATATTTTAATAACCACGCAATTTATTATTATTATTATTATTATTATTATTATTATTATTATTATTATTATTATGATTACCATTTTATATGTTATTCTGGTCTGTGCTTTTCTTTTAACTGTAATAATAGTATGTATTGTTTTATACTATAATCGTAATAATAGGTGATATGGATAAAAGTGAGATTGAAGATGGATCTCAGAATTTCAAGATGAATCTCACATGTGCCTCAATTATTGTTTGCGGTCATTGAGATGAAAATGCAATAGAATTCTGCTAACGAGATCTATCTTAATTGAGAGGTGGATAAAGTTTAAATGGATCTCATATAGTTGAGATTGATCTTAAAAATTTCTGAGTTACCTCAGTAGATGTCTCAACTATTGACAGTGAGGTTGGAAAGTAGGATGGCAGAGTTTATAATGTTGGTTGAGAGGAGACAGAAAATGTACAAGATTCGGAGGGAATCTCATGTTCAAAATTATAAAGAATTTTATTGATTTCAAAGACGTACAATGGATCTCAGTGCACAACAAAAGAAAAGTGAACATTTTCTTACGGTGTGTGGGGGACCCAGGTTATCAAGTGGTGTGGCAAAGGATATTGGTGTGGATCGGAGTACTGTGTCTGATACATTTTGGAAAGTTGCCTAGAGTATTGCAATGGGATCAGAAAATTAAATCAAGTTTCCATCCACAACTGAGGCACTAAAAAATGATGCGAAGTTAGAGTGTCAACAGCACTACAGAAAAAAATAATAATGTTTATGTATGTTAAACCCTTGAATTTATTATGCTTTAATAAAAAGTAGTCACTTAAAAAACCGAACGCTTTGAAAATAATCAGTTTTTTATGCCTCCTCAAAAACGTACTCAAATGGACATGTGGGGTTTATGCAATTCACGATTTAATTATACAGCTATCCTGAAGTTTCATTATAAATAATTAAAATGTAATTTTTAAAATTTAATAATTTAATCTTACCTGTTATCCTGATTATTGACATATTTGACTCTGGATCCATCATTCTCAATAATGTTTCTCCCAGTGTTTAAAATTTATGGGCTTATTGTCCGTTTTTGTCACATCTGATTTTTTTCATTTCTTTTCATGTGTATAATTTTTCTGGATACTTGAGTTTTCGACAGTTCAATCCCACATTTTTTCCGACATTTATTCCTTATTTAAAAAACTGCTACAACCTTGCTGATATATGATAACTGATAATTTGAAAATATTTTCAATGAATATAGAGTTAAATTCTGTGCTGTCTTCGTCCATAGTGGTAGTCATAATAAATAAATGCGAGGAAGTGAATCTTTAAACTAGAATGAATAATTTACACAACAATCAGATCAGGCGGTCACGCGATGGAGTTGTATTAGAAACACGGTGTTTTAATTGAGCTGGATTTAGTTCCATCTCTAGCTATAAAGATGCATCTATTCGCGGATTTGCTGTTTTATCCACATACATTGCGAGATGCTTCTCAAAGTCGACTTGAAGCTCCGTTAACTCAAAACTTCAGTCTCACTCATTGCATCTCACTTTTATCCACATCACCCAATAATACATAATATTGTAGGGCTGTTTCGTATAATCCGTTTCAAAATTAGACTGGCATAGCACTTATGCCATTTAAGGAGCTAAAAGTAGTTGGGCAGAAAGAATTGCCTCAACTGGTGGTGTTAATTTTGTGTGAGCATTCAGTGCGCATGGATAAAGGAAATATAGGCTTTCTAATTGTTTGAAGTGGGAAATATACAGCATTCTATAGGTTGAATAATGATTGACTGGTTCACCCTCCTTAATCATTCCACACTGTGATAGTATTATTAAGAAGGGTGAAGCAGTCATTCATTGTTTAACCTATATAATGCTGTATATTATTGTCAGACTCCAAAGCAGCTATTCTATCAATAGTCTCTAGACACACACCTTCATCTCAAACAGCAGAAGTAACTAAAATGCTCTCTCAATTAATAACACTCAATAAAAGAATTATATTCCAATGGATACCATCCTATTGTGGAATCCTGGGAAACGAGAATGCAGATGTTTTAGCAAAGAAGGGCAGCACTGCTACTTACAGACCTGTTACTAAATCTACGTATTACTCTGTGAAAAGATTTATTAAATCTACATACTTAGACTTCAACAAACAAAATTTGATAACACAATCTCAAGGGAAAAAATGGAACTCTCTGCATCATAATCTACAGTTAATTCCCGATTTACCACACAAATCTTGTAGCTGCATTTAGATTGGCAACAGGCCAGGCCATGACTGTTTAGCCAAACACCTGCATAGAATTGGACTATATCTGTCCCCTAACTGCCCATTGTGCAACTCAAACCAAGAAATGGATTCGGAACACCTCAAAATCTGTGCTTCAGTGGCTGACCATGACAGTATCTTTGAAAAGAGGTCAAATGACTTTATTGTCAAACGCCTGGCATTAGAAAACAACAACAACCTATGTCAATCAATTAGGAAACCTATACCTTCCTTATCCACGCTGACTGAACACTCATTCAAAATAAACAACAGCAGTTGAGATTCTTTCTGCACAACTACTTTTAACCCCAAATGTTATGTCAGTTTAATTTTGAAACTGACTATACTAAGAGCCTATTCCGTGAAGTGTAGAAGAAGATTGTTTTATACTGAATTTTATGAATCTGTCTTGTCCTGTGACTCATCTATCTTCAATAGCAAGTTTCCTAACAATAATCAGAATGTCAGTTAATTTTTTTTTAGTTGATTATTTAACGATGCTGTATCAACTACGAGGTTATTTAGCATCGAGATTGGTGATAGCGAGATGGTATTTGGCGAGATGAGGCCGAGGATTTGCCATAGATTACCTGGCATTCACCTTACGGTTGGGAAAAGACCCAAGCGGGGATCGAACCCGCGCCCAAGTGCAACTTCAGACCGGCAGACATGAGAATGCCAGTTATGAACGAGTCTTGGAGTATTGTTGGCTATTATAATTACCTTGCTTGAAGTGCTTGATTACAAACCCAAATCTGTGTTACCAGTATAAAATATTTCCGATTTATTTTACCTCCTAGATGTGTAATAAGTTACATTTGTACCTTCATTGACCACCGTATGAAATATCAGGTATAGGATCAGGAATAGAAAATATAATCTCAATGTTTTCAAGTAATTATATGTACTTATATGGTCATTTATGTGTGTTTATATATATACATAATGCAACAAAAAGAATGCTCGACTACATGTGGTTAATGAAGATGAATGAAAATTAATTAACACAGTTCATTAAAAGTGGACCCATCTAATTTGTAAAACATTGTCACTTGGATACAATAGGCTATATAGACACACACATCATGCATACACTTTGCATATAGAAATTCACAAGAAAATATATTCTTCCATAAAAAATTTAATGTGGTGTATCTAATTATTGTAAATAGAGAAGAGGTAAATAATACCATTAGATATAGTTTGCCTCATAAGTGGTGTCATGTTCAGATTTGTCTTCGGACAGTTGACTAAACAGTAACTTATTACGAAATAAGCAGCATTTTATTTGTGTAGCATAAAACGAAATATGTTAGTATTTTCTACGTAATTTTTCGTATTCGTGATTGTGTTCTTAGCAGTCCTCAAGGGTTATCTCATAACAGATGTTAACATAATATATTTGCTACAAATTAGTTTTTATTCAATTAATGTCTTAATTCCAGATGAAATTGATAGGTTACATTTCACGCCCTTTTGATGTGAATGTGGTAATTTTTTTTTTACCCTTCAGTGGATGGATAGTAGTCCTCAAGGGTTATCTCATAACAGATGTTAGCATATTTGCTCCAAATTAGCTTTTATTCAAGTAATGTCCTAATAAAATACCAGTTTGAATTGACAGGTGACATTTCACGTGCTTTTAACATGAATGTAGTAAGATTCCTCTCCCTCCCCCATGTTTTTTTTTGTAACTAATTTATGGGGACCGAAATATTAGAAATTATTTTGTGCGAGAACGTGCGTATTTGCTTGGTTTCCGCACAAAACCAATCCGCGGTAAGTCTAAAATTCCACATTCATTATTCCCAACCTAACACACATAACAATTTCCCTCTTCTTACTGCTTAAGTGACATATTGATTTTACTGCTTTAGGCTTTTAACATATTATTTTTAGAGACTTTCAATATAGTAATAATTATAAACTGGAAACTTACCACTACAATTTCACCTAAATTGCACTGTTAATTATTGTTTTTAAATATTTGCAAAAATTAAGTAAACTCTACAACTCCACTAAAGTTACTGCATTCGTGATGCATGTAACATTAAGGAAGCCGTTTGTTTTAAGTTCGCATTTATAGACTGGGGGGGGGGGGGAAGACAGACGTATATCACGGCCTGATGGAGTATAGTAAACACAGAAAACATTTTAAAGCAACAATGTTGAAGATAGATATTTTTGTTTTGCAAATTTGCCGTCATTGAACAGAAACCAAGATGGAGATTTCATTGCAACTAATTAAAAATTCCTCTTTCAAGTATGTAATGAATGATCTTCGCACAAAATAAGGTACGATACACGAGCGGTATGTTTTCTTTCAATTCTTGGAAATTAAAAAAGCTCAACTACGTTTCGCTTTTTCAAACTTTTCTCGAACATGAAAACTTCAACATACCGCTCTTGTAACGCATATTACTATTAATCCTGAGATCTGTGTTGTTTTGCTCAAGACTTTTATATTTTCTACAGGAATTATTCCAAGGTTACACTTTATGCTTCTAGTTTTGTGTAACATTACCTTTACCTATTAATGCAAACTCAAGTTTTACAATAATATTTGTCATTGAGAATATTACAATTTTGTTTTCTGTGAAAATTTTAATGTTTTGCATTTGAATATGTAGCCTATGTGTTATAATCATATGTGCCAAAAATTTAACTCATTTTGCTCACTTGTGCAATTTTTTAAAAGTGATACATTTACTGTACCAATATTTATTTATGTATTGGCCCTGCTCATGTAATAGTCATATTCAAATTTTAAGGATATTTCTCAGTTCAACATTTAAAAGTTTTTATGTTGCATTCTAACTGTAGAAATAGTTAGCAGACTAAATACCATGCTGCATCTTATGTAAACATGCACTCTGTTGAAATGTTTAAAAGATTTATATTATGCCGTGAAACACTAGTTATTTGTCTTACAATACAAATATAATTTTAAGGGGTTTACTGATGACACTGAATATTAAGGTGTCGATTTTTGTGCAATAGTAATATATAATGTTTTCGTGTAATGGCCCCATCCATGTTTTGGAGGGTAAAAGTGTGCAAAAAAAGTGGGTCAGTACACGAGTAAATACAGTAATAATTTTAACATGTATTTGTTGTATTGTAATTTGTGCTTACGAAAATAATGTATGAGGTAATGCAATTATTATAATTCCTGAAATGCAATAATTATATGAAGTCTTATAAAACATCTGTTACACTCTGACGTAAAATAATTAGAAAAAAAAAACACATTTAAGATCTTTCTCGCTACAACACTTCATACTTTTATAAAAATTATTTACTATGAAACTTCATTATATAAAAAAAAATAATAATTTCTTAACTTCAGTAAAATATATCTAGTAGTAAGTGTTCGAGAGAAATGGCAACCATATAATTAAAATAAATTCCATTGCACTAAATTTTTACTTTGTTTTGATACTGTCAAAGAATATAGACTGCACCACCTATATAAATGGAATTTGCTCTCCACATAGATAAAAATGATCTATATTTTCAGCAAACTCATAAGTTCATGTTATTAATGAACTTCGTCGTATGTAGAAATGGACACAAATAATATTCGTTCTTGTTTTGTCCATGTAGGTTATTATTAGAAAACAATGAAGCAGTATCATATATAGCTTGTAATAAAATAAAGACTGGTTGTAATGCTTCCGTCAGTACAAAGCAACAGAAAGAAAGCAATACAGCTATGGGGTCCTCTGATGTAACATATATGGTGGTGGAAGTTGGTAGTTTGAAAGCATGAAAGCAAGTTATTTATACATTTGTAACACAGATGTGAATAACTGTCATTCCAAGAATGTGATGAGTTGTTACATATATTCAGCTCTTGGAAGTAATCTTTTATCGGGTTCTCAAGAATGTGTTAATACATTTTTATATGAAATTTGGTCACATTTAGTTTTAATTCATCGTAAAGTTTTCCTACTTTTTGTACTTATTCTGTAAGTGTGAAATGTGTGAAACGTATGGACCCAGCTTGTCATCTTATGCAAATATTTTATACAGAATATTGCTCAAAGCAGATTATGATGTAATATAGTTATGGGAGTAAAGTGCCTTAAGATTTGTAAATAAAATGTTCTTATAAAAATACTATATTATTATTTGAAAAGAATCTACCCTAAACATAGTTATCAAATTTAATCTTTTATACAATACCATGTATGACAAACAGTTGGATTAAGCATGATTTTCTATATTTAATTGCACTTGCATTAACTTGATTTACTTTGTTGAGAAGAAAAGTGAATTTGCTTACAACAAAGTTAATAAAAAAAGTATGATACAGAATATATGGGTATATCTTAATTTACAATACGACCTTTAAAGTCTTTTTACACTATTCAATATGTTTTGTATACAGTGAAAGAAATTTGAATATAATGGTTTCAAAGTAGATTACCCTGAGACTTGGGGAAGTTTCTATCACTTATAATCAAGAATAAGTTATATGGGGTGAATCTTCTCATCATGCAGATTGGTAACTAGGCAAACCTGCATTTTACAGACGATGTGAAATACAGGTCGCATTCACCAGCCCCTCCGATAAGGCTATGATGTTGACCTGTATTAATGTGCTGTGAAAGCGCAACAGTTAACACGCTGGATTGTCCCAGTGCAGGTCCAGGTTCAAATCATAGCTCTGGATACATACCTTTTTTTTCATAATCTACCTGTGTTTCGGGAATGTTCTAAAAAGTATGTTTTCTGTCCGAATGCGTAGAACATTCTAGACATTGAATTTGCCTATAAATAGGTGGTTCCAGAATATTTCGTATCTGAGTCTGCTTTTTTTTTTTTTTAAATTGTCTCCATTTTCAATATCTTGAAGTACTTAGACTGAGCTCGAAAAATGACATAAAATCAACATATAACCCAGGTAAATTCTACATTTGATGAAGAGAAAATGAAATATATTAGTTCAGGTGCGCTTTTAATATTTCTTTTAATTACCAGTGCATTTAATTAACAGTACCATTTTAAATAATGTGAATGAATATTTGGAAAATTATGCTGATAATACAGTACTACACAATCAACTTATTGTAGGTATATACAGACATCAAGCCCATACAAAATTTTCCTGATAACAGTGCTAAACACTTTAAAAATAAACTTTAACCCAAGTACAGTAATTATCTGTTCTCTGTTCATATATTTTATTTAATTTTAATTATATTTAGGCCTAACATTTTTACATTAACATATTTTCAGTATGAATGTCTAACTAAGAAAATTGCATTCTGCAGTAAAAAAAAAAAAAAAGGCAAAATATAAGCAACTAGTATTATATTCCATGATTATATCAAAAGAGTTTCTGAAAAAGTGCTGAACACTTACAAAAGCAGAGTGTAGAGCCTAAATTATTTTTCATAACATTTAATTAAATTATTACCAGAATTTCCTTGACAAACACAGCACGTATTTACTTAAAAGTGTGGGGAAAATCTTGTACACTACACTAAGGGTGCTATTCATAGACATTTCGCGAGCCCCGCTACGAGCGTGCTAAACTAGCCCCGACTTTGCCAGAGGAGGGACGAATTATTCATATCGCTAACATTGGTTTATGAAAAACGTTAGTTTCACTGATCATCCACTAGAAGGCCGCGCTAAAAATGTCTATGAATACGGCCCTAAATATCCAGTTAGGGATTTACTTGCTTAGGTTTTAGTAGCTGGTTTGAACTGTTCCCAACCAGTTTTCCGAATCCCTTTCTCCGATCGATTTTGGTGCTTGGTCAATTGATGCATAGCACTATCCAATTATATCCTACCGATATTGTTTGACTAAGGTCATTGAAAAAAGTAACACCGACTCTAAAGAACGGCTGAATGCTAAGCAGCTAGGAAGTGGAGTATTGTCTTCTTTTTCATGGTAACTTACATGGCCTTCGTTTTTCTTTAATTATCTCAATTGAGGAGTTATATGTAATATGGGCCCATACCATCATGAGCCCTTTTTAGGGAGATTGCAGTTTCTGAGTGTCTATAGTTACATTGTTACACCTGCAAAGTTTCATTGCGATATCTCGATTTATGAACGTATGACAGCCATTTTGAAATAAATTGTTGTAGGAGAGACAAGCCATTACGAGTATGAACCGCAGTTGTGTTACTGATTATGTTATTTGAAGATGTCTGAGATAGCTGTTAATGATGGAACTAAGAAACACAAGGGACAGTCAAGAAGAGATCATGCTGCGAAGAAGATTAAAAGGAATTCTGGCGAAAGTTATACATCTGTTACAGGTGAAGATATTTCTAGCAAACAGTTTCTTCTAGTTACACAATACTGTAAAAATAAATGTTTTGAAAAATGTACAGTAACAAAACAAGAAATACTTTAAGAAAAATGACTGACATGAATATTGACACTAAGTTATTGGGAAGCCAGCCTGTACAACTGAACCCAGCAAGAGAAAAAGATGTGTGCAATTTATTTAAATTCCTGGATCAAATGATGTTGCTTGGTACGAAGAAGTTTTCCTGCAATGCAGAAGTGAAGGAGCTAGAAGCTCAGTGGCGGTTCCTCTATATGAGCACAGGAGCACGTGAACACCTTAAAAACCAACAATAATCATACATATTACTGTATTAATATTATTACATCTATTACTTTCCAATGTGCAATGATGTTCCTACATTTTTCGTTTCGAGAGAATGTCCCGTTCGTGTGTCGTGTGTCTTTAAATCTCCATTGGATAGGTTGACAGCAGCTCGCACAATTTTTCTCTAGCAGGATGAAATAGCCTGAGGCGAGAATATTGTCTGGTTTGTTACATGGTTACAATAGCTCTGCTCGCACAGCTCTTAACGTGCTAGTGACAGAGAAACAGAGATGCTCCATCTCCCTTGGGTCAGGCATCCTGTTCCTTTCTCCCTCTTTCCTCGTTTTCTCTCTTTACTCTTTCTTTTCAAAATACCGTTACACGCAGGAGCTGATTCTGTTGTCTTTTGTTCAGCAAAGTAATGAAAATACAAGCTGCAATGGTGCGTATTGAAAGTTGAAACAGTAACACTTGAAGTTTGGAGACGGACGTGTGTGAAATTGTGTGTTAAATTAAAAGAGGATTAAAACATTCCTCCGCATCATGACAGAAGACCGATTAAGTACATTGGCTATGTTGGGAAAAAAAAAAAAAAAAAAAAAACTTGTTGACGAAATTAGAGACTTCAATAGTAAAGTTATTGATAAGTGCATCTCTCAAAACTAGGCACATGGAGTTTCTCTACAAATAAATCTAGATCTTCAACACCATCTACAACAGCAGTGAAGGTGAGTCCTATGAATTAATTTTACTCTACTCTTGTTTAATGGTTTTAATTTTGGTTTATATGCGTAGATTTGGTACATGCATATTAGAACTGGTTTATCTCTGACGTGTGACTCAGTTATACGAGAATATATCAGTGTGTTCATTATTCATTTTTTTGTGAACACTCATCCAAGAAAGGCACGAGCCGCCACTGTAGGAGCTGGTGATGATGAAGTAAATCTGAATGTTTAACTTCACTTAGTGTTAAGAAAGAATCATTTAAGTTTCAAATTTTATACAAAGTGATTTATGTTTACATTTTGTTAAAATCTGTTTAAGATAATTTTTGTGTTCTGTTTACTCCTAAGTTGTATTTTTGTATTACCACACTGTGTAACACAACAATGTAACACTTCCATGAACAGCTGTTCTCCCTAAAAAGGACCCATATAATCATCACTTCGAACATCAATACCTATATGAAAACTGAAGAAGAACTTAGTTTCTACGTACTACTTGAGCACTTGATAGAATAAATATGAAAGATTTTTTTTTTTTAATATAATGTCGCACAAGTAAAAGCAATAAATAAAATGTTACGCATAGTTGAATTCTTTATTCTTATTTTTCTCAAAATATGGTTTCTTGTCATGGGCCCCTATTACATAGAACTCCTCATTATTAGAGCTCCTGTATCTTGTTTGCATTGTTGCATACAATGGTACATTCTTGTCAGTATGGTGACATCAGCTGTAACTATAGTAACTTAATTCTCATGGACCGAATTATCATGTCTGTATTTGCTGAATTGATGTGAGAAAGATTCTGCGAAGTTACAGCGAAGATGCAGAGAAACCTGGCACCTTCCGTCTTTCATAGGTAAAGCTGGTGTAATATATCTATTAACATTATGTAGCGCCGAATTCACAATGAAGCATAGTGGTCTGGTGTTCATAATTCCGCAACTTATTGTTAGTCTCTCGTTATTTATATCACGGAATGCTAACAGTTCACCAATACCTTCATCTAATCCGCATCATTATTCAGACAATTCATTGGTAAGATTACTATCTGAAATTGATACTATATCTGTTTCAAGTTAAAGAATGACACTTTATGAACATATTTGTAGGCCTACGGTTTCCTTTTTACAACTGATTGTCTGCTAGAAGTTTCAATGTCCCTTTTAGAATGGTAGTATGAACCTCTAAAGACTTTCCACTTCTTCATGCAGTATTCAGCTGGAATAGACTTTTTAGAAAAATAAATTGTGATTATCATTGAATTTTTAAAAAAATATTCCATTTCTGAAATGTTCTTTATATTTCTCATGTCCCCAAATACTGTTCCTATGTACGAGCTCTAATGACCTAAATAGCTGATCGCCCTAAAACCCTACCGGTAGCACCAAACTACAGAATATAGGTAAGCAAACTGTTCTAGCATTTACGACCGGCTGTGTCGAGCCTCGAACCAAAGGAAAGGAGTGAAGATCAGTAATGATGGCTATGCAATATATTCCAAATAGTTATCCCTGGACCAAAGACTTGGGCTAGCTTAGTAGATGTTGTTAAAACGTATCAAGTTAAAATGAGTAATGAGTTTAATCAGCGAATAAATGTAGCTTACGAGTATTTCGCCTGTGCCAAAGAATTATACATTCCTTGCAGAAAAAATAAACAAATTAGCGAATGAAAGGGAAGTATTTTCTCTGGAATTATTACTTTACAGACTTCACTGTACAGTTTACTTTGATTTCTCGCAATGTTGCAGCGCAGTTTTTAGCTACTTACCTGTATTCTAGAGTCATTTGAGCCTTACTACTACTGTTCCTATGTACCGGTACGCTGTTTTCTAGGAATATACCCAGGGTAGCAGAAGACTGAGAAGTATTTTCTCATTTTGTACTCATTATAGCCTACGTAAGTTATTATACACCATGGAATTAATCGATAATCTAAAATAAACATGTTAATATCAACACATGTAATTGGCACGTAACTTAGTTAACATCATTACAAAAGTTTAGGGAAAATTTCAGTATACGGATTTCTCACTGACAATTATACTTGAAATACTAAAAAGACCAGATTTGTGTGCGTTTGTCAAATGCGCATCATCATGCTTACGAAAAGGCACAAAAGGCACTTTTCAGTGCCAATAATTTATTTTGTGTGCATAAGGTTGGAATTTTGAAGTAAGAGGGAAAGGAAGGAATCCGTGTTCTGAAATTTATCCGAAGTATATATATATGGAGTATTCAGATCAACCTGATCACTTACCATATTGAAATCTTCATGAAAACGGGGATTCAATTCGATCAGAATCTCAAGGTCGATACACCTAAAAAGTGGGATCGGATCGTATTCAGTTCGAATTGAGTTCCATGAAAACGGGTATCATATTCAATATGATCTCCATACGCTAAGCGCGTGATCGATCGTCATTTGTTTGATGTGTCCCATCATGGAACCACCTCTTGAGGATATATGCATCGAAGAGGTGTTTTGAAATTGTGTGCAGAGTTAAAATTTTGAAAAAAAAAAAAAATTAGCGAAGCTTTGTTATGATCCATGATATAAAAAAACATAAAAAATTACATTTGTGCTGCAAAAGGTTAATTACTAACAATCATTATATTGCGTAAACAAGGTATGAAAACTGCATCTATGTTTAACCATCTTAATACTTACTCGACCGAGGCGAATGGAGCCGCGGGCGTAAAGTGAACTATCACGATGTATTACGAACGCAGGAGCAGGGTTGCAGGACTCCTCTGGCCTTGGTCGCGTAATAACAAGAGACCCGTGCCAGGTCGTGTAGCTTGAATTTAATGAAAATGCATATTTAAGCTAATTTTCATTCGTTAACAAACTTGGTGATAGTCGTTCGTTTCGCTTTTTCCTCGTTTACGAAATATAATGACTTGAAAATCGTTGCTACTTATACAGCTTTTTGCGCGCTCTCAGATCCTCATAGCTCCTTGATACCGTACCACACATAGCCACGGATGCACTAGTAGAGAGAATAGAGTGCTCGCGGGTAAGGGACGCTAGCTCGAGGGTGTACTGTGCTGATGATCGCTGGACTAGAGCATTAATGCGGGATATGTGATATTATTTCGTAAAGGAGGAAAAAGCGAAACGAACGACTATCACCATGATTCTTAACGAACGAAAATTAGCTTAAATATGCATTTTCATTAAATTCAAGCTACACGACCTGAGACGGTTCCCTTGTAAGTAGTAGATATTAAGATGGACCATATTAGTACTAAGTAGTATTAAGATGGACTTGGATTAACTTCAGCAATCGTTGCTGAAGTAAGTATTCCGTACCTACTCTATCAAAGGCATGACCAAAATCAAGAGATTAAAGTTTATGCTTTTTTGTTTATTTTTATTTGTAAAAATGATCCTGTCACAAATAGCATAGGCCTAATGTGTACACATGTAGCGTTGAGAATATTTCGGCCGACCACCAAACATTATTAATGAGGTCCTACTATGTGTGGAAAAATTGCACTCAGTGTATCCTTACACTTCTTACAAATTGTTATCTTGCAGTCGCAGTCATGGGACTATAGTCTACGGCTGCTTTCGGGGAAACAATTATTTTTGGTATAAGTAGACTACCATCATCCTCAAATACAGTGCTTTTCTTTCACACTGCGGCCAGTGAACTGAGGCTCGCACGACGTTCGCAGCAACTCGGACTCCCGGCAAAAAACAGAAACTGTACACAATCCACACGCTGTGAAGTCAGTAAACGTGCTTACCTTTCTCAAAGACGATGTTGAAAGTGTTTCCCATTTGCGTTGTAGCGCCTAAACTCATTTTGGTTCGCAGCAACTCGGACTCCAGGCAAAAAAAACAGAAACTGCACACAATCCACACGCTGTGAAGTCAGTAAACGTGCTTACCTTTCTCAAAGACGATGTTGAAAGTGTTTCCCATTTGCGTTGTAGCGCCTAAACTCATTTTTGTTCACACTTTGGAGCTCAGATTCCGAAACTTTTCTTGCCGTATGTTGTTCTATAACTCATCCAATAATGTTCGTAGATGCATATAGATCCTGTCCTTTAAACTGCCCCATAAATAACAATTGCAGGATGTTAAGTCGGTGATCGAGCAGGCCACAACCCTATACTAATCACATTCTTATCAAACACATCAGCAATCGCACGCAATGAAGTTCGAGCTGCATGGGCTATAGTCCCGTCTTGCTGAATTACATCGTACATTCGTTCTTTTTCAATTGAGGGAAAAAACTGATCCAAAAGTAGGGTTTTGTATCTGTCAGCATTAATTGTTTCATGAAAACGGAAAATAAGGCCGATTATATTCGTTTTGCACTTAAATGCACATCATACGCCGACTTAGGATTATGTATGGACTTTCATGAAGTCGTGGATAATCTTCTGACCAGTATTGATTATGTTTAGTGTTAACTCATCCGTGCAAGTGAAACCAAGCCTCTTCACTAAAATCACAAGTTGTGGGTCTAAATGGCCGTTATGTACAGATTGAATAAACCAGTTGCAAAAATTGATTCCTCTATGTGGGTCTCCGGGCTCTAGGGCCCCAATTTTTTGCGCTAACTTCGTGAGGGATTGTTCTAATCGAGCACCGATATCATCCAACTCTTCCTCAGTTAAAACATGGCGCCTTCGTCTTCTATACTTGTCTAACACTGATGTAAAATTTCGGTACATTTGTACTGCATGACCGCCATGAAGACACAGTTTTTTTTTTCTTTACATTAGTGTACGTGACAAGCAGAGGTCTCTGAATAGACGTTTAGGTCGTAACAAACAAACCTACGGAACTAGAAATCATTTTCCTAGTGTTGAGATTCCACAGGACAATGGGCCGGAAATTCGCTTGTGAAAAGAGAAGCTGTTACGACAGTATTGCATTGTATTGTATTAACATTCCATGGTATTCATACATTGCTTTACAGCTAGAATATGGAGCAAGTCAAAAAACTTAATACTATTATAAAGTCTTAATTTATAGTCACAGTCTAGATGAAATATATATATACAGACGAGATTTACAATATAGTCTACTAGTACAACACATAATTTTAGTATCAATTTCATGAAGTGTTATTGAATGTCATGAATTCACTTACAGAATAGAAGGCGTGAGAAATTAGGTACTTCTTTAATTTGGCCCTAAATAATCTTATGTTTCGAGTTTCATTTTTTATATTGATAGGGAGGCTATTAAAAATTTTTACTGTCATATAACGCACTCCTTTTTGATAGCACGATAGACTTGCCGATGGAGTATGAAAGTCATTTTTTTCACGTGTAGTATGCTATGAACTGTTGAATTAGTTACAAAGTTTTCACGATTACATACGAGGAAGACTATTAATGAAAAGATATACTGACAAGCCATGGGCATTATTTGTAGTTTTTTTTAAATAGTTCTACAAGATTCCCTAGATTTGGCACCTACTATTATTCTAATTACTCTTTTTTTGTAACAGAAATATACCGTTACTATGTGTGGAATTTCCCCAGAATATTATTCCAAAACTCATTACCGAGTGGAAGTATGCAAAGTATATTGTTTTTAAGGTATTGATATTTACTATCTTTTGCATAGTTCTAATAGCAAAACAAGCTGAATTTAGTTTGGGGGTAATTTCTTTAATATGATTTTTCCAATTTAACACATTGTCGATTTTTAAGCCAAGAAATTTGGTTGTCGTTGTTTCTAATAGGAATCTGTTGTTAATTATTGCGCTAGTGTAGTGGTTGTATATCTAAACTTAATGAATACGTATAATAATTTTAAGAATATAACACGAACCTTTAACTGAAAAATATCTTCTTTTAACAATAGTCTATTTAATGCCCAGTCATTATCTAGATCACTAGTGAGCTGTCTTAATAATTCCAGCTGAATCGATATTTCACTTTCCAGGTCTCCGATTTCATGTGGTTTCTCGATGGCTCGCAAACTGCCATCACGGCCACTATCATTGTGGTTCTCAATGAGCATATTTTGCAAACGGACTTAGCTATACGAATACAAAAATAGGCGGTCATATTCTAAGCACTTAACAGCACTTTTCACAGGCTCAATCCACTCTTTACAGGAAGGCGGAAATAGAGAGGAAGGAATGCGAAGTCGAAGAAACATGGATCCTACGACGAAGTCAGAGACAACTCCATTTTTCTGAGATGAAGAACGATACATGCTGCGACACGGAGGAAAAGAGAAATCTACACACAGATATCAAGGCAAAAAGCGAATAATTATACGGCGCAGAGGAAAGAAACAATCCACTCTACTACCGAGGCAGAAAGCGAATAGGTTATACGGCGTAGAGGAAAGTAACAATCCACTCTACTACCGAGGCAGAAAGCGAATAATTAAACGGCGCAGAGGAAAGAAACAATCCACTCTACTACCGAGGCAAAAAGCGAATAATTATATGGCACAGAGGAAAGAAATAGTCCACTCTACTACCGAGGCAAAAGCGAATAATTATATGGCACAGAGGAAAGAAACAGTCCACTCTACTACCGAGGCAAAAGCGAATAATTATATGGCACAGAGGAAAGAAACAGTCCACTCTACTACCGAGGCAAAAACGAATAATTATATGGCACAGAGGAAAGAAACAGTCCACTCTACTACCGAGGCAAAAGCGAATAAATATATTGCACAGAGGAAAGAAAGAGTCCACTCTACTACCGAGGCAAAAGCGAATAATTATATGGCACAGAGGAAAGAAACAGTCCACTCTACTACCGAGGCAGAAAGCGAATAATTATATGGCACAGAGGAAAGAAACAGTCCACTCTACTACCGAGGCAAAAGCGAATAAATATATTGCACAGAGGAAAGAAAGAGTCCACTCTACTACCGAGGCAAAAGCTAATAATTATACGAGGCAGAAGAAAGAACAATCCACTCTACTACCGAGGCAAAAGCGAATAATTATATGGCACAGAGGAAAGAAACAGTCCACTCTACTACCGAGGCAAAAGCGAATAATTATATAGCACAGAGGAAAGAAACAGTCCACTCTACTACCGAGGCAAAAGCGAATAATTATATGGCACAGAGGCAAGAAACAGTCCACTCTACTACCGAGGCAGAAGCGAATAATTATACGACACAGAGGAAAGAAACAGTCCACTCTACTACCGAGGCAGAAAGCGAATAATTATATGGCACAGAGGAAAGAAACAGTCCACTCTACTACCGAGGCAAAAGCGAATAAATATATTGCACAGAGGAAAGAAAGAGTCCAATTTACTACCGAGGCAAAAGCGAATAATTATATGGCACAGAGGAAAGAAACAGTCCACTCTACTACCGAGGCAAAAACGAATAATTATATGGCACAGAGGAAAGAAACAGTCCACTCTACTACCGAGGCAAAAGCGAATAATTATATGGCACAGAGGAAAGAAACAGTCCACTCTACTACCGAGGCAAAAGCGAATAATTATATGGCACAGAGGAAAGAAACGGTCCACTCTACTACCGAGGCAAAAGCGAATAATTATAAGGCACAGAGGAAAGAAACAGTCCACTCTACTACCGTGGCAAAAGCGAATAATTATATGGCACAGAGGCAAGAAACAGTCCACTCTACTACCGAGGCAGAAGCGAATAATTATACGACACAGAGGAAAGAAACAGTCCACTCTACTACCGAGGCAGAAAGCGAATAATTATATGGCACAGAGGAAAGAAACAGTCCACTCTACTACCGAGGCAAAAGCGAATAATTATATGGCACAGAGGAAAGAAACAATCCACTCTACTACCGAGGCAAAAACGAATAATTATATGGCACAGAGGAAAGAAACAGTCCACTCTACTACCGAGGCAAAAGCGAATAAATATATTGCACAGAGGAAAGAAAGAGTCCACTCTACTACCGAGGCAAAAGCGAATAATTATATGGCACAGAGGAAAGAAACAGTCCACTCTACTACCGAGGCAAAAGCGAATAATTATACGGGGCAGAGGAAAGAACAATCCACTCTACTACCGAGGCAGAAAGCGAATAATTATACAGCGAAGAGGAGAGAATAATCCACTCTACTACCGAGGCAAAAGCTAATAATTATACGAGGCAGAAGAAAGAACAATCCACTCTACTACCGAGGCAGAAAGCGAATAATTATACGGCGCAGAAGAAAGAAACAGTCCACTCTACTACCGAGGCAAAAGCGAATAATTATATGGCACAGAGGAAAGAAACAGTCCACTCTACTACCGAGGCAAAAGCGAATAATTATATGGCACAGAGGAAAGAAACAGTCCACTCTACTACCGAGGCAAAAGCGAATAATTATATGGCACAGAGGCAAGAAACAGTCCACTCTACTACCGAGGCAGAAGCGAATAATTATACGACACAGAGGAAAGAAACAGTCCACTCTACTACCGAGGCAGAAAGCGAATAATTATATGGCACAGAGGAAAGAAACAGTCCACTCTACTACCGAGGCAAAAGCGAATAAATATATTGCACAGAGGAAAGAAAGAGTCCACTCTACTACCGAGGCAAAAGCGAATAATTATATGGCACAGAGGAAAGAAACAGTCCACTCTACTACCGAGGCAAAAACGAATAATTATATGGCACAGAGGAAAGAAACAATCCACTCTACTACCGAGGCAAAAGCGAATAATTATATGGCACAGAGGAAAGAAACAGTCCACTCTACTACCGAGGCAAAAGCGAATAATTATATGGCATAGAGGAAAGAAACAGTCCACTCTACTATCGAGGCAAAAGCGAATAATTATAAGGCACAGAGGAAAGAAACAGTCCACTCTACTACCGAGGCAAAAGAGAATAAATATATTGCACAGAGGAAAGAAAGAGTCCACTCTACTACCGAGGCAAAAGCGAATAATTATATGACACAGAGGAAAGAAACAGTCCACTCTACTACCGAGGCAAAAGCGAATAATTATATGGCACAGAGGCAAGAAACAGTCCACTCTACTACCGAGGCTGAAGCGAATAATTATACGACACAGAGGAAAGAAACAGTCCACTCTACTACCGAGGCAGAAAGCGAATAATTATATGGCACAGAGGAAAGAAACAGTCCACTCTACTACCGAGGCAAAAGCGAATAATTATATGGCACAGAGGAAAGAAACAGTCCATTCTACTACCGAGGCAAAAGCGAATAATTATATGGCACAGAGGAAAGAAACAGTCCACTCTACTACCGAGGCAAAAACGAATAATTATATGGCACAGAGGAAAGAAACAGTCCACTCTACTACCGAGGCAAAAGCGAATAAATATATTGCACAGAGGAAGGAAAGAGTCCACTCTACTACCGAGGCAAAAGCGAATAATTATATGGCACAGAGGAAAGAAAGAGTCCACTCTACTACCGAGGCAAAAGCGAATAATTATACGGGGCAGAGGAAAGAACAATCCACTCTACTACCGAGGCAGAAAGCGAATAATTATACAGCGAAGAGGAGAGAATAATCCACTCTACTACCGAAGCAAAAAGCTAATAATTATACGGGGCAGAAGAAAGAACAATCCACTCTACTACCGAGGCAAAAAACGAATAATTATACGGGGCAGAGGAAAGAACAGTCCACTCTACTACCGAGGCAGAAAGCGAATAATTATACAGCGAAGAGGAAAGAACAATCCACTCTACTACCGAGGCAAAAAGCGAATAATTATACGGCGCAGAGGAAAGAGCAATCCACTCTACTACCGAGGTAGAAAGCGAATAATTATACGGGGCAGAGGAAAGAACAATCCACTCTATTACCGAGGCAGAAAACGAATAATTATACGGGGCAGAGGAAAGAACAATCCACTCTACTACCGAGGCACAAAGCGAATAATTGTGCTTGGCAGAGGAAAGAAACAATCCACTCTACTACCGAGGCAGAAAGCGAACAATTATTCGGGACAGAGGAAAGAAACAATCCACTCTACTACCGAGGCAGAAAGCGAATTATTATACTGCTCAGAGGAAAGAAACATTCCACTCTACTACCGAGGCAGAAAGCGAATAATTATTCGGGGCAGAGGAAAGAAACAATCCACTCTACTACCGAGGCAGAAAGCGAATAATTATACGGCGCAGAGGAAGGAAACATTCCACTCTACTACCGAGGCAGAAAGCGAATAATTATTCGGGGCAGAGGAAAGAAACATTCCACTCTACTACCGAGGCAGAAAGCGAATTATTATACGGCGCAGATGAAAGAAACATTCCACTCTACTACCGAGGCAGAAAGCGAAAAATTATACGGCGCAGAGGAAAGAAACAATCCACTCTACTACCGAGGCAGAAAGCAAATAATTATACGGGGCAAAGGAAAGAGACAATCCACTCTACTACCTAGGCAAAAAACGAATAATTATACGGCGCAGAGGAAAGAAACAATCCACTCTACTACCGAGGCCGAAAGCGAATAATTATACGGCGGAGAGGGAAGAAACAATCCACTCTACTACCGAGGTAAAAACCGAATTACAGATACAACGCAGAGGATAATTACAATCCACTCTACTACCGAGGCAGAAAGCGAATTACAGATACAACGCAGAGGATAATTACAATCCACTCTACTACCGAGGCAGAAAGCGAATTACAGATACAACGCAGAGGATAATTACAATCCACTCTACTACCGAGGCAGAAAGCGAATTACAGATACAACGCAGAGGATAATTACAATCCACTCTACTACCGAGGCAGAAAGCGAATTACAGATACAACGCAGAGGATAATTACAATCCACTCTACTACCGAGGCAGAAAGCGAATTACAGATACAACGCAGAGGATAATTACAATCCACTCTACTACCGAGGCAGAAAGCGAATTACAGATAAAACGCAGAGGATAATTACAATCCACTCTACTACCGAGGCCGAAAGCGAAGGATTATACGGCGGAGAGGGAAGAAACAATCCACTCTACTACCGAGGCCGAAAGCGAAGAAGTATATGGCACAGAGGAAATAAAGAAACCACTCTTCTATCGAGGCCGAAAGCGAATAATTATACGGCGGAGAGGGAAGAAACAGTCCACTCTACTACCGAGGCAAAAGCGAATAATTATACAACGCAGAGGAAAGAAACAATCCACTCTACTACCGAGGCCGAAAGCGAAGAATTATACGGCGGAGAGGGAAGAAACAATCCACTCTACTACTGAGGTAAAAAGCGAATTACAGATACAACGCAGAGGATAATTATAATCCACTCTACTGCCGAGGCAGAAAGCGAATTACAGATACAACCCAGAGGATAATTACAATCCACTCTACTACCGAGGTAAAAAGCGAATTACAGATACAACGCAGAGGATAATTACAATCCACTCTACTACCGAGGCAGAAAGCGAATTACAGATACAACGCAGAGGATAATTACAATCCACTCTATTACCGAGGCAGAAAGCGAATTACAGATACAACGCAGAGGATAATTACAATCCACTCTACTACCAAGGCAGGAAGCGAATTACAAATACAACCCAGAGGATAATTACAATCCACTCTACTACCAAGGCAGGAAGCGAATTACAGATACAACCCAGAGGATAATTACAATCCACTCTTCTACCAAGGCAGGAAGCGAATTACAGATACAAACCCAGAGGCTAATTACAATCCACTCTACTACCAATGCAGGAAGCGAATTACAGATACAACGCAGAGGATAATTACAATCCACTCTACTACCAAGGCAGGAAGGGAATTACAGATACAACCCAGAGGATAATTACAATCCACTCTACTACCGAGGCAGAAAACGAATTACAAATAGAACGCAGAGGATAACTACAATCCACTCTACTACCGAGGCAGAAAACGAATTACAGATAGAATGCAGAGGATAATTACAATCCACTGTACTACCGAGGCAGAAAACGAATTACAAATAGAACGCAGAGGATAACTACAATCCACTCTACTACCGAGGCAGAAAACGAATTACAGATAGAATGCAGAGGATAATTACAATCCACTGTACTACCGAGGCAGAAAACGAATTACAAATAGAACGCAGAGGATAACTACAATCCACTCTACTACCGAGGCAGAAAACGAATTACAGATAGAACGCAGAGGATAACTACAATCCACTCTACTACCGAGGCAGAAAACGAATTACAGATAGAATGCAGAGGATAATTACAATCCACTCTACTACCGAGGCAGAAAACGAATTACAAATAGAACGCAGAGGATAACTACAATCCACTCTACTACCGAGGCAGAAAACGAATTACAGATAGAATGCAGAGGATAATTACAATCCACTGTACTACCGAGGCAGAAAACGAATTACAAATAGAACGCAGAGGATAACTACAATCCACTCTACAACCGATGCAGAAAGCGAATGAATGACACTAAACAGTGAAAAATTATAATGGGCTGTAATAGACGGACCTGTGTAGTAGTTTTCATTGAACTGATGTATATAATGTATTCTAAACTGTTATGTGAATGTACAATTGCAGTACACGTAGACCTTAAAATCACTGAATAATAAATACAGCACTAAGCCAGAAACTTTTTTCTTCTCACATTATTGCATAGTAGGTACCTAATCTGTCTTAATTATTTGCGGAGTTACTTCCTAGCTCCTACCGACTTTGAAATTTTTGTGTAGCATCTTTTTTTCTGGACTGAAACTAATACATCCAAATTTCTCCTCAATACGCTCTTTTGTGTGGAGAATTGCAACGAGGATTTCGGTCTTTGGTTAGTTGCCGTGATCTATTTTACATATTTTACGTTTACTGAAAACTCTTTTTAACTGAGGCATTAGAAAATGTTAGAACAAATGGAAAAGAAATAACTTTTCTTAATTCAGGAGAAACTCTAACTCCTACACCATATATTAAGTTAAATATTGTGTTCCAATATTCTTCAGCTGGCATGAAGTATTCAGTCCTTGAAAAGAATAGTTGAATATTGCATGTGCGAGCCATTTTTGCCAACTTCCTGAGAACTGACATTATTTATTTATATTCAGCACTAGCCGTACCCGTGCGCTCCGCTGCGCCCGTTAGAAATAAATATAAAGTAATTACATAATTAAAATAGGACGTTTGATCCAGGGAACATTCGTGTTTGATAGAAGGATAAATCGTTTAATATGTTACTTAATTTAAATTGCATCGAAATAATTAAAATGCGATCATTTCGGTCCAGAGAGCACTCATTTGGTGCAATGACAATTCCTTTAACATGTTTCTTAATTGTTATTACATGCAACCATAGTTTAATGAACATTGACATCATTTAGATTTAATGTCTATACTTTATTTTACTTGCTATATGTTTCCATTGAATTATAGTACCTTAATTTTAACCCTTCTTTACTACGTATTCAGTAAATGGCGTTTGGCCCACTATGGTTCTGAACCCTTCAAATAACTTAAATTATATTATATTATATTATATTATATTATATTATATTATATTATATTATATTATATTATATTATATTATATCAGAAGTTACTGTAATAACATTATAGCATTATGTCCATCTGGAGAAACTACACTTTCCAATGGTGAAATAATAATTAATTATACAAATCGGTTAATTTAGCTTCCGATATTACTTCATACAAACACAGAAACATTCTCTGTAGGCTATCTTTCATAGCTTTCGATTGTTGCTGTCCAAGGCCCCTTATATACGAAGTCATTTGTTTTTTATTTCATTATACTGCCATAGATGGCAGTTATTTTAATTTTAAAACTCATTTATCTCATTAAATATCAGTCCTATCAAAATTTTGTAAGGAATAAAATTTATCTAAAATTATTTTTAAAGAAACTTTTGTTATGTAACATTTTTCACAAAAATCAATAATAAGCGAGATATTTCGATTTATTTAATTCAGGCCCCCTTAAAACCCCCCTTTTAAATAATGTATTTTGAATGCAATATAGCCTAAAATCTAAGTTCCAACGAACTTAATTTATATTCCAATTTTCATCGAAATCGGTTCAGCCATTATCGCGTGAAAAGGTAACAAACATACAGACAGACAGATAGACAGACAGACATACAAACAAAAATTTCAAAAAAGCGATTTTCGGTTTCAGGGTGGTTAATTATATATGTTAGGACCAATTATTTTTGGAAAATCGAAAATTACCAGGAAAATTTCGGCTACAGATTTATTATTAGTATAGATTATTGGTTTAAACACAGTGTGTATTAATCAATTTAATCTTAGGTAACAGAAAATAATATATTTGTTAACGTTCGTACATGGGGCAGTTTAGAGAGGGCGGGACCAGACAAGTGACTGAGCATTATTGCTACTTTCTCTCCCATTCTTCATGACCCGTAGCGGTAAAAATTTGTTCTCCGAACCGACACCATACCCCTGAAGTTCATTGTCAGGCAGCTACCCGCATCCTTGAACAGTGTCCCTGTAATTTCTAGTCACTCAGAATTTGGAAGCACGGGAGGAAGTCGGTGAGTAAAGAGTCAAAAACCTTCGCACAAAATTACAAAATCCAAGCTACCCCCAATAGATTAAGCACAGTTCCCAATAATATAATCCGTAAACGGATACTTGAGAATCAATTGTTATTTTATGTGAACATTTATTTTTTAATTAACTAAGGAATTTAGTGGACCTTCAGTAGCTGTGAGAATTCCATACAAAATACACACAGGCAATCATTCCATACACCATTCCACATTTTGTGGAATTCCACACACTTCGGCAATACTGCGAGGCTGGTCTACGCTACACCCGTGATGAGATGAGATGAGATGAGATGAGATGAGATGAGATGAGATGAGATGAGATGAGGTGAGGTGAGGTGAGGTGAGATGAGATGAGGTGAAGTGAGGTGAGTTGAGGTGAAGTGAGGTGAGATGAGGTGAGGTGAGATGAGTTGAGGTGAGGTGAGGTGAGTTGAGTTGAGGTGAGGTGAGTTGAGGTGAGGTGAGGTGAGATGAGGTGAGATGAGGTGAGGTGAGGTGAGATGAGGTGAGGTGAGGTGAGTTGAGGTGAGGTGAGGTGAGGTGAGGCGAGGTGAGGTGAGGTGAGGTGAGGTGAGGTGAGGTGAGGTGATGGAAATTTGTTGGATGCCACAAGGAAACCGGAGCTCCCAGGGAAATCCCCTATGTTAAGGCTGGTCCACAATTAACCGGGAACGATAACGGAAATATTGTTAAAATAAATGTATTTAAATGTGAGCATTCATAATTAGAGAGAAGGTTGCCGGAACGGGAACGTGAAAGTTAAATGTGAATGCTCACATTTAAATACATATCGTCAAGTGAATGCAAGAACTAGGTAACTCGAAATTTGCGTTTTTTAGTTATCTCTGTTAGAGCCTAGCAAAAATACGATGAAAGAGTAATGGAAAGGAGAAAAATTCTCTCCGGCGCCGGGATTTGAACCCGGGTTTTCAGCTCTACGTGCTGATGCTTTATCCACTAAGCCACACCGGATACCCACCCCGGCTTCGGGCAGAATCGTCTCAGATTAAGTTCCAACTCTTGGGTTCCCTCTAGTGGCCGCCCTCTGCACTACGTCATAGATGTCTATGAACGTTGGACCGAAGTCCACACATGTGCTGAGGTGCACTCGTTATGATTGACTAGTTGGCCGGGATCCGACGGAATAAGCGCCGTCTATGACGTAGTGCAGAGGGCGGCCACTAGAGGGAACCCAAGAGTTGGAACTTAATCTAAGACGATTCTGTCCGACGCCGGGTTGGGTATCCGGAGTGGCTTAGTGGATAAAGCATCAGCACGTAGAGCTGAAAACCCGGGTTCAAATCCCGGCGCCGGAGAGAATTTTTCTCCGTTCCATTACTCTTTCATCGTATGATGACGCAGAATATCTGCATGGAAATATCATATGTACTTCGGTACATTAAAATAATATATATATATGATATGCGTAAATCACTTCGTGATTTAAGACGGCGCTTATTCCGTCGGATCCCAGCCAACTAGTCACTCATAACGAGTGCACCTCAGCACATGTGTGGACTTCGGTCCAACGTTCATAGACATCTATGAAGCAGTGCAGAGGGCGGCCACTAGAGGGAACCCAAGAGTTGGAACTTAATCTGAGACGATTCTGTCCGACGCCGGGGTGGGTATCCGGTGTGGCTTAGTGGATAAAGCATCAGCACGTAGAGCTGAAAACCCGGGTTCAAATCCCGGCGCCGGAGAGAATTTTTCTCCGTTCCATTACTCTTTCATCGCATGATGACGCAGAATATCTGCATGGAAATATCATATTATGTACTTCGGTACATTAAAATAATAATATAAATAATACTAGCAAAAATAGCACAGAATGTAATGCAAGAACTAGGCAACTGATCGAATGACACCAGCGATATCTGTTTTCAAATGTAACAAATAGGTAAAAGAAAACAAGACATATTCCTTAGTGCAATAAATAAGTAAACAGACACTATCTCAAAATATGAAACATTGAGTTACCTAGTTCTTGCATTCAGGTGACGATTATATTTTAACAGTATTTCCGTTCTCGTTCTCACTGTCGTTTCCGTTTCCGGTTTATTGTGGACCAGCCTTTACCTGGACCACGGATTTGTCCAACACAAGTTATAAATCAGGTATACACCGAGCTTCGAACACGGATACACAGGATTATAAGTCCAGCGTTCTAGACTAGCCACTAGACTGTCATGGCGGCTATTAAATAATTATCATTAGTTTAAATAGAATCAAAACCACAAATACATGTGAGTCTGCCCTACAGTAATGTTACAGTTATTATATTTGTATTTATGTAGGCCTACTTCTCTGATTAGTACATGTTTCGTGGTGTCAGTGTGTTATTGTAGGTCAAAATGACGAAGTAGCCTATAATAACTATAAGGCACAGTCTACATTAAATATGGCAGAGGAGAAGGTGGAAATATGGGCTACCTCGTTTTTTTCTATATATTATGGTATTACTAACAAGGAGAGGGCACGCTCTTTATATCACCGAATTAAATAAGATTGTGTGAGATGAAAGTACAAGAAGTACTGTTTAAAGTCATACCTGGTATGGGTGGCAAATGACCCCTCGTTTTGGAAATATTGGCTATTGTTTGTGACATACTTCCGTTAGGTGCCTAATAGGGAAGCCTTAGACTATGTAACAGCGTAGCTCATACGGTTGGATGCTGAATTGTCATCCAGGTAACCCCAGTTCGAATCCTCTTGCCTTTTTATGTTTTGAAACATTATTATTATTATTATTATTATTATTATTATTATTATTATTATTAGAACCAAAAGGACAGTTTGGCCCAAGAGTGCAATTTCAAGTAGATGAACTAACTTCTAAATTCGTAAATATATGCGTAACACGTTCTTCATCAGGACAGCTGACATCTCAACTCCATAAACAATACCTGGAGAAAGTAATAAAGACATATGTGAAAGAGCAGCCATTTCTTCTAATTCTGGACTCGTGGGAAGGGCAGGTAAATTCTTCTTTGTATGATGAAATATTTACAAATGAAAAACATGAAGTAACGTGCAACCTTAAAGTGATTTGACCCAAATGTACTGAATTATGCCAGTCCTGCGATGTTTATTTTTATAGACATGTGAAGATTTTTATCAAATATTTGCAAAATAGCTCTTTCCTTTTACAAACTGGACGACAAATTGCTTCAAGGGAGGATGCCCTCAAAATTCACTCCTTAATTCACTTTCAGTTGTCAGCTCCTATATTCAAAGCCATGTTGAAATATGCTGGTATGTATCAAAATTAATAAACGAACGAGAAGTGTTTGTGAATGTGAAGAATGTCTGTTTCGCAGCAGAAGTGCGGAAAAATGTGTGTGACTGTGGACAACCTTCTTTCATTTGCTGTGCATGGTGCAGGAAATATGTATGTTTTGTGTGTTTTTATGACATTTATTATAATGAATCATGCACAAAATGAAGTGGAATAGAAACAGAACAGACACCATTGACCTGCCTACGTGAGCAATATTTCCTTGTTTATCCTTTACAATACAATGTTAGTTAATTAGTAATTTGTTTACAACATGATGAAGCGTTCAATACATTGAGAAATATGATATATGTAAATAGATTACTGTGATCACACTATTAATCATTATTAAAAGAAAAAATATATAGGACCACTTAAGATTCGGACTCAGGTTGCCTGGATAACAACTCAGAACCCAACCAGATGAGCTACGTTTTTACACAGTCTAACGCTTCCCTATTAGGCATCTAACGGAAGTATGTCACAAACAATAGCCAATATTTCCAAAACGAGGGGTCATTGGCCACCCATAGCAGGTATGACTATAAACAGTACGTCTTGTACTTTCATCTCACACAATCTTATTTCATTCGGTGATATACAGAGTGTGTCCTCTCCTTGTAAGTGGAAAAGCTCTAAAAGTACATTTCGTGTCCATCAGTCTGCGTGCACAAAGACACAAACCAGTTGCCTTTGTGGTGTGGATGTGGTGTGTTCTTTATGTTTTTCATCAATTTCAAAGTTTTTGCAGGTATGTAGTTTCAATTTTATTGAAAGAAATATGTTTCGTGTTTAGAAATCACTCTCAATGTGTTGCACTGATTAAGAATAGCTCTATCACATTTTAAGAATAGCTCTATCACATTTATTTAGGACAATTGCCATGCATAATCTTAGAAACCTTCATGAGTCGATGCTGCTAATATGGGCTACCGCTATGTGTCAAATATGGGATAGGTAGCTCATACTACCAGCACGGAAACACGTCCCGTATTTTCACTATAATGATTTGCGTTATTTGTTACAGAATACTGCCATTCATGTGACAAAGGTTTCCTACTTATGTTTCTTTGTTAGACCCTACTACCTATAGAGGACCAGTTCGTATTTCTTTCAAAAAGTAATTGTATGCAAATATCTATTGCATTTAAGATGGAAAAATTGTATATGAATAATTACTCTGTATGTAAATAAAGATTTCCAAGCAATATGAAACACCATTTTCCATTATTATGAGGAAAACAAAATGGTAGCCCATATTTTCACCTTCTCTTCTATCTTTTGCTGATAAAAACGCGGTATAAAGCAGCAGGAATACATTTCCCCGTCTTCTTTTTATTAGGTAATGGTGTTTTGCCCAGTTCGTAAAGAAAACCCATAGAGTAGAATTTATTTCCAAGTACCTAAGTCAGATGAATTAAAAAGATACAGAATGGCATCTTTATTATAAATGCTGGGTGTGGCTAAATATTTTACATACCATTTTAAATATGTATATTATATTGAATAGTTTAATGATCCATTTTTTTTTTCAAATTATGCTTTAATTACCCTTTCCCAAAGCATTAGCATGCCTGTATTTTAGGACAAGAATTGAATAGCTTGGTATCAAAGTTAGACTACTTTTGCTTTTTTTACAAGAGAGGTGAAAAACTAGATCCTTGGAAACCAATGTCATCGTTATGCGTACATTTTTTTAAACATTCTCATGGGTCATAAAATATTTTTTCAGTCTAAAAAACGATCAAAATTAATATTCAGGTCGCAATTTAAGTTTAAAAAGTGAAGTTGTCCATCTCTCATGGAGTTGTCTGTTTTTTTTAAACAAAATGAAGCCATTTTTAAAGTGGACTTGTTTGTTTTTGAAACCAAACAAAGCCATATTTAAGGTGAAATTAACTACTTTTGAATCTAAGTCTCTTCTAACCGGTTTCAAAGCAAATTTACGTAAAACAGTACTTATTCATCCACAAACCGATTATATAAACAATCAGCCATGTTGGATTCGCGATGCGTGATAGGGAAAGGTGGTACGAATGTGGGCTTCTCATTGGCTACTGAAGGAATTCTCCTAATTTGAAATCAAGCCACAGTCAAGTTGCCTATATTTTGATTCTAAAGCGCACAATTAAGTGCTATTTTCGCTCTGTTCTGTCCGTTTTTGAAACTAAACAGTTCCAGAATCGCATTCAGCATACAAAATTCTGTGAGAAACAATTGAAATCGCAAAAATGGAGTTGTCTAACTTTGATACTATAAAAAAATTGAGTTTTTCAAAGATGGGACATGACAGGAGCGTTGCGATCGGACAAACAACTGAATGTGACATAGCGTGGTAGGCCTGTTGCTATGGTAACAACTGTTGAGTTGCCAAACTTACCGTTCCCACGTGGCGAGTGCTTAACAGCTTTCCTGGCGACATTGTGTACACAATTTAGCATCGGTACATTTCGTCTTTGACTCTCTGTCGATTTCTGTGTTGTTTTCTTACCTTCGCGTCAATTGTCAATGAGCGTTTTAACGTCAGCCATTTTAACGTCAATTGCTAGCTTCCATCAGTTGGTAACATAGCATTGTAGTTCCAAGATCGGCCGCTTAACTGTCATGTTCCATCCTCAATTGGCCATTGTTAAAATGATATTGTTCATCAATGTGTAGGTCTGCTTCATAATATTTTATTTCTTCCACAATAAACTACAAACTATAAAAATAAACCTTTAAATATAGTCAGATGTAGCCTACTAAGGTTTATTAACATTACTACAACAGTAATTTCTGAACCCAACTACAATAATTGTAAATATACTTGTTTGTTTTCCATTGTACGCATCCCAGTGCAAATTTGATTATATTAAAACTGGTACGCCTACTTAATAAACTACAATATGCTTCAAGATTGCCAGTTCAATGTTAAATATAATGACTGAAAACTGCCTCCCAGTATTCAGTGCCTGTTGATGAAGTGGTCATGTCTCCGGGATGTCTACGAGTCTGATCATCACAATCATCCAAACTTGCTTCACCATTGGACAATCTACTCCCAAATCCGGTATGGAACCCGAGATACTGTTGCTGTAGAAAGAAAATAAGCAAATTTGTTTAAACCTGTTGGCTCCAAGTGATCGTAATTTTAATTTGATAACTTTTTGTTTGTAGTTTTTTTGTAGTTGGTTATTTAACGACGCTGTATCAACTACTAGGTTATTTAGAGTCGATAAAATTGGTGATAGCGAGATGGTATTTGGCGAGATGAGGCAGAGGATTCGCCATAGATTACCTGGCATTCACCTTACGGTTGGGGAAAGCCTCGGAAAAAATTCAACCAGGTAATCAGCCCAAGCGGGGATCGAACCCGCGCCCGAGCGCAACTTCAGAAGGCAGGCAAGCGCCTTAACCGACTGAGCCACGCCGGTGTCTTTAACTTTTTGTTAACCCCATTGATAACACATACAGGGTGATTCACGAGGATTTACAGTCCTTCACGGAGCTTATTTCTGAAGACATTTTGAGCAAAAAATGTCATACAGCATAAACATAGTTCCTATTCTCAATATTTTCAGAGTTACACTAATTTAAAGTTGTTTGTAAAATACGTTTTTTCTTTATTTTGAAGGTAAAAGAATAATAGAAATAGGGAATGAACCATTCAGAAGTATCATTTCTTTAATTGGCAAGTATTATGAAGCTAAAAATGTGCTGTGAACTCCTTAGTTGCTTCATACAGACATCTTTTTCTATTTTTAACTAGAAAATTACATTATTCTTACGCACTTACACAACAATTATTAGAAATCACACCACTTTCACCGACTTAATTATTTGCAGTTCATTTTTGCATCCTACAGTCTTGGAAAGGTTACAACACATTTTAAAAAATGTCGCCGTCCGCTTGAGTACACTTGGCCGCACGCTTGTGAACGGCACTCGTCGCGCTACGTAACTGCATACGGCTATCTTTGATTTCCGTAGCGCTCGCGCTGGCTGCTGACTGCACGCTGACCAAGATCACGCGTTCACAGCAATGCGTTCCAATAACGAAACGTAACTCTGTAAATATTGAGAATAGGACCCATGTTATATATGACATTTTTTACTCAGAATATCTTCGGAAATAAGCTTCGTAAATGACGGTAAATCCTCGTGAATCACCATGTATAAACTTTGTTAATAGTAAAGATAAGTCAAAGAACAAGAGTACATCTACCTGACTGTGGTGAATCCAAGAAATAAGACAAGGCGGATGAAGTAAAGGCTTTCCTGCCTACCATCCAATACACTATCACTACGTACTGTATGCACTTAACCTAGCAGGCTAATGTATTTGTCTATGCTCTCAACTGTTCCGTATGTTATGTCAGAGGGGTAATTACTTCAGTTCTGTGAAATTAAGAACTACATACAGGGTGGAAGTGAAATAACCGTGCAGATTTTCAGAGTGAATAGCTCATGTTGTATGTAACAAAAAACTATAACATATTGGTGGAAAGTTAGTAGTTTTTCAGAAAAAAAATTTCTCAAATGTTTAACAACCTCTTATTCGGTAACTATTGCGAGTAGGATCGTGATTTTTGTTCACATCGATAGGAAAACAAATAAAGAATAATTTATCCCTCTGGCGTATTCCAATAGTGTGGGCGGTTTTCGTGTAAATTTAATTTTAAAAACCTCTAAATTCAAGCCACTGGACGTTGCGAGTTGGTTGCAACACAGCGCCAGAGAACAGCTCATCTAGCGAGACACACCGTTGACATCTGTATCACGAGAAGAGTATGTTAGCGGCGATGTTGCCGGTCTGTTGAAACTTCAAACTTAATTTCCTAAAACCGTGCATTTAATCACAAAACGTTATATAGGTTTTCTATACATTTAAGCGTCCCTTTCAATCTTAAGGTTATTTCTCTTCCATGCTGTATAAATAACTGTAGTTACTGAATAAAGAAATTGGCTGGGTCATTAGCTAAGAAGAAACTGACTTTTGAAGGATGCACTGGGAGAAATAGTTAACGGGAGAAAAGTTCTGGGCAAAAGAAGATATAAGATTATAGACGAATATTAAGATAATATATGAATCATATGCGGAGACTAAGAAGAAGTCGAAAATTAGGGAAGATTTGAGAATAAAAATTAATTTGTAATACGTGAATCTTTCAAGGAATGTTGGAAAGCTCAAAGAAATTAAATAATTAACATAACACATTGACTGCACATGTTTAACAAAAAATTGTCACACGAAAATTAAAATTCGTAACATTCACGTGACAATGTCAGTGGACATTATACGCACCGCTGATTCCGCCTGAGAAACCACTAAATACCTCCCACATATCTGGACTGATATTTGGACTGCCTAAACAAAATGTTGTGTCTATTCGTACTTGCTAATAATGCCTCCACTTTTCGTCTCATAGATTTCTTGCTGCTCTCAGTTTCCTAGGACGTTCTTCTGCTGGGAACAGGTGTCATCCGAGAAAGTTGCAGTACAATTCAACCACTGATTGTTCTTAGCTAAAAGTGTCCTAAGAGTTCAATTACTTTCAGTCCATTTTTTAAAACATTCTATATAAAATATCATAAACAATCCTTTTTTTAAGGAGGGAGGGAGGGAACATCCCACGCACTACGACCTGAGATCTATTGTACACCCACTATATGGGATGACTTGCGTGCCCACCGATTCTCTACGCGCACCGACCTAACCAATTGACCCTCATAACGACCAGTCCCTATAGCCAACAGAGTCCATGTACCACTCTTGCTTTGGCAACCCCCCAAGGCTCCCTTAACGGTCCGAGGCGGAAATCCTCCCCCGAGAAGGTCTGTCCCGGGTTCCGTTGCAGAAACTATCCATCATCGCATGAATACAATCCACGGAGGCAGGTCGAGAGAGCTAGCAGCTTCGGAGGTCCACCTGTAGAGCGATCTGAAAACCAGAAGAAGTAACGGGATGATGAATGAGAGGATGATAGGGGAGAAAAAGAAGTGGCGAAGATGAGTGGGGTTCCAATCACCTAATAAAGTTACCTGATATTCATCCATAGGAGTGAGGGAAAAACCTCACCCAGGCAAATCGTCCCGACCGGGAATCGAACCTGGGTCCGCTGGGTTCGGAGTTAGACTGGAAAACTCCTCAGCCACAACGGTGGACTTTAATAATCCTTACAATGCCACAATGTCATCAGTACAGTTCACTAATTTCTTCAGTATATAGTGAAGAACATGCGTTTCCCTTTCAGAAAAAAAAAAACACTTTGTCCTCGCCAGACATGTAATAACTCCCTCCGCGTAATCTGCGCTCCTGAACCTGAAAATAAATATATGTACGAGTATATCCGAAAGTGGCGAAAAGATGCAGTTTAATTTTCTACCGCTAACCACTGTAACGTTACTTCAATGTCACGCCTAATAATAATCCATATATCTCGGGCTGTAATTATTCCGCTAAACTGAAACATCGATTCCAGAACCGTAAAATTCCATTTTAACATTACTCAGGAAAATAAAACTCACTTGGATGAGGCTCGAATTCGCACGGCAAGCAGAACCGTCTGAGCTAAATAAACGAGAGGAAAGAGCACACTTCTGAGTGGCGTGACAATCTCCTTACGAACGTTATCGTATGAATCGCGCTATGAAGCAACCTCCAAGAGTCGACGTAAAGAGTATTTATTTTTTTTCATCCAATAGAATACGTCTGTTACGGTAACAATTAATATTAGAGGAGACAAATTCGCTTCGGTGCCGGGATCGAATCCGGGTCCTTGGTTCTACGTACCATGTCTCTTCTAATATTAATTGTTACCGTAACAGACGTATTCTGTAGGACCAAAAATTAATCTTTACTGTAGATTCTTCGAGCAACAGTGCATATTACTGTGGAATCCCGGCCACCAAGTCACTCAACTGAGTGCGTTCCTTGTATAATGGCAGTTGACTCAATATAAAAATGTCAACATACATGTTGAACTTGGAGGCAGGCCACAAAGGGAAAAACACTGGAGGAGGGGGATTCGATCCGGTGCTTTGGATTGAACTTTGGCGTAGCTCAATGATTAGAGCGCTTGATACGTAGAACCAAGGATCCGGCTTCTATCCCCGCAGCCAGAGCGAATTTTTCTCCTCTATATTAACTCCAAGAGTCGGCCCATTACTTTGTCTGGTACTGTACACTCGATATTCACACGGGATATGATATGATATGATATGATATGATATGATATGATATGATATGATATGATATGATATGATATGATATGATATGATATGATATGATATGATATGATATGATATGATATGATATGATACGATATGATGATATGATATGATATGATATATGATATGATGTGATATGATATGATATGATATGACATGACATGATATGATACGATATGATATATGATGTGATATATGATATGATATGATATGATATGATATGATATGATATGATATGATATGATATGATATGATATGATATGATATGATATGATGATATTTATTTGTCAGCCAACTTTACAATTTACAATTCACAATTCACAGTTATGATGGACCATCACATTTCTGCTTTTCGATCCACAATCCCTTTAATACATATGACTCTTTTCTATTAATATATTCATTTGCCAAGATTTCTTGATTACTTTCTATTCTTCTGTTTTCACTGAATTACTACATATCCTTCCTTATCTATCCTCTTCTATTCTCTCTCATACCTAGACTGTCTTCCTCTCATTTTTCGTTTTCGTATTAAATATTGCATATTCCTTTCCTTAATAATTCACATTTTTTCATCCATTTTCTTCTCTACTCTCAAATCTACCTACTCTTAATCATTCTTTTCCAGCTATATTCACATGGGATATAGTAAAAGCTGTCATTAGTATCATAGCCCTCTGAGGGCTATGCTAGTATCCATGAGACAAAGAGACGTTGTGATTTCCTTTCTCATTAACAGTAATGGGAAAAATACAACCTACTTCGTTTCTAAACAACTTACTATTGCTTTCTTCCTAATTTAGATCACAGGAAAATTTTCACAGTCTAGATAAAAAGAGCACAGTCAAATCTTCTTCTTCTTCCCTTCAAGTATTAGGCCAAGTGGCTTGTTACGATCTCACAGTTGAATTTTCAATCCAACACTTCTTTGGACGACCGAGAGATCTCTTCCCGTTTGGACGATAGTGGAGCATGACTTTTGGGATTCTATCTCTATGCATGCGATGCAGATGATTTATTTAGTTGTTCTGATAATGTTTTACGTGATTAATTACAGGTTTTAGTTGTAATTCTTCCATTACATCTTCATTGCGTTTGTGATCCCATTTCGTATATCCCGCTGTATATCTCATAAATTTCATTTCATTAGCCGTTATTCTGCTTTCGTCTTTCTTCCTCAATGTCCATGCCTCACTGCCGTAACAAAGTACAGGTCTCGCCAAGGTCTTGTAAAGGCGAATTCGAGTATGCCTTTGTACTAGGGAAGGTTTCATAATAGTGTTAATTATTTCCATTGTTTTGGTGTATTTAGAAATTTTCTGTGAAATGTATTCATCCGAGGCTTATTGTGAGATTTGAAAGCAGTTATGAGATTACTGCCCAACGGGTTGCCGGCCCGTAGGGGTAGAATTGGTGGGGTTCCCACCTATACAGCATTTCCTCTGTATATGATGTTGTGGTTATACCGCCAACACCCGGTCCCCAGAGCCTCATCTGTAAAAGCAGGTTGCACCACGGGCAGGTTGAGGATGGGATTTGGATAGGAGAGGTTATAGAATGCACTTCACTATCCCTTGCAACCCCAGTTAAATGCAGTTAAATGTTAACAAATGAGGCATTGACATGGGAAAGGTCGTAACTGCCAAAAATTCGAATTTTTAGGTTTTTCATTGAGAAGGTAGTAAATGGCCATGCCAATGGCACAGAGAAGGTAGTATGTCCGTATGTAATGAAACGAAGTTGGAAACGTAGTCACTAGATGTTGTAAGTTGTATGTGCACAGCTGTTGGCGCGGAGAAGGTAGTAACACCATTTACAACATCAGAATGTGTCTAGACAAATATAGGCTGATAACTGTGCAGGGCAGAATAAGAATCGGATGATTCTAATGGTCCTGATTTAATTTACATTATTGCCAAGAAACATTTTGATTCAGTGGACTTGAAATTCCTGATTTCAGAACATTCCTACATGCCATGTGATAGGGAATTTGGCATCATAGAGAAAAGAAAAAAAAAGATGCAAGACCATGGTTACAGAAGAGCTAAGGCCTAATAATGTAATAATGATGAAGGATGAGGATATCTTCGACTTTTCTGCAGAATTTGACAAGTTTTTGAATACAACTACTATCAAAATCAGCACCCTCAACTAGATTAGACTCTCAAGAGCTGATTTTCCTCTAATAAAAACATTTAATGACCTTGAAATGTGGACAGAGCACAGGATTTTTAAGAAAGGACAGTCTTGAACGTCAATCACTAACTTGCAGTGCTTGCAACTCCTTGAAAGAAGACCAGTCGTCCCTTTTGCCAAAAAGAGAGACTTGTTATCTATGTTAGACTTCCTCGATGAAAAGTATTTTACCGAAAAATTTGTGCATAATGTATAAATAACGTCAATTCTCAGTTTGGCTAAGGAGTGATTTCAATGTTGTATTTTCATAAAATAGAATTTCACAGATAAATCTGTGCCAGACTTTTCAAATTTCATGTAATACAAACATGAGTGTATGCCTTTCATTTAAAGCTGTTTCTGTAATAATGTAAGTGAGAAAGTGTTCACAAATTTGTTTTTTGCTTCCCCTGAAAAATTTTGTTTTTGGCAGTTACTACCTTTCCCATGTCAGCGCCTCAAACATTAAATCGAGCTTTCTATGTGCTGTTATTTATTACGAAGTTAACATTAACGAAGTTCAGTGCAACAAGTTACAATCACATGTAAAACACTTAACCTTTTCTGTAGTTTGTAACGAATCTCGCAGCAAAAACACGTCGGAAGTAGCAATAATACATTTTTACCTGATCTTGAGTTATGAGTGTTCTGACTGCATTAGCTATACCGTACAAAGCCTATATTTATCGTGTACAAAGTTTCAGAATACCTGTAAATTTTTTGTGAACACTCCATCTGACACAATCTTAGCTGCATTACGAAGTCCTCTGGCAAAAATATCTATGTAATTTACATAGACAACCATGAGGTCTTTCAGGTCAACAGACCCACGATGCAGTGGCACTCCAATATTAAGTCCTCCTGGTTGCATACCACCCTGCACAAAAATTAATAACAAGATTATGTAATAATAATAATAATAATAATAATAATAATAATAATAATAAGCATATACTTCGTCTTTTCGGGGTTTACATTCGTTTTTCCATGAAAATTTACTTGAAGAAAACACCGTCAAATGGACGTATTAGCATTGAAAGTGGTTATCCTCAAGTGTCTCATTTACGACCAGCATAATTATTATAATATGGAAGAGGCTAATAAGGTAGGTACAGTCCGCGTCACCGTTTTTGGCGTGTGAAATAAGTAATGGGAACGTTAAGTGCGAGTGTTTTACATTTTCCGCAGTCAGTCTGACAACTGCGTTTGGTAAATGACTGATGTGACGTGTATAGGAAGTGGTAACGTTGTCAGCTGTACTAGCACCACGCTCACAAACTGAGCACTACACTCTAGGACACACGCCAAAAACGCTGGCGCCAGCTTTACGTACTCGTATTTCTTAAATGGAAGTACCTGTTCAATGACAGTCTTCATGAGTAGGGTAGCGTCTCGGATGTTGGGACTAGTCACCGAAGTGATGTCTAAGGAACCAAGCATCCCATACCTGCAGTAACAGGGAGACAGAGACAGCTCACTTTATTTCAATTTCAGTCAGTCCGGTTTTTGAAAAGGATAGATCCGATCCAAATTTGCATTTTTATCTACTTATTTTGACACAAAATGTAATACAATTGCATCGAATATTTTATTTGAGATGAAGGATGAGCGGAGAGGAGAAAAATTCTCTCCAGCACCGGGACTCGAACCCGGGTTTTCAGCTCTATATGCTGACGCTTTATCCACTAAGCCACCCCGGATTCCAATTCCGATGCCGGATTGAATCCTCTCAGTTTAATTTTGCAATTCATTTTGAATAATTTTTCAGAAAATTAAATCTTTGTATTGCTCTCAGTTTAAGTTCCACCTCTCAGTTTCCCTTTAGTGATCAGCACTCATGCACTGTGTCACAGATGTGTGACATTGGCACAATGTCCAACACAATATGTGCAGAGGTGCACTCATTACGAGTGACTATGTGGCCGGGATCCGACGGAATGAGCGCCGTTTTAAATCACTAAGTGATTATTTACGCATTTCATATTATTCTGATGTACCGAAGTACATATGATATTTTCCTGTAGGAATTCTGATGAAGGATCAGTGGAGCGGAGAAAAATTCTCTCCGGCACCGGATCCGAACCCGGGTTTTCAGCTCTTCGTGCTGACGCTTTATCCACTAAGCCACACCGGATTTCAGTTCCGACGCCGGATTGAATCCTCTTAGTTTTATTTGAGCATGTTTTACATATTCATTTATACATTTCAACGATATTTTTTTTCTTTTAACGTGGAGAAAGTAGAGTTTATTTAGACATTTTGTTTGGACCGAGTCAACTCAACCCACCTATTCAGTAACTATTAACGTTATAGGCCTAACTAACAAATTACAGATAATATGAAACAATTTAAGTATAGTTCTATATTTAGAATAAATATAAATTTAAAGAGGAAGACAGTGCGATCGAAAAGTCCCTTCGCAGCTCTATTAGTTCTAGTAACCCTATAATATAAGCCTGTAGAAAGTTGGCATTCCCCCATTCATTCCGGTTTGACAACCTCACACCTCCAGTCCATCACATGCTTAGCGGCCAGTGCTGCCACTTGAATTCTCTACCACATACACTTGAATTCTCTACCTAGTGGATTCTCGGCTGCACATGTACTGCGTAGAGACTTCTCGATCGGACTGTAGAAAGACATGAGCACTCGCACATTACTGAAAAGCGCGCCATTAATCAAATGTCGAGCTCATTTTATTTTTCGCATAGGAAACCTTGTTCAAAACTCCATTACATAACCAGAGTTGAAACTTCGGTGAACGAAGACACTTTTGGCGCTAGTTGTTTCAAGTGCTCCGATTTTCCACGCAGTCATTCTACAAGTTCTCTATTTCATCACAATATAAAAGGCTAAGGATTTATATGATTGGATACAATACACATGCTACAAATCATCCGTTGCCAATGTATTAGTAGAGTCAAACATGAACCGAACACATGTAGAAACTTTTATTGCAGACGAATTGCAGCCTTTCACACAACACCAAATTCAAGTAAGTACCTTGGATAGTGATATAAGTCTGCCAGTATCCGTACCATTTTTCAAAACAGTCCTGTAGGCAATTTTTGGTTACTTTCTTCAGAGCACAAAGTCTTCACCTCTTCGACTGAAACAAACCTGCGTTCCTTGAGCAAGTCTTTGACTTTTGAAACAGTAATCAGTACAGGCCGGATTTATACAGGGTGGAAGGTAAGGTAGTACATTAATTGTAGGATGTGATTCCTTAAAATATAACGAACAAAAAAGTCTAATACCATTTTGCTCGTTTTTGCGAGGTTTTTGAAGAAATAATACTTTCATGCCGACATTTCGATCGCGAATTTTACGAATACTGTTTAAAATACGTTTTAATTTCTTGTATAACAACTAAGAGAACGTTTGTTATGTTCACGTTGCAACAGTACCTTAATTAGAAAATTCACAGATTTCAGATTAATCGATTGAAGAAACATTGGAAACATTTATTGTCGAGTCACGTACAGAAGATCTAAAAATCTGGCATCGCTGTCGGGACGGCAGTACATTTGTTTGCTGCCGCCCTCTCCTCACCTGCTGCAAGGTTGAAAGGTAGTTGAACTTAACCCACCCCCTTCAAGTCGCTTACCGCATGGGGTGTGGGGTATTACTCATGCGAAATTGAGACATCTTGCAATTGCCGTCAGCGCTTTCGAAACACTTGTAATTATCTCACTATCCGTAAGTCCTATAATTTGTTTTATTTGACAAAACTTACTCTAAATAATGAGATCTATGGCTCCTGTCAATGTACTACCTTACCTTTCATCCTGTATACACTAAAAGATAAGAATAACTACGAGTGTAGTTGAGTGTTAGTTAAGAGAGTTTTTGAGCCTGGTTGACAAGGCTCCAAAATGTAATAATGGAGAACTTAGTCATAAGTATTAGACAGTGCATCTTGTAAACCACGGTCTGATTTGTAAGTGGTGGTTAGGAGGATTAACTCAGCAATTCTGCTTCAATTGGTTGAGAGAAATCCTCGGAAAAAAAACCAACCAAGAACCAACCAAGATTTGAACCTGAGACCGCTCGTTTCACGATCAGACCTGCTAATCGTTACTCCACAGCGGTGGACACGTTTTTTTATATTACTAAACTATGTGTAACATAACTAAATTTCTGCTACTTACACTGAAGTCATGAAGAACTGGTGTCCTGGAGACACACTCAATTTATAATATCGATCCAGGCTATGATGCTTAAGGAAGGCAAGACTGCTCATAGCATCCCAATTGTAATGGTACTTTGGTGTGTTGTATGATTTGTAATTGTTGACATTATCACTGCTGCAATTAGAGTCCAGCAAGAGCTGTCCCCTGTACCCAAGTCTTTCTTTATAATCTGCAATGAAATATAGTATTTTATTGTAAATATTCAAACAGCGGCATCAGCAGTAGGGTTAATTTATTGTCACAAATGAGCACTACATTATTATTATTATTATTATTATTATTATTATTATTATTATTATTATTATTATTATTATTATTATTATTTTATATAAGCTACGTAGCTATGTAAGCTATTTTCTGCTGAAATCACAATTTTGGCCCAGTCATTTTCATAAAGGCTGGTTCACAATAAATCGGGAATGGAAACGACAACGATAATGAGAACGGAAATATTGTTAAAATAAATGTATTTAAATGTGAACATTCACAATTAATTTTAACGTTCCCGTTCCCGGGATTCGGCAAGCTTCTCGTTAATTGTGAATGCCCACATTTAAATACATTTATTTTAACAATATTTCCGTTTTCGTTCCCGGTTTGTTGTGAACCAGCCTTAACTCATCCAGCATTTGCTCAAATTAGGTTGAGAGAAAACCCTGGAAAAAACCTCAACCAGGTAACTTGCACCGACCGGGAATCGAACCCGGGCCACCTGGTTTTGCGGCCAGACGCACTAACCGTTACTCCACAGGTGTGGACACGGCACTCCAAGTTATAAAAATTGATATTTTTTTTTATTTTATTGGGTTATTTTACGACAATTTATCAACATCTAGGTTATTTAGCGTCTGAATGAAATGAAGGTGATAATGCCGGTGAAATGAGTCCGGGGTCCAGCACCGAAAGTTACACAGCATTTGCTCGTATTGGGTTGAGGGAAAACCCCGGAAAAACCTCAACGAGGTACCTTGCCCCGACCGGGATTCGAACCCGGGCCACCTGGTTTCGCGGCCAGACGTGCTGACCGTTACTCCACAGGTGTGGACAAAAATTGATATTCTAGTTTTCAAATTTTAGTCATTTTTGCGCATTCCTTTCAGTCAATTTCCAGCTTCGCAGGCATAGCCTAAGTTAGAACTGGTTGTGTTAAAGATTTATAATGTAGCTCTTTACGAAACTGTGAATCAAGGAGAATGCACGTAAAATAAGCTAGAAGGTACAGGAGTGCACGTCCTTCCAAGGGTTCTTGGGGCTTACCTGAACATTCATGTGAGTTCCTATCCTAAATGCTATACGTCTCAAGGAAATTAAGTAAATTTTTTCAGGACTTAAAGTTGGAAAGTAACCGTCATTTTAGCAAAAACGATAAAGGAAATAGCCAATCATGTACAGTCATCCGCAATAGCATAGACAAACATTACTGCCATTCCACAGTAGTTACCGTCCAGACGTCGAACCAAGGAAAGAAAGAAGCACCGCCAAAGTCCCAATGCCAGCCGAATATAAATGAACGCCAGAATTTAGAAATTTGAAACATATGCGACTGGGTGGCACATTTCTTCTACGGCTCATCCGGATATTTGTAGGCCTATTAACGCATTAGGTAAATCGTGGAAAAAAAAAAAAAAAAAAAAACACACACACAGGTCTTAGTTTAGCGGATCGAACCAATTCGCTCATGTATAGTGATCTCGCACTTATTGTTCGACTTTGCGATACTAAGCTTAGATGACATAATGATGAAATCTCAATCACTGATTCTGCTCATGGTGAGTACAGATAAATGAAATGGAAATGTAGCCTAATTCTTAAATAAACTTGCACATAATTTCGTAAATACCTACATTTCAGCATTTTACAGATAGAGACTTAAGTCATCATTTTATTCCGGAATATGTATTATATGACTTTCTTGTGTTAAATTGTACCTGGTTTACATGTTTCGACCTTTTATGGGTCATCCTCAAAAACTGGTCGTTGTTGGTCTTGGCGCCTCTTGTTTTGTTTCCTGTGAGGGTGTGTTCGTGTGGTGTAATGTAGAGTCAAAGAGTGTGTGTTCTGAAATTGAGTTGTGTGTTGAGAATTTCGTTGGGGTGTGTTTTCGTGTGTCTGTATATTTCATATTGTTCTAGTGTGTTTAGTTTCTGGCTTTTTGGTTCGATGTGTAGTATTTCCATGTCTGTGTTGATGTCTCTGTGGGTGTGGTTAGCATTTGTGATGTATTCTGCATATGTGGAGGTGTTTTTTAATTTTGTTATGGCTGTGATGTGTTCTTTGTAACGTGTTTGAAATGATCTGCCTGTCTGTCCTTTGTAGAAGTTGTTGCATGTGTTACATTTGAGTTTGTACACGCCTGTATGGTTGTATTTGTTTGTTTGTGTTGTTTGTGTGTTGAGATGTTTTTGTAGAATGTTATTTGTTCTGTATTTGTTCTGTGATTTAATTTCTTGAATGAGGTTGCAATTTTATGTTTGTTTTTGTTTTCGTATGTTAGTGTGATGTATTATTTGTGTTCTTGTGTTTGTGTTGTATTCTTATGTTTTTTGTGATCATGTTTTGTCTTAATCAAGATGTAGGCCTATAACATCATTTTATGTTACGTTGTTTTTAGATATCACATAATATGAAAATTATATCCATCAGTTATAACCTTCCTCATGAAAGGGAAATTCCCTTTATATACATATGTAATAACTAACAAGCAAACATTCTGATGGGGAGCAGATAAAAAGTTACTTTTTTTCACCATGTTAATAATATCAAAAGAAGTGCTTATACAAATTTTGGCCACTCGACCGCAATTACGGGGGCCGGAAAAAATAAGTTCGCCAGGGGCCGTTAACAGAAAGAAAACACAATTTCATTCCAAAAAATTATTGAAGCAGACACAGCAATTGTTGAGTTATTTTTTAACATATTCCCCACCGGAATTGAGACATTTGTTATACCATGGGATCGACAGAGAGGTGCAGACGGCTGTCAAACGCTGGTTCCGAGCCCAGGCGGCTGACTTCTACGACACAAGAATACAAAAATTGATCCTATGTTATGACAAATGTCTCAATTTCAGTGGGGGATATATTGACAAATAGCGCAACAATTGCTGTATTTGTTTCAATAAATCTTTCCATGCAATTTATATTTTTTTCTGTAAATGACCCCAGGGAAAATCACTTTCTAGATGGCCTCGTAATTGCGGTTGAGTGGTCAAAATTTGTATACGTACTTCTTTTGACACTATTAGCATTGTGAAAGAAAAATAATGTAACCTTTTTATAAGACATAATACTGTAGATTCGCCTTAGAAAATCTTTATGATACGTGATACGTCATATATTTAGAAAAATTCATAATTTAAACGTCGCACATAACACTTTTAAATCAGTGGTGAACAAATTTAATGTGTAACCTTACCTTGAGTCATTTTCAGAAGTCGCGAATAGTTGCGTAATTCACGTGGCATATCAGTGTTGAGAACAGAAGTGTAACCTTCACGAATACCTCTGAAGAGGAAGCATTCCGCTCCGAACTTATGGGCTAATTCGAGCCCCTTCTTCAATTGAGCTCCAGCAAAAGCCACAGTTTGAAATTCTGAACTTGTCACCGCTCCATTTCTGTACCTAAAGAATGACATGTTTGAGTCTAATTCGACGGAGTTTCGCAATAATAGACCAACCGACAATTTGAAAAAAATGAGATATTTGCAAAAATCTGTTGATGGCAGGCTAATTTAACTCGGAAAAAAAAATCAAGAATGCGATATATGAATTTTGCTGCTATTTATAAGCATAAAATGCATTTATTTATTTTGCTTTGAAATATTAATTCAACTGCTGGTCTCATCAAAAATCAGTGGCCTTTTTTGGTATTATTTGTGCTGTTTTTTGTAATAGTATGAATGTTATACTACTTCTTGAATAAAATGTTTTATAAAAAGAAACAGATTTATTTCAATGGCCAATATCTCGAAACAGATTTTAGGCGCTTGGTCTCTTATTGCGTAACTCTGTCCAATTAATGGTAATTGTAAACAATAAGATTCTAGTTCATAATGATAGCCTATGTAACATATTCATTCCCCATATACAACATACAATAGTTTAACACGACACGTCCTGGAAATATGATGATACGCAGCTCACTTTAGGTCTATTCATTCCGAGAAAGCTATAGTTGGCAAATTGAATAACATTAAAAATAATCAGCTACCTATATATTTCGTAGTTGGCAATGTATTTGTATTGAAATTCTAGCACTCATTCATTCATAGTGACAACTTCTTAAATTGTGATCAACATTAGTGATCATTGATCACCAATGACAATTATTTATTGGTATTAGCTATGCAGACAAATCTTCATATTGGCAAATTTTAAAGTTATTTTCATATACTTAAATTTAAAGACAGATAGGCCTAATTGTTATTACAATAATAATAATAATAATAATAATAATAATAATAATAATAATAATAATAATAATAATAATATTAAGAGTAAAATGTAGATGTGTTTATTTACATGTAAATCTAAAGATTTAAACAATTAAAATTTACTGTTAAATAATAATAATAATAATAATAATAATAATAATAATAATAATAATAATAATAATAATAAGAAGAAGAAGATTAAAATGTAGATGTGTTTATTTACTTGTAAATCTAAAGATTTAAACAATTACAATTTATTGTTAAATAATAATAATAATAATAATAATAATAATAATAATAATAATACCATATTTAGTCGCGTAATTCACGCCATCGCATATTTCACGCACCCAAATTATTTACTATATAATTTAATAAGTTAATTTCCTCGTATATTTCACGCATTTAATATTCGTGAAATACTGTAACAAGTACATACTGAAACTTGAAGTGATGAGGTGTGTTATGTCGAGGAGCCCTGAATGTACGGTATTTTAAATGCCGTAACGAGAGAGTGCATAGCGGTATTTGGGACCGGACAGTACCTGTTACAGGCGCACCCTTCTCGTCTATGAAAGTCCTTTAAAAATACCGGTATAGGGTATTGACCTCCCCCTACAATTTGAATGGGGGTGGTTTGAAAGCTTTGTGTTGGATCGCATCAGTTGAATTTGAGACTCGAAAAGGGAAACCTGTCAAAAGCCGTCTGTTAAAAGTTTTAACAATGAATGGTAAATCCCGATATTCGAGTCATACTGCGTCCTTCAAATTAAAAGTTACTGCATATGCAGAAACTCATGGCAACAGAGCAGCTGGGCGTGAATTCACAGTTCCAGAATTTAATATTCGCTACTGGAGGAAACAAAAACAAGCTCTTAAGAAACAAATGCATCAAGGAAAGCATTTCGTGGGCTAAAAAGTGGAAAATTCCCTGATCTTGAAGACAAGTTACTAGGATATATAAGGGAACTGCGTAGTTTTGTCATTTTTACCCTTAAAAATACCAGCTTGTGAAATTCCTCGCTTAATTCACGCACCCTTAATTTATAGATCGAAATTGCGGGAAAAAAAGTGCGTGAAATATTCGAGTAAATACGGTAATAATAATAATAATAATAATAATAATAATAATAATAATAATAATAATAATAATAATAAGAGTAAAATGTAGATGTGTTTATTTACATGTAAATCTAAAGATTTAAACAATTACAATTTATTGTTAAATAATAATAATAATAATAATAATAATAATAATAATAATAATAATATAATGATAATATTAAGAGTAAAATGTAGATGTGTTTATTTACATATAAATCTTAAGATTTAAACAACTACAATTTATTGTTAAATAAGACAATTTGAATCCACGGAATGGTTAACAATGAAAGAAAATTGATATAGACCTATTAAGAATTAATATTCTACAAAAGTAATATTTGAAGAAAGATCATATTCTAGAGACGAAAAACAGTTTTTCTGACAATCGGCTTTTGAAAGTAGTCAATGTCTGACAGCCCTTTACAATATGTACACTAAAATACGCTATTTTCACTATTACACTATCATAAAGAATGAATGCCTAAATTGAATAAATATTATTTACACCATTGTACACAATTTACAATATAAGTATGCTATAGTATTATGAAATAAAATACCTTGCATTACAATACACAACACTGTACATAAGCTTAATATTGTAAATAATTTTGGATCAATGTAGGCCTACAGTCTTTATTATGGTGTAGGCCTAAATAGGAAAAATATCGTATTCTAGTGTAGATCGTTTAAATAATATAAATTGTAAATATTAGTGTAATTATTAACGTGATCCATGTTTTGTTATGTCCCATTTTACGAAACAAGAGTAGCGTGAGCCGTCAGTTAAGTACTTCGCTTGCTAGACGCACGCACATTATTCACTTCTAAACTCCAGTAATACTTAATCTTGTAGCCACCTGGGACAAAGTAAGGTCCCTATGATTACCATCCCCAAGCCAGTCTTCTATGTGTACAAAAACGGATGTTTCTTCCGTGGAGGTGACCGCATGTAACAATAATTTCCTTCATCTTAAACTCATTGTTAAATATGCAAGCCATTTGAACAGCGTATAAAGGTATTAATTTTCAAAGTAGGAACCTACTACTTAATATGAAGATGCACAGTCAGCTATGCAAAAAAAAAAAATATGGCACAAAGTAACCCTGATGACGGTACAGATTTCATCCCCAAAATACATTTAAATAATTGATTAAATGGCGATCTTACTCGTGTTAATTATGTAAGCATGTGCGGCTTACAGCTGTTTCGGTGTTGCTTGACACCATCCTCAGAGCCTACTAGATCTCGGCGCTATCTCAACTTCGCTGCCTGTTGTATGGGTGTGTTCGTGTGATGAAGAGTTGTGTCAACTAGTGTGTGTGTTCTGAAATTGATCTGTGTGTTAAGAATTTGATTAGGGTGTGTTTTAGTGTGTCTGTATATTTCATATTGTTCTAGTGTGTTGAGTTTTTGGTTTTTGAGTTGTATGTGTAGGATTTCCATGTCTGTATTTATGTAACTATGTGTGGTTAGCATTAGTTATGTTTTCGGCATATGTAGATGTATTGTGTCCTCTGGTTATTGCTTTAATGTGTTCTTTGTATCGAGTTTGGAATGATCTGCCTGTCTGTCCAAGTAGAATAGGCCTACAAAGAACACATTAAAGCAATAACCAGAGGACACAATAAATCTACATATGCCGAACACATAACTAATGCTAAACACACATACAATAACATAAATATAGACATGGAAATCCTACACATACAACTCAAAAACCAAAAACTCAACACACTAGAAAAATATGAAATATACAGACACACTAAAACACACCCTAATCAAATTCTTAACACACAGATCAATTTCAGAATACACACACTATTTGACACAACTCTTCATCACATGAACGCACCCATACAACAGGCAGCGAAGTTGAGATAGAGCCGAGATCTAGTAGGCTCTGAGGATGGTGTCAAGCAACACCGAAACAGCTGTAAGCCGCACATGCTTACATAATTAACACGAGTAAGATCGCCATTTAATCAATTATTTATATTCAAGTGTTAAAAGTAGTGTACGAAAGATTCAAAATGGAAAATACATTTGTTTACCTGGGATGTGAATGAAGATTGGGAGAAATCCACAAGGGCTTCACTCCAGTCCTCTGTTGTAATTCCAATAGCAGATCAGTCACTTCATCCAGATTGTGAATCGTATCTTCCAGTGTGTCACCTTCAGGAGCAATATCCTGGTCGTACAATGTCCAATACTTGTTTCCTAAATTATGTAAATGAATTTCAATTATATAACGTGGCGACTCTTCCAATGGCAGATATTTGATTAATCATGAATGGCCGAAATACTTGTAGAGTCAGAAAGTACAGAGGAAGCTCTTAAGTTCGACAGAAATCAAGTTCGACATCCTATAGTTCGACTGCTTACGTAGGAGAATTAGACACGCCCCTATACAGGCAATAAGAAATGGGTTTGCCATTTGAATGGGAATTGGTTTTGTGTCTTATAGTGATACTTTTGTTAAAGGAAAACAGAATATTTTATCGATTGGGATATCCATATTGATCACTGATTTTAAATTAATGAACTCCTCTTTTACTATTTGAGAATTGTGTCGTTTGTGAGACGGAACTGTCGAAACACACTGTGATACTAGAAGCGCATACACAAGTTTCGGGGCGGACAGGAAATGCAAGTACAGTACTGTATTCGTTGATGGATAACCAATAAGAATTTGTATTCATTTCACCTGCCACACCCACTACGCTTATTGGATAGAACTTTAAATTCTGTTCTGTCGAACTTAGGAGAGTCCACTGTACCGAAACTTCGGGTGACAACGCCATGCTCTATAGGCAACTTCTCTGGCTTGTCCGTGTGGTATGTGACTTACTCTCCAGGCGTATAGATTCAGTGCGGCTGCGCATGAGAATGGGGAAGACAATCGAAATACAGTGTAGCTCTCAGCTTCGTTTAGTGAAGACGTGTAATACAGTGCAGCTCTCAGCTTCGTTTAGAGAAAACGTGTAGGTATATGTGGTAAAATGAAATTGAAGGAGGAAAGGGGTAACATTAAATTTTGTGTTAATCTCGATAAAACATTTACTGAGACTTTGGCACTCATGCACCAAGTGTATGGAGAAGAAGCAATGGTTCACACCTGTGGAGTAACGGTCAGCGCGTCTGGCTGCGAAACCAGGTGGCCCGGGTTCGAATCCCGGTCGGGGCAAGTTACCTGGTTGAGGTTTTTTCCGGGGTTTTCCCTCAGTCCAATACGAGCAAATGCTGGGTAACTTTCGGTGCTGGACCCCGGACTCATTTCACCGGCATTTCATTCGGACGCTAAATAACCTGAGATGTTGATACAGCGTCATAAAATAACCCAATAAAAATAAAAAGAAGCAATGTCTCTGATCCGAGTGTATGAGTGGCACAAGCGCTTCTCAAGTGACCGTCTTTCAACGGATGATGATCCACATTCAGGAAGACCCCGATCGGCAAGAACGGAAGAAATGATAGCTCAAGATGCACAAGAAAACAGACGAGACCGCAGACAGTCAATAGATGATGTGGCTACTTTGTTAGGCATTTCGCATGGTTCTCCACAATGATTTGAAGGGCAGGGCATAGTTGCGCCCCACGGTCAGATGAGATGCAACAGATAAAAAAGGGTCCCTGTTTTGTGGGCATAGTTGCGCCCCGTTCCCATCAGGTAGAGAAAGGAGCATGGCATAGTTGCGCCCCGATGAAATAGGTAGAGAAAAAGACACTGCGGAAACTCGAGTCTCATAATCAACCAATCTTATTGATTTCTTATTCGATTTAATATTTATTAAAATGAACACAATGAAGTTGGCAGTACTTTATTAACTGTTTTTCTACTTTTATGCATTGATTATCAATAGCCTACTATTGAAATGACACCATGAAGTTGGCAGTACTTTATTAACTGACATAATTATTCAAATAAGTGAGCCGTTGGAATATGGGGCCTTAGCAGTCTTGACATTTTATTAGTGATTTTCACACCGTCTGTGGCGTATAGTGAGGTTAATTTAAAATAAATGTTAAGTTTAGTGAAAAGGGTAAAGAGTTAATAATTCGCAATGGTTCTAAGTTTCAATTTTCGAAACCCTGTACCGTAGGGTTAAGATATCGATGTACAAACAAAAAATGCAGTTCATTTATTATGTGTGATCAATAAAAAAGTGTTATTTTAAATAGAAAAATTGATCATATGCTAGGCCTACCTGATTTTAATGCAGCTATCACTGTAATATTTTTAAGTAATTCATTTATTTCATGACAATCACTTTCGTGTGTACTATGCCCATCGGGACGCAACTATGCCATATCCATTCTGCTACCTGATTTCTTCGGGGCGCAACTATGCCATGTCCCTTCTGCTACCTGATTTCTTCGGGGCGCAACTATGCCATGCCTAGGTCTCCCAATTGACGGCGGGGCGCAACTATGCCATACCGGATTTGAAAATGCAACGTGTGTGTGAGCACGTTGTTCCAAGAAGCCTAACAGATGAGCAGCGGGAACAGCGGCAACTGGTTAGTGGAGACCTGACTGACAGGGTATGAACCTAAGGCGGGGATATGTAGGGGTCCGTTGAGTGAGTGGGTGAGGGGTCTCATGCAGCTGGTGGGCTGGTACACCTCATTATCATCATCCCATAATTCGAGGTGCATAATAAGCCACTGTTGAGCTGACGTGCTGAAGGGTCGTCCTTAACCCGCCCCTAGCCACTCAATACTACTAAGGTCGTTTTAATTAAATGTGAAAGCGATGGACTGAGGATTTCAAAGCGAAATAGAACAAGTGTTTTCCTATCTTCTAGTCACCTGACGTTCGCAACATCAACATTTTTCTTTGCTTTTTCAGGCATTAAATGAACCATGTGACCTGATTAAGATCCGTACAACGAGATATAGGTATTGTGCCTAATGGAATCTGGTAAATAATTCTAAGTATGTATACTCTATTTTATTTCAAGAAGTGCAGTTCGGTGGCTCCTTTGAACACCCACTTACAGATTTATGACTTCCTACACAAAGACCTCTGACAATTACATTCTGTCCCCTCGTTCCAATATTGCACAGTTACCACAATCGTGGTAACCCTCGAAATGAGACAGTGAGACTGACGGGATTCTTGGAATTCGAAAAAGATGCAGCAACTCTGCCTCCACGTGCATTTGACGGGAGCCTGTCAATTCTTCTGAACGAAGGTTGTGATTGGTTACTGACAGGAGAAGACAAGATATCCGTCACAGGTAGGAAGACATTTATTTATGACAACCAATTAGTGGGGGACAGTAGAAGGTCTGTCGGCAAAGTCCTTTCTATGAATCTGCACTCCATGAAATAAAATACAGTATACCTAGGTAAATAAAGGGAAATATCGGGAACAAATGAATAATAAATAAATAAATGATAACTGTGCTTGTATAAATGACTGAATGAATCGATTAATAAATGAATCAATAAATGAATTAATGAACGAATGAATGAATAAATAAGTGATTATATAAATGAATAAACAAACATACAAATAAATTTGGGGGGGGAGTGCCCGATTGCCATTCGGTCACCCATAACGTCGACTATCACTTAAGATTCTACCATAAATATCAGTTTTATCTCTTTAGTGTTTTTAACATTATTATTTATAGTGAACTTTCAGCAGGTATTAAAAAATGGTTGCCACATAAAGCATCCAGAAATCAAAAGACACGAAAAATTAGGCAAACAATAAGTGAAGCAATTTCTGGAAATTCTCAAAGAAATTAAAGGGTTCAGATCCATAGTGGGCCAAGCGCCATTTATTAAAGACGGAGAAAGCAAGGGTTAAAGTGAAGTGAATACCATATTTTAATGAAGATTGACATATCATTTAGTTTTAATGTGTATACTTTATATTATTTGTTATATGTTTCCATTGAATTATGGTAAAAACTTCATTTTAACCCATGTTTTCTACGGTTTTAGTAAATGGCGTTTAGCCCACTATGGTTCTGAACCCTTCAATTATGCCCATATACCCATAGAAGTTACACAGAAACATGGATTAGTTTTTTTTTAACTACACATAAACGAAACGCATGCGCACAACACACACATCCAAGTCAGTACTCTAAAATAAACTTACCAAGTTTAGAAAAGAACTCAAAAGCAGCTCTCAATCTACGCTTGTAGTTTTCAATTGAATTTGAACCATCATCCCATGTCCTATGAAAGGTTGGCTGGCCATACAAGTCTGTCCCTGTATTCAGGAAGATAAATTCATTTTTAAAATTTTTAAATACTATTTTCCATGTAAAGTTTCACTGTAAATTAAAAACCTGAGATACTCAAGGCTAATAAAGACATTTCTTTGAAGAAGAAATAAATTATTTCGATAGAAAGGAATGGTTCAAACAAATACAATTGTATTGAAACATAAACCTTAACTCTACCAAATCTATGTGTCCTCGGTAAACTATTGATTACCATGTTTGCTTTAGGAGCTGAAGAACTTGAGTTCTACCCCGAACAACAACTTAACAGTACGTTAACACAAATTGAACATAATTAATATAAATTGAGATAAACCTAATAATTTTCTTAAGGTACGTTTACATCAAGGAGCAATGTGCAACTTGCAGGATGCCTCATATTTTCCTTGCCTATATAGCTACATATTCCATTAATCAGACTTAAGATGCATACAAACAATTGTTCTTCCTCTGACACATATCGACAAGTGAGATGTACTGCCTGATAATAGATAATAAATATCAGCCAGAACCTCAATCGGAGGTAACATGATATTATGACCCTATAAACAATATGAATATTAAGTTAAAATATTCATCTTAAAAATATTTTCATATAACTTACCCATATAGCAAAAGGCATGCGAAAAGGACACAGATGGCCGAAGCCATTCCTCCATTGTTCTACCATGTATACGCTCAGATGCATTATAATAACGAAAACACAGTGTGTCTTCTGGACCAGCATCTGGACGGTAGTCTACACGACTCATTCCTAACAAAAGAAACAAAACAATAACAGTATATCATTAATAAATTATTACAGTACCATGTAGACTAAGTTATTGTAGAAAACGCAGCATAGAATATTAATTAAGGAGCCTTAAGTAGTATGAATATTAATTAGGTTAAGCATGTGCATGTTGTCCAAGACATGTCTATAATTAAGTAGCACAGAGAGATAAACAATTGCAATTTTCACTAATAAACAAATAAGTACCTGTATTCACGATATCTCAAACAAACATTGATGTCAATGCCAATATCGAGACATGCTCTTAATTTCAAATTATTGAAATTTGAGTTTAATAGATAGAAATATAACAAATATTCTATGCCATTTACGACACATTTTCTTATTAAGAATTTTAATGGTAACTAATAAAATTGATATTTCAAGTAATGTCCTGTAAAATAAATTATGCGCACTCAATTGTGATAATTTGATCGCAATTAATTATATTTTCATTTGAGGTGGAAAAAGTAATCTGAACCGGACACGATTTTAACTTTAAATGAAAGTCTACCATATTCTACGAGTAAATCAATGGTGGCGAAAATGAAACACTCTCCTATTCATTCGAACGCAACCCGTGAAGCAGCAGAGTGAGGTAGTCAAGGAGGGAAGGAGATGAAAGGCTACAGCAAAAACGTTCTCTGTCAGTGGAGGATTTCTAAATTTTTTGTAAATATAATACGCATATTGGAAATTATCCAATGTCTAGAACTGTTCGCAGCTGTTCTCTAAAACAACTCAAATAATAACAATAATTTTTTACATATTTTATTAGTATTTCACATATTACAATAATATTAAACTCTCGTTTTTTTAAAGCAGAAAAATAGTCTTTTGTCCACTAATAGCGTTGCCTTTAATCTACAGACTAGATGCCACTCGCTTCCGTATCTCAAGTCACATTGACGTACAGACCGATTATTTAGTCCTGACAGCTCAGCGACGCGAAAGATGGGCAGTAATAGGAGTAGTGGGGAGATCCGGAATAGAGATAAGGGCGAGCAGTCAGTAAAGGAATGCAGTACAGCTTAATTGTACTAGAAACATACCGCTCTACCACACGCATGACATCCGATCGCTTCGAAGACAAGCGAGTGACTAACCCAAACACCCCTTGGACTCGCCTGACTCAGGCGCACATCTCCGGCGACTGTCAGGACTAAATAATCGTACTGTAATCGGTCTTGACTTATTCAGCGGGCCCGCGTCGAGATTGCTAAAGACGGCCATTTTCTCCGCGCTCCTAACGCATCTGGTCCGACCGGTTTGTATAGATAGGCTATTGTTAAGAAGCGATATCTGTCCTTTTGCCTATTATAAATAAATCATTAACATAGCTCTTATAGCCTAGTTTCCGTGGAGTAAGCACTTTTTGGAACATCCGAAACTCTGTACGTAGGCCTACGTGGGAAGGACGTAGGCCTACAGTCCATGAACAATAGGGTTGTGATTGACATTACCTATTACCTCGTGGCACCAGAGCACAGTGTTATCATACCTCCTTTTACTCGCTGTCGGCCTCCAATTGCGCAGCATCTAAATTCTTTTCTTTATCACTAGACCTAATCACTTTTCACTGTCTTCGGATAACTGCTGAGATAGTTGGATGATATGAGTATGAAAACTTAACGTAGGGGCTATTCCTTCTCAAATCGACCGAAATAGAGAGAAAATTGACCTTGCAATTTTTAAATACAATGAAACTTTTTCTGTCCGTAGACAACTGTGATATAATGCTTTGTGCAAAGTTTGAGGCATCAGAACTTAATACTTTTTAAATTAATAATATTTAAATTTATCGTATTTTCATAAAATCAGCAACTTTAAACTGTTGTGGCTCCGAAACCCTTTCACCTAATGATCAAAATCATGGTTTATTTTGAATGCTGAGAAGTTAAAGTTTATATTGACATGTAAACAGTTTTTCTTACTTTTTATGGAAATGGAGAAATTTAGATTTTTCTTCATTAAGACGCCTTTGGCCACGAAAAAATATTTTAAAATATATAGTTAGATTCCGCATTGAAAGTACAAATAAACTCATATTTTTTACTGGTGCACCGTTGATAAGAAAGTATTGAAAATATCAAATAAAGAAAATAAATAGTACGCGCGTGAACTAACCAGCTGACTGTGAGACGGGAGGTAGTCGAGACAAGCAAGGCCAGGAGACAAACACGTGATGTGTCGTCTAGCAGTCATGGCTGGGCTAGCTTTATCACAAGTTTTCATAAACACAGGCGTAAAATGACTCCCAATGCTCTCTTATCTTCAGCTCTCGGCCAGTGCGTGCGGTACTGCGCCGTTCAAGTCTAGGCGTGTGAAAATAATTTATTTAATATCTTCTAAACTTACTGCCAAGCCACTAAGCAAACAATGCCGAATCCCTCTTAATAATGCAAGATTTTTTCTCAATATTTTTTTTACATTTTTACAAATGGCCAAAAAGCCTAAAAGCAAGTAAAATCAGATTATCTGTCTCTCTATGTACAATAAAAATAAGGATTACTTCTTAACATAACCTACCAAATGTCAGCTTCAAAATAAGCTCTCGTTCAATGTTCTGCAGTAAATGGTTCCAGAGTTCTGAGCGCTGAAAGAGGCTTGTTTTCATAAAATACGCTAAATTTGTCGCTCAATAATACGAAAACAGTTTGACTTTCGATAATATATTTTTGAAAATGCACTCCCCTCAGCACCTTGTATAAGTAGGGAAAAAAATAGAGTATAAAAAATGCGAGGTTCTTTACTGATCGATTTCATATGCAATAGCCCATAGGCCTATTACGTTGCTGAACTGTGACCAAAACAGAGCACAATTCACTGCGTTTGGACGATCTGATATTACCTATGAACTGTGACAAGCTGAGTGCTTGATCCCTTGCGTCATCTCTGGGCCATGAATTGTGATTTAATGAAGTGACATAGAGCCTCCACAGGTTCGCTCACGTAGTATCAATCATGACCTTATTTCTCATGAACTGTAGTCGTAACACTTGTCCGAGCGTAACTGCGCATGTGTTCTCTGATTCCGAGTTTTACAAGCGGCGTGACCGAAGTCCGTACACGGCAACACAGCACTGCTCCTACTAGATACCAGAGCTCTACACAGACTCGGGTCAAACCCGCGAGCCTGGTTCGGTTTGAAATTCATCTATGCTGTCGGGTTCGGGCCTTAAAGAAACACAATAGTAATATGCGTTACAAGAGCGGTATGTTGAAGTTTTCATGTTCGAGGAAAAGTTTGAAAAAGCGAAACGTAGTTGAGCTTTTTTAATTTCCGAGAATTGAAAGAAAACATACCGCTCGTGTATCGTACATTATTTTGTGTGAAGATCGTTTATTACATACCTGAAAGAGGAATTTCTAATTATTGGCAATGAAATCTCCATCTTGGTTTCTGTTCAATGACGGCAAATTTCCAAAACAAAAATAGACTATCTATCTTCAACACTGTTGCTTTAAAATGTTTTCTGTGTTTACTATACTCCAGCAGGCCGTGATATACGTCTGTCTTTTTTTTCCCCCAGTCTATGATGAGTCTGGAATCTTGTTGATTTTTTCACGACTTCCTTAATGTTACTTGCATCACGAATGCAGTAACTTTAGTGGAGTTGTAGAGTTTACTTAATTTTTGCAAATATTTAAAAACAATAATTAACAGTGCAATTTAGGTGAAATTGCAGTAGTAAGTTTCCAATTTATAATTATTACTATATTGAACGTATCTAAAAATAATATGTTAAAAGCCTAAAGCAATAAAATCAATATGTTACTTCAGCGGTAAGAAGAGGGAAATTGTTATGTGTGTTAGGTTGGGAATACTGAATGTGGAATTTTAGACTTTCCGGGGATTGGTTTTGTGCGGAAACCAAGCAAATACGCACGATCTCGCACAAATCATTTTTCCCCTCGAATTATATAGCCTATAGGCGTACTGATTAAAAATAATACGAAGATTTTAATGCATGCACGATTATGTAGATGTCTACCCGACATCCATCCAGAAGAGTACGTAGACTACCAATATCGTAAGTTATTGTTTATACTTTTTTTTTAAGATGGAACATGACAGTTAAGCGGCCGAGCTTGGAACTACAGTGCTATGTTGCCAATATGGACTACCACACTGCCAGCTGATGGAAGCTAGCAATTGACGTTAAGATGGCTGACGTTAAAACATTCATTGATAATTGACGCAAAGGTAAGAAAACAATACAAAAATCGACAGAGATCAAAGACGAAATGTACCAATGCTAACATTCTGTGCACAATAATGTCGCCAAGAGAGCTATTAAGCACTCGCCACATGAGAACGGTAAGTTTGTTACCATAGCAACAGGCCTACCACGCTATGTGACATTCAGCTGTTTTTCCGATCGCAACGCTCCTGTCATGTCCCATCTTTCAAAAAAACAAGTATAGAGCTCTGCACTGGCTCGGTTCAAACCCGCGAGCCTGGCTTGGGTTGAAATTCATCTATGCTGTCGGGTTCGGGCCTTAAAGAAATACAAATCATTTTCCCCGCGAATTATATAGCCTATAGGCCTACTGATTAAAAATAATACGAAGATTTTAATGCATGCACGATTAGATGTCTACCCGACATCCATCCAGAAGAATAGCCTACGTAGACTACCAATATCGTAAGTTATTGTTTATACGGTACTTCTCTTTTTGAAAGATGGGAAATGACAGTTAAGCGGCCGAGTTTGGAACTACAGTGCTACGTTGCCAATATGGACTACCACACTGCCAGCTGATGGAAGCTAGCAATTGCAAAGACGTTTTATAGTTTAACCAGCAATTGACGTTAAGATGGCTGACGTTAAAACATTCATTGACAATTGATGCAAAGGTAAGAAAACAATACAAAAATCGACAGGGATCAAAGACGAAATGTACCAATGCTAACATTCTGTGCACAATAAATGTCGCCAAGAGAGCTATTAAGCACTCGCCACGTGGGAACGCTAAGTTTGGCAACTCAATCGTTGTTACCATAGCAACAGGCCAAAGAGTTTGTAATACGAACTCTTTGCGACAGGCCTACCACGCTATGTGACATTCAGCTGTTTTTCCGATCGCAACGTTCCTGTCATGTCCCATCTTTCAAAAAAACGAGTATAGTAATCAGGCATACCCAAACGTAGCCCGCCGGCCGGGCTTGCGCTACACTGCGCGCATTTCTGTAGCACGCGTTCCGGCCAACGAGTTAGAAAGAGATTCTTCTAGCTCGCTGGTTCCGGCTGATGTATCCCTTCATTTTCACCCAGTCTTCAACTGCTCAGGTAGCTTGCCCAGTTCTTCAAGGGGTATACAGACTGCGTTACAGATGGCTCTTCGAATATACGCAGTAGTCATTAATTTTGTGGACTGCGCCTGGAGTGTAGGCGAAAAGTAGAATCCAGGTGTCGTACCAGTTGCCACGCAACACGGCGTTCACTATCCTCCCTCAAAATAATCGCCGTTGCCGCTATGCACGTCTGCTAATGTTTGGTACACTTGCTGCTGGAAGCATTCCTCAAACAAATTGGCAGGAAAGTCCCATACGGCTTCTCTTGTGGCAGTCATGACTTCCTCGGCCGAATGAAATTTACGCCCACATAGCTTTTAATTTCAAACGGGGAAAGAAGAAGAAATCGCATGGTGCGAGATCAGGTGAATACGGAGGATGTGGCAGAACGATGACCTGTTACTTTAAGGGGAGAGGATGGTATTTTTTAAAACTATTTTCCTATTTGGTGTAAAATATTAATTTTTTTATGTAGAGAGCTCATATCTGTGGCAACTCAACCAAATAAAAATATTTAAAAAAATATTTGGGGGCCCAAATTTGAAAAAAAAGATATACCAATGCAGGATATATCTAAACCGATATATCTAAACCGTTTTTAAAGATAGATTCAAACAGTTTTTTTTGCAATTTATTTGCGAAAGCATGTTCTGCAAACTATCTGTAACAGAATTTTGATATTAGTCCCTACGGTTGTAAAATAAACAATTAAAATTTAATAACACTACCTTTCTTGCAAACAAACGGACGTATTTTTAAAATGAAATCAATTAACAAAATTCTGTTACAGAGAAAAGTTTTTTAATAGTCTAAAGAATGTGTGTTCTAAATTTCATCCATGTATCTTTTAATAGTTCAGAAATTATATCCATTTTTGTCTGGCAATGTAGCAAAAAAAAAATTAAGTTACTGGAAACCGATAAAAGAAGGCGTGTGATTTAAAAATCCATAGCGCAGGAAGTTTAAAAATGACGTCTCAACATCCGATAAGGGCACAAATACCCACAAAATGTTATGCAATGCATTCCACACATATCAAAGGGTATTTTAAGATTTTTTTTTAAATTTAATTTACTGGAAACAACAATAAAAAATATCCATAACGCAGGAAGTGTAAAAATGGCGACTCAACATCCGATAAGGGCACAAATACCCACAAAATATTATGCTATGCATTCCACACATATCACAGAATATTTTAAAGATTTTTTTTTGAAAATTTACTCATTTTTCACCAAAAAATACCATCCTCTCCCCTTAGAAGTTCTTCTTGGACAAACAGAGTGCTGTGCAGGGTGTTGTGGTGTAGCAACAGCCAATTCTTCTTACTCCAAAGCTCAGAACGCTTACGAGGAATTGAATCGCGTAGACGGCGAAAGATCTCTTTGTAGCGGGTCTTGTTTACAGTTACTCCGTCTGGTATGAATTTCATGTAAACTATTCCCAATGAGTTAAAGAACAGTTCAAGCATCACCTTGCCTTTAACCTGTCTTGTCGCGGGTTTTTTCGTCATGGCGATAATCCCGATTTCCAGATGGCGATTGTCGCTTCAGTTGCGGATCGTAAAGAAAACACCATGTTTCGTCTCCTGTTATGATCCGGTTGAGAAACTTCGGATCATCGTCAGCACTACCGATGAGGTCACCGCAAATCGTCATGCGATCGTCACGTGGTCTTGCGTCAGGACGCGTGGCACACTGTGTTGGGTACCACGCGACATGTTCAGGTCATCAGACAGAATCTTGTGGCACGTACCATGGCTGGTCCCTGCTGGTGTTGCGAGATCGTCTACCGATTGGGAGCGGTTGGCACTTACCAACATTGCAACTTCTTCGATCTTGCGTTCAGTTTGGACCGTTTGTGGCCGACTACATCCTCCTCGTCATCCTCCAAGTTGTTTCTCCCCTTTGGAAAACGTTGATGACACTTAAACACAGCAATACGGCCCAAGGCGTCGTCATTGCTTCATCATCTGAAACGTTTCGGTAGTGGATTTACCTGATTTTTGGTAGAACTTGATGTTGGCCGTTGCTCAACTGCGACATTTTCGAGTTCTGAAGCGCACATTAAAATCAACTTCACAACAGAGACCGTCCACACTTTACGAGATGATCTCTGCGAGGGGGAATGGTCCTTGCGGGGTAAGAGACGAGGGTAAGGAAATGTACCATAACTCAGCGCGTCTGAAAGAGCAGGTAGATGAGGGGGTGGCATTGACTGGCTGGGACAAAGTTCAGTGACACTCGACCTGAAAACGTTGGTTTTGCAAACTATGCAAGCATTTTAGTTACTGTTGAGATTTTATTGTATGGTGTTGGTGATGTGAATATTGTTGATAACAAATGTAGTTTATATTAAAACATTCTTAAGTCAGATTTTAATTTCTTAATTTAACTTAAATATCGTGTCAGATTGGCTGCATTACGCGTTAATTAGGCAATTATCTTAAATTAGTAATTTAGTTAGACAATGAGTTATGAATTTTAGTCAGTGAAATATTTAGTTAAGTAGTTTTAAAGCGAAGTAGAGTTCTGTTTGATTTCAATAGTGTCAGATATCAGTTATCATAATGTTTACAAAGCGTAAAAATGGAAAAAACTATACATAGTGAAGCACGAAAAAGTACAGCGAATGTAATAAAGATGTGTGATGAAGAAGCAAGGCAGAAGAGATTATTGTGTCCTTTGATGAATGCTACAGAAAGGGCTGCTAAATACGCAGGTATTTATTTACTTTTTGTAATTCAATATTAATTTCATTTACAATGACTTAATAATATTCTCATAATGTCAACATTAAATTATTGAAACTTACAATAACTTCAGTTAACCATGGGCGTGACTTCGAGAGGGGAACAAATTTAAAACTTTAGTTAGCTCAAAAGTATACATGAAGTTTTAATATTTCATTTAAATAACATGCAGCATTATACTCGTAAAAATTTTAATTTCTATATATTAAAAAAAATCTTAATAAATTTTACGACGCTATGTCAACATCTCAGGTTATTTAGCGTCTGAATGAGATGAAGATGGTAATGCCAGTGAAATAAGTCCGGGTCCAGCACTGATAGTTACCCAGCATTTCTTCATATTGGGTTGAGGGAAAACCCCGGAAAAAACCTCAACCAGGTAACTTGCTCCGACCTGGATTCGAACCCGAGTCACCTGCTTTCGCGGCCAGTGCGCTAACCATTACTCCACAGGTATGGACTATGCAGTGCACGTTATTTTATTATTATTATTATTATTATTATTATTATTATTATTATTATTATTATTATTATTAGGCGGCCGGGTAGCTCAGTTGGTAGAGCAGCTAGCTACGGACCGGAAGGTCCGGGGTTCGATCCCAGGTGGTGACAGGATTTTTTTCAGAACGGCCCCGAGGTTCACTCAGCCTCCTATAAAATTGAGTACCGGGTCTTTCCCTGGGGTAAAAGGCGGTCAGAGCGTGGTGCCGACCACACCACCTCATTCTAGTGCCGAGGTCATGGAAAGCATGGGGCTCAACCTCCATGCCCCCCACGTGCCTTCATGGCATGTTACGGGGATACCTTTTATTATTATTATTATTATTATTATTATTATTATTATTATTATTATTATTAGTTACTATATTGTAAACTAGAAATATAATATTTACATTGACTGGTATGGTATAACACTGTCACTGAATAATTGCTTTCCGTAATTAACTTAATTATAGATATTAAATGTATAATATGTAGCCTGTATGAATTAATAATCCGGATACAACGTTAATGTTTTACTGAGGGATAGTGTTTTCACTGTAGTTAATAGCGAAAATTTAGAGTACACAAACCCGGTTCTGTCTCGATGTTTGGTTGTGAGAGTGGGGGAAAACCTTGCATTCCTTGCTCGGATCATCTCGTGAAATGTGGACAGTAGTTCTGCTTACACTGTCGCCACACAACTGCCTCGTGCCGGGACGAGAGAATAACTGACACGGCACCATACCGCGGTGACATATATCCGCTCTAGTGCACCACAGCGACAATATCTGCCCAGTCCACGAACATAATGACTATGGTATACAAACAAAATATAGACCTACAAAATTTAAGGGGAAATGGGTTTTAATGTTTCTCAGTTAGGAACATGGAGGTGATGCGCGTTGTTTGGTTTGTAAGAAACACCTCATAGGCAGGAAGAATAGTTGGAAACGCCACTACGACTTCCACCATGAAGCTCAATAGTAAATTGCCAAAGAGAACAGACGACACTGTTGCTAACAATTGTGAGCAAACGTATGTTTGTAATATTTTAATGTAAATATTTCGTTGTTTATACTTTTCTAATGACTTAGCTGTTCGTATAGAAATGCAGTATTACTAACTTGTATTGATTGATTGATTAATTCATTTAGTGTTCTGCCCAAAGGCAGGTCTTTCACTGCAAACCCAGCTTTCTCCAATCTTTCCTATTTTCTGCCTTCCTCTTTGTTTCCTCATATCCATATATCTTAATGTCGTCTAGCTATCATCTGATATCTTCTTCTACCCCGAACTCTCCTTCTGTTCACCATTCCTTTCAGTGTATCCTTCAGAAGGCAGTTTTATTGTACGGCATTTAGCATACTCAATTTAACCTACTGCAGTTTTTATAAGAGAACACTTTCAGTATTATATTATTAATTGATATATTATTAATTTTAAGATAAATTTCCATATAGTACCGGGACTCGAACCCGGGTCTCCTGATTGATACTCATATATCCATTGATATTGCGGAACAATTTCCATAGGATATTAACAATAACATTCATTTTCGTCGGCCTGAGTAGCCTAGTCGGTATAGCGCTGGCCTTTTGTGCTCGAAGTTGCGGGTTCGATCCCGGCCCAGGTCGATGGCATTTAAGTGTGCTTAAGGGGATGCGCTACTGAAAAGTGACAGTTTTTGAAGAAATTACATGTTTTTTTTTATTCTACTCTTCATATGCAAAATTCCAATGCTCCATTACCACAACCTGTGTTTCAGCTATAATATGCACTATAAAAAACATAGAAAACTCTTGTTTTAGATTCCCAAAAACGGTTTCCAAAATAAACGTGTTATTTTCAAATTTTATTTTTAAAAGAGTTATTTCTTTACTTAGATCATTGAAATTTTCCTGATTAATTCATAACCATGACCATAATATGCTGTTAAAATTTCAATACATTATCTCTTAAAATGTAGAAATTAGAAAATTCAGTAGTGCATCCCCTTAAATGCGACAAGCTCATGTCAGTAGATTTACTGGCATGTAAAAGAACTCCCGCGGGACAAAATTCTGGCACACCGGCGACGCTGATATAATCTCGGCAGTTGCGAGCGTCGTTAAATAAACCATAATTTAATTTCTTCACTTTCAGTGTTGCAATGAAGCCATAGTTACCTTAATTTGGTATATTAGTTGTTTTCTACTAATCTTCACTAAAATGGCGTGTAAATTGATGCGTACTTCTAGGTCCGGTTTCCAGTTGTCTTATGCAGGGAATTTGTATTAAGACAAAGAACTAACAATAATAACGGACGCACATTGGATGCAGGGAGGAGGATAAAGGATCCACATAGAAAGCATTAGGCCTACACCAGAGTAAATAGGCAGCTAAAGAATATTTCACTGAATTACCAAAAATACAAGCAAAATAACAGAATTCTAGATTACGGTATTTAAGTGCTTAAAGTCATAATTTTAATAATATATGAGTAATATACTACTGTGTTTGTATTTCGGACCATATTAAATCATTCTATGTCTGTTTGCTAAGGTATACCAAATTTATTAAATTCATTCTATTTCTCTTTGTTATTGTACACCAAATCTTTGTGAATGAACATGTAGTATGCCAAATATAAGATGTCTCACAATTTTGAGTATGTCAAATGTCCGTATGCCAAGTCACTTGAAATGGTACTAACACATTGTAATAATGCTATGCCATTTTCTTCACTTATGATTCAACACGTTTTCTAGCAAGTCTTTAAATTATTTATCAATTATCTCTAAAGTTATGTTAAATTAAACTACCTGGAAAGAATTCATTGCTATCTAAATTCTTGTTGATTTCCCGTGTAGTCTTCTGTCTTTTGTTGATTGCTTGACTGTAGAGAGACATGATGTTTTGAATACTGAACTCGTTAACTTTCTTGGCTTGTCTGAATGTAATGCAAGCTATCGTAGTTTACAACAAACAACACACATGAAAATCAACAGTGGAACGGAAGTTTCATATTACTTGTCTTTGTATTACATTATGTTTATGAAAGAATGGTATAAGGGATATAAGAACCACTAGGTTTACTGACACTGTCTGCATCGAATACACATTGCATGATTTTAATAAATAAACCGGTATTAAGAAGAATGGAAATCATGATCATAAACACTGAATGATATCTGTAGTTGGGCTATTTTTATTTCAATAAGTTACTGGCAACCAAAAATATTTCAAAGGTATTTTCTTCTAATTAAACAATAATATTACGGTACTGGTACTCTTAAAGTTAAGTAGGCTAAATGACCAGTAGATTGCAGAAATCACAACTGTAACACTAGAAATATTATGATTCATTGTCATGATATGATGTATGTATTAATGATTTTCTATAATACTATTTACAAAGAGATTCAATAATCCTCGGTGTTCTATTGTTTGCAATTGGATCCGAACTTTGGAAGTTCGAACTCAGCAAAGAATGATGAATTTTAAGAATGATAAAAACCCTTTGCATGGCTTTCTTTGAAAGAGAAGTAAAGCTGAAAATCCAGTGTCGTAGATTCGCGACACGCAAATGAATCCTGTTCCTGTTAGAGGGCTCTGGCAAAATTTTCCGATCATTTTTCGTCCACATCAAAAAGGGAGGTAGGGTAGCACAATATATCCGTAACACCAATGTTCTGACAGAAAATCAAGACTAAATTCAATCAACGCTTGTTAAAGGTCCCATTCTACCTATTCTATTTCATACTATCTATTCTACTCTATCTTTACAGTATATTTCATCTATTCTATTAGATCCATTGTATTTATGCTATTTATTCCAAAACTTTGTGGACTTGTTAAAGATCGTGCAGGACTGAATTAATTCCGCTTTACTTCCTTGATGAATTATTATTATTATTATTATTATCATCATTATCATTATATTATTATCGGATAACGAATATAAATTACAAATAGCAGCACATAAACTGAACAAAGTCATACAATATTATGGATGACAGTTTTAACTGAAAAAAAGACGGTATTTATAGTATTTTCAGTAAGAAGTAAAATAATTATTAATAATAAAATCAATGCGCAAACCAACTCATTTAACTATTTAGGATGTTTACTATCTTATGATAATGAAAAAGATATTCAAAATAAAGTCTCAAAGTTCCTAAAAATAACAGAACTCATAAATAATATTTTTAAATTTACAACATTTTCAAGAACTAGAACAAAAATTTATTACAACACTTTGGCACTTCTAATGTCAATGTAAGGCAGTGAGATATAGACTCTAAAAACATCTGATAAATCAAGAATTAGAGTGGCTGAAATGAAGTTCATGAGAAAAACTGTGCAATATACTGTTAAATAATAAGACTAATGAAGAAATTTTGAATGAACTAAAAGTTACATCAGTACTGGATAAAGTACAAAAATAACTGGTTTGAACACATCCAATGGATGCCATGAGATCGTTTCCCAAAGATAGATAATTTGTATAAACAAAAGCCGCCCTAAATAAGGGTTCGATAGATCGGCCTACTAATCAATTCATAAAGAATAATAAGTAAACAAAACAATTTTGTGACACTTGGAAAGGAAAAAAAAAAAAAAAAACATTAAGATAAGAAAACGTAGGAAATCATTTACAATAAAAATTTTGTTGGGTAAATGAATTGGTTGTAATGAAAAATTACCAACCTTGGGAAACAAGACATCAGGAATGACCACTGAAACAACTAAGACTGGGACGGATCAACCATTTGGTCCAAATCTGTGAAAAGTGTTATGATGATGATTATTGTTGTTTATGCATTAAAGATTCACAGATAGAAACCTAGCATCACTTTTACCTCATGTCAGAGGAAGAGTCCATCTAATATACAGCACCAGTACATTCTATCTATTATTACGGACTGGGACTGTCCTTGCATGGAGGCTGTTTCAGGTGGGCCTACTGTACTATCTGGAACAGAATGATCTGCATGCATTAAGGCCCCTCTGTGCCACAGATTTTCTGTGTGCCACTTCCAAACTCCCCTACAGCCTACATGATTCTTTTACCTTTCTGTGTAGGTCTCACCACGATCTCTCAATCCATCCTACAAGCTACCATGAGCCCAGGGGAGAGCCCACAGTACATAGCACTACCACCAGCAACTAACAACCACATATCAATGGAGTCAAAGTTCGGTGGCAGCCCACAGAAAACTCTACATCGGAGCAAGCCCGAAATAAAGGAAAGAAATGGAGATGATAATGATAAAAGGAAGTGTAATTATGATGGTGAAATCAGTGCGACATTCAATGCTGAGAGTTAACCAGCAATACAGTACTCATATACTGTGCTAAGAATGTGCAGCCCCATTTTTTACACATGGGCTACATGGGCCCAGGATGGCAAAACTGAGTAAATAAGTTTGAGCTGAAAATACATCTTTGATACTTTCCTACTGCATAGACACCTACTTTAGATAGCAGCACATGTTAAATTGTTGTTATATGCTAGTGCCACTTATTTTTACAGTTTGACTCCTAAATATATGAGACTTGCATAAGAAAGTTGGTTGGGGGGGGGGGGCAATTTTTTCTTGGGCCCACGAGAGTAGCACTACCTAAATACAGGTCTGAGAACGTACATATTTGTAAAACTTTTTAATTGACTTCTGAATATATCAGAATTAACAGATGTAAGACATTAAATGTTTGCAATATTTGGATAATTCGTCATGCAAGTTTCGATATCACAAATAAATGATCAGTTCTGACACTGAATTGAGAGTGATTACTATTTTTGTAACACTCTTGTTCTTTAAAAAGTCCTATGAAATAATATATACCGTATGTGAGAAGATGTCGCATAATATGTTATGTGAGGATACATATGTATACATTTCATTACTCACAAAAGAATATCCACTTGTCACTATTATGCTAAACACAAAAACCGGAACTTGCAATGAACCTGTAGTAACTTGATAAAGAATCATATATATTACACGTATATCTTGTGTAACAACAATTATTAAGAAAAAGTGGTGTGTTCCACATAATGAATACATTAGCTCATATACAGGGTGATTCAATATTATCACAAACTAATGCAAGTGACTGTGGATGTCAAAAGAAGGTTATTGAGAAAGATAAAGTAGCCACCACGTGGTAGACAAAGATGTCGAAAGAATTCGTGAATGCTAGAATTTCGTTAGTCGCGACAATACGGTATATTCTAAGAGAACAAATAACTCAACAAAATATAAAGAGTTGAAAAAACGAAAAGAAAACGGATAAAGAGATTGTTTCTTTCGATAAGTCACTAGTGCAAGAGTTGCCACGTATCATTACAACAGCAACTTCATCCGCTACTCTCTTATTTGCCAAGCATCCGAAGATGCTATGGTACAATGCAGTGAAGAAATATGTTCTGTGTTAATAGCCTTTAATAAAGAGGAATTGAATGTCAGTATTAGAGTGTGTCTATCTAACCTAGTGCTTCAGCACAGCATTTATTATTTATTACATATTTTAACTGTGGATTTTGTATGCAATGTCCTTATGTAAGTATCCATATATGAAGGTGTGTGTGTGTGTGTCTAATGCCTACCCACTTCACTTTGCGTGATTCTGATTCCGCATACTGCGGATAGATGGCAGGATTGTGACCCATTTTCAAACTGCACACCACTTCAGCAGGCCACATTATGCATGAGGTGTATCTGTGAAGAGTTATGTCGTGTACTAGGGTGAGTGTATGTTAAGTGTTCGTATAAGTGTAGTGTAGGGAATGGGTGAGGATGATGATGAAGGTAAGGAAAGGAGAAGGGGAAACCCGGTGCTGGCACATAGCCTACTCCTGTCGAATAGCACCAAGGGGACTGCCAGGCTTAACGTCCCCATCCGACAGATGAATTTCACTGTAATTTATTGAATATTTAAATACTTATAGTCACAATCACACCATGGTATGAAAGAAAAACTTCACAACCTCGAGCGGGATTCGAACCTGCGACTTCCTGTACTCCGGTCAGGCGCTCTACCAACTGAGCTATCGAGTTCGTCTCACGCCAAAAGCTCGAAATTCTCCTCTCATACTGATCTAGTCAGCACTGCTTACATTTACAATGTTTCTTTCCACTCATAAGCAGTGCTGACTAGATCAGACGCTATGGAAAGTACTCTATAACAGAGTCGCCAGTATGAGAGGAGAATTTCGAGCCTTTGGAGTGAGACGAACTCGATAGCTCAGTTGGTAGAGCACCTGACCGGAGTACAGGAAGTCGCAGGTTCGAATCTCGCTCGAGGTTGTGAAGTTTTTCTTTCATACCATGGCATGATTGTGACTATATAAGTATTTAAATATTCATTAATATGTCACATCAACGGACGTATATATGTCATCCAACATCGAAAGATGTAATTTATTCTTCTATTGAGCTTCAGTTCAATATCAAATACTCAAACATACAGTACATCAGTACATAAATACATTATTTATTTCTCTTCACTTCTGCATAGAACAGACGAGCAGCTGCAACTGAATTCAAGTGCAAGTTACAACAGGATGAAATGAACAAGGGTGTGTCATATGATATGGAGAAAAACCACCCATAGCCAACGACACATATTGAACTGTCAGGGATAAAGAAAAATGGACACACTTTACTAATATAACATCTTTTTTTTTAGATCATAAATACGAACAAGATTATATCTTACAAGAAGTATAATTTCTACAATACTATCACACAGATTTAATATAATAAAACATCTTCTTCTAATGGCCTTCCATTGGGATCCTCTAGCCCAGGGGTAGTCAGCACAAAGCACGCTGGGGCTAGCCTCTCTTACCCGCGGAAAACGCTGTGCACTATAGTGCTCTCGTAGCTGCTAGCGGGTATGCTCTCTATCTCTCCCTGTTGCACGGGACGGCACCGCGTACCCATTGCACATTTCAGCGAGTGCTGACGACCACTGCTCTAGCCCATTTGGAAGTAATAATAAAACATTATCAAATATATTACATTTCTTGTAGGATTTAACAGAAAAACTTAGTAAACGTTGTAAAACGCAATTCACATTGAGTTCCTATATTTTGATGGGATGCCATGTTCTTTTTTTTTACAGACTTTGACACTGAAATTAACAACTGACACATTCTTAGATGCGAAAGGCACAAGACAGTGGACCTATAGAATGCTACAGAATGCCGAGATTACATACAGAAACAAAATATCGCAATAAAACAAAATATTTACATTCAGGGACTGCGAGAAATAAAACTAATGTGCAATAAATATGATAGGAAATAGTTAACAGGAAAATGAAGTAGGTTCCTTTAGTCTCAACAAATGTTAGCAGATCTGAAGTGACTGGATCACCTTGCTTCTTGAAACAACTCTTTAAGACTTTGTTTAATAACCTTTCTTCTTTGTGCAAATGTATGTTAGTAGAAAAAATGGTAGTCAAAGACTACAATAATTTAAGTTCTAGTGTATGTATAATCAGCCCAATTTATAACAACTGTCCATTTCACACAAAAGTTTTTAATTACAGTACTGTGGTTATTTTTATGACAAGATCACCCCCCCCCCCAAAACTGAAAATTTTAAATCTACAATGTTTGGACTGATCAACTTTTTTACACATATTTTAAACTGTCACAGCCTATAACAATTGATAATTCCCTAAATATTACAGCATGTTTATTACTGCCAAAAGGAAAATTATTTTACGCAAATGAGGAAACAGAAAAAATGTGGTTAAGAGAAAATGGGGTAATAATCGAGATTTTATGCAAGATGGTCATGTAATCCCTAAAATGAAATTAGAGAATACTAGCTGCTCAATTATCAAGACAAATCCATATTGATGTCACTGAATTAAAACAAGCTTTCCTGAAGTTTACTTTTAACATTTCATCATGGTACATATTAAGTTTCAACTGTCCGTATAAAAACAAATTTTTCCACGACTGGAAGTAAATGTCAGTTACTAAAATCAGGAGAAAAATATAACATTTTCTCCATAGGGAAAGAAATATAACATTACACGAAACAGCAATTGCTGTTGTTATTACATTTCCTTTGTCCATACATGCTCAATAAAATAGCTCGAGCAAACTTCAATAATTACAATTTCAGGAATAAAATGCGACAATTTACTCCCAGTGAAAGAAAAAAATAGTATAAACCCTATGAGATCGAAACACAAGTCTTTCCTTGGTACATTTGTAGCTCTTAGGATAAAGCCCTCGGGCTACAATCATGTACCTCGGGAAAAATGCATTTCTCTCCCTTAAAGTATAATATACTATTACATACCGCTTGTGTATTTCTTATCCTAGCATATTTGCATTTTACAGTACAGTAAAATCCCTCGTAACTGTCAACCAAATAACTGGCAATACCAAAACAACGGCACTTTTGGCTGAGCCAAAAAATGTTTAAATCTGCCACACTGCCACAGTCTGGACAGTTAATTTTGCCACATTAGGAACTTCGTACGAACTTTCGTTTTCAGTGAATATTCGAACCTAAAATTAGAATATTATTTGTGTTGTGTAATGTGTTTTAATAAAGAAAATCCACACAGTTTTCATGTTTATTTAGTTATGTTCAGGCCGTCAGTGTTGTCACATTAGGAAGTTCGCATGAACTTTAATTTTCAGTGAATATTCTAACCTAAAATTAGTGTATTACTTGTGTTGTGTGATGTGTTTTAATAAAGAAAATCCACACAGTTTTCATGTTTATTTAGTTATCTTCAGGCCGTCAGTGTTGTCACATTAGGAAGTTCGCATGAACTTTAATTTTCAGTGAATATTCTAACCTAAAATTAGTGTATTACTTGTGTTGTGTGATGTGTTTTAATAAAGAAAATCCACACAGTTTTCATGTTTATTCAGTTATGAGCGAGCGATAGAGAAATAAGCTTCACAGGATGCAGTTTCAACATTTGGCACAATGAAATACGAACTTTTTTTTTTTGTATATAACGGTATTTATTAATTATCCGGCAAAATCTCGTATCAGGAACTAGTCTGGTCCTTTTGATGCCAGTTAAGAGGGATTCTACTGTATATGCTATACACAACATCATTTCAACTTAATCCATACTAACAATCACGTTATTTTTTGGAGATTAAATTTTGTTTCAATGACTGACAATGTGGACTAAGGTATTCTTCAGTTCCTTCATTAGATAAGGTGTTCTAATATATTAAATTTAATTTACAAAACTTACCACTAGAGCGACCTGCCTAAAATGACAAAGTATACCTAACAAAATGTAATAATAATAAATAATAAAAGAAGTACATAAACATGAATTTGGGTTACTTATAACAAAAGTATAAATAAATTAAAATTATGTGCTGTTATATAAATAATGTTCTAAAATTTGAATAGATGACTTAATGGCAATTTCTTTACGGACTGTTCTCGGTAAATTAAATCATCCACAAAAATTAAAAAAAAATGTTGTTATAGTTTCCCGGCTTCCAATGAATAAGCCCATAATTTCAATAGTCTCCAGGTGTTAACATTTTTTAAAGTCAGATGTTGGTTAATAAATTTGTTTCTTCTCATTGTCTACTTCCAAAGGCTGGTCACTGCAGATCTCAAATTGTATGGTGGGATCCAAAATGTACCATGTCTTCTTACTGCAGTCAAGAGCAATTAGGTATGTCTTTTCGTCTATTCCCATTGGAAGCAACACAGTGGACTTCTTCATAAACCTTTAGGTTGCTATTGTTGGTCTTGATGGCAGATGCTATGTTGCTCCTTATCAAATGATACCACTTCTTCTAGAGCAGAAATGTCAAGCACGGGCATATTGTACCCTCTGACAAGGAGTTCAGAGATCTGATTACAGAATCGCATGCAGGTATATGCTTAAAGGAGATTCTACATCACTGTTACACCTCGTTTAAAGGCTAGAAATGCTCGCACTTAACTTGTCTGTTCTAGAGTTAATGTTGTACCACACAATTACTTTTACATTTATCAGTCATGAAACTCAATACCAATTTCATTCTATTTTTAAACGTCATAATTAAGTTGAACTGTCTTATTTGCATTATCACAGATAATAATATAGGCAAAGACTATCAACAGCAGTCCTATTCTCTTTTATTTCTTTACTTCAGAATAAAACATTGTATTATTTTCACCGAATTCTGACAATACATTGCAGTATAGGTTGAGAACATCAAAACAATAACCAAAAGAATCTTCCCAATACAGCCAAGAGCAGCACAATGAGAGTGTAAGGAATCAAACTGTAAGAGGTATCTGTAGATTCTTTCACTAGTTTATCAACACCTGATACCTCTCCCTGTGCCAGGGGTGTAGTAAGACAAGGAGATGGCCATGATGACTTGTTTGCAAGGGGTTCACCAGTCATTGAGTGTTTGCTTGCAGAGATTATTTTCACAGTCACCATTTTACCCAATAGTTCAGCATTTTTTGGTACTAAAATCTGAAAATAAAATATAAACATACCCATTGTGAAAGAAATACTACATACAAACAGTCAGTAATTTCTGGTAAAACAACAACACTACAGATTCGTTGGTTGGTGATTAACATTTGTCTTCCTTGTGTTCTTTATTAATATTTTCCGTCTATAACTTAACTATGATAAAACGTTTGTTTTCATTATTTCTGTACAAACATTTTCACTGTGTATCATTAAAATCTAAAATATTAAGAATACAAGATCAAAGGAATATTGTAGTGACTATGTAGAAAAATAGTATGTACAGATTTAGAAAAAGTTTTGTTGCACAGATACTTTACAAGTCCCAGGATGGAGGCGGTGCGCATGATCAGACATACAAAGAAACAAAACTAATTTTACCACCTCAACTAGTCGTTCCTTTGTGAATCAGGTCACTCTCCTTGATCATGTGTACTGCCTCCTTTCTGGACTTATAAAGTATCTGTGTGACAAAACTTTTTTCTAAGCCTGTACATGATTACAATAATTGGATTTATCAAAATAAATGCTGAACAAGACTGAATCTGCATGGCTGGAAGAGGTAGATGTCAAAGTTGTTACAGGAGCCTGACGTGACAAGAATCTCGTAAAATGAGTTCATTCTGTAATAATAAATTAGATATACAGGATGGAAGTGAAATAACCCTGCAGATTTTCAGAGCGAATAAAAGTCTCCTATTTCTGAAAGAAGAGAGGTGGTACATGAACCTCATTATAATTTACTCTTGTTTCAGGACGAGAGGATCAGAAATCTTTACAATAGTCGTTTGCAAGAAAAATTGAGAACTGAAGGAGACTGGGATGCATGTAACTTATATGAACATTTGAAACATTGCATTCACTCTGCGGCAAGGGAAGCATTGGGTACAGAAGAAGAAAAGTACCCAAGGACTTATTGGATAACACCAGACGCTCTGAATGTGATAAACAAAAAGAAGTGTGCATACAAAAAATGGTTAAGTTAAAAAAATCGGAAGACTATGATGAATATAAGATATGTGTGTGTGTATCTAATGCTCTGGATTTAGCAATGAAGTCATCATCCTTCTTGCTTCCCAATATTTTGATGGAAGGTCCACAAATGTCCTAAGAGTTTCACAATTAGCCAGATGCTCCATCTCCATGTCCTCTTCTCTGGTGCACAGTAAGCATTTAGGTGAATTCAGTACTCCAATATGATGGAGGTGTTTACTGAGGCAATCATGACCAGTAATCAATCTAAACATGGCCACGGCAGATTTTCGAGGTAGATCAGAAATTAGTTTTGAATCTTTGAATGATTCTTCCCATTTTGAATTTTGATGTTTTGCCTGTTCGCTGTTACTTATTCTTTTTATGACTCGTTTTATTGATTCATATGGGAACTTGAAATTTGTTTTTAAGTTGATTTTAGTTCCTTTCTTTGCTAACATATCTGCTTTCTCGTTACCGTTCAGTCCACAGTGGGCCGGGATCCATTGGAAGACCACTTTTTATTTAGCATTTGAATTTGTTTTACCATGCAATGAGTTTCTTTTACTTTTTCAATTTTAGGGGATGTAGTTGAGCTGATGGACTGGATTGCAGCTTTGGAGTCAGACAGGATGACTATGTTTTTGCACTGGTTAAGCCAAAGAAATACATTTTGAAATGATGTATAAATGGCTTCAATTTCACCATCGAAGATACATATAAGATATGTAAAAAAGAGGCCAAAGCAATAATTAAGAAACAAAAGACAGAATCATGGAATAGAATGTGTGTAGAAATAGAAAATACCATTGGATATGGAAGGTCAGCACAAGCCTGGAAAACACTTAAAAAATTTCTACATCAAATAGTTCCCGGAGTTTTAATCCAATAAAAATTGAGGTATTTGAAGAATATTTTAAAAATCTTTTAACAGAAGATAGAGATAATTTTGATGAAGAGAGTTCTCAAGTGGTTTTATATCCATATTTAGATTTTAATGTTATTAATGAAATTGACCCAATAACAGAAGATGTCAGACATGCACTTAGGAGTTCAAAAAATGAAAAAGTTCCAGGACCTAGAGGAATAAATATGGAGAACAAAGTATTTTAAGAATCTTAACCAGACTCTTCAACCAGAGGGTGATACTATTCCACCAGAATGGACCTTATCATATATAAGTGCAATATACAAAAAGGGAGACAAGAGGAACCCAATGAATTATCGAGGTATCAGTGTCTTGGCATGAATGAGTAGGATACTCAATAAAATAATCAAGATACGATTGGAGTCTTTAATACAAAATAAGATAGCTGAAGACCAAGCTGAATTTACAACAGGCAAATCCTGTGTAGACCATATATTTACAATTAGACAGATGATGGAAAGAATGTTAACCAAAAAAAAAAAGAGATACATTTTATCTTCATTGATCTAGAAAAGGCATATGACACAGTACCAGTTAATCGACTTTGGACTGCCCTACAAAAAACTGGAACCCCAAATCCTCTCACAGACCTCATAAGGACAGCATGTGTCAAAATGGGGAAAAATCTATAAGCAGAATTTTGTACTACAAAAGGTTTGAGGCAAGGGTGTGGAATGCCACCAACTTTATTTAAAATCTTCCTAGAGAATGTCTTGAAGAAATGGAATGACTCAGGCAGAGGTATGGGCATAAATGTTGCATACCTTGCTATTCGCCGACAACCAGGTAATAGTGGGACAAGATCAGGAAGATATTGAGTATATGTTCCGCAAGCTTGTAAGTGAGTATAGTCTACACGTATTGAAAGTGAATTTTATGAAGACAGAATATATGGTTGTTGAAGGGAAGGGAGAGGACTTGGTTGTAAATGGTGTAACAATTAAGAATGTCAGCCAGTTTAAATATTTAGGATCAATTATAGGTAGCTCTGGTACTTGTGAAAAGGATATAGATAATAGAATCAGCCAAGCGAGAAAAATAACTAGATCCTTGAATGGCATCCTTTGGAACAGAGAAATGACAAAAGCAACTAAAGAACATATCTTGAAAACAATGGTAGAGAGTGTCCTTCTGTATGGGTCAAAGTGTTGGACTTTGAATGATAGATGGAGGAAGAAGTTGGAGAGCACTGAGAAGGACAGGTTACGTCAAAATATGAGAGTGTCTCGGTTGCAGCATGTAAGAAATGATTTTATTAGAGCAGAGATGGAAGCAGAAGAAACTGTAGTAAATAGGATTGAGGAACGGATACTGCAGTGGTACATAAATGTACAAAGAATGGAGGAGGAGGAGAAATGGCCCAGACGGGTAATTCTTTGGTCCCCCACAGGAAGAAGGAAAAGAGGAATGACTCGTTTAAGTTGGTGTGGTAGTGTGAAAAAAGTTATGACTAAATTCGACTTAGAAGATGGACAGTGGAATGATAGATTCTTATGGCGGACAGGACTTAGAAGCAACCACTGAAAAGTGGATAGCTGAATTAAGAAGATATTATGAAATGTTGGTATCAGTTCCAAATGTGTTCTGAAATGTAAGTACAAATTTAACATTAGATGAACGAGTACAGTGTAAGTGACTGGTGTAAGCACAATACACCTTTTGACTGCAATGCATACAGAACATAAAAAAAGAGAGACTGGTGTCCTCTGTGATTATTTCATGTTAAGAACTTAATGATATAACTGAATTAGGAATTAAACAGAATATTAAGAAATAATCTTCCACATTCTATTACCTTGAAGCAATCAATTAAACTTCGTACTGGCAGAATGTACCATAAATATTACCTGTAACATTCATAATTCAGACAGACACGAAACTTTTGGCAAGCACATAAAAGATATTGTATGTATTGTTTAGGAACAACTTCATATTTTATTCTTCTGGAAACAATGACTACAATAAGTCACATTTATACAAAATACAACATATTATAAATAGCCAGAGTAAAGGGATTCTAAGTTCAGGCAACTAAGCTGATCCGAAAATTTTTAGACTTACCTGTTCATAAAATTTGTTATGACCAACATAATGTTTCCCATCATGTGATATGTCCGTTACTAATACATCTTGTATCTCTCCTACTTTGTGGGTGTAAGGATGATAAGACTGGAAAAACTCAGATAACCGCTTTGTCCTCTTTTTAACCTGTTATAGCAAAATGTATAGTCAGTTGTTAAATCTGTGAACTTGATATTATAGTCCCGTCACTCTAATTTCCGGCAGCCAATTGCGTTGCAGGTCGGCTACATTTAAACATGTGCGTCTTGGGATTCTCTGATTCATTTCTTAAGGCTCGATAAATACTTAATATAATCGCCCGCCATTTTAGTTCTTTCGTTGGCGTTTGCAGAAACCACACGAAGACATTATTTGCTGCTCAATTATTTGCTGAATTACATTGCGTTTGATTTATTATCATTGAAGCTACAACATGATAATGTTTTAACGGTGTGGCAAATAGATTCCTCGTATGGTAGCTCGGCAACGTAAGAACAAAAATGGCGAACGATACTACCTACCTAGACTTTATAGAGCCTTCACTTTCTAAGACGTAAGCAAAGAGGCGGAGTCACGCCGGAAATAACAGCGTCAGGACTATAGTTAAATTATATGTATTGCATTGTAAGAAAAATACTCTACTTAGTATTCTGAATATACTGTATTCACTGATCAACAATTTCCTCTTCTATTAAATAAGAAACCCATAAGAAATGCAGGATGGCTGAATTCTGCATAAATTAATCTCCTCTTTATCGAACTGCCCTACTCCAATATAAAAGTGTCTCACTGATACGGCATCAACAGGCTAACACTGATTATAAGAAATAGGCCTCATACTGCAACAGTTCAGGTGAATTAATTTTAAAAATCTCCTTAAACTGTATACTTTTCATAAATAACAAGACTCTGCTTTCACATTTTCAAGTCAATTTATATAGGCGACTCACTAAAAATAAAGTAAACTTTAAGAATTAAGCAACTATTAAAGCCAGTTCAATTTACCATTTGTTATTAACGGAGAAAAATTCGCTCCAATGCCGAAGATTGAACCCAGATCTCCCCAGATTATTCGCCTAATAGTATATATGCTGTAGGAATCCCGGTCGCCAAGTCACTCAATTGAGTGCGCTCCTTGTATGATGACTGTTGACTTAAACTATGTCAATATACATATATAAGTCGAACACAGAGTAAGGGCACTAAGGGAAAAGAACTAAAGGAGAAAGATTCAATCCAGTGCGGTGGGTTGAACTTCGGTATAGCTCAGTGGTTAGAGCACCCAGCGTGTAGAACTGGGAGACCGGGGTTCGATCCTTGGTGCTGAAGTGAATTTTTCTCTGTTAATAACAAATGGTAACTATCACAGCTAATTCAGGAGGACCAAAATGAGCCCTCTACCTTTTTTGTGTGAATTATCTATTGACAAGGGAATATTCTCTAGTTTTTTAATTCCTTAATGATTTTTTTTAGAAAATGCTCTAATCATTGAACTGCCTTGAAAGCTACTTGAAAGTAGTTTTGTTGTTATTTATGAAAGTTGTACAGACTGAACAAGTTTTGAAAATAAATTTATCTTAACTGTTACAATATATAATCAATTTCTTATAATATTTTAATGTTAGCGTACATGCCACGACAATTAGACACTTTTGACCACACAGTGGGATAATGGTGGTGGTATTTATGAAAACCTTACAGTTTGTGAAGATTTCTGAAATTAATTTACTTGAACTATTACAATATAAGTCTTATTTCTTATCATCTTGCAATGTTAGTCTGGATGCCATGGCAATAAAGCAATTTGATATCAAACTGTGGTAGTGGTGGTGGTGGTGGTGGTGGTGGTGGCAGTGGTGGTGGTGGTGGTGGTGGTGGTGGTTGTGGTGGTGGTGGTGGCGGTGGTGGTGGTGGCAGCGGTGGTGGTGGTGGTAGTGATGGTGTTGGTAATAGTGGCAGCAGTACCTCCTGGGGTGGAAGTCTATGCATTCGAGCTGCAGGTGTGCCCGGCCGTGGATAGAACTGGTTGATAAACAAACTTGGAAATCTGTACTTCTCACAAAGACTCATAGTATCATTGAAGTCGTCATCTGTTTCCGTGGGAAATCCACAAATAATGTCTGTAGCGATTGTAATACCAGGAACCCTGTAAAATAGATAGCAGTTAGAGCATCTGCTGATAAATATTGTATTATATCAATGTTTAAATTAAAACTTTCATTTTTTAAAAAATCCACAAATTAATTACCAAATATTACAGTTCTATTAATACAGTTTCTATCAACTAAGTACCTTTGCTGTAAGAAATCAACAACCATCTGGAAATCAGCTCTGCTGTATTCTCTCTTCATGTCCGAAAGAACAGAGTCACTTCCGGACTGGACAGGAATATGTAGGAAGCTATAAACTCGCGGATGTGATAGTATTCTTGCCATTTCCTGGAGAAACACGCCATAAATTATCAAACTGTATCTTGCATCATTCTTATGTTTAAAACATCAATAATTGAAGAGTATGATCTCAAAACGTGTTAAACATAGTAATAGTACTAGTACTAGTAGTAGTGATGGGGTGGTAACAGTGGCAGCGGCAATCTTAAGGTACGGTCACACATCACTACTTTTGTACTGCAGCTGCAAAAGTTGCATGTCGTGTTCACACGTAAGCCAAAACTACACGCCGCACGCTACTTTTCGTGCTGCGCAACCCGAGTGCTGCAAAAGTTGCAACTGGAGGTTGCAAGTCTGTTCACACACAAGGCACTACTTTTGCAACCACAATCTTGCTGCAGGTTTCCAGCCCCGTGTTGACTTCTCAATATACATTTTGTGGTTATGTTCACATTATTATGAAACTCGTGTAATAGCTTACTTATCTATTATTTGCTTTTCTGTCCTAACTAGTATTCAGAAATTGACATTATTTTTACTATAAAGCTATTAAAACGCCCATATACTTAAATGATAACCAACAGCATATTCACGGAATCAATGTTGGCAACCCTCCTGTTTGAAACTACACTACGGAAAATTAAAAAAATGAATTATATCATCAGCAAATATATTCACATTGTGTTGTGCATTTAGTAACTGTTACAAATAATTTATTTTCATCACATCTAACATTAAAATACATCCAAACAATAAAAGTATCATTGGCACATTTGGGTGGCAACACTGGTCGCAACCGCAACAAAAGTTTCAACAAAACCGATATCAAAAACGCTGCGGCTGCAACCCTGAGAACCCTGTTCACACGTCGCTACTTTTAAGCTGCACGCAGCATGGAAAAGTAGCGGGCAGCAGGTTCGGCAGCCACTACTTTTCGGGTTGCACAGTTGTTCACACATCGCAGTACGAGAGTTGCGCAGTTTTTTGTACTGCAGTGCTGCAAAAGTAGCGACATGTGACCATACCTTTAACTGCTAGATATTTGAGACCACACAGCAGATCAGATAGAGAAATACTGTTGTAACCACAGAAAATATGATTTGCCCAACACAGATTTCTGTTGTAAATTGAGCTGCTCAGGAGGACATAGTGATAAACGCCACCATAGTGTATTTTGGGATCTTTGAATACAACTGCTGCTTTTGGCAGTTCCTATTATAGATATTGGGTAAAAATTTCATATCTCCTTGGATGGTAGGGAGAGGCCATATGGTAAACACCAGTTGCTGCATGTAGCAGGAACACAAAGGTAAGTGACAAGTAAAATGGCTGCTGCTAAGAAGAACACTTGCGCGTCTCCTGTGTGTAACAAAATTATAATGTTTTGAAGAAGACTAGTTATACTTCACAACAGCAATGAGGATCCCGAATACACTGCTCATAGTTCTGATGACTCGGAGGTACATAAATTTGCATATAAATTTTACTACCCGCATTTCACTGACATAATGGTAAGTGCATGTACTTACCATTATGTTTCTGAAATACGTGCATTGTCAGGTTATTGTCATATTTCTTCTGATTTAAGCTTCGAAATTATCAATTGTAAATATATGACGATTATGATAATAAATAATAGCTAAATTAATAATATTAGTAACAATAATATAATAATAATTGTTATTTACAGTAGAATTCCTCGTATCCGGCAACTATGGGACAAAAAAGCCAGTGCCGGATAATTGAAAAATACTTTTATAGATTACGTAAGAGGCAGTGTACTGCACAAACATTTTTTTCCATGTTGAAATTTAGTAATTTTCATATAGACGTTTAAAAATAAAGTTTTTAAGTACATACAATGTTTATTTTTAGTACTGAATACAGTAATGTAGACTACATTCATCAGTTCATAATTATTGTAATACAGTACTACATAATAGCGTAAAAAATACTAAAAGTTTTTGTAACCTTATGACAATTTTAAATTCCGGTCATGTGAGTCATGTGACATGAAGAGCAGTGTAGCTAATGTCGCAACTATGAAGACGACGAAATAGCATTCAATGAATTGAGTGTAAGAACATTTTGCTTGCATATAAATTATTTTTTTTTATTTTATTTTATTTTTTATGTTAAAATTAAGTAATTGTTTTTTTTTTTTTTTTTCGCGGAATCCATTGTGCAACAGCAGCGTGTAGCGGTAATAGCCATGATAGTATCCATCACTCAAATGAAATTTTTATGCGCTGTAGGAACAGAGAATTTCACACTTTCCTATTTAGTCTTGTCCAATACCCCTTCGAAAGAGGCGAGTTCAAGTGGTAAATTTAAAGATATCGTCTCTGCGCAATGTTTACAAGGTTCAAGTAACAGCTTACTGATGGTACCCGATCTACTTCAGGGACAAAACAGAGTTTTTTTGTCTATGTTTTCACGCGTAAACACTGTAAAGCATAAACACAATATGTGGCATGTGAAATCCACGAAAACCACTCACATCTCCATCTGACTCTTTCCTTTCGCATGAATGACTATATTTTTTTAACCTAGCCAAAACTGCTGTTGTTTTGGTATTGCCAGTTATTTGGGTGCCGGATACGAGGGATGTTACTATATATAAATAATTACATAATTAATCACAATAGTAATGCTTGCCGAATGTATGTGACTAACCACAGGGAGAAAATAAATCAACAACATGCTGCTGCAAATGATGTCAGTGATGAAGAGGCAGAAGAAGAGACAAAGAGACCTTCTCTGAAAAATTCAGACTTCTTCACAACGTAAAACGAAGCAAAAGGAGCGTAATATGGGTGAAGAATATATCTCTCGTATAGGCAATGTTGTACAGAAGAAATATGTAGCACCAGATTGTATCATACGACAAGGGAGCACTTCTTCCACATAGCCTATGTCATCTAAAAAAAAAAAAAAAGGCGTTTCTCTTTAGAAAAAGGCTAGTTATGGACTAGATGTCAACCTAAGGGATGTATGTTGGTTGAAGGTTAAATTAGAAAATTCGTCATCAGTATTTATCAGTCACACAGTTTATAATGATGTCTGGCATGAATTTAACCTCTGAAAACGTAGAAGGCAAAGTTCAGTTCCTGTACTTCAGCTGAAATATGACGGATCCAGACCAGTCGAAAAGAACAAAGTTGCTGACATCTTGTCTCTACTGACGCATGTTCCATCTATACATCACACATTTTTCTGTCACTTATACCGACATGTTCGGAAAATGGGTGTGTGAGAGATTTAAGTGATGAGTGATAATGTATGTTTCAGATAACGATTAATAATTATTTGTAACTACACTTATATGATGATGATGTTGTATTACTACCTAGATAATACATGTAACAGATAACTCATCGCTATGTTAAAATCGGCAGCACTGAAAAAAACAACCGCCAGAATCACCACCCGTCCGACATAAACGAACACAAGATGGCAGTACAGTCTCTAATGAAATTCAAATGGGAATTATGACGTGACTCCTTATGTAACAACTAGATGGCAGCGTAGTAAACCTGACAAAAGTTGTTAACATCAAAGCCTATAAGGCCGACCTATCTGTTACATATATGATCTAGGATTACTATAACAACCTTTGATTTTGAGTAACACAATGATATCTCCACTACACTGTTTCAGTTTTTTCAATATATTTAACATGTTATCCTTTGTTCCTTGTTTTATTTCTGTAATTACGAAACTAGGATGATAATAAAACACTTTTAGTAAAAAACAAAAGTTCGAATAACATTATTCAGGTTTATGGAAGAATTGAAAATTTATTTTCGATGTATCTTAAAACTTTCATAATGGTGCTTACCCCAAGCAATTCAATTATTGAATGCAGTCCTTTCACTGCAAACAGTAAACTAAATACTACTGTAATTTAATTTAAGACTAAAGCACTAACCAAAGAAATGGAATCATTTTGCATTTCTCCATCTCATTTTGTTATCAACTCACCTCTAAGTGTTCCAGGATGTAAGGTGGATTAGTCATGCCCACTCTCATCATACAGCCTTGTGGGATAACATCTATCAACTTCCACAGAAGTGCTGGAAGATTTGTTTCTATATCACGACCATATGTGCCAGTGTCTTCAGATGTCAACCATAGTTCACATACACCTTCCTCAAAGGACTGCTGTGCTCTGGAAATGATCTCATCTATAAAAAATTATAAATGAATAACTCACTCAATTAAAATATTGCATATGTTTAGTATATAATAGAGTGTCTGTTACAGAGGTATTTTTATTCCAAAAGAACCAACAAATAGTCCAAAGTAAAGGTCATGACTGTTTGGCCAAGCAACTACATAGAATTGGAATATATCAGTCCCCTAACTGCCCATTGTGCAACTCAAATCAAGAAATGGATTCGGAACACCTCAAAATCTGTGCTTCAGTGGCTGACCATGACAACATCTTTGAAAAATATTGGAGTATAGTCTGCCACTGAAGCACAGATTTTGAGGTGTTCCGAATCCATTTCTTGGTTTGAGTTGCACAATGGGCAGATAGGGGACTGATATATTCCAATTCTATGCAGGTGTTTGGCCAAACAGTCATGGTCTGTTGCCAATCTAAATGCAGCTACAGACGATTTGCGTGGTAAATCGGGAATCAACTGTGGATTATGATGCAGAGAGTTCCATTTTTTCCCTTGAGATTGTGTTATCAAATTTTGTTTGTTGAAGTCTAAGTATGTAGTTTTAATCAATCTCTTCACAGAGTAATACGTAGATTTAGTAAAAGGTCTGTAAGTAGCAGTGCTGCCCTTCTTTGCTAAAGTATCCGCATTCTCGTTTCCCAGGATTCCACAATGGGATGGTATCCATTGGAATACAATTCTTTTATTCAGTGTTATTAATGGAGAGAGCATTTTAGTTATTTATGATGTTTGAGATGAAGGTGTGTGTCTAGAGACTATTGATAGAATAGCTGCTTTGGAGTCTGACAATGTTAAAAGTGTTGTGCATCAAGAATGAATATTTTTATGTATCATTTATTTATACTGTCAAACTCTTTTCAATGCCAGAATAAAATTAATATTCTTGCTCTTTCGCATGAAATAACCCAAAACACTTAAAATATGAAGTAATCTTAATAATTTTACAGAACATGAAGTTTATTAAATTTATAATAGTAATGTGTTTAGACTCAACTTTGCAACCTTCAAAATTTGGAAAGGCAACTGGAGATCATCTACAGACATACAGAGTGAGCATAAATGATTGCCCTAGTTTGGGGATTTTTTTATAGACAAACCGTGAATGATACAACAATGGTACTGATATTACCAAATAGAATATCTCTCAAAGTTTTATTTCAAATTATCCCCGCGGTGTAGTTCCACCTCCTACCAGTAGAGGACTTGAATTTACGGAAATGGCGACTGGTGCTGAGTGTGCATTTGTAGCAATGGAATTTCATTCCACAAAATTCGTCATAACTGTGCAGAGACATTTTCGAAAGAGATTCAATAATGGTCCATGAGATGCCAAGACCATTAGACGATGGTACAATCAATTAGTGACCACAGATACCTATGTAAAAGAAAATTTCCTGGTCGGGCTTACGTGGAGCACATTTGTAACTCCCCCGAAACTTAATGTCTTCTGTGCACTTTCCAACTCCAAGGTGTACGGCTCCTTCTTTTTTCTTGAACTCACCGTGTCAGGACATTCTCACCTGGATATGTTAGAACAGTGGTTGAAGCCACAGCTGGAGAGTGCTAGTGCCCATTTCATGTATGAACAAGATGGTGCTCCACCTCGCTTCCATAACGAAGTCCGGACATTTCTAAACGACCGATTGTCAAACAGATGGATTGGTCGCGCGGGATAGACGAGATGCAGATCTTGTCCTGGCCTCCACGTTCCCCTGACTTAACATCGTGTGACTTCTACTTGTTGGGGATATGTTAAAGACTCTGTTTTTGTACCCCCATTACCGGCAAATCTGCCAGAGTTACACAACCGCATCATCAATGCAATCACTGCAATCGACATGGATACACGTCATCGTTTATGGGACGAATTGGACTACCGGCTTGATGTCTGTAGGGTCACAAGGGGAGCACACATCGAGCACCTATAAGGTATGTTAAAAAACTTGGAGAGTTTCTCTGTCTACTTGTATATCTAAATATTTTCTATGTTAAATCGTTAGTCCACAAATAATTTTCGTAACTAGGGCAATCATTTATGCTCACTCTGTATTTCTTACTGAAATGTATACCTAGTACCACTGCAGAAATCAATCTGAAATTAACAATAGTAACAATACCTGGAGGGTAACTTCCAAGGTCACCTCTGGCATGTTTTGTTTTACAGTAAGTGCATTGGTTGAGGCAGCCAGTATTTATTGGAATAATCTCGATGAGAGGGTTCTTACGAACTTTAGGAAGTAACAGAGATGCCCCTCCTGTCTTCTTTCCTCCCTCCTTTTTTTGTCCAAATAATCTCACAGTGTGACCTGTAACATGAAGTGAAAACAACAGAAGATTAACAAAATTTGTACACACCATTCATTCATAGTTTTCTGCCCAAGGGCAGCATATATCTTAATGTCGTCTATCATCTGATATCGTCTTCTGCCCTGAACTTTTCTTCCATTCACCATTCCTTCCAGTACATCATTCTTCTCTGCCAATCACCCAACAAATTCATTTTTCTCTTCCTGATCAATTTCAGCATCATTCTTTCTTCACCCACTCTTTTCCACACTTCATTTCTTATTCTGTCTGTCCATTTCACATACTCCATTTTTCTCCATATCCACATTTCCAATGTTTCTAGTTGCTACGCTTCGTTGTAATGTTCATGTGTCTGCCTCATACAATGCCCCACTCCACACAGAGCACTCCATAGGAATGTCATAAGCAAAATTCTGAGCATAAATCTGCAGTTCCAACTTTCTGATGCAGATGTCTCTCTGATCTACTGTATTTACTCGCATAACAGACGCACTTTTTCCCAAAATTTTTGGATTAAAAATCCAGGGTATTATATTCGAGGGAGAAAAAATTGTAACTACCTGACATCCACGTGATAATCACAGCTGGTTTCGACATCTTGCAGAAACCTTTGAGAAAGAGATGTTCTTCTCCTAAGTGAGAGTCAATTTCTTTTCATAAAACAGCACATACATCACCTGCTTGCTTTAAATTCAATGAAACTGATTGTCATATTTCTTTCGATTTCAAATGCTTTGTATTGCAACATTTCGTGTGAAACACCAACTCCATTATTACACCACTCTGTCACATATTCTAACAGTTTATGTTCAATAGCTGGATACTTGCCTTTTTTCGGACTTGGAACTGATTTTCTTGAATTGTTTGGCGTTTCCAAAAGTGCTGTTTCTGTTTTCGCTCCCCACATTGCATTCAGAAACTGTAAACTCTTGACTGGAAGCCTTATTTCAATGAACTTCTGCAAATTTAATTACTTTTAACTTGAAATTTGCCAAGTAACTTGTATATTTACACTTATTGGGGGTCATTATAAAGCAACACAATAATAACCATAGAATACAACTGAAGCAAGCAACACTACAAGAGACAACAATCGACATTAATGCTGTTCAAAGTTTTTACCCTATTAAAAAGAACCAAGCACAAACCATTTTTGCATTTTAAAAAGAACCAATTGTAACAAATTAACTTTTGTTTTAAAGTCTAATTTATAACAAAATAATGTAGATTTGTTACAAACATTAGCCTACCATTACAAGGAATATACAATCCTACCTTTGAGTGTTTCTTCAACAACTTCCACGACACGATCAATCTGTTGTACTCCAACCACACTTATTCCTTGTATAAAATCAGTTCTTGGAGCTCCTTGTGGAACACACCCTGCAACAACTACTGCCTTTCCTTTTTTCCTTCCTGCCTCTAATTCATTTCTGATCAAAGAAAAAATTTTGCAAAATCAGCTGTCATTAATAATTTATTTATTATTTAACCTGGTAGAGATAAGGCCATCGGGCCTTCTTTTCTCCTCTACCAGGTGATAACAACTACAATATTAAGAATACAATTACAATTAATATTAAATTTACAAATACAATAAAAATCAAAGTACTAAAAGATTAACTGATTAATAAAAGTAGACAGTTTATTGTAAAAGTTAAGAAGAGAGAAGCATTTCTTTTATTGATTAAGTAAAAATTAAACCTACTCTACGCAGTAAGACAATGCTTAATAAGTTTGCTTTTGAACGCTACTAAATTCCGACAGTCTCTGATGTCACTGGGTAGGGTATTCCACAAGTGCAAGAGCGAGATTGTGTATGATGATGAATACGATGATGTCTTATGTGTTGATATGGCTAGTATGCGGCTATTTTGCGTGCGTGTGAAGAGATTATGATATGATGACAGGTAACTGAAACGGGAGGCAAGGTAAGTAGGTGTAGAAGTGTGAAGGACTTGGAAAAAGGAGAAGAAGGGAATGAAAATTTCTACGTTCGTTAAGTCATACCCAGTTCAGAGTTTGGAAGGGTGGGGTAATGTGGTCAGTGCGACGGACATCGCATACGAAGCGAACACAAGAATTATGAACACGTAATTTTTGCGACTGGTTGACATTGAGGTCAGTCAGTAGAAAATCACAATAATCGAAGTGGGGCATTACTAGTGTTTCCACTAGTACTAGTAATAGACTATGTGTTTATACAGTACATAAAATGAAGCTAAAAACATTAACATAAATAATCATTATTGAAAGAAATGATACTTATTTAAAGAATATTACAGAAAGTGCAGGGGGAGACAACATATTTTATCATCTGCTGCAATTTAAAAATAACTGCTCATAGTTAACTGAATTTAAACACAGAAACAGACAAAATTATTTGGTTGGTTCTATGAAAATTAATACTACTATCCGTAACATAGCTTTGAATTGACATATACAATAGAAGCCCCATTTAACGCAGTTGTTGGGGGACAAATATCAGTCCCACATTATAACTTAACCATGATATATCACGCAATAACTGTAAGGTCATGTGGATGTGTAAAAAAAAAGCCTGTAACCTAATGCACTATTACTGTAATTAGGCATAAATTTAAGTACAGTAATTACACATACAGAACAGAAAAAAGAAAAAAAAAACTCACCATTTACGCATTTTACTACATGTGACATCACACTGCGTTTATTAAACTTAAAATTACACGTCTACATGTCACACTAAAAGACTGTATTGTCATTGCAAGTTATCTTGAACTTCCTGAGCGGGGACAAGGGGCAGATGGAAGGAAGCGCGTAACGTGGGTGGAATCAACTGAGTTGTTTGCACATGCTCCGCATCATAATCTCTTGTCAAGAATCATAGAGCTATTTCCTTCACTGCGTACCAGTAGTGTTAACTTGGAACAGCAACCACAGGGTAGTAATTATGGCGAAATCACACCACCGCTGAGGAAAGGTAACGCTGTTATCCACAGTGGAGAAAGAGAAATTATCGTAAATATAATTAAGTGTTGCGAGGAGGAAAAATTAAACAAATGCTTGCTGGAACCTCTTGATAAGGAATATGAGAGAGTGGCTAAATACTCTGGCAAAAGTATTAGTTCCGTGAAGAGAATTAGGAAGAATATCGAATTACAACCAAATGAACCTCACACTAGTCCGAGAATTTTTTTTTTATTTTAGTAGGTTATTTTACGACGCTTTATCAACAGCTCAGGTTATTTAGCATCTGAATGAGATGAAGGTGATAATGCTGGTGAAATGAATCCGGGGTCCAACACCGAAAGTTACCCAGCATTTTCTCGTATTGGGTTGAGGGAAAACCCCGGTAAAAACCTCAACCAGGTAACTTGCCCCGACCGGGAATCGAACCCGGGCCACCTGGTTTTGCGGCAAGATGCTCTAACTGGTACTCCACAGGTGTGGACACACTACTCCGAGAAAGAATAGGTATGTAATGTTTAGAACTTATTGCTATAATAGTTATGTACAATAGTGTGTGTACTGTGAGAGACATAATGAATTACTGTTGTAAGTTATTATTTTGTTATAGTTCTGCAAAACATATTATTTCATTCCAGAATTAAGACTTGTGTAAAGTTGAAGTGGACGACTTCGATCAACATGTCATTCGGGATACAATCGTAGAATTCTATCTTGTTCAGAAAGTAGTACCTACGATTAAGAAGATAATTCCGAATGGATGATGCTATTCACGAAATAATAATTAATTTTGGACCAAGCGTTGAAGACGATGATGATGATGGCAGTAATGATAGGGATATGGATTGTGTATAATTGTAAATTAATGTAAATTCAAATAATAAGCCTGTAAAATACTGTTATAAGAATATGTACATATCAGCTGTAGGTGTAAGTCATGTAGGCCTATATAATGTATAGAAATGACTGTAGTAACTCCGCCATTGCTGTCCCCAGCCTGGATGAGAGAGAAGGAGCGTACACACGATTATATTTAAATACTTACTCATTACAGGTTAATTAAAACCTGCTACGAAATCATGTTCTCCTCTCAAAACCGGAGCGTAGTGATATGATGATGTCTGTAGTGAACCAAGTTCTTTTACAGTAGAAAGCCGTAAAGTGAAAGAACCAACATTTTCTGAAAAGAGTCATGTTACCCGAGGGAGTGGCACCCTTGCCGTGCCGTTACGTTGTTGAGTACATGCCGTACCGAGCAGTTCGAAAGACAGACTTAGGGGATGTAAGGTTCAAGAAAACTTGCAATAACAGTACACTATACATAACTTTAACCGATTTTCAATATTTCTGAAAAGAGAAAGCCGTATCTCAGGCAAACTGTATTGAGAACTTGTTGAGACAGGATTTATTTCCTGTTAGTTCCATTCAATCCTTAGAATGCAGATTTACAGCTCTCAAATTAAAGTCACTGTTCATTAGGATCGTAGCATATCTGACAATGGTAATAAATTGTACTGCAGGAATGTGCTATGCAGGAAGCTCTATGTTGGCTGCAACATTTCGCTGTATTTGAAATAAATTTAAAAATTTTGGGGACACACTTCCCTTGTGTTAAATACGAATTCACAATATATTGGACAGCGGTTTTTTTAGTAGATTATTTTTACAACACTGTATCAACATCTCAGGTTATTTAGCATCTGAATGAAATGAAGGTGATAATACCGGTGAAATGAGTCTGGGGTCCAGCATCAATAGTTATCCAGTATTTGCTCATATTGGGTAGAGGGAAAACCCCGGAAAAAACCTCAAAACCAGGTAACTTGCCCCGACCGGGAATCGATACCCAGATTGCTCGGCGTTATAGGTTTTGATGGTAACAATTTTGTCAGGTTTACTATGCTGCCATCTAGTTGTTACATAAGGAGTCTCACATCATAACTTCCATTTGAACTGCATTAGCGACTGTATTGATATCTCGTGTTCGTTTACGGCTGACGGGTGGCGACCCTGGCGGTTGTTCTCTTCAAAGTGCAACTGATTTTAACATAGGAAAGAGCAATCTATATGTGATCTGGAGTTTAACTCAAGCTCCTAATAATATTGTGACAGCTTATAACAGACTTCAGTACTGATGGAAAAAAAGAGAAAATCTAACTTGACATTTTATGCCATCATAGGATATTATACATTAAGCAATTGTACTGCAGTAACAGAATGATGTAAGAAATATAGAAGTCATAACTGTGTTAATGTTACTGAAGTTCATAAGAAATTTTGCATGTTCTGTCTTTTGAAAATTAAGAATGTGCTAACCTGAAATGGTCCTCTGCAGGATTTTTAACAGTGCAACTGTTGAGAAGCCACAGATCAGCATCTAGTTTATTATCTGTAATGATACATATTGGTAAATAATGAGGACATATTTAACATTGAGAAATACAACATACAATTTTTAGCTTATACACATATCAAATGGCGGCCGGGTAGCTCAGTTGGTAGAGCAGTTGGCTACGGACTGAAAGGTCCGGGGTTCGATCCCAGGTGGTGACAGGTTTTTTTCTCGTTGCCAAACTTTCAGAACGGCCCCAAGGTTCACTCAGCCTTCTATAAAATTGAGTACTGGGTCTTTCCTGGGGGTAAAAGGCGGTCAGAGCGTGGTGCCGACCACACCACCTCATTTTAGTGCCGAGGTCATGGAAAGCATGGGGCTCTACCTCCATGCCCCCCAAGTGCCTTCATGGCATGTTACAGGGATACCTTTACCTTACACATATCAATTACCACATCATCCAAGCAGCTACAAAATTAATGAACTGTTCGTTTAGCAATGCACACTTCATTCTATCTAAATGAATTAATCATTTATGCACATTCTCACGTTCTTAATAATCCATAAGTTAAATCAGAAGTACATAAACTTTGACTTTCAAACTCAACAAATGAACAAATTTACAAACATAGTATTATACGTTATATCACTTAATTTCGTACTACAAAACTTACGAAAAAATACAACCGATTTGGGTATGTTTTTAATAGGCCTCATTAATTTAGCTGAATTCTACTACTGTTCTCCAACCTGGAGATCAACTGTGAAAGGAATGTGTTTACTATTGCGTCATCTATTGGAACGAAGTAGATAAATAATATTATCGTTATAACGTCAGTTTAAAAACCATGCACTCTCCTGCATATGTTATTTCCTATATGAAGAGATTAAAAGACCAGGAGATTACTGTGATCTAATTTTGTAACTAGGGTAGTATCAATATGTCTGTATCAATGTTATGGTTTGTGCTGTGAGAGCTAGCCAATAGAGACAAGAGTAACCATGTGTGTGACCTTATGACATCTTATGACATCAACATTCATTCACAGCATCATCCCGCTTCCCTTCATTCCCTGGAGACTTTCTCGTGGTTGGAGTACAGTATTGTCATTTATTCACTTAGTAATATAGTAATTATAATTTAAAATTTCAAAGTAACAAATTAAAAAATAATCATGTATGTCATTCATTATGCTTCGAGGTAAACCTTCTGCATTGGACCAACAATAGAGAGCATCACTATCCACGGAAACAATTGGTGTTTTGGTGCTCGGGTATATTTTATTCTCCAGGTATAAAAAGAATGGATTTCTAAGACATGTCCGAAAGAAAAAAAAAACTTAAAATCATTTCCTCTGTACAACAATTATTACGAGGTGCGTCCATAAAGTAACTTTCCCACTCGTCCCACAGCTAGCAAACCATATGTTACGCAAGCGATTGGATGTACGTGATAGAGTAATGTCATCACTGATCGCACTTCACACGCGTCGGAAGCTGGAATAGGAGCGTTCATCTTCAACCAATGCACTGAAGCTACTGAGAGCACTCAGGAAGTTCTGCTACCGCATGCGTCATGCCAGGAAATTACTCTATCACGTACACACAGTCGCTTCGCGCATCATATGGTTTGCTAGCTGTGGGACGAGTGGAAAAGTTACTTTATGGACCCGTCTCGTACAAACATGAGGGTTGTAGAGTTTCAGTATCAAAGCAACAGGGAACGGATTTTGCTTCCCTCTCAGGCTCCGTCTCTCTCATAAGAGTAGCGATTTTAGTATGTTGCAGCAATCTGCAATTGGTTTTCACCACATGCAGGTTTGGATTTCAATATAATAGGCTATAACTTACCTGTTAACTTATATCCATATGCTGCTAAGAGTCCAGCCATGTACTCACTATCTGAATTATTATGTGCACATCCCCAGGTTTTAATATATATCTTTTGAGTTCCAGGAATGATGCTAGCTGGTGCAGAGTATTCAATCTTTGGTTCTTCCTTAACTTGTCCATTTTCTTTCCTTTTTGAACGGATAGTAACAGAACTTCTGCTACTGTATCGCTCTTTAGGTGTTATGTCTTGAGCAGAGATAAGATCTTCAATGTCACCAACTATTTCACTGCATGGCACTGGCATCTGAAACAAGTTGGGGGTTACATAATACAAGTGATAATATATTTTGCATAGTAACCGAAATGTATAACATCAAAAAATTATACTGTGGAAATATTCAGCAGAAATAATTTGTTGAGGTCTGTTTAAAGACCTACTGTTTAATTATTCACTCTTTACATACCATACAAATAATAATAATAATAATAATAATAATAATAATAATAATAATAATAATAATAATAATAATAATGTAGTTAATCTAAATAACAGTACGGTTAAACTAAATGGCCATTTTTGTAGATATGAGGTAGCCTATCATTTCTTAGCCATTGATTTGCAATGTGCGAACATGAGAGTCATTTTTGATTTTAGAAAATTCTTGTACCTGAATTCTATTGATGTATAAGTGCTGTGACGTATACTTGAAGTTCTCCTGGACCTTTTTCTTGCAGTTTACCAGAACAACCTTCCTTAACTGAACAATGCACTCCGTTTTCATTTGATTTCTCCCATTTTTCCATGTTATAGTTTCTTCAAGGTCAAGGTAAGTAGGCTCTTAAGTTGAGTTCCACTGTTGCAAACATTACACAATTCTTTCTAACAATCTGAATTTATGTCACTGTTGCAAAGATTCTTATCCCAGTATGTTTTGGAGTCATATGAAATCTAATTTCAAGAAGAAGTTTCAACATGTTGCGCATTTACAATGATAACTTGGGGTATTTTGCAGCAGAAGAATATTAGGAGGTCTAAGCTTACAAAATGTCGAAAATTCTACTCTGCAGTCAGGGAAGTGTCACAGAATACTTGATAACCTATCCTCAAAGAAACAGTAAGATATATCTCAGTCTAGTTTTCTTACCATCTTTCCAAAGCATCATCTCAGCTTTCATTTCTGGGCTCTAAAATTGTGCCTCATCTAACTCATTATAATCTTACCAATACTCGACCTCTTTGCTATCTCCCCATCTAACCCACTCAAAATTTGTCACAGTCCTTAACTTTCTTCCATTTGGCTATCCTATCATTTAACCCACTCAAAGTTTACCATGGATTCGGTTATATTACGACGCTTTATCAATATCTTAGGTATTTAGCTTCTGAATGAGATGAAGGTAATAATGCCAGTGAAATGAGTCCGGGGTCCAGAACGGATAGTTACCCAGCATTTGCTAATATTGGGTTGAGGGAAAACCCCGGAAAAACCTCAATCGGGTAACTTGACCCGACCGGAAATCGAACCCAGGCCACCTGGTTTCGCGGCCAGACGCGCTAACCGTTACTCCACAGGTGTGGACTTACCATTGACCTCAGCCTCCTGTCATTTAGTTATTCCCTCATCTAACCCACACTAACCTTGTCACAGTCCTCAGACTCCTGTTACTTAGCTATCGACGTACTATGTGTCCACGTCGTGCAGAATACCCCAACAATCTGAAAGAAAAATTGTTTAAAAACTGTTATTAACAAAAAGATTTCCATATTTCCAAAAAGTGTTCGACAGAGTTAATCATGTATGTCTCATCATAAAATTGGTTTCTGTAATCAATTATTGGCCGTGGCCGCGTACATGGACCAATTAACAATTATTCATCCATAGCGTACTCCTGTGCCGCATACCGTGATTACCGTGTACATTGCAAGGAGCTAGAGTCTATAGAGTTGCTGTTGCATCGCCATATTTGAACAATTGAAAGTGCATCCGCCATTTAATAAATGGCCAAAACAAAGTGGAGGCAGTGGAGATGAGTTTTTTATCCTCTCAGGAGATGAGGGACTCACGATAGGAAAAACTTGGCTGTGAGATCAAACTGCGCATGTGCAGACTTCTCATGCACTGCCAGCGTGATACATGGCTGCATTTATTTTCGTGTACACATTCCAGATGTCAGATCAAGAAGTTCCCTTCGTACTCCGGTTATACACCTTGCAGTCCACACCTGTGGAATAACGGTTAGCGCGTCTAGCCGCGAAACCAGGTGGCCCGGGTTCGATTTCCGGTGGGGTCAAGTTACCCGATTGAGGTTTTTTCCGGGGTTTTCCCTCAACCGAATATGAGCAAGGACTCATTTCACCGGCATTATCACCTTCACCTCATTCAGACGCTAAATAACCTTAGATGTCGTAAAATAACCTACTACACCTTGCATATACGAAGGTTAGGTTTGGTTAGTTTGTTTTTATCAAGACCGTCTTCGCGCATGCGCAGTTTGATCTCACAGCTAAGTTCTTCCTGCCGTGAGTCGCACGTCAAATCTGTTCTTTTTAAATAGTATTTTTTATATATTTTTTAAGGTATGTTGGCAGTGAGGTAACCGTATACTGAAGTTTTTTTTTTTCTCCTCCCCCAAGAGGCCTTAGAAAATTTCACTCTTCTGTACTCTTTGTGAGTGATTGTGCTAAGAATAAATGAACACACACCGACTGTGATTTGTGAACGTTCTCTATTTACTGTTATTTCCACATGCACTTGTGTAGTCATGTTGGCCGTGATACGTGAATTGTAGAAATAGCAAAATCATGGCTTCTAAGCGCCGTCCTTTGCATACTCCTAATTCTAGATTAAATTTTCGACCGAATACTGAGACACCAGGATGGGAAACGAAAGGAAAGAAACCATTACCTGAGCCAACAACAGTGAAACAAGTGTTACTAATGATGCTTGTGCATGTATGCAGAAAAGCTCTGTTCGTCGACACCAGTGTAAAGGTTGGAATATACGGAGGAAGTTTATTTATCGTCTCTCTTCTTGCGGATGTGTTACCTTTCCCGAAGACGTACTTTTCTAGATCGGACAACTTGTTTAATCAGTATTTCGTGAAGTTGGGTTGGGGTTGGACTTTATTCGTGACACTACCATTTCTACTCATGACGAGTTACACGTACTGTTGTGGCAAACGTGATAAAGTTATGCAGCACTTGGCAAGGTTAGGTATCGCCACATTTGCGTGGTTCTTTTGGACTAAACTTTTCTTTTACATCGAGTCCGTGTATGGCCGTTGCAACGTTACTGGGAAGAGGTATCAAACAAAAGAAGCGTGCATTGGTGGTGGATTTTTTTGGTATGGTTTTGACATATCTGGACATGCTTTTATATTGATATATAGCAGTCTTGTTTTGATTGAAGAAGCTCGTGCAATAAATGGATGGGAAGGCATAAAAGATTTGATTAGAAACGAAGAACATGCAAGAAACATTGGGGACAGTTCTGTTACCAACAATCCTTTAAGAGGATTGTCACTTGAAGAATTCTCCGTTCTTAAAGAGTCATATGATAGATTTACACCTTACATCCGATTATTGTTCATTGCAATGACATTTTTTACTGTGTTATGGGACGTTATGCTGATAAGCACAATTCTTTACTATCATATAATGATAGAAAAATTTATTAGTGGCTCCATTGCAATTCTTACCTGGTTCTTTACGTACCGCTATTGGTATACTCTACCTCGGACATTACCAAACTTACCAGGGGAAGGACTATTTAAATACAAAGATGTTCGACAACCGAAGGAACCCGTGAAAAGAAGAGGTACAACAGCACCAACACCCAGTGCGAAAGGTCAACTTCCTACGTTTATGGGTATGCCTCTCTATGGATTACGGAATCAAGAGAATAAAGACCAGAAAGATGAAGACACAGATATTGAGACAGATATACAAATTACTTCTCAAAACAAATGATAATCTCATTAAATCACAGAACAAATGGTACCCATTTAAAAGATTCACCATACTACAGATAGGACGTATTTCATTGCATGATGATAATCCTCTTTTGGAATGTTTTTCTGCTTTACAATTTATGAAATCATGGATTCAGATTAAGCACACTATTGTAACGAATTTGCATTTTTGTACCTGTTGTATGTCACATTTCTGGTCACAACTCAACGAACTTTGGTGAAGCTTGTTAAATGGGAGATGATTTAATTTATTCTGTGCCCGAATTCGTTAAATTTTTGTTATTGTTGTTTGTTTTTATTTATTATAACTGAAGGGATGGGTTTAACTAATACCGGTAGATGTTCTGGATTGATCTAAACTTTTCCTTGTGAATCATAGACTCAGACATTGAGTTAGACTAATTTGAGATTCATTGTTGATGTGTGAAGTCTAAGGCCTTGTTTGCTTCACGTAAATAAAACTTAATAGGTACAAGAACTTTGCTACCAGATTGTAAGTCCTGACCTTCAAAACCTTAAGTTGATAAATAAATTTTAATTATTCGCTACCATAACAAAAAGTATTGATTTTCCAAACAGTATCAAAATAGCTCTTTTTTAAACACTGTGAAATAAAATTTCTTTACCACACGTGTGTGGTGAAGTAACTTTATCGCACACTTCATGATCTGCTTTATTATATCACTTGTCACAATAGAAACAGAGTGGTTTTAGGTTTGTTCGTACAGCAGTTCCAAACTGGTTTGAACAGTCACGAGCATGCACACTTGGATTTTACTGTTTGCACAGCGCAAGCTTCAAACTCTGACTGTTTCTGACTAATAGTCATGTGTTCTTACAGCATGTCAAACTGTCACAAATTGATTCCCGACAATTGATTTAGTGTGCGTACTATGTTAGTTCTACCACATGTCATAAGCGTACTATTATGTTTTATTCAATAGCTCTAACATATTTAATTCTCTGGATACGTCATATCAAGTTATTTTTATTTAATTTATAAAATATATAGCATAGATGAAGTTAATGTTTTTATTTTAATTCACTTTTAAAACAAAATCCACAGTTTGTGATTATGATGATCATGCTCTTGATAAAGATTAATGCTATACTTCAGAATACCGCATAAGTATTTGTTTAACAAGAATGTGAAAATTGAAAATAATTTAAAAACATGTTTCTTAATTGATGGTACAAGGGTAGATAAATAAGTGCATAAAAAAGAGATGTCTCTTGCACCAAAAATAAATAATTCAATGATGAAATAATGGCATATATGTAGGCCTATATAAGCGGTATTATTCTGAAGTTGTGTCCAGATTAATTGTAATAGTCCACACTTGTGGAGTAACAGTGCATTTAGCTGCGAAACCAGATGGTCCCAGTTCGATTCTTGGTCAGGCAAGTTACCTGGTAGAGGTTTTTTCCAGGGTTTTCCCTCAACCCAATATGAGAAAATACTGGGTAAATTTCGGTGTTGGACCCCAGATTCATTTCACTGGCATTATCATCTTTATCTCATTCAGACGCAATAACCTAAGATGTCAATAAAGCGTTGTAAAAATAGCCTACCAAAAAATTAATTGTAATAAAATTATTTTCTGGAAGTGTTTAAAAATATAAATTAGGTTAATTTAGGCCTATAATTATTCTCTCAGATGTCTGATTCAAACACTTCTAGTGATAACGATACGGAATATATATCCTGTGGGGATGAGTTAGGCTTACTGGAATTATTTGAGGAAAGAGACAGGCCCAAAAATGAAATTTATTTTCAACATGTTATTACTAGGTACAATAACAGCGAATTTATTATTTTGGTGTAACCTGCCATGTAGCAGAGAATCTCTCAACAATTTGAAGTATCACAATATTTTAATTAATTGATTCTGCTGTCGTCAGTTCAAACACGTATCTAGACGGCAGTGGTTCCAACCAGTTTGAAAATGCGTTCGTACAGCTGAAATCACGGATAGTTTGAAATTAGTTCTCAAACAGATCATGCGCAATAGGTGAGGTTGGAACAGTTTGCAAACAGTTCTCAAACCAACACAGACTTGCTGTACAAACAAACCTATTAATATTAAAATTGATACTTTGATTTCGCTTCATACCACTCATGGGACTGATGTCTGATTTGTGTTGCATTATTTCATGGTAAAATGAAGTAAAGAATATCACAGCTTTACAAATATGCAATATCTAGAAAAGTTCTCTAGAGAGGTGTGCTAGAATTCTGTGGTTATTTTCAATTTAAGTACCTTTTTTTCTCCCGTGTGTGGCGTGTAGTGGGATCGAAGTTTCACCATATTAAAAGTCTATCCATGACCTACTGTATCCTGCAAAAGATTCTGTTCTCTTTGCGGGATTGGTTTTATTATATAAAGAGTGGAATACATTTTTTCTAGAAAAGTTTTTTTTTTTTTTTTGTGGTAATAAATTAAATTATATATGCAACTTGTTTATGGCATGGATTTTTTTACATTCTCGTAATTTATGGCTCTTGATGATAATATATCTACTGATGCGAAAAAATCTATTTTACACACAAGTTACATGAACAGATATTAAGTTATCTCTTCTGCAGGAATTGCATTACATATTTTTTTTTAATCTACGTAACTTTTACACTTATAAAAGTAGACATAACATTTTGTACTTACTTAATTTCATACCAGTATTATAAAAATCTGTTTATAACTTTTACATATTATAATGTTAATTGTAAAACACTCTGGCTGGCAAGAGATGACATTATATTAACATTGGCAATGATGGTAAATTCAGTTCTTATTAAACATACAGATCAGTAGTGTCATTTATATTTCACATAAAATCTTGCAATTGCAGTTACAATGCAAGAGTAGAAGAATGGGTTAATGTTTGAGGCAGTTCTCTTTCAAGAACACTAACACCACAATTCAGTAACACTGAAGAAATTTCAATTAAAAATTACTCTCTCTTTCCTACATCACATTGATTTTATAATAAATAATTTTATTAAACTGTTGCATGTGTTTGGTCAAGGTGGGCAATTCTATTACATGACAAGAATGGTGATATTTTACGGTGATTGATTTGGGTAAGATTTCAATAGCATTTCTTACAGCATAGTGTGGTGTGGGTCATGATATATTTTTCGTTTTTAACCTTACCTCATTTACATTTTTTTTTCTTTTTGAATTTAAATTACTATAATTGAGAGTAGAATTACTCCATGAGTATAAATCTAAATAAGGAATGAATACATGTACAAACTTTCTTTTTAAGAATATCCTGTTATAAGTTAGGTTTATGAATCTCTAGAAGTAGATTACATTAGTTATATCAGAATTTTTCGGAATAGGGAAAACTGAGTTATTATGTTGGAAGGAATTGAGAATAAATTTGAAATAAGAGAAATTACAATAATCGATACTATTCTGTTCAGTGTATTGATTGAATCAGCAACTGAAACATCTCTCAACTCAAAGCTATACATAAGACAGTACTTATGTTACCATACATATTAATATCATCGCCTGCTTGAATGCATCCATGCTGTCTATTCATTCAGTGGTGAAACGTGTAACATGACCTATATATGTCTATATCCACAAACGACAATTTTTTTCTATTGAATGAGTTGTTCAGTTGCAAAAGCTGCTATATGACGGAATTAAACATAGTTTTCAAGTTAAAATTGCAAATTAACTACTAACTTAGTAGGACATTTTATGGAACTTGTAAGGTTAAGTTATTATTTTTGTTCTTAAAAAATTGACAAAGACCATAGTATATTTGGTGCTGCCACCTACCATTTCAGCGAAAGCATTGTTACAATGATCTTATGAGCAGGCAGTATAAGCAGCCATCAGATGCGTTGAAGCAGGCGATGGTTAATATATAAATGGTGGAGAAATTTCTCGTTGCAAAGTTATAAGTAGATGAATTGTCTAATGTTACATGTATAAAAGAATAATTTCACTAAAGTGACACTTTTTCATATGGTATACAGTTGTTATTAAAGGTTTAGGACATATTCAAATGTTTTATTCTATTTTAAATTAAACCTTTAAATGTTTCAAATGTGTTATATGATTATGTCATTAATTTTATTATTATCAATGTAAACCTTATTCTGAAAGTATTGCAGTCAGTTACTACAATTTTCTTGAGTTCTCCACTTCTTTACATTTTAAATTACAAATTATAATTAATGTAACTTTTAAGAATATTTCAAATGTGTTCATTCTGCTAGATACGGGTGCACAAGTGGAGATATTAGCAATAAGAGCTGATTTGAATTCGTTTCTACAAGTCATAAGAAAATGTAGCAATTTTTATTGCCCTCAATTATCTTTCTTTAGAGGTTGCCTTTTTCATGAGTGTTTATTATAGGGATATCCTGAACTACCACCAACAGATAGCGCACGTGTACTATGAGGGATGCGCATTGCGTGTGCATTTGTTTTTCAGTATATAAACATTGAGGATATACGTAGTGTATTAGTATATTAAATACTCTTGAAAACAACTAAAAATGGCAAATTTTTGTTACGTTCCTATATGTAAAAACCAGGGAAAGCTTTTTGTCTTCAATCAGGTCCCGAAATATTCTGAATATATGCTTTAAACCTTAAAAAAATATAAGTAATAAAATTGGGCCTCGAAAGTGCTGGCTATTAAATAAAAGTAACTACTTCAAGTAAAGAATTATTGACTATAGTTTCATTTTGGAAGAGGAAAAAGAAAAATTAATAAAAACATATGCAACCTCGACAGCGAGCTATGTTAGCTTAGAATATATGCAGTAGTTGTAGGAGTCTCTGAATTTTACGCCTACAGTAAACTCTCGATAAACTGGAATGTTTATTATCCAGGACGATTCCTAGTGAAATCCATTTCGTGAATAATGTTTTTAATGTACTGTACCGTAATTATTAAAGCCATGTTTTAAGTTCAAATTTTCAAAATCATCCCACACAGTATTCAAAACTGCATATCCTTAACCTACAAAAAACACTAATAATCGTGATACTATTGCGATCATATTATATCATCCTATTAAAAATTGCATTTGATCTTTCTGCAACTACAGAAAAAATACAAGGAATTCAATCTCGATAGTCTCTTCCCTATAAAAAAACACATTGGTGGCTGCATGTCCTAATTTTAGCGTACGGTTCTTAAATATTAATTATTAAAGAGGGCAATATTCACTTTCGACATATTTCCTATTTTTTTATTTGTGCATATTGTTCTCAAAGTTCTCGTTTAGGTTCATGAACATTCAATTTACTCGTATTTATATTCTGCATACTGCAGATTTCCCCACCCGTCTCGGGGAATCGCTCAATATTGTACAGGTTTACGTTATTATTTATTGTAAATTAAATTAAATTATGAGGTAAGAAAATATTGAATTATATTAAAGTATACTAGGTTATACAAAATAACTGTAAATATAATTTTGACATGCACAGAAAACCAACAAGCGGGAAAACGTAACCAACTGTAGCATATGAAAAAACATAGCCCTACAACATGTTGCCCCGCATGGAACGCTCCTGCCATCTGACGGTAAAACTTCGCATAAGATATCCCTATTGTGGCAAATACTGTATGTAGTTGCCATATTTTCCTAGATTGGTTGATTGGTTTAATTAATACAAGTTAGCAGAGCTGTGTCAGAAAGGAAGTCTGTTTGTAATAGTTTTGCGGATGAATAAATAGATTGTGGAACTTGTTAAACAGAAGCTATGACTAATTGCATGAGATTTTATTAGTTCACTCAAAAGTAAACTTTATGTGATACTAAGGAGAAGAACTGTTCAGATGCCTCACTACTCCAGGACTGATTTCAAGGATCATTGTTCACAATCCCCTTTTCATTCTGGAGAATTGCAGAGCACAGTATGAATGGTGCAAAGATAATGTAGACTGGCCTTTGAGATATGTAGATTACTGTGCTATTTTGTGGCAAGTCTATACTCTAGCTTTTTCCTGTAGTCCAATGAGAATTTGGCGACATGCAAATTAGAAATATGTCCAGAGTTCAGCTGCACCTAGAGTGCAGAAAAGTAGAGATTCGGTTATGATGTGGGGTTGTATTTCTGTGGTGTTTGGGTAAAGGGAGATAAGTCATAAAAATGAGTTCGGAGATAAATGAAAATTAAACTTGGAACTCTTATTACAAATAATTTTCTACACAAATAAAACACATCAACTGCTTGTATTCTTTGATTTTTGCACACCCACTTGTATAATTTAACTTGTGTGTTCATCTGGAGAACAAAATTCCACCTGGACAAAAAAATGACTTATACCCCTTTACCCGAACACCACAGATTTGTGCAAAAAGGACAGTAAAACTGGCTTTCATTGATGGCACAGTGAAGTCAGAGGAGTATATTAAAATAATGGAGGGTTATATCGATGGCTGAGAACCAGACTGTTCTAAGTCCAAGTTTTTATAAGAAAGAAATCTGTGTTTCATTGTGTTCCATGTCCTTGTCAGCAAGTATGAATCGAACAAAATTGTAATATCCCTCTTTATAAGGTTGTTATGAAGCTATTCCAAATTGTTTCATGAAGCTTTGAATGTCAGGAGCTTAAAATAGCTCTTCTGAAAAAAGAAAAATAGTAAAATGGACTTGGAACAGTCTGGTTCTGAGGCATCGATATGTTGTTATGGAAGAAGAAACTTATGGGGAGAAGAAAGGTGTGGTTATATCAACAAAGCAATGTATCCTATTACTTCCCTGACCAACTGAAAGCCCTGATGTTAGCTCTATAGGAAATGTTAGTGAAACTCTTAAGAACACTGCATAAACACCACATCTCAAACTTACAAAATCTGAAAACGTAACTGGTAATATGTTGGGAATTTCTAGATACGAAGTATATACAAACCATAATTAACTCGATGCCAGCAAGAGAGAGTGCTTGATATGCTTGAAGGTGATCTAACAAAATATTAATGTAAGAACGTCTAACAATACAAACAGGAAAAGTTTTTTTTGAGGGGGGGGGGGCATAGGAGTTGTTAGAAAATGCTCATACTAACCAGTTAGGTTAAATTTGTCTCTGTAGACTGTTAGGCGTGAAGTGCTTGGGAGTCACATGAGCAATCCAAAAACTTCTTCCTTTTGATTCTTGTGCTTAAATTTCACTCCCCCCCCAAGAAATAAAGTTTTTGTGTGTTTTACTTTTTTTCGGGTATGGTTTGAAATAAAGTGGAGAAAAATGCATTATTTTGGTAGTTAATTCGATTTTAACATAATTTTTTGATCATATAATGAGATCAAAAATTATATATACACATTACCATGAAGATAATGTCTTATGATTCAGTCACCAGTGTAACTCAGGTGATAGCATGTTTGCCTACTGATCTGGAGCTGTGTTCGGGTGTGATGGCAGGTGATCAAAAACCTTGGTGAAGCCTGTTATAACTAGTTTAAGTGGGCTACCTCTCATACAGAATGCTTATTATTTATGATTGACATTATTACTATCTTAATAATAGTAATAATAATAATATCATTAATGAAAAATAATATGTCACTCACCAAATAAGTTATGTTGTGAGTTTGTTTCAATAACTGTTTAATTTTTATAGAGCAACACATTTTATTTCGAATAAATTTTATTCAGCTTCCTCCAAGAGAAGGCTGCCTAGAAGACAAAGCTTACCATAAAATTGTTGTTATAATGGAAAAAAAAAAGAGAAAACAATGGAGAAGAAAACGAATAAGAAATAGCACAATTAGAAATAATTGGAAAAGACTAAACAAAACATCATTAATTCCAGAAGAAACATAAAATTTCCTAGTATCTATTAGCTATTGGGTGATCACAGTCGCCTATTTGCAAGACCCAACTTAAGTGAGCAGATCGTCATAGCAAAGAGATCAGTCTATATAACTGTAGAGATGGTTTCTTAGGATTTTTATAGATCCCTTCACTGCAGACAGAGAGACTTCAGTGACAAGAGTTTGTCCTAGACCAAACTGCTTACAAAAATGCGCGAATCTTTTTGTGATGGTTCCTCTAGCCCCAATCAGTAATCCAATAACTTCGATCGACGTTAGATGATATTTTTCCTTATAATATGGTATAGTGGTGTCATATATGTCGCATTAAAGATTAATCATTGGTATCGCTTAGTATGCTCAGCTGAAGAAGCATATGTTAAAATTTCCCTCAAAATATTTTTCAAATCGCTGAAGCTGTCAATAAACCACACTGTTCTCTCTCTTTTTTTTTTTTTTTTTTTTTTGACAAGAACAAGCACGACCATCAGAAAAGTTTATTTCGCACCACATTACCAAAGACCCTTTTATGTTGCTCACACCAGAATACATTGAAAGCTCGCCTTTTAAGATTATCTTTCTGGAAAATTGTTAGTGATAGCATAGGTCTATTTTAATTGAAAACTTTCTTTCTTTCAGTATTATTTTCTCTTGTGAAGGATACTCTAACGATGATTTATTACAATTATCATTATTTCTCACATCTCTTTCGACTTCTATTTTCCCGAAACACATAATCACACTGGACTACATGATGATTCACCACTGTTATTCCCATCCCATCCCACCCTTGAGACTGGCAATGACAAAAGACCGGGTTCTGAATGGAAGAAGTTAAGGTTGATGGGTGGGCCACGAAGCCACAAGAAATGTGCCTCATCTTAAGCTTTTCGAGTGCAACCTCAAAACCTGTGGAAAAATACGAAATGCAGAAGCAAGACACAGCTGGAACATTTTGAGCCTTGGGAATAAATTTTACTGCAGGACAGGTCTATATACATCATTAAGTTTTTTAATACTTCTACAATGCTATATGCTTCATTCAAGTAAATAATATCATACATTATATACAACTGAAAAAAAAAAAAGTTGAGTTTAAGGAAACCAAGTAAGTGACTGAGGCCCAGCCTCACTTGCTGACATTTAGTTTTCTTCAACTGTAAGATAAATATCAGGTAATTCATGGCAAATCCTCGGTCTCATCTCACCAAATGCTTTCTCATTATCACCAAATCCATTGACACTAAATAAGCTAATAGTTGGTACGACATTATTAAATAATTGATTAAAAGAAAGAAAAGGAAACTCTTGAGTCAGAGTGTATAATTAAAAAATAATTTAAATATAGTTTTGGTAAATAAGACCTTTAAGTCACCAATTGTGCATAAAAAAGATGCTCTATCCAGTTGTTTATATGACATTTATGAGTATTTAATATTTTCCCGAATTTTACAGAATATATGTTTTAGAAAGATGTCCTAAACTTTTAATGCACTACTGTATGCTTTACGTGTTTTCTAACAATTAAGTTCCTTTAACATGTTGTGAATAATGTTTATTTTCTTGAAGTGTCATTTAAAAGACACAAATGAAAACATTTAATATACATTCAAAGAAGATAACTTTCGTTTTCTGGAGTACATATAAAAGACATTCAGTATAACGCCAAAAATAAGATATTTAGTTTATTTTATAAACTCTGTATGTCTTAAGTACGGTATAAATGTAATTAATTTTGCACAAATTTACATAAAATAATTACATATATATTTAAAATGTTTCTGATATTGTTTTCCTTTTTATGAAAATTGACATTTAAAATTTATATGAATGCTAAAATATATTAGTAGTTTTTAATGAGGCCCATAAAAGATAATCCCATCTTCTTTGTATTTTGTTCTAGAGGTAAAGTCACGTGTAACAGAGTTTTCACTATTCGAGACTGTAATCCTCTTAAAAATGTGGGAACTAGGCCATTCCCTCTACCTGATAATAAGTGCAGACGTTGATAAATTTGCAACAAAAAGTAGTTCGAACTGTACAGAGTGAGTCACACCTAAGATACCAGCACTCCTGCTGTCTTGACACTACAGTCAGGCAACTGAAACTGTAGAGATTATTTTTTTGGTCTGATGTTTTTCAAGTAAGAAAATTTATACATATGGTACCTGGATTTTGGAACATTTGTTCAGAATGTCCAGTACATTCCGCACACATGTTTCAGCGACATATGAAATTCTGGAACACTTGCTAGAGGTCATTCTTACTAATATTAAGTATTAGTCATATTATTTCTTTCTCAAGTGTTTCTAGAATACATGGATTGTTTTTGTACACTCATTTCACGAGGACAGGGATTCCATAGGTAAAAGTCACACACAACAAATCTGGAGATGGGCAGGTCATAGTTCATTACTTATTACTCTGTCGTCAAAAATTTCATGAATGATCTCCATTGAATGGGCTTATATGTGCGCACCATCCTGCTGAAAAATCCTTAGTTCTTTTCTTGCTCATTGAGAAGCTGGGTAAATGGTCGTAAAATATTGTTCACATAATGCTCCAAATTGTTTTTGTAAAAATATATGGCCCAAACTATTTTTCGCACACTATCTGTATACCATACTCCCACTTTTTTTTTATCATGTAATGGGATTTCATGAAATACTGGATTTTCGGTACTCCAGTGTTTCAGATATTCACATAGCCACTCAGGTAGAATTAAACTTCGTCACTGAAAGGGAGAAGCATTGGATCAACAATCCCATGTGGCTTGTTTGTAACAGCCAATGAGAAAGTCATGTGTATGCTACTGTATCCCGACACCTTATAGGGATGAAACTTAAAAGTAAAACTTCTTACCATAGATCATTGCAATATATTCATTACTTCTGCTAGGTTATAGGTATTTCTTAGGTTCAACTTCACACATATTTTTGAATATTTGTTGTATTAGAACTCACTTTTGACAATGTTTCTCCTTATAAAGAATGGAACCTGTTTCTGCACTCCTAAATAATTTAACACACTATTTTCGATAATTGTGTAGAATCTGGAAAATGCCACCGAAACATGTGTAAACACAATGAATACGACATCTTCAGTAGATAGATACATTTCAATGAGGAAAATGCCTTGTACTTTGTATCTAACTATGGTTAAAAATACGTCCTCCTCAAAACAGTTTAGACAACTCACAAACATGAATTGATAGTGTAAAGTACCAGCAGAATTGTGTCACTAGCTTAATGCAAATTAACAAGAAAAACCCAGCATACTGATGATTAAAAAGCAACCTTGTGCCATAGGAAGAATGCCGATATCTCAGGTTTGTCTCATTCTGTCTATGTTTGTCTGTATATACAGTAAATATAAATATAATATTTTTATAGGAAAACATTTCACAGACAGTACCAACTTGCCTGTCTCGATTTTTTAAGTTGTGTGTTTTCCATTTCAAATAGAAGGGCCAATAAATTTTTTACTAAAATAATTATATTTCATATGCATCATTCCCCAGATAAATCAACTTGTAGATATTGAATGTGGACAAAATGGACCAATACTTTAGGAGAAATTCTTGTATACAGACAGATGTCATGTCGAAAACCACTTTTTTGGTACGAGGAATACTCAAAACGTGTATTTCTGTGAAAATCTTGAAATCGATTTATAGCATTATATTACTTTCTCTTTATATTTTGTATAATAAAATTAAAAGGAAAGAAACAAAATGGAATAATTTAATTACTCGATTATGTTAAGCTTTAGCATATTGATTGTTTTAAATATTTTTTCATTTTGTTAATGATTTATTTCATGGTTGACAGTACATGAAATTAGATATTGTGAAAATATTTAAATTGTCATTTTATATTTATATTATTTAACATTGTATTTTGAGAATATACTGCAATTGTATGACTAAATTGGTGTTTAGACTTGAAAAAATGTAACTTCTTTGTAACAATTGTTTAGACTTGGATAGGAGTGGTTGGATGGAAGAATAAGATGTGACTGAGTGACCAAGAGAGTGGCTGAATAAGCAAGTGAGTAAATTAGTAAGTAGGTAACCAAGGGAGTGAATGATCAGAAGAGTGAAAGAATGAGAATAAGTGAAAAATTTTACTGTAACCATTTTTAACATGTCTTTCATCTTACCACTGAGTTTCTTCTATTTTTTTTTTTCTGTGGTTTCCATCACATCACCAGACCAGTGTCTCATTTTTCTTCTCTCTCTTTTTCCCCTTTGGTTCCATTTTCATCACATTTAGGGCCATATATATATTATTCGACTTCATTGTAATCCCTTCTTCCTTTCTTTAATAATTTATTTCATTTTTATGTCATTTCTTCTTTTTTTAAATTTAATTTTCATTGGATCTTGAGTGTAAAACATTCATATTTTGTATGTTACAAATCCATAATGTATTGGTTATAAATTCAAATTCATTTTTTAATTTTTGTTTCAAGTTCTGTAAGCCTAATGTATTTTATTATTTTGAAATCTACTGTATGCATTAAAATGCACAGTAATGCAGCTGTATTTAATGAAATATATTATGGTAATTTTAAAATTGTGATACTTGTATTTGTAAGTTAACAGAAAGAAGTACAGTATATCTTATTGAAGAAGAAAATGTTCTTATAGGTGCTCTGTTGCTTGAGCATGCCTTAAATTTTATTATAGCATGCTTTACATGCCCATAAAATAACGGGATGTAAAAGAATAAATTACTTCAATATAATTGAAGGGTTGATAACAAAAACCCGAACAAGTCCAAAAATTCAAATTTTGAGCATAGCACAGTTCTCTTCACTTCGTTTCAAGCAGCATCTATTGACATAACAAGTTTCTACAAAACCCGGATTGGTGCCATTGAAATGAGTGTTTGAAAATGTATCGTTTCTACAAAAAGCGAATTAGTCCAACATCTTTCTAGCAAAAGATGGATAAGTCGCAACACAGAACAGGTCACAAACTTATCCGATTCTTATTAGAAAATATCTTGAAAATGGCATTAGTGTTGTCTTCTTTTGTTTCATTGTGATATTAGCTATTGTCGGTGTTATTGGTTAAATATTTTGTTTTAAAAATGAATGATCATCAAAATGATCCAGATCCAAAAAAAGCAAGTCAGCAGAATGAGGATGACAATAACAATGGGCGTGATGCGTGAAAAGAGCTGTAATAATAATGATAATTTTTTGATTGAGCATAGTTTGTGTTATTAGAATAATTATTTTTCGGTACTTGATATACCTGACGTGCCAAGAATTCAAAGACTGAAAGACACAAATTAGAAAGAGAAAAATATAAAAATAATATCACAGTCTAGCATATACAATCACGAGTTGTGAGGGTGCTAGGAACAATAGACTGTGCCGGTACTATTTCGCATTGTCTGTGATGAGGTGATATTAGCGATCCTAGTGGTTAGCAACTATCTATGAATGCATATTTACTACGTATTGAGCTTCGTGACTGTATATACTAGACTGTGATAATATTGTTTTTCTTGTTCAGAAATCATTCCAACATTAAGATTTTAATTAAATAAGACATTTATAAAGTACCAGTATTTATTTGTATGTTGATGCAGTTGACAATATGAATGAAATATGATTTCATATACTTTTTCTCAATTAATATGTCTACATATAACATTTTCTGCAAAAAGTGGATATGTCCAAAGTTAAATTCCTTAAGAGCTGTTTTCCTGTAAAATTTAAGTGTAGCTTATCACTATATTACCCCTAGCCCTTCAATTATACAAAGCTATAGTCCTGATGATTTACCTAACCAGACATTATTAGGATTACTCTTGGTGCAACAGATTATGGTATATATAAAGCACTTCTTGTTCCAATGTTACGTAATTGGGTAATTCCCATTTTAAACGTTTTCGATTAGTAATAGTATGAGCTATCAGAAAGAGAAATCATTTCATGATGGTTAATATTATACGAATCTACTGACACAGAAGTCCATCTCAGTCTAAAACCTATCTTCTTCCTCCATACCCATTGGTGATACAGCCACGATACATGGTAAGGTCACAGGACAGATCTTACCTCCTCTACAGTAGTAATGGAGGTGGTGCTGGTGATGATGATTGTTATTGTTTAAGAGCTCATATTCTGCCAGAATCACTTGTGTAATGGTGTTTTAGAAAACCATTTTCAGGGAGCATGCCTAAAGATTTCTGAAAGTAGGCACCTATGTCTATTCTTGTTTATTCATAATTACTATCCTTTATTATACAGAAACAACAATAAAAACTGGGATTGACTTGTTCGATAAATGAATACCAGCTGATGGCAGAAAATATTAGAAACTGAGTTTATTGAGCACTTCAGATTGAGAAATACAGGGTTGTCTCCAATCTCTGATAACGAATATGAATGACATCATGTGCGTAAGGAGTCACATGACAGCTGAACTGTGACGCGAGGTGATCTCATAGTCAGAGTGCACGGTGACTCACAGCAGAAATTCCCAAGAAAACGCGCCTTTTTGGGAGGGGTACATAACAACCCTTCCCAATGCCAAGTACAGTTAAGTGAAAGTAAAAGAAGCCTGCAATAAACGAGGTTTCGTTATTTCCAAGAAAGGCATCTTCTGTGTACTTAGTAAGATTGGTGAAGCTCGAATGGAATTAATTTGTATCATCTCTTGGGGTGCGGCGACTTGTGATGAGGGGTGGATTTGCTTGGTTTTTCCACACTGGAATTAATCCCATCCGAACTTTACCAGTGGACAAAACAATTTTTTTAGTACCAAAAGTAAACATTTCCTTCACTAATATATGTTTTCTAACAAAAACAGATTATATTTGTTACTATCAAGTACAGTGTTCCCTATCGTCTGGCGAGTAATAAAATATTTTAAGTTCCACGATTTATTTGAATCTCTAGTTTTGGGAGCCATATTTCTTTAAATGTGCACCCTCTTGTACCTTTGAACACAAAACATCTTGTATCGTGGAACATGTTCAAAGGTACACGATACTATTAGTTTTTGTTTTTCTTATTAAGATCCTGTCACGAAGTAAGTCTGGAGTTAAACAGCCCCCAATTGATACAGATGCCTTGAAGAAAGCTGTTGAAGCAGTTATTGCTCCTCCAGGAAATAAAATCTCAATCAGAGAAGCCTGCTTTGGTTTATGATTGCAAATACATTTTAAATATGATTGTAAATTATTAAAACTATATTGTCACCTATATGCCATGTGTTCCAAAGTACAAGAGAGTATGTTCGAATGTACATGAACCTAATGTACCTTTGAACACATTACATATTCCTTCAGTTTATTTTTTCCATCCTTAATAGATCTGTAAAATAGAAAAATACATACAGAAAGTTGTAAAGGAATCTTCAATAATTATTTCAAGCATTTTTTCATTAAAAAAATTTCATTTCCAAAAATTAAAAAAAATAAAATGTGGAAAGTGTTTAAAGGGTCAACACTCTCCCCTACACTTAAAAACATTGGTTATTTTTCCGTATAAAGTCTTATTTTGATCTGTTTCCGCATTAAGATGGTTTCAGTTTACTTCAGAGAATTTAATGTGTTTTTCAGTCCTAAAGTCATGGGGCCAGAAAATATTTTCATGTAATGAATCAGTTTAATGCAGGCTTTACCATATATCAGTATTTTCGTGTACTGTACTTGTGTAGGGACAAGTATAGATCAGACTTTTTCCATTTCTGGTAATGAAAAATGAAATTACAATTCTAAGATCACCTCTACTTTAATCTTCAGCTGAACACAAAATGGAGTAAGAAGGGCATTCTACTCGTTTAGACTGTTACAAATAGAATCCCTCTTAACCAGCACCAATGGGACCAGACAAGTTCCGGATACGAGATTTTGCTGGATAATTGAATAAATATTTTAACAAATTACCTGTTCGTATTTTGATTATGTCAACCTGTTGAAACTGCAGCCATATATAGCTTATTTCTCAGTCACTTGATAACTAAATAACATAAAATTGTGCGGATTTTCTTTATTAAAACATCTCTTAACACAAAAATACACTAATTTTTTGTTCGAATATTCACTGAACGATCTTTGTTTTGTTTGAAGCTCTTAGGCAGGTTTCTGTCACACGCTGGTGTTGGTGTAGGAAGACACCTCCATAATAAACCAGTCTCGTCAGCGTTATGTATTTGTTCTGCACTAACATAACTCTCAGATACAATTTTCTGGAACTGATTAATAAATTTATCCGCAGACACTTCATAAACACTCCTTTGTTCACTGGACACATCTAGTTTTCGGATTCCATGTGTGTCCTTTGACCATATATAATTAAGACTATCAAATCAATAAGAATCAGATGGCTTTGTCATCTGTGGTGGACAGAGGAGAGTAATCCATGAGGAAATTGACTTTTAATAACCCAGATGGCATCAGAAAAAGAGGAAGACCACCATTGAGATGGAGGGATAATGTAGAATCGGATTTGTATGAGTTAGGAATTAGTGCTTGGAGAAAGGAAGCAAAAGATAGGGACCAGTGGAAGACTGTGGTGAAGGCGGTCATGGCCTGAAGCGGGCTGTCGCACCTATGATGAAGAAGATGTGTCTCCTTGGAATCTGCTAAGCTACCCAACAGAAAATCTACTCGCCTTCCAGTTTCATTTTCTAATCGAATACCTTGGCTTTTTCTTGTAGCATCAGCCCAGAAATGCACATTCATACAGATATTTTAATTGCGAACCATCATATAGAACACGATCTAATTCTTCACAGTGGGACTGATGTACAGTTTTCAGATTTTCCGCAACTTTCGTAGATTCAGTGTTACTTATAAATCACCGAAGTTGACTGCTTTGTTTCTTTATATTGTATAAAGTTGAACTTCCAACTTTATATTCGTCCATTAATTATTTGGATCTACTAAATCTATTTTCTCGAGTAATTCAAGCTTTTCTTCAGTGTGAGGATGCTATCACACGAAAAACTATGACGTGCTGAATTTCACACTTTACAATTTAGACTCATCCAACACCTCCTCAAAACGGAAAAGTTCAAACGGTAAATTTAAAGATATCGTCCCTGTGCAGTTTGCAAGGCCCAAGCTACACAAGTTACACTACACAAACACACTACCACAGGAAACACAAATAAAAGGCGCCAAGACCAGCACCAACCAGTTCTGAAGATGGCCCATAACAGGCAGAAACTAGTCAACCGGGTACTATAATATTTAACACGTGAAAGCTGTATGCTGTGATACATATTCCGAAATGATATAGTGTTAAAAGTTGTGTAATCAAGACGTATAAAAGAAGTCATTGAGGAATGACAATTGAAGTGGTTTGGGCATACCTATTGCATATCGGAAGGAAGGAAATCTAAGCAGGTAATGGAAATGCAAATTGAGGGAAGAAGATAAAGACCTAGAATTAAGTGGGAGGACACATAAGAGAGGGAAAACAATGAATTGAAGAGAATGTGTAGATAGAAGTCGCTGGAGAGTTTGGGTGTACCAAGGTGAACCCAATACCTAACAGCATAATGGGACAGATGAAGATGATTTCACTATAAAAGTCGTAAATACAGTGTGTCCCAAAAGTCTCCATATGTAGGAAATGTTAGTTGAAAATAGAAATGTCACATAATGTGACAGCCTTCTAGAGTCAGACATAGGTAAATGTGAGCCAATCAGTTCTCACACACATTCTGCAACTTGTCCAGCATCACACGATGACACTTCAATGATACAGGTCTGCAAATGGTGCAAGTCCCAGATTTTCTCCTAGTGACCTGCGACTTAAAGCAATCCCAGACATAAAAAATCAAGAGATGTAAGATCTGGGGAGTGGGCTGGCCACATTCAGCACATTATGTGACTTTTCTATTTGAAAGTGACATTCCATATGTATGGAGAATTTTGGGACACCCTGTAGTTAAATGATATATTACATAGCAGGATAAGATATGCAACCATGAAAGGTAATCTTTGATCCTTTGCATACGAATATGTTTGTTACATAATAATAAGTATATACCAATGTCTTTATATACTAAAGAAACTTTACTCCATGTAGCACTAGTATTTATCTTAAGAGTATATACAGAAAAACATACGTTTAAGTTCGAACATCATGAAAGCCTCTTTGAAACTAGAGTTGTTTTGTTAGAAATGTATAAGATAACAGTTCACTAACTGCATATTACATTAAAACTACCTAGCCATTCATTCAGAGACTCGTACAGACCACTAAGTTGTAATATAAAAATTTATAAAATTGACTTAGTCTTACGTTAAAAAAGTGTAAAATTGTTAAAAAAAAAAAAAAAGGCATATACCTTCGACAGACGGCCCGTTTCGACGCTATGTCACGTCATCCTCAGTGTCTCTTGAACCACTCAAGAGTGAAGATGATTTCAAGAGTGGTTCAAGAGACACTGAGGATTACGTGACATAGCGTCGAAACGGGCTGTCTGTCAAAGGTATATGCCTCTTTTTTTTTTTAACAATTTTACACTTTTTTAATGTAAGACTAAGTAAATTTTATGGTTTTAACAAAGTGTTAATGAGAACTTTTAATCAATATATAAAAATTTATCTCATTGCAATTTTTAAACACTTTAAAAGAGCTGCTAATAAGAAATTTTACAGTACCATTCAACAGATGAATTCAACAAAGATTCCTTTCACTTCCATTACATAGTTCATGTAATTTATATTCTATTACTATTATTTAATTGCCGTGGAGCTCAATCTTTGATTTCATGAAATTGCAAATTAAAAAAAATTATCAGGACTAAAGAAAATCAAATGTAACAAAGAAATCTCATACAGTACAATGCAAACAATTTTATGATGAACTCTGATTTATTACTTACAAAAACTAAAAAGACCAAATTAATTAGTAATTCTACACATGACATAAGTAACTTGATCATAGAATAATTTATTTCAGAATTTTTAATAAACACATTCAACATACAAAAACTACAGAAAGTAAAACACATCATTAGAATATCTATAGAGATACATAACCAGTTGGCTCTAATGGTAACATAAAAAAAAAAAAAATGGAATGCGTATTTCACATATCCTCATTTTAATAGGCAGAAATAAAGAATTCAAATTTGGAATGAAACTTCTACATTTGTTTACAAAAACAAAATTTTTCTGAAATATTGACCGCTTGCATTTTCTTAAGATTTCATACATATGTGCAAAATTACACACACAAAGAATCTATTCAAGTGTCCTATATAAGAAAAGACAACAGTAGTTTCGTATTCAGTTAAGTTTATAGGTAGGTAGATAATCTTTTATTATATTCTGTTGAATAAAATTATATTTGTAACAGTCTTTTTCTTCAGACTATCACACATTGCCTAAAGCAAGTGAATATTACATCAACCTGTTCACAAACTAAACACAATAAACAATACGAATAATAAAAACTTTATCAAAGCAAATGGTTGTATAGTAGTACAGTAGATTGAATAATATACAAGATACACCATATCAGTACACTTTCATTCCTAAAACAAAAGTGACGTTCAATAGTTACTTCTTTTTTGAACTTTACATCTACAACCAACACAACTCTACTACACAGATAAATGACTTGAACAAAATAGATTTTTAACAGCGACAGTAGGACTAGGGCTTGAATAATTATCTGATTAATTTTATTGGTTAAATGAACAGCCGCATATAATTGTAGGTGAATTCACAACCAACGTAATTCTACTACACAGATAAATAATGACCTGAACAAAACAGATTTTTAACAGTGACAGTAGGACTAGGGCTTGGATAATTATCTGATTAATTTTATTAGTTAAATGAATGGCTGCATATAATCGTAGGTGAATTCACAACCAACATAACTCTACTACACAGATAAATAATGACCTGAACAAAAAAGATTTTTAACAGCGACAGTAGGACTAGGGCTTGGATAATTATCTGATTTTATCTGTTAAATGAATGGCCGCATATAATTGTAGGTGAATTCATTTGTACTCACTACTGACTGTTTGCATTTATTTATTTTGGTTATTTTCATACCTGAATGAACATTTTTAATGATTTCTTACAAATATATACATTGATTAGTTTTATTCGTTCCCATTAAACTCAAAAACTGCATGATAAGAATCAGGACCTGACACTGGCATCCAAGATGGCGGCCAATTGAAGGTTTTTCGTAGATTGCATGCATTAAATAATTACTGCGCCAAAGAGATTTTAACAAAATTCTCGATGAAATAGTAAATATTGAAGTTCCTTATCTACATAAATGTACACAGCACATTCAGTAATAGAAATAATATATAGTTATCTACACCAATAATAAAAGAAAACAACTGATTAAAAGTTTCAATACGTCATTATTATTTTCTTTTGTTTCGACATTTCCCTCATTCTATAATTATACTTACGACATCCTACACACACATACAAAATTAACTTGGTGAACTACAACATGAGATTATTTGAAGTAGCTATGACAAAATAACATGAGATTATTTTAAGTCGTTATGACAAAATTATTTCACATTATTATATACAAAATTAAAGAATGGTGAAGCACTCCTGGTCTCGGTCGACGTGTATTACTGATTTGATTAGTCTTACGAAAGTGACCAGGTAACAAGGTTCTCCACATTTCAGCATGTTGAGTATGTTCAGGTTGCGTGTGGCTGTGCTGTTCAGCTGCAGCAACTGTCTTCATGTTCAGTCAACAGCATCAGTCCCCTCTACCAACGTTACAATAAATAATCCCACTCTCACTTTGCCGATCTTCACTTGTCATAGTAGGTTTCCAGGATGTCAGCCATGTGCTTGTTGTCTCACGGCTTCTCAAGTTGGTGCTGGTTTGGTTTCTTACACTTGTGGGGTATCGGCTTCTTGGGTCCATGATCTTGCATGGAGCGGATTCCCTGTTTCTCCAGATATCCCTCTATCTTCAGGTCATCCATGCTCTCAACTGCCACAGAATGCCAGAGTTTCTGGAACTCATTGTCCACAGGCAGACCTGCTGTCTTGTTATTGTAGAACACAATCTTCTTCTTGTCAATCGGTCGCGAGATGTATATGATCTCATCCTGCAAAGCCTTGAGGGCTTTATCACAATGTGGCAGAGATTGCTGAACGTCTTCCAACAAAATTCGTCCAAGACCCTTCAAGTCATGCTGCTTCAACAAACGCAGTTGTTCTGATATTTGACCAATATTTAGAATTTCATTATATTATATTATATTTATATAATGGCACTGGCAGTTCACCATTTTATAATCTGTAAAATATAAGTTTAAGAGGAAATGAGTTATTTGTCCCCACTGTACACACAAAAGTCTTTAGATACCCACACCAAAGTCTGTGATGCTTACCTCAGCTGTGTGGATAATGGTCTTGCAAAAACTTCGGTTTATTCCGACCTTTTTTTGTTCAAAAGTGTCATCAGTATTTAGGAAGCAACTTAATAAAACAGACAACTTTTCCTATGTCCTTATCTTTAAATTTAAAAGATTTTAAATAGCTCAACAGGCGATCAAATTTGGTTCATTTATCAAACGTTCCTCATGGACACCATTGAAACTTAAAGGCTCATGTTATGAAGAAATCTGAAACTTTCACAGCTGATGAAATCTTAATGGAAACAGCTACTTTTGGTAGCAGTTGTCCTTAATTTTGCATAATAGGACATAATCTCCTTTATCTATTAAAAAAAAAAAAACGAAGGGGGAAATATTTCTGTCGCTCACATGACTTGAAGTCGAATTATGTTGTCCCTTTCATTCCATTTTTCAAATTGATGTTTGTCACATGAAACAACAGTAGCTAACATTCACTGGAGTCTTTTCTTTTATGGCAATCGTTCAGTTAAGCAGGAGGGTAGATTATAAAAAAATCGTATTTGCTCCATCCTGTAGTTTCAACTTTTTTTTTTATAGACATCCCATAAATCTTTATCTTTTGGAAACAAAACTACATGTACAAATGACCTTTCCTTATAATAATTCGATTTACAACCTGAAACGCTACAAGTGTGAGGCATCTTGAGGTCAAGTTTTATAACTACATATCTATATCAAGCTTTGTTCGCTATGAAAATAATTATATCAATTACAAGATCATAACTCTCTTATAATATGCTAACTTATAAACCCCCACCGATTACACTAGAGACAAATAATACAAGAAACACAAACATGAAGAACAAACGCTTTCACAATCGTGCCTCTACTCAACTGTCCGTCATGTTTACTATTTATATTTTCAGTGTCAGATCCGAAAACATTTAGAAGATCCTGTAAGAATAATAATACTTATTGCTCGTCAGTAATGCTGCAGCAAATATTAAACTTCGGTCTGTTAACTTATATCAGTATGTGCAGATGTGTTCGAGGCATACACAAATCATTTGGTGCCACTAATATCCCACTGAACAAGTTGCAGCATACGATGTAATGCGAAATTTCCGAGAATTATATATTAGCTTCCCATCCTGGATGAGTTAATAATAAAGAAGCAGAATTTACCTAACTGTATACAGACAATTTGACAGAATTCAGAAAGAAACTCAGTGACAGTAACTGTACAATATTACTGATGCAAATGGACACTATGTGGCAAACATACATAGTACTTTAAAAGCCGAATTATCATAACTTTTATCGTTATGCAACTGCTCTGAGAAAACAACCACACCACAATATTTTTGGGACTTAAACAGTATTCAGTACAATAAAATGCATCTATTACTTAACTTGTTTAGTACAAAGTGTCCACTGTGTTGCACAAATTTAGCAATTTATTTTCCAATAATAAAACGAAATTATTGTAACAGTAAAGAAAGTGATTACTGAAGCACTATGTCACGTCGAAGTGTTCAAGAATTTCCTCTTTCCCCAAAATCAATTCTCAGCAAATGAGTACTTACATGTGGACAAATTTCAAATATTAAAATCTGTAGCTGAACTGAACGAAGATGATGCGCTGTACATTGATTAAGACCATAAAAGGCATAAAGATGAAATGATTGGTTTATCCTAATAATTATTCAAAAGATTGCTCCTCAAATATTAATTTAATATTAACAATAAAAAATAACTAATACAATGAAACAAAAAACAGTCTAAAAAATATCTCCTTACACATACTATCTTTGAAGGGAGTGCAGGAGAACTTAATTTACTTAAAACAAACATATTTTCACTTCACAATTTTATTACAACTTGCTACTGTCAAATACTCAAGAACTTTCTGAAAAAGCTCGAGAATTTCTCTGGAAAACTAGTGAAATAACCTTTCACGAAACTGATGATTAACCAAAAAATACTAGTTACCATACAGTAAAAATGTGCAAATAACTAGTGTTCTTTGTGGCAAGGAAAAACTGAAATAACAAGAGGATTCTCATTCTTAATCAATGCATCTTCAAATATGTACCCATATTATGTAATGTACAAAGGAGCAAGCACGCACGCACAAACACACAAAAAATCCTTTTTACACGAAAATCTTAAAATGCACATTGCTATACAATGTGCAAAACTTCAAATTAAATTGTTATATTGCAAAAATAATTTCAATATCCTCTCTACTAATATAATTTAAAAATTTCAAATGTTATTCACATTCATCTAGCATGTATTGTTATTGTTCTTTCATAGGGAACTAAGTTTTGCACACTGGATAATAATGGTCATTTACTTGTGATATAAATTTTAGTGACATATGCCATTTTCCTCTACGCTATGCTACTCTAAGCACATAATTATCCAAGTCCTAGTTATGAAATTTCTGCATTATCAGTAGCAGGTTCTTTTAAGGGTAGCAGATCAGTGGTAAACTCTGTACTTTTGATTATGCTTATGTAAGTGATAAAGTTATTGCTATGTTTGAAATGTAATTCTATGCAACCGCCACTGTGCTAGGACACTTCGTCTTAGTGCAACAAGGATATTATTTTAGTTCAAGAGCTGCTGCTGCTGTGTCCAATAGTGACACACATCTGCACACACACACACACTCACACATACATGCGCACACATGCACACGAATTAATGCATTGACATAGGATACTTGAACACTCATTTTTGGTAGCAGATTAAACTTCCATTGCTAGTTCAGACATCCAGCTACATTTAACTTTCTCTTTCTAGGAATTTACATCCTCTATTTTTTTTTTCTCTGACTATGGACAAACAGTAGATACTACTTAATCCATGCCTCTGTGCTATTCATTCCCACTCTCCAAGAAACTCTCTTCTGTTAATGAGAACTCGTATTTTGTTCAATTCAAATAGGTTTGTTATTGTTCTCAATTTAATAAAGTGAACTGAAGTTGTGATTTGTTTATTTACTTATTATTATTATTATTATTATTTATATTAGTTATTTGTTACCATGAACTGAACACATCTTTACAATGATTAATACTATCAATAATTCCACGGAAACTTCTCTTAACCAATGAAATAAGCTTAATGATGAGAATCATACTACACTGACAGTATTTTGGTTACCATACTGCAGTTATAGCTTTTACAGCAACATGGAATTGTTTTATTCCACATTATTATCCTAAATATTTATGTCTAATTGTGATGTTCACTAATCATATGGCTACTGTCAAAGTTTACCCATTAACTTGATATTTCAGGAGGCCAATGTATTTGTATCATGTGCTTTCGAAAAGAAAAAACAACAGAATGTAAAAGGAAAGTAGATAATATATAAAGAATCCTATTATTCACAATGCACAGTGGTTTCAAATGCGAATCTAGCAGGACAAAATTATTTGGAATTTAAAAATTATTGCTCTTGTATTACTACTTCCCTGAATGAAAATTTGACTTGAAAAAGACGATTCTTTTTTTAGGTTTTCTTTTTATACCAGAGAGTATGATAATTTGCAAGTTGGCTTAATATTATCTTCAAAAATGTTATGCTTGGTCGTCTAAGATTTGGTGAACAGAGAGCATCTTCCATAGAATTTCGTGAAGGTAATCCCCTAACATTTTCCGAGAATTTTAATTCAAAATTTAATCATTTCTCTATTTAAGTACATTTATAGATTTGGAACACTACGAATCCGACATTCTGCTTTCAATGAAGAGCAAATCCTGGTTGTACAACCTTTTCTTGTTGTTAATGAAGTTGGAAAGAAAGACAAATACAGACCAGAAAAATGCCCAACAAGCTCACAATGTTGTTTAAAGTCTCTTAGGGCCCATAAATGTCTCTGTAATTATTTTTTCCATAAAACATACTACTTAATATAATAGCATTAACATCAACACACAATTCTCAGTATATATTATGTACGAGTATTAATACAAAAAGTGACACATATGTTTAACTCTCTACATCCCGAATTACTTTCGAAAGTCAGGAAATGCTTTCAAGCCTCTCTATTAATTATCTAATAGCACATATTAGTAAAATTAAATTTTTTGATTAATTTTTATTCGACATAACATGGTTGTGACTTCCAGGTAACTTTGGTCGAAAATTACACGGTAAAATAAATACTGACATCTAGAGGGAAAAATATGAACTTCAGAGAAAATTAAATGTAGGAAACAGTAGCCATATTGTAATTTTGAAGTCACATTGGTCAACAATGGAAAGAACATTCCTTCTCTTGTTACAAAAATAGTATTAAAATTACTGGATGTGACTCTTAAGTCACACGGTCCAATAAAGGGTTAACTAATATATCCAACAGGAATAAAAGCTTACACTTTTTCACACTTGCTTATAGCCACTGACTAATCTTACAGAAACATGAAATCATTTGATGCTAAGAAGCAATTTTATGATCTCTACATTCAACTTTGGGATTCTACTATGCAGTCATATTTTTAGATTGTTCTTGTTTATAGGCTGAATCATGATTGGACGAGATGCTTACAATATAACAGATCTATTTTCATTACTTTTTTTTAAGAGTGACCAAAATGACTATTGCCTCAGTAGATTCACGCCTGGGACCACTGTGCAATGCAATTGTCTGGCCAAAATTTAATCATACCAATAATTTTCTTTAGTAATTTAATTTCGCTTTTAAACGTAGGTTTCTTATCATTAGCTAATTGCAGTCTCGAATAATGATCATAACATGAAAAGTTCACTGAAGTCAATGATCTTACTGGAAAACTATCAGCATTTGTGATATTGTTGTGGATAGTGAAAGGAGAGGGAAATTTTGAATTAAAATAAAAGGCGTGCAGACAACCATAACCTCACTCACTCTCATATTCACACTTGCTTATAGCCACCGACTAATCTTACAGAAACATGAATCATTTGATGCTAAGAAGCAATTTTAGGATCTCTACATTCAACTTTGGGATTCTACTATGCAGTCATATTTTTAGATTATTCTTGTTAATAGGCTGAATCATGATTGGGCGAGATGTTTAGAATATAACCGATCTATTTTCATTACTTTTTTTTTTTTTTTTTTTTTTTTAAGAGTGACCAAAATGACTTTTGCCTCAGTAGATTCACGCTTGGGATCACTGTGCAATGCAATCGTCTGGTCAAAATTTAATCATACCAATAATTTTCTTTAGCAATTTAATTTCACTTTTATACTTAAATTTCTTATCATGAGCTAATTGGAGTCTCGAATAATGATCATAACATGGAAAGTTGACTGAAATCAATGATATTACTGGAAAACTATCAGCATTTGTGATATTGTTGTGGATAGTGAAAGGAGAGGGAAATTGTGAATTAAAATAAAAGATGTGCAGACAACCATAACCTCACTCACTCTCATACTCACACACAAGTAAATTTCAATACTGAAAATATTTAAACACAGCTTGTAAAGAGTGTATGATGTAAAGAATGCGCTGTTCTGTGCATTAAATTTTTAGGTTACCAACCACTACTAGTAATATATATTTTCACAAATCAGACCTTTGTATTCAATGAGTGACTAATTCCATACCTGAATTAATGCAGTTAAATTATATACCTTAACAGCAGTACCACATTCATGTACAGACCATGTAGTACCCATAGCAGTAAATTTCAAGTGACAGGATTTGACTAGTACAAAACACACACTTTTTGTTGCTTACACTTTGAATCTGAACAGATGCATGTAAATATATACGTGCAATAGTAATTACTGTTGGCAAATTCATACAGTATAACAAGCTTAGAGTGACTCAGAAGTAAATGTTTCACATTTGTTATATTATCTAAACAACTGTAAGGAAGTACGTTGAAATTACTGTTTAAAATGTAAACATGCAATGTGATGTACATAAATGTTCGTTTGAAAATAACTAACATAAAGCAACATGTGTGAATCATAATGAGAACGATGTATTATTGTTGCTGGATTAAAAGGACTGAGGAAGTCAATGCCTTCACCAAGCATGGAATAACATATTTCAAACACACTCTTTGGTAATCGCAATTCAATTATTTGCAGGGTTTAGAGGATTTTCATCTCAGAAAATAGACTCCACTGAAAGGTAAGGTTTGACAGACACTTAAATACACCACTCCTTAACAGGGAGAATTAAGTTCCTTTCGCATTAACTTATACTTTTGTGTAAACCATGTGTACAAGGAATTTTAATTCTAGGCTCAATGTCTGGCTATTCTGTAATATTATGTCTCCATCTTCAAAACGGAAGCCTTTACTGTTGTATGGAATTCCTCGGCTGGGGAAACTGAGTAACCTGGGTACCAGCAGAAAAATGCCATCTCTACAAATAAGCTCCGATATTCTACTGAAAACACTTTCCACTACAAGAACCAACAACAATACATTCAGGTCAATTTCCTAAATTGAGAAATTCTCTATTTTTAATGTTGCTAATTAAATGTGTAACAAAGATGCCTATGTTCAGTGTGAAAAAGTCAGTCAAACTATTGTTCCCATTAACATTCCACTTCAAATACATAAAAATTCAATCTGACAATCATAAAAAGGATAGTCCTGGAAGTGCATGGCTTGTTTCATACTGTCCCATTCCACTTATCCAATGATACTATCTTGCCACATTAGAATATATTTAAAATCTATATATACATAGAAGTCTTTTAGTGAAAAACAGAGGATTACGGTATACTAGCTGCTCTCCACATCAACCCTTCCCTTATGCCATATGTCAACTTTTTTCCATATATTAAATAAAAATTGATTGATTGTACTATAGCATGTACTTTTAATATTAAATAGTGGTAGAAAATGTTCACTATAAGAATATGACTCATCAACGAACAATCTTTTCGAAACCGCAGTAAAAATTATAACAAGCTTGTGTAATGGTGGAACAAAAAGCTACGAAACTGGACCACTTTTCTTACACCATCAATTTGTATTTTGCTTACAGCAAATATTTAATCTGAACAATATCCTACTATCATGTTCAGATTAAACTTAAACTACAGTATCATTAATAGAGATTGTATTTTCCTAAAATATGTTTTCTTGGGGTTGTGTGGGCGAATTAGTTTCTAGTCTAACAATTCAGTGTGTATTGTCAGGTGAGATAGTTTTTGCGACCGTGATACCAGTACATAAAAAAATTGATATTCTCTAGATTAGAATATACAGACAGCTCTTCAGCAAAGAAATGCTGCAGGAAATTTCGTCGATAGTTGCTTTTTACATTTCACATTTTTTTTTATTTCTGGGCAAAGAATAAGTTAAGAATTGCTTTCTGGTAAATGAACAGAAATTGGATCAAATAAGGCTTCAAACACACACCTAAAGGTTGCTGAAATGTGTGGCAAAGGAAAAATGTCAAATCATCAGCTAGATATGCAATCCATTTGATGAATTAAGTTCATCCATACTTTTTTTTTTTTCAAATGAGGCATGATCACCTAACATAACAAAGAACATGCTGGAGTAATGATAATCCATGTAAGATATACGAAGCTTCTTTAGTATATGATGAAAAAATAGAAGTGTCAGCAAAGGCCCAATGAATGAAGAAAAAAAAAGAGAGAGAGAGAGAGAGAAATTATATACTTCATGACAACTGCAGATTCGTTTGTCAATTCAATAATGACTGTTTGTTTTTCTCCGGAAGTTGTTGAATTATTATTTGTATGGTTTCAATACAATCCTCAACTGCCCACACCACAGACAATTTCATGTTTCAATTAAGTATACATTTCCCGACTCTGAGCTCATGTGATTTTATAGGACTTCGTACACAGAGAAATTCTGGTAATTACTCCAAAACTTCTTTGGGTGAACCAAAATCACTTTTGGATGTTCACAGAATGTTTGCAGATTGAAGGACAGCAACTCCACCATTTCTTATAACTGAGATTTTTCAGTGACTCAATGATTACAATGATTACTGGTAAAAAAAAGTTTATAAGACAATCACTTGTGTGTGATCTATGACAAAGTAGGAAAATATCCTCATTGTGTATTTAATTTCAGTAATAAAATACGTAACTTAAAATTCTCCACATGACACTGTCAAATTAACTTACCACACATGCTTTTTACACATTTCTTCTTACCATGTTCCATGTAAATTTCAAAGGGAGGTAGCAACCATAATGACAACAGAAAAATCACCTCAAAGTGCTGGTCACAGATTAACTCAGTCATAGCCTCATTCCAATACTGAATCACCACATTCATTTCAAACAATGACATATAATTTCAATGCAAGAAATTTGGCATATTTAATGGAAACCATATTAGTGGTCAAATTGTAGCACTGAAGTTCTAAACCAGCTAAATGACAAGGGCAATGTATTCTACGATCTGCTAAGTACTAAGTCTCCTGCAAGTAAGGTACATATGAAATTGTTTCAATGATAACAAATAGCATCAATATAAAATGAGACAGTTTTTCTTGAATAACTGAAAACCGCGATTCTGGCATTTAGCTGGCTTAAAACTCCAATAATACAATTAATAATAATAATAATAATAATAATAATAATAATAATAATAATAATAATAATAATAATAATAATAATAATAATAAGTAAAAACAAAGAAAATAAACCTTAACTCTGGTAGTACAAAAAATCTGACACTAATATATGTCACAATCTTGAATATTATTATCTTGCACAGACATTTACAAATATTGTTAACAGACAATTTTAGAATCTAGTGGCATGACAAATTGAAGAGAACATTTACTCTAACTACAGAAATACGCAAACTATAAATATATCTTCTAGAAGGAAAAATATCCTGTATGTGAAAGAAACTTTTCAGAAGTTGAGCCATTTTTTTTGTCTTCAAGGCTCATTCGGTAAGTGTAGTTTTTAGTTCCACAGTCTTCACTGGATTTGTAGAAGTTATAATAAAATGAATGAAAAAAATGATTTTCTTTCTCTCATTAACAGGGAAAGAAAATAACTGTAGGATCTGAAGTTGTACATGCACAGAAGATGACTGTGATATTCAGAATAATAATGAACTTCAAAATACTTGAAATAATCACTTCGATGCTGCTGATTTGTATGTTTAAATTTTACACTTTGGCATACAGTTCGCAAGCTTCAACAAAAATACAGACACAATAAACATTTAGATCATCTTCCTGGTCTTCTCTACTATTTTATATCTTTTACATGAGTCATTTTGCAAAATTTATAAGAACGAAAGATAATAAGTAAAATAGGAACTATGCAACACTGTATATAAATCCTCTCTTTAGCAATTTTTTTACAGAATCTAAAAACATACCCCAAAATCGATTATAAAAAAATGTAAATAATAACTGCTCATGTAAAGACTGGAAGGTTCTCCCACTGCAATCCACTATCAACATTGCTAGTACAGTAGAACCTCGATACAACCAAATTTACATACAATACTGGAAAGCATAGAAAAAGAATAAATCAGGCCGGCATTACTTGGAGCAGCAGTATTATTCCATTTTGAAACTTGCATACACTACTTTTAACACTTGAATATAAGTAATTGATTAACTAGCGGACTTACTAGTGTTAATTATGTAAGTCTGTGCAGCTTACATAATTAACATGAGTAAGTCCGCCAGTTCATCAATTACTTAGCAGTATTATTATTTATTTTGTTTCTACTGTTCTATATGTTTAACTGTATGTTTGATTATTGTACTTAATAGACTAATTTCCACAACCATTTTACAGGTATATTGTTTTGTAACAGTGTACAATGATTTTTATGTAATTCAGGTAGTTCTATGTTTGCCAATCCAAGCGAACTGAGAATCCGAAATACCCCCAGTCCAAATTGGTTTGGATTATTGAGGCTCTATTGTACCTGCTTTCACAAGGTACCTGAAAACATGCATTTTGTCTCCTCCCCTTAAAAGTACACTAAATTATTAATTTATATACACTGACTTCCACAAACATTTTACAGGTATATTATTTTGTAACAGTGTACAATGTTTTGTATGTAATTCAGGTAGTTCTATGTTTGACGATCCAAGCGAACTGATAATCCAAAATACCCCCAGTCCAAATTGGTTTGGATTATTGAGGCTCTATTGTACCTGCTTTCACAAGGTACTTGAGAACATGCATTTTGTCTGCTCCCCTTAACAGTACACTAAATTATTAATTTATATTGACTCCTCAGCATACGGTATTATCAAAAAAGAAAAATATACAATGAATTTTTATGACCAATTAAGCAAGCCATAACTACTAAAACTACGTACATGAGCAAGACCCTTCTGCACTTCGGAAGTAATAATGATGATTAATAAATTACAAGGTATAACTTCGTTACAACTTCAAGGAGATGGAATACTGTTGAAGTTCAAATAATAAAGATGTACATAAACTGGTGAGTAAGTGGATCTCCTCTTACAACATAATGCAGGCAATTCCTGCAAGTGATAATTTTGATACTGAAGCCTTACAGTATACTACGGAGCTGATTACAGCGTGGCAGGGAAGCTAATCTCGAGAGGCTCCAATGATAGTAAGAATATACAGGAAAATGTTGACAATATCAAGATAGAGATTCAGAGCAGCGAAGATGTATTCTTCGGGTGAAATGGAGTACTTGTGTTTTCCTCCTATCATGAGTTGCGTGTCATACACCAGATATATGGAGAACAGCAGTGCACCACAAGATGCATATACCAACGTTATGGTTTTGCCAGGAAAGATCATAGCAACAATGCCAAAAATCATGAGGATAATGACGGCAACAAACAGAGCACCGCTAAGTACCGTGAAGTCCCATTTCGTTTGGAATGCGAATATTGTCAAGCCAAAACACACAGCTGCACAAAGGCCCGCCGCCATCAGAACCTGCAACAATCATAATCAACACTGTAGAGCTCACACACAATACATTCTGTGGGAGTGTATCATTCAAAGTTTGGAAAACCTTGATAAACACTCTAATCAAATACTTTACTGTAATAATACCGGACAGCTGTATACTAGCAGCAATGTGGAGCTGACATCTAGTGGAGGGGTGTGGTATTATGACCACAAATACAAATATTAACATAGCGGGAATCGAACTATTGTTTAAAACGTGACGTACTAAGAAATGCTGAATAATGTTTAATGTAAAATTATTATTTTATATCAAAGCTGGATATTATGAGAAATACTTTCCGTAATTAATTGTTAGGGTACATACTTTTTCTTTGCTTTAGTGAGACAAAATTAATTCTGACATTAAGAATGAATTTACAATAACGCTTTATATAGCCTACGAATTGTCGACAGCTGCAAAGATAAAATTCGTAATAATCTGATACTTGTAATAATTAGTAAAGGCATATGGCCAACAATAAAACTTAATTTTATAAACCTTAAAATTTCCAATACATTTTAACTTCTATTCATTTATTAGGTCTAAATAAAAAAAAAAAAGCTAATTTTTATTGTTCTATAAACACAGAGACAAAGGCCTACTAAAGAATGTTGTTGACTCGCGTTTTATGATCCCTCGGAAATCAAAAATACGATTTGAAGCAGTTTGTAATGCTGTAGGCTAATTGTAACAGTTATAAACAGGATATAACTGACATTTTAACACATTTAATTAATAAAACTATTTACTAGCTCAGCAACAATCTACACTGTAGTAGATTACAGCTTCATTCGTGGGTTTCGGAACACACTGCTGCCTAGGTAGCAGCACCTGCACCAATCGCGAGCAGAACTGCTAGCTGTCCGGTATTATTACAGTAAGGTATTTGCTCTAATACGGAATTCTCATATCGTCCCTGCAAAGCAAAAGTATCTTAAGTGCCACTTTTACCGAAAATGGTGCTTAGAATAAAGTACCCAGCACTGTGCATCGACTATAAAAGTTCTGTGAGCCCCAACAATTTTTTTCCCTCTGATAGGTTGGTTTAAACTTTGACTATTGTATTCACCACCATGACCATATTCTACAAGTATCGTAACTGCTTCTCCTGTAAAGTTATCAAAATGGTGCTTACAATACTGTGCCTTGCAGGCGACGTATTTGAGAAATTTGATATGCAGAAACAGCAGCAACTAATTTCCATCACAAATCCATAAACAAATATCATATCGGTGTACTGATGATTAGAGAACTTAAAAGGCATCTTGAGAGTAGAACACTCAAATCCTATTCACTTTAGAACACCTTGAGTATTGGCAGCATAAATCAATAGTGACATTAATTTGTCCTTGGCATCCAATGTATGAGCTTAGTTATTGCTATTGTGATTTCAATACCATCCTCGCACAATTATTAATTATAAGTAATATCAGGAGAAGATAATGATGCAGGAAACCATATGGTAACATGGAGTTCATAGTAATATATTCATTTTTACCAAGTGTGTGTGTGTGTGTGTGTGTACCCACTTCACTTACGTGACACGGGTTTTCACACACTGCAGATAAAGTAGAACCTCTATTATCCATGGTAATGAAGGGGTGGACTGAACGGTTATTCGAAAAAATCGGATAATCCGTACCATAAAATATTTTCATAAATTAAGCATATAATACTTAGTTTCATAATTTGAAATTCCTACCATACTGCAACTATCAGTGTCTTTATACTACACACTATACAATGTTATGCTGGTTATAACTAATGAAAACAATGAAATACAATAATACATACTACTTTGTTTTATTCTATTAAACTGTGCATATTTCTTACGCCAATCTTCTATTCTGATGCACTATGAGCCACAGTTTTTCCTTTCCCAAACAGCTCAACAAGTTTCCTTTGGACATTTTGCAGAAAATGACTAAATGATGCATTGGTTTGCAGTTATGTGAAAGGTCTTGGGGTCATTTCTTTCAAAGCTGATAGTGACTATTTTACAAGTTGTGAAAAAACCTCCTCCCAAAAGTGTTTCTACTGCTGGTAACAGTAGCATTCCTACTACATACTGTGTAACAGTAATGGTGGTAATAACCTTCCGTAGAAAAAATGCGTGTTAACATAGTGTACAGTACTTAGTATTTTTCTGCAGCAAAAAAGAAAATAGCGAGAGAGAGACAGTCGGATAATCCACCAATCAGTTAATAGGGTTACAGATAATCGAGGTTCTACTGTATATGGCAGGACTGTGACTCATTTTCAAGTTGCACACCACTCCAGATGACCATGCTGTGCATAATGTGTATCTGTGGAGAGTCATGTCGTGTACTAGGGTGAGTGTTCGTGTTAAGTGTAGTGTAGGGAATGGGTGAGAATGATGATGATGATGAACATGAGGAAGGGAGGAGGGGAAACCTGGGGTCAGCACGTAGCCTACTCCTGTTGAATAGCGCCAAGGAGGATGCCAGACTTAATGTCCTCGTCCGACAGACAACTTGCTATCAACAGTGACATATTTCTTCTCTTCATATACACTGCAAAGAGATTTGGAATTTAACCCAGGCATATTGATGCACAATCTAGCGATTAGAAGTTGTGCATCACCACCTCTCCTAGGTAGAAATTTTACACGAAAATCTCTGACCTCGCCAGGAAATGAACCTGGCCTGGGTTTAGCAGACCTCATTTTTATCAAATAAATGCAATAGCTCCTTAACTACTTGAAATCGCACCCAGAATCATATGAATGTTTTTAGTCAAAATGGTTTCAAGTATCATTTCCTAAAAGTTATGACCTTTCTTCAGGAATTAATGCACATATTATAATTTTAAGTAATTTTGCTCTTTTAATGATTTCAATAAAATGAAGAAATGTGTTTCATATGCTCATGCACGTCAAAAAATGCAGATCTTTTCAAACTTAAAGCCTGAATCTAGATGTGATAAATAAAGCCAAATTCGGGATTTGTAGTTAAGCCTAACAGTTCATTAAATATTTCAAGTAAAATCTATAAAGTGGAAATCCTGAGATAAAAAATTCACTTAATATGAAATGAACCAACATTTTTACAACTTTATTTTTAAACACGTAAGAGAGAACACACTTTCTCCATGTACCTCATTGTTATTTCATTATCATAAATATAATATAAAGAAGAAGATAGATCTTTATATTGCATGACATTCTATCTTTCTTTTATATTTTAAGAGGCATTTAACAAAGTACTACTCATGATATTGAATTTATGGAAGATGAAATAATAAACATGGCACAAAAATCGTATGATGAGGAATTAAAAGAAATCACATTTGATCATTAGAAAATTCCTAGTCAAAAACACGGAATAATTTCTTACAGAAATAAGCTTATTCTTTTATTTACATACCGCTTCTGTGTCATATGTAGAAGATGCAACACCAAGCATAAAGGCCTCTGCTAGTGTGAATAGAAACAAGAAGATGAAGTTCATTGGTGCCTTGCGTCGTACATCACCGCAGCAAGCCATTGTGATTAAACATACAATCATTACTGCAAATGCTGCCCACCAAATCCCTTGGTGTTGATGGACATAACGTTTAGTAGCTTCATGGAACGTAAACCAAGCAATGAATGAAACTGTAATTAGCAACTGTACTCCCAGAATTCCATACACTTTCCTGAAACAAAAGGTGTAATGTTATTCAATGGATAGAGAGGAGAAAGAAAAAAAAAGAAGAAGAAGGCATTTTTAAACGACATGTAACTTCAACTCCACAGAAACCTACTGAACTGTTAAAACAGCAAGTAATTAAATTAAACAACATTTTCTACCATGCATAAGCCTAAAAGACAAACCTTCACACTAACCACAGAAATTACTACAAAGTTTAATATTATACTATACAAAATATTACCTTATAAATCCTCGACGGATAGATTTATCTGTAAATTCAAAGCCACCATCTGCTCCCTCTGTGAGGGGTTCTTCCCCAACATATGATGATCCATACATGGCTTGTTGATTTGGACTGGTAGAGTATGCCTGCCCTGATCCTGGTGGAACGTGTCCGTACGGAGGTACAACTGGTGGAGGTGCTACGAAGCCTGGAGTGGCTGTGTAAGGTGGAGGGTAACCCTGATTTGGATAACCGGGCTGTGCGGGATATCCTGGCTGAGTAGGGTAACCAGGCTGAGCTGGGTATCCTGGCTGTGCTCCGTAGTAATTCTGCTGATCTGAAATAACCAGACTTCATTAGTTCTAAAATTTTGGTTTTCATTTCCAATCAGTTACCATATACAGTCAACTTCGGTTACAGTGAACCTCTGCAGACCAGCATATTTCGTTCACTGTATCCGAGGTTCACTAAAACCGAAGTGTCTGTTTTTATACCACTGACGTTGATATACATACAGTATTAATGTCCACTTGGGACAGACCACGTTCAATATCAGTACTAATGTTCGCTTTATCTTCCAACTTAAACACTTTACACTTTGACATCCTGATGTTCACAGTTCGAAACTTGAATCTAATCTGACCATGTAGGTAGTAGGCACTGACCGATTTCGCACCTCTTTCCACTAGAGGTATTTCTACTGTATACTCGGCCTTGGAATTTCCCCGGGTTCACTTTTACAAAGATGCAGGTGAGGACAATTATATTGTAATCCTTCTTGTATTTACCCTTTGGTCATCACTCTACTCCCTTTTACAAAAGAAAACACTTCTTCCTATTCTTCGAATAACCTCTTTTAAAGAAGTCAGATCTAATCCTTCCTTTCTCCCTCACTGTGTATACTATTCTCTTTAACATGTTTCAAACTGTCCAGGAAGCTGAACAAATCCTTTGTCTTTCAATGCACATAACGAGTAGAAGGTTTGAGATTTTGTTCTGAACATATTCTTGGCAGTTCATAGGAGAAAGGGTTTCCTAAATTACCATTTTGACCATTTTAAAATTACATTTTCTTGGGGAAGTTCTAGTTTTAGGTTCACTATAAACGGAAATATTGATGTACTTTATAATGTATGCGGGTTGGGACCAACGAATTAGGTTCACTATAGCCAACCGAGTTCACTATATCCAGAATTGACTGTACTATCAATAACATGGTTCAAGTTCCTTCTTCTTTATTATAATATGAGGCCGAGTCGAAAAGTAACCATAATACAGAAGTAATAAATATGTTACACTCTCCCATTTCAGCTATATGTGAGTGGTCTGATGGGAAATGTCAGCTAACCATAGGTGAAATGGCTGCCCCCTTTGAAGCATACTTCAGAGAGGAGCGGCATCCAGTTATCAGTTTTTTTGGTAATGGAGAAAAACTAGTACATATTCATCAAAGGATTAAGATGTAGTATAGAATTGCTTGTGTGTTGCTTTAGTGAGTTTTTGAATGACATAGGATGTGTGAAGATCAGACGCGGTTTGCCACACATCATTCACAACACACTTCAGTACCACACCACAAGTACCACTAAGTCTCAGCAAGCCAGGTATTAAAACAATTCAACCCTATGAAACCAAAAAGTTCCATACAATCCTGTCAGCTAGCAAATTGATGATCATGCTCTTCTGAGACTCTTAAAGACCCAATCTCCGAATATTACATGCACAGTTAACAGTGAATCATACTGTGATCAACTTCAGAACCACTTGCAAATTGCAATCAGGTCAAAATGTCACAGTTTGCTCAGTTCTGGTGTGTTCTTACAAGACACAGCTCATACAACAGTAAAACAAATCACAGATCTACATTTTGAGTGAATTTCACATCCTACATATTCACCAACATTATATTGAATGTTTATCATGTGTTTGAACTCCTTAAAGAGGCAAGAAGTACAGGTAAATTAGGTGGAACGTAAGTATTTACAGTCACTAGCAAGATTTTTTTTTTTTTGCGAAAGCCAGGCTAAGTAAAGCATTGGCACACCCACAATGAATGTGTTAAGTGATGTTTTAATCCTATTTGTGCATATTCTTTACTTTTTTTCCTAATTTTGACAAATGCAATTAACTGTATAACATTATAAACGTGTTTCATATGTTTTTTTTTTTTGTATGACAGCATTATCAAACAATTAATAAAGAAATAACATCAAATTTGTAATGATGGGTCTATGAAGAAACAGGTTGCTATGACAACAATGATAAATTAAAGCATGGCAAATCTTTTCATAATATTAATTTTATGGCAGAAGTTATGCCATCATAATAGAAATCATGACTTTTAGTTAGTATCGTAATATTTTACGGCATTGGTACAACAATGTGTGATTTTATGCACGATTTTCACCAGCGATAAAGACTGTTTATAAAGCTGGAGTACAAAAAATAATTAAGGTTTCTTTTTTGACTCTGTTTCATATGTATTTGTACCTGAGAGGATAAAAAGAAAGGAGGGAGCGACCCAAGGGAAAATGCTTGCAAGCGATGGGACGGATGTGACTTCAAACTATACCTTTTGTCCCATAATTCTCCGCGAAATACCGCCAAGTATTTAATTTTGCTACAGGCTGTTATGTCACATGGCGAAATTTAAATGTCTAATTCAAATTTTAATAATGGTTAGTTGTTGCGTTTGTGGTGTAACAGCTAAACCAAAATCTTCAGGAAATGCCGTGACCTTTCATATCTAAGCATTATATTATTATATTTATGTATAATGAATGGAATTCATACAGTGCGATCGAAAAGTCTCTCCACAGTTCTTTTAGTTTTAGTAACCCTAGAATACAACCCTGTAAAAAGTTGGCACTCTCTCATTCATTCTGGTTTGACAATCTCACACCCCCCCAGTCCATCACATGCTTAGGGCCCAGTGCTGCCACTTGAATTCTCTACCAAATACACTTGACTTCTCTGTCTAGTGGATTCTCGGCTACACAAGCACTGTGGAGAGACTTGTCGATTGCACTGTATAATAGTATGTAGGCCTAACCATTATGGCTTACGTTCTTTACAGATTTCCGAAAGATTTAAGTCGTAAAAATGAATGGCTAAAATTTATGAATACGCCAAATTGGCAGCCAACAGCAAGAAGCGTTATTTGTTCGCAACATTTCCTGGAAGAATGTTTCGACAGGTCCTCCTCCTGCTCTAGTGTTAGACTGAAATCAAATGCAGTTCCAACTTTGCATGTGGAAAGACTTAAATATGTAAGCCTATCATCCACCTACATATATTTAGAATTTAACAATGATGAAGTACAGTGCATTAAAATTATAGTCTAATTTCATATACAAATTAGTCTAGTTTTTTTCTCTTCTCTTTGAGGTTCGGGATCATAATCCAGAGACTCTAAAAGAAGTACAAGTGTCAAGTGGCAGGAATTCATCGAAACCCTATAATTGCGTGAAAGGTTTATGGTGTTCCAGAATGCGATTGTGAGCACAGGATTCTAAGGATGTTTGGGATTTTAAATTAAATTGTTAGATTTCTCTTCATTTCTGTCTTTATATTCTCCACTTTTAAATTTAACAAATTGGAGCCTTCTCGTTAATTTTATTGCTTCATAATAATTGCTTCTTCATTCCATAAGACAACAATGGAATTGATAGTTGAAACAATTCACACATCAATATGACGCCAATGAGTTGTTTGAAATTATAGTGAATAATAATACAGAGAATTGGATGCACTTCTCATAGTTACCTACTTGAGAATTAGATTACAGTTAAATTAACTATTTGTCTTTATAGACCCTGTATATATTAATCAGTCCGTTCCCCCTTTATGTTTTATCATGGATGGCTGCATTCGAAACTACTTTCTTTTACGCATATCATAAAGATAATTATCCAAGATCTATTGTAATCAATGACATCACTCTAATAACAGAAAGTGGACCAGATTTCTCGAATGTCAAATGCATTAACATTTCACACTGAAAGTAAAAAACCTTAACCCCCTCAGACCGGTTTGCCATATGCAGCTCTGTGGGGTAATTCTGTAGTGGATTTACGAACACATACGTACACACATCATGCATGACTACACAAAACTGGCCACAGTTCATAATCTATTGGAGATATTTTCAAGCAGTTTTTTCAAGTGTACTGCAGAGAGTCTGGTTTTTACTGCCATATGGCTGCATTATGTTCAACCATTTCGAAAATAGGAAGAAGAAAAAAAGAGCGATGTCATGTAAATTTAATTCCATTACAGGATTTAAATACCATTTTGGTGCTCAACAATAAGACTTTTAAATACCAGGCTGAGGGGTTAAACAGAATTAATGCCAGTATATGCTAATCTCAACGGTCGCTCACAGTGAAAATTATCAGATGTGCACTCAATAGAAGTTGATGTGCAATTGAGGTCAACAACAGTTCCGACTCCATTGTTACCACATTATGAGAAAGGAAATTGGCAACCGACTCCATTGTTACCACATTATGAGAAAAGAAATTGGAAACAGCCAATAGTAAAAAAATGACATGACTGCCAAATACTGTATGTTAGCTTATTAGAGAAGAGCATGTGTGATCTCTGATGAATTAAAAGAAATTTCTTGGAATTCACCACCAATCTGTGAAAATATTATCTTAGGCAGCATCAGACTCCTCTTAAGCATTTTGAATCACCACCTTTATTTAAATTTCTTGATTTGTTATATTATTTTAGATTTAAATTACCTCTTGTTTTATATATGTGTACATTATTAAATAAATTACCTTCTAGTATGTTTTAGTATGTTCATTCAAAATACTGATTTTCTATTTTATTCTTTCTATTATAATATTGTATTATATTTCTTATTCAGAATATTCTGTTTTTCAAAATTCAGGATCTTGTGGTCTACCAAAATTGTTGTCTGATGTTTTCAATAAAAATCTATATATGGACACGATGTTTTGTATTTTGTATCCTTATTGTGAATGATCAGGCTACTTTTAAGGTTACAAAGAGGATTCACAGAATACATTACATACTTTTGTTTTTGTGTTTGTAGTACAATTGTGACAGAAAAAACATAATATGAAACATTGATAAAACACAGAATAAGTATCCTAAGCAAAAGCTGCAACAAGCATATTACATCAATAGAGGCCGAAATTGCATTCTCTCCCTCACTGCACATATAATAAAAGTTAATGAAGAACTCTGCTAAGGGGATGGACAGAAGTAGAGGTAGGTTTTGATATACATATATAAAATACGTAATATTGTCCAACTTATTATGTGCTAAGTTACAGAAAGGATTTTGATCAAGACTATGAAAACTTCTAAATGGCAAAGTACCTCAGCTTAACTAACAACTGCTGAATTAGCAGCTTGGCAATATACGATGCAACGGTGTAGGGGTTTCTCGAAAAAAGTAAAGATGTAATTCATGAATCCTTAACATCAACAAGTGGATAGCTTCAAGTACTTGGGGTGTGCTGTAAGTACTAACATGAGCTGTTGCCAGGAAGTCAAAAGGAGAATAGCAATGCCGTCCACACCTGTGGAGTAACGGTCAGCGCGTCTGGCCGCGAAACCAGGTGGCCCAGGTTCAAATCCTGGTCGGGGCAAGTTACCTGGTTGAGGTTTTTTCCGGGATTTTCCCTCAACCCAATACGAGCAAATGCTGGGTAACTTTCGGTGCTGGACCCCAGACTCATTTCACCGGCATTATCACCTTCATTTCATTCAGATTCTAAATAACCTGAGATGGTGATACAGCATCGTAAAATAACCCAATAAAATTAAAAAAAAAAATAAATAAAATAGCAATGCCAAAGGAAGTTTTTAATAGAAAAAGGAACAACTTCTGCAGAGGTCTGGAAAAATAAACTAAGGAGGAGACTAGTGAAGTGCTTTGTGTGGCATTGTATGAGGCAGACACATGAACATTATGACGAAGTAAAGGGAAACTAGAAGCATTTGAAATGTGGATATGGAGAAGCATGGAGCATGTGAAATGGACAAGTCTCGCAGACCCCCTCCGGTTTCCAAACATGTTTGGAGACGAAATTTCACGATATGACACTTTACGACACTTTTTCTCAGAATAAGAAATGAAGCTGTGCTAGAAAGAGTGGCCGAAGATAGAATAATGCTGAAACTGATAAGGAAGAGAAAAAGAAATAATTGGCTAGAAAAGAAACTGCCTATTGAAGTATGCACTGGAAGAAATAGTGAACAAAAGAAAAGTTAGAGGCAGGAGGAGAAGTCACATGATAGACATTAAGATACATGGATTATAATTATGTGGAGACTAAGACAAAGACGGAAAACAGGAGAGATTGGAGAATGCTGGGTTTGCAGTGAAAGACCTGCCCTTGGAAATTCAATTCAATCTTCTTAATGTATCTAGCTGTTTGCTAATAACATAAAGTCCACTATAGTCCACTGTAGTCTATTCAGTTGTTTTTCACGAGAAAGAGGGGTACTTTGATCGGTGTTCATTATAGATGCCTGTTGCTAGTAGGCAGAGTTGGGGTGTAGTCAATATATACTGCAGGGCTGTCTTCTGCAACTGATACTGATGATTTTAATTTACTTCTGTTGTGGTTTATGGATGGACAATACAGAAGAATGTGTTCCAGATCTTTATCATGATTATTACACTACAGACAAGTAGGATCATCAGAAATGTGAAATCTGTGTGCAAGTTTTTGTACATTTCCAGGTCATTTGGTTTCTTTTGAACAGGCTGTAAAATTTTTCCTTTGTCAGAAGAGAGTCAATTGTTTATCGATAAGTTTATGAAATGAGACCTTACTGAAGCAAAGGCACTGGATAGAGATATCACTTGAAGAGGTCTCGGTTGTGAATATGTTGCCTGTTTTGCAATATTATCGACTTTCTCATTTCCAGATATGCCACAATGACTAGGTATCCATTGAAATGTTATTTCCTTTTGGAGTTTTTTTAGTTTACTTAGTTGTTTCTGAATTGGAATAATTCTATGTGCGTATAGGTTTGGTACTTATTTGATTATATGTAAATATAGCTCCATTGGAGTGGTAAGTATGCCCTTGGAAAGAACACAATGAATGAATGAATGAATGAATGAATATAAACTTCAATACCATATTACAATAATGTGAAGGATTACTTAAAATTAATTTTTTATTCATTTACACTTAAAATTTTTCTTAAAACTTGGGTTTTATATGTGGAAAATACGGAAAATGTTTCTTCAAGACACAGGTATTACAGAAAGGAAAAACTCAAGGTTCAAGAAACTATAATGATTATGAATAATTGCAGAATGTACTGTATTTGAAAGGGGATGGGGACACTACAATCCAGCATTGTGTGACCAATAACACCTATTGCACTTACCCTCAAGTTAGGCATATTCTCAACCCACAAGAGCTGATTACACTACGATTTGTTGAATAATATAGGTTTCGAGCACACAACTCCACTCATCCTTAGATCAGTTTCCTCCATGTGTCGCCAGCCAGCATTTGGGAAATACTATGAAATGAATGGAATGGACGTTGGATAGAATTAAACTGATGTCTAATGTAAAAAAAAGGAGAACAACCCCAAGAGAAATTCCAACTGCCACCTTGTTTGCCACAAGCATTAAACTACGGATTTTTCAGGCCTGACCAGGGCTCGAACACACCATTTGCGTGACACACTAAAGGCCTGACCACTCAGCCACCACAGGAGTTCGCATCCAAAAGTACTCTTACAACAGGTATTACAAGTTACACTGGGAAGTACAGCAGAGAGGGTATAAAATATCCAGCTACTTGCAATGAAGTAAATTTGTCAGTACAAGTGACACGACATACAGGAGTGAGACAATTATTACATGATGTAGGTGCAGTACTTCAATATTTTCGGACAGCACTAACACTCCTACATAAAATATACTGCCGATTGATTTGTCACGGAATTTTTGTCTTAATAAACAAAGATTTAAGTTTGATTAACTGAAAACTGAACATCCAATGAAGTGTCTAGCTTATTAAAATGTGCTGCAGTGTGTATGTGTGTGTGCAAAAATATTAAAAGAATGCTAGAAAGGTGCAACAGACCAAGCTACGATAAGATTCCACCTAATACTACTATTACTTTTCATAATATCAGTCTCACCAACCTGGTGAACTTGAATTCACAGTAAAAATCCTTACAGCAGCTTTATATAAACAGAGAAAGGCCAAGTTTATGACAGTGTATTTCAGCTTATATAAAAGTGTCGTGACACAATGTACACAATGTAAAAGATTTTTATTCAGAGTATTTCTGAAACAAGTACCTATATATGTTACCAAGGGAAATACTTTATAAACAAATTGTAATATTTCATTTTAGACTAATCACAATTTGACAATAACTATGAGTAGAGAATGGATAATTACTGTATTATTGTAAACTTTTCACTTGTGGGCATCTTCCAGACATGATTATTTCAATGTATGGATATTAAAATACAAAGTGGTTCACGAGGAAAGGTAAAAAATTTAGGATATGATATCTTAGGCCATTTTGAATGAAAAAGTTCATATGAACATAGGTCCATTTTCGAATGATGGCAGAGCTAGATACATTTTTTTTTGGTAAAATGTCTCGCCCCAATGTGAATTAGATGTTACCACATGCTGCTGACATGAGACATGAGACAAGGTCACGGATCGCAATGAATGACTTAACATTGGAATCTGGATTGTGAGCGATGTAGATAAGAGACGTTCATTCACCTCACAAACCGGGTGGTAGGACATTACAAATGTCCAATCACCTGCCCTTGTCTAATGTAATGACACAGAACCCACACATAACACAAATACACTATCACTTATCAGTTCACAGCAGTTCAGTCAGCTACCTACAGTACAGTAGTTATACAGGTACAGTTATCAGAAGTGTTGTGTTTTTCAAGATGCCTTATAAATTTTCGACTGCAGAATATGCCGATATTGTATATGTTTATGGTTTGTGCGATGGAAGTTCCTTGCATGCCATCGCTGAATATGAATGACGCTTTCCTACTCTCTTTCCAGCTAAAGATTGAAGTAAATGTAAATAAATGCACGTGGCATAATGGTTCCTGATTGGCTACTGGACGCACAAGGCCTCCAAACTCATGCTTGTCATCTTCTTCCTCACATTAAAATAGTTCCTTCTTAAATAATAAAATGTATAATGTATATGGAATACGAGTGAATTAAACATGCTTATAAGAACACTTTCTTACGATTTAAACATGTTTATATCAGTAGTTTCAGACATTGCATGTTAAATCATTGTAACGTGTATTATGGCAACGCGAATGCGTAATAGGCATTAAATCCCTCCCAAGATGACTTGCAGCTTCACAGAGCACATCAACACAGCTGGTATAACACAGTGCGAGATTCAGGGTTGCCAACCTCAAATAAATTTCTGTATAATTAAAGAAATTCTCCACTCTTCAAAGAATAACATTTAATCACGAATCTACAGAAAAAGAAAATCCACTATTCCCAGTAGAGAAATAATAAATATTAACCCTCTGAGAGCATTTTACTGGTTACTTCAATGAATATGTTGAAATGTCTGCAATATATCAGACGGTGGCTGCCCTGCGTGCTCACTTGCTGAAAATAATGCGCCCTGGTGGCTGCTTTGGTAACTAGCTTGCGATTGCGGAATAATACATTTTGGTTTTGTTTACGTCTACTTCAATCTTTAGTTGGAAATAGTTTAACAGAAGGGTACCATATCAAAGAGCATTTACTGTCTATGGGGTTGGATAAAAGACTTGGTATACCAGGAAGGTGGAAACGAGAGAGGCGCTAATCGACTGTATTTTGAATGCTGCACACTGCATAAAGAACAGCCACAAGCAACTCTCCTGAGCGACGAGCGCGATTCACGCCCAAGTGCAACAGTGCATTGAAGCAGGAGGAGGTACCTTAGAAAATGTGCGAAAACATCGACCCCAACATCTAGAATATTAGGTATGTATGCATACGTGAATATAAACTTTAAATTTGTCAGTTATCTGTCTCTAATTGCGAGTTAGTACAATGGAAGCCCAGAAGTTTTTGTGAAATGAAAGAGCCATATCTCTGTAACCATTCGAAAACAGACCCATATTCATATTAACTTTTTGACTCAGAATGACTTCAGAATTCATATCCTAAATTTTTTACCTTTCCTCGTGAATCACCCTGCATATTCACTCACTGAATCAAGAATTTTATGTACAAATAATTTTCAACTCAAGTCTTTCAAACATACATATAAAAAGACAAGTTACATAAGACAGAAAATTTAAGTGTCTTTCTATTTTGCACCAGTACCAGGCTATATAAGATGCATAACAAAAAGTATGTGTTAAAAGCATATACTGTATAGTGTGGGACTACTATCACAGTTCATTATACACTCAAATTTCGGCTTCAAGTAAACAGTCCTGTGTGTTCGATCAATTTGTACTAGAAAGTACCTGCAGAATTATTTGATGCACTTTTAGCTTCCCCAGTCAGATGCCAATATACAAGGGTGTTTTGAGAAGTAATGCCTCCTATTTTTTTATGTGTTAACACATTTCAGAATACTGGCCATTGTACATTCTACTCAGTTAACTTTCCTGCTTCACTGACGCAAATTTCGTACCTCTGCTTCTTCAGAACTCTAATTACAGATTGAAACATGGCAGCATGTAACAGCACTGTGTCTGTGCTCTAAAAAAGCATGATGTGATAAGAATTTTGGTCCACACCTTTGGAGTAATGGTCAGCGCATCTGGCCATGAAACCAGGTGACCCGGGTTCGAATCCCAGTCGGGGCAAGTTACCTGGTTGAAGTTTTTTTTCCGGGGTTTTCCCTCAACCCAATACGAGCAAATGCTGGGTAACTTTCGGTGCTGGACCCCAGACTCATTTCACCGGCATTATCACCATCTTATTCAGACGCTAAATAACCTAGATGTTGATACAGTGTCGTAAAATAACCCAATAAAATAAAAATAAATAAAAATAAGAGTTTTGACGGCAGAAAATGTGGCCTTGATTGACATTCATTGGGAGACTGAAGGCTGTTTATGGAGATGAATGTGCAGACATCAGTACTCTGCAATGTTGGTCTGTTCGTTCTTGTAATAAACCTGATGCGACTCTCAACTTGTGTGACAAAAGACGGAGTGGAAGGCTGCATACTGCAACTGACAATGCTCATCGGAATCATTTGAATGAACTCATTAGGCGGAATCATCGCATAATGCAGGAGCAGCTGTCAGTCAAGTGTGGCATATCACAAGAGTGCGTGCAAGTGATAATCCCAGAACTCTGATTCCGAAAACTTTGTACACAATGGGACTTTGTTTCACTGTCTTTCATCAACCTCCATACAGTCCCAATCTGGTGCCATCAGATTTTCATCTGTTCCCAAAATTTAAAGAACACCTGAGTGATGATGCAGTGCAGACAGAAGTGAGACTGTGATTCTGTCATTAAGTGAAATATTCTACAGTGACGGTATCAAGAAACTGGTCTCCTGTTGGGAGAGATGTGTTAATCCCCAGGCCGACTATGTGGTGAAATAATTATATGCAGATGAACAATAAAGTTGTAGCAAGTTACCACTTACTGTTTTATTCAAATAACTATACCTATTTTCAAATAACAAATTAGGAGGCAAAACTTTCCAAAACAACTTCATGTGATCGACAGATATGTAGTGTTCCTCAATGTGTAACGGATGCAGGCAAAACTTCCCAAAACAACTTCATGTGATCAATGGATATGTAGTGTTTCTCATTGTGTATTGGATGCAGACTTATTTTTTTAAAACTGTATAAAATGGGTTTCTTATAGAGGAATTATTGTAATAAAATATAAAAGGAGCTGAAAAGCAAATAACAGAACCTAGTATTTGGTTGCATTTCAAAAAAGCAAGTTTTATAGCAAGAACATGTGTATGTGCATACATATGTTTTAATTCCATCTCTAATCTCTTCCGCATGCATGAACTGATTTTGACCAAATTTTGTACATACATAATTTATGAATAAAACATCTAACTACAAGCCACATTTCTTCAAATAAAGAATTTGGCTTATAAGAAATTATAACTTGATCAAAATCCTACCTTATAATTAGAAACTTTTGCAGCATAAACTTTTCTGTATTAGCAAAATATTGTATTTGATGGACATCATGCCATACAAGAGGAGCAATATATACAAAACTGTTTCACCCTGCTGTCAAAAACAAATTTAAATGCATTTTCGTGAAATAGGCTAGGTGACTCCACTTAAACTGTCGCCTGTTTTTACTTCTATAAATTTCATTAAATTAATGAGTATGAACTAATGCAGGCTATCTATAAAATTTTCTAGTACACTGTGGTGCAAAATTGTGGAAAGAGGTCAGACTTCTCAATTGTGGCTCTACTGAATCCCATAGAATATGTATGAACATTATTGGGAAAGCATGTACGAAATCTGGTTCCTGCACAGAAAATCGACACCACCTCAGAGAAGCCATACAAAAGGACAACCAGCATATCAGAAATGTCACTGAAAGCATGTCTGATAGGATGGAAATTGTCATTGCACGAGGAGGGAACACACTGTGGTGAAGGACAAAGTGATAAAAAGCCATTTTGAGGGGATTCTTATGTTTTTATTATTTTAGGTTTTTATTTATATATGCATTAACATCTAGGTCATATCACACGTGTAAGATTTTTTTAATATATCACTAGGACATGAACTTATTGTTGTGATTCTGTTTCTATTGTTATATGTTATATAGGTATGACTTGTCATAATGTTATATGCCTTGTATTCATTTTGAACGGATTTAAATTTTGAATGATGATAATGGTAATTAAGGTAGTGATGAATCATGTTATGCAAATTTTGAATCAGGCATTTGCCTTTGTGACTTGAGGGTGTGGCTAGCTCTTATTAATGGATTGGTGCATTAATTCGTAGCATAAATAAATACTTGGTTGCTATGGAAACATAGACAGCAGATGAATGAAAGTACAGAAAAACGCTACGAACTAATGCATCAATCCAATAATATAATTAATATTGTGTCCCTACTATGTATCAAGTGGCACAAGGGGAATGACAAAAAACCTCAGTCAGATTGGCCTGCCAAGAGGATTGAACACATGACCTCCTGAATGTGAGTGTTATGCATCACCATTGTGAGCCACCTCACTCTGTGAAGGAATTCATTGTTTAATGGTGATTATTCCTTTTTGTGCAGTGCAGTGTAAAAAAAATTACAATGGTGTACATTGTGTTTGTTAAATAGGTCCTAAATATCCTACTTTTTCTTTGCATTTCACATTTTTTGCACTACAGTGTACAATTTGAAGGAAAAAACATAAGATAATAGGTGTGATATACTGATATATTACACAGCATATAACATAATGATAATTGAGACAGAAATATCTTATTCTCACTTTTCAACGATTGATATACAGTACCATCAAGTGGGGTGAGTTCGGATGGTTTTGAGACACTTTTTTATATAGTTTGTAAATAAAAAGTGCAATAAATATAGAAATTACATAAATTGTGGGGTATACGTCTAAGGAACATATTCTCTAATTAATTATTCATAGTTATTGATTATCCTAGCGTTGAGGTGAGTTCGGACACTAAATAGTTACTTATTTATGTCTGAAGTTGTCCCACTGTGAGGTGAGTTAGAACACAATTTCTTATTTCTTTTTAATGCTGGGATAATAAGAATATATTGGACTATAAAAGAAAAGTATTGCAAATTAAAATGACATATAATTTGCACAAAACATTCCCTTTATTCCTTTATAAACACAAAATGTATATGAAGATAAAACGTTTCCTAATATTAAAAATTTTGTCTCCAATAAGCTTAACATAATCAGCTGTGAATAGATCACATTATAAATTCTTAACAAAAAAAATCGTAAAAGTTGATAATAAACAATAAAAACAGATAAAAGTGATGTTGATAATTAAGAAAACTCTTCACACCTTTACACAATGTTAAAACTAGAACAAACTATTCTCAATTGTTATTCTATGTTTACAAATACACACACTTTAGATTTCTTTTTTAAAAAACAAATTTCCCTTTGTCATGTGTTGGAGTTTATAGCACTTTTGAAATTTGGTCTTTTGTCACGGTGTCTCATCAGGCTCTTGAGGGAAAACAAACATTGACTTACTGTCTTCATATGGACGTAAAAATTTCACTTCCACATCCCTTTCCTCCACTTCAGTTATGACACCAACAAACTGTCTTGTAAGTTGTTTCTTCACCTTCAGATAAATATAATTAACAACTATAAATGCTTCCAGTTCTAGCACAGCCCCCTCCTTTTCAACCATCATTCGACGACGAACATTTGAGGTTTCAGTTGCAGGGTAGCGGCCATGTCAGGTTTGCTGCATTAATTTTGTTTTCCATTGTTGATTTCGAAATTCCACACAGGTCAGATGCCTTCCTCTAGAATAATTTTCCCTCTTTAATGTATTTTACGGCTTTTTAAAGCTTCTTCGGGTCATAATGACCCCTTTGCCTAACACCCGGCTTACTTTTGTATTCACGTGGCATTGTCCAAACTCACCCCACACTGTTTTCTTAGTCACAAATATGCTTACTACAAGGATAATGATAAACACTTAATAATGCAAACTGAACTGTGGCTTTCTAAACACTTTCAGAAACTGCAAAATGCACATCCAAAGCTTTTCTTATATATCCCTCATACTAAAACTATGACAGTATCCACATTGTAAAAATCCCAGCTAATACGTCGTAAAATTTAAAAGGCCCAAATTAATTTTTCAAACAAAACCAATCAGTGGAAACAGGAAGCACCTGTCACTTGCAGCATCTGTTAAGGTCCTGTTAAGTGCGGTAGTCATAAACTCACGCTGTAGTGTGAACCGACTGTCATAAAAGAGAGAATAACAGTACTGTCGGAACTCACCACTGCATCCGAAATCATCTCACTTGGGGGTACTTCCACTTTCATAGTTTATTAGTTCAGTTAAATATTTTCAATCTGTATGAATGACATATTGTTCATTGTTTCATATTATTGTACACTAGTGCTTAACACATACAAAGAGGGGGAGAGAAGAGGAGAGAATAAGACAGTGAGACAGAGAGAAAGAGAGGAAAGAATGTGCGACATCAACACCTGTAGTTTCATGTGTAGACAATTAAAATTACACATCATGAAGCATATTACAACTATGTTCACCTTATACGAGAAAAGCAGAAGAAAATTATTTCCTATGGAAACTAGTTTTCTTTGGATAATTCATGTTAACAAACTAAGTAGGGTGCTCATAAAATCGCCATGTTGTTATGGAACATCAATACTCAAGATGGAAAAATAATTGTTTGGTATTCTATGAAACATAGCAATGACAGTTTTATTTTAAAGACAGGGTCACAAATATCCAACATCCCTTGATAAATGTCTTCAACAAAACCACATTAAGCAAACATGGTTATGAAAATTACCTAGTCTATAAAAATGTTCTGAAACGCATCTGTTCACTAAATGTTGTTGTTTTCTAATGCCAGGCGTTTGACAATAAAGTCATTTGAACTCTTGCACTCCAATATTTTTTAAAGATATTATCATGACCAGCCAATGAAATGAAGCACAGATTTTAAGGTGTTCCGAATCCATTTCTTGGTTTGAGTTGCACAATGGGCAGTTAGGGGACTGATATAGTCCAATTCTATGCAGGTGTTTAGCCAAACAATCATGGCCTGTTGCCAATCTAAATGCAGCTACAGACGATTTTCGTGGTAAATCGGGAATTAACTGTGAATTTTGATGCAGAGAGTTCTATTTTTTCCCTTGGGATTGTGTTATCAAATTTTGTTTGTCTAAGTATGTAGATTTAATAAATCTCTTCACAGAGTAATACGTAGATTTAGTAACAGGTCTGTAAGTAGCAGTGCTGCCCTTCTTTGCTAAAGCATCCGCATTCTCATTTCCCAGGATTCCACAATGGGGTATCCATTTGGAATACAATTCTTTTATTGAGTGATATTAATTGAGAGAGCATTTTAGTTATTTCTGCTGTTTGAGATGAAGGTGTGTTCACTAAATACATATAGGCCTAACACAATTTATTCAACTCATGTTTACATAGACATATTTAATATTCAATGAAAATAAATAAAACAGAATATGTATTGAAGTCAGGAAATCTCCAAAGAAAAATTCTGGAAATCAGTTTTTGTAAATGCAGTAAGACTTGTAATTAACAAAGATATGGAGGAGAAAGAGGGTTGATAATAAAAAATAATGGATAATCCAAATATATACAGTATACAAAATGCACAGATGTAATGTAGCTATACCATTAATAATTTATATAGGACCATGTAGGTATTACTCATGGCTTTTAAGGAACCCAGATGTTTTTGCCGTCCTCACATAAGCCCGTCATTGGTCCCTATCCTGGGCAAGATTAATCCAGTCTCTATCATCATATCCCACCTCCCTCAAGTACATTTTAATATTATCCTCCCATCTATGTCCTGGCCTCCCCAAAGGTCTTCTTCCCTCCAGCCTCCCAATTAAACACTCTATATGCATTTCTGGATTCATCCACATGTGCTACATGACCATCTAAAACGTCTGAATTTAATATTTCTAATTATGTCAGGTGAAGAATACAATGCATACAGTTCCGCGTTGTGTAACTTCCTCCATTCTCCTGTAACTTCATCTCTCTTAGCCCCAAATATTTTCCTATGCACCCTATTCTCAAACACCCTTAACCTCTGTTCCTCAAAGTGACATCCAACTTTCACAACCATACAGAACAAGCGGTAAGATAACTGTTTTATAAATTCTAACTTCCAGCCTTTTTTTTAAAGCAGACTGGAGGATCAAAGCTTCTCAACCGAATAATAACACGCATTTCCCATACTTATTCGTGCTTAATTTTCTTCCGAGTCTCATTTATATTTGTTACTGTTGTTCCAAGATATTTGAATTTTTCCACTGCTTCAAAGGATAAATTACCAATTTTTATATTGTCATTTCGTACTATGTTCTGGTCACGAGACATAATCATATACTTTGTCTTTTCGGGATTTTCTTTCAAACCTATCTCTTTACTTACAGTACTTAAAATAAAATTCTCGTGTTTTCCCTAACAGTTCGTGGATTTTTTCCTAACATATTCACGTCATCTGCATAGACAAGCAACTGATGTAACCCATTTAATTCCAAATCCTTTCTGTTATCCTGAACTTTCCTAATAGCATATTCCAGAGTGAAGTTAAAAAGTAAAGGTGATAGTGCGTCTCCTTGCTTCTGCCCGCAGTGAACTGGAAAAGCATCCAACAGAAACTGGCCTATATAGGTATAAACTTATTAATTTCCTGCCAAATATCTCACTACCACTATTACATCTGCATTCAATAATTTAGTAGATGATACTTTCTTAGGTGAAAGAGTGATATAGCCAAAACGTCACAACAATGGAGGAGGAGGTACTGTGAGAATCCGTAATCTCACCTTAGATTAAGGTAGCTGGGACAGTCTTGAACTGCAGTTTCTAAATGAACACTACTGGGGAAAATGGGCAGTTGCCAAGAGTATTTTAAATTATGACGAGATGAAATTGACAGTTTTCTCAATCCAAGTCTTCAAATCTTTAGGCGTAGATAGAATCATGCCCATCATGCTCCAGTAGGAACTTAAATTATTGTATAATAAATTAATAATTAGAATACTAAGAATAAATTTAACCTTAGGATATATGAAGGATTTCAATCCAGACGTAACTAGGGTTACTACCAATCTGGGATTACTCTGGACAGTCCGGGAATACAGAAACTTGTCCGGAGTTCAGTGTAATGTGTCTGGGAATCTGATTTCTTGCATCACCATGTGATCTTTATCCCATGATATCACTTCACAATAATTTTTCATTTGAAAATAGTTAACATTTACACTATTGAGAGCAGTATAGACAGACAGTCATTGAATCAGTTTGGCAACACTGTCTACAGATTGCCGGTCTGTTTGTCTCAATGTGTTGTTAAGTTTTCCTCCAGATCTGGTGGTAGTTTTGTTTGTTTGGGCCACGTGTACTGCTAAATAACACTTATACTGTACAGCTTTGCTGTGCTGTACTAAATCAGTCAATGTTGCAGAAGAAATGCCTTCAAAATTGAAAAGAAGTGAGGCAATTACAATCCCAAGAAGAAAGGACTGTGTACTAACTACAATGAACAGTGGGAGAACTCATACAAGTGATTAACCACAGGTGCTAGTAGTGAGTATGCTAAATGTAAGTTTGTAAGTGGGATGAACTTTTACTTCAAAGTGTTCTTCATTGTGTTCTTCCTACAGTCAGCATATTGCAGTAGTCTATTCTTAGTTTTTCCAAAACTCAATCCTTTGTAAAACGAAAACCTGTGAAAACGGGGGGGGGGGATTTCTGGAATGATCGCGTTTCATTTTAGGGAGGTTTTACTGTATATTGTATTATACTTATTTCTAATAGGCCTATTTTTACATTTTCGAAAATCGGATTCAAAATCCCTTTTCATTTCAAATCTCTGTTAGATCTTGCTTCAGTGGTTCACAATAGTGTTATTACAACAAAACAGTAATCCTCCTAACAATAAGTGGTTTTGTAGCTCTCCCTTACTGCTTATGGCATAAGAAAGTAGACCTTTAAAAAATTTGCAACAAAAAATAGAAATAATAAGTATATAAAATAATTTACCTCTCTTAGAAATGTTTCCACCGACACTAATTTCACTGTCTAATTTGAAAGTATATTTTACGTAATACGAACAAAAATCAGGAAGTAAATTATCTGATTCCTGAAGTGGATTGCCAAATAAGAACCTATTATCATACTAAACATTATTATATTTGATGTGCATCATTCCCAATAAACTGACTCATAGATACTAAGACGAAAATCCAACCCATAGTCTCTGAGAAATCACTGTTCACAGACAGACATTCCCAAAATTGTATGAGGAAGCAAAATCTATGAATGAAAGCCATTAAATGAATTCTTGTAGTTACATTCTACTATAAAATAAATCAAATTTAGTCTACAGTGCTCTCATGAATAAACACTATGCTGATAGCTAGCTTAGCCTCACCGACTGTCCATTATATTATTGTATATATTTTCTACTGGTCAAATATGATTCTTCCTGCTATACTTTGCAGTGACTTATACTACACTTGCCAGCAAAAAAAGTGAATCACTTTGAAAAATTTTGTTTTCAATACAATTTTAAGGGAATATTTAATTTTGTGGTGTTTCCCTTTATAAGGAAATGTTTTTATCACTCTCTAGTAAGTATGTGGTAAATGTGGTCCGAATTGATTGACTTTTAGAGATAATTTTCCCTTCCATTAACTTTTATGGTTTTCTGACCCTGGCTTTTAACATGGTTCCTCACCCCTAATAAAGCTTTAAAATTACTGTAAACATCTGATAAAATGTTCTTTGTAAATTCAGGGGAGTTCCATGCGATTTTATTCAGTTCCTGTTCGATCCTTATTGAGTCAAAATGCCTCTAAGTAGAGAAAATGTTGTACGCGTAATCGTCTTAGTCGAAGATGGTCGCAGCCTTTGGTATGTGGCACATGCTGTAGGAGCATCTTATGGAAGTGTCCAGCAGGCCGTAGAATGTTATCATGAACGTGGGACATGCAAAAGAGTCCTGGATCTGGACATCGACGGATTATGAAAGTCAGTGACGACCGATTTCTTGTCCTCTAAACCTTGAGACACTGAAGAACAACAGCAGTTCAGGCAAGAAATCGTCTAAAGGCCGCAACAAATGTCCGTGTGAGTGAGAGAACCGTGAGGCTAAGACTCCAGGAGGCTAATCTTACTTCAAGAAGCCCCGCTACAGGCCCATTATTAACAGGGCAGCATTGGAGAATACGACTCAAGTTCGCGATGCAGCATCGAAACTGGACCATTCAGGACTGGAGCATGGTGCTGTTTACAGATGAGAGCAGCTTCTGTCTGAGGTCTCCAGATGGGCGAGAAAGAGTGTGGAGGATTCTCGATTCTCGCCCATAACTTGCTCCCAAACGACACCATTTGGGGAAGGCTCTGTGATGGTGTGTGTGTGTGTGTGTGTGTGTATGTGGGGGGGGGGGAGTATAAACATTGAAGCCTGTACTGAGCTTGCGACATTTTATGGCGGTTCTTTCACTGCACACTGCTACGTGGAAGAAGTTCTGGGGGATCATGTTGTACCATTTGCACAATTTACAGGCAACCACTTCATTTTAATGCAAGACAATGATCGACCGCACATCGCCCGTATTGTTACATGTTACAAGAAGTCGGGATTCAAACTCTGGACTGGCCAGCAAGGAGCCCTGACTTAGTCACACGTTACAAGAAGTCGGAATTCAAACTCTGGACTGGCCAGCAAGGAGCCCTGACTTAACTCCCATCGAGCACGTGTGAGATATGATTGGGAGAAGATTTCGGTCTCAGAATATTGAGGCCTGGCTGAACTGAGGGCACAACTGATGGTAGAATGGAACAATCTTCCTCAGGAAGCAATTAGGAACTTAGTGGTCAGTGTACCTCAACGTCTCCAAGAGGTCATCACTGCCAGAGGAAGAAACATCAGATTTTAATGTTTCTAGTGGTTTACTAAAACATTTTTTGACCGTGTACATCAGTGGAAGTGGTAAAATTGAATACAGTGAAAGAAATTCAAATGAGTAAAAATAACAACAATTACAAAAATTGCAAAATGTCATAATAAAGCAAATGTGAGATAAAGTTTGAAAGTGCATACAAGGAACATGATGTTTGATTAGTATTACCAGTATAATTCATTATTTAGGACACAAGGCTAACATTATATTCAATAAAACAAAATTTTTCGAAGTGATCAAATGCCGGCAAGTGTATAAGAATAAAATAAATGGTGTTTAAATCAATGTCACTTTATTAAAGATTTCTAGTTCATTTATTCCTCTTTAGTTTCCAGTCTCAATTTTATCATTCACTCTCTTCTAATAAGTCTTGCATAAGCTAAAGCACAATGACAACTATTGTCCAGGACAGTTAGAAGGTCATTACTATGGAGTAACAAGAAAACAAAAGTGACAGACTCTAAGAAGGTCACACAATGTGAAACTAGGATCTCATACTAGAAAAGTAAGGTGTACAACATTATTAAAGCATTCTTGGGGAATAAGATCACAAATAAATATAGACATGAACTTAGAATAGTGTAGTTCACAAATTACTTGCATGCACTACTACTTAAACATGCAACAATTAACAAGCCCAAGACATTCAACGTAACCATTCCCTTGCTCAATTAATGCTAATATGAACATAAATTAAGCACGAATGTGGTATTATCCCATCAAAAGAACAGAAATATTTTAAGTGTAACCACGAAAAAATGAATCATTACATCCTACCTACTAAATCAGAAACCTGTTAAAAAGTTTCATGTACAATATACAGAGTGAACTGTCAGTAAAGTCATTAATTCCAGGGGGCTATTCTTCATATATTTCAAACAGAGAAGTTTAATACCATTTTGCTCGTTTTTGCTTCCTTTTCGAGATAAAAATTCATTTATATTAAATATTTCACAATGTATTTCTGGGAAAGCAATTGATTCAATTCCCAATATGTTCAGTCAGCTTAAGAGAGCAATGTATTATATAATATATGACTGAAAGAATTTTTTTTATCCTTTAATGTGCAAAAATTTGATCACAACAAGTGTAACTTTTCGTTCTAAAATGGAATTTTACAGTGTTACATTTGTTCGGATAAAATTTCTCCACATTTAAAGAACAAAATTGAAATTCTTTGTCATAATACACTGCCATCTTAAAACAGCTAAGCATATTGGGAATTAAATCAATAGCTTTTCCAAAACATGCTATGAATTGTTTCATATAAACAAGTTTTATCATGGAAAGGAAGCAAAAACGAGCAAAATTGTATTTAACTGTTTTGTTTGAAATATCTCAAAGAATAACCACCTGAAATTAATGACATTAGTTACAGTTCATCCCATATTGTTTGGAATCTTGTAGTCAAGTGTATTAAAAAAAATTAGAGAAATAACATGTGAGCAGACTCCTGCTAATTCAGTCATTTCTTGCACAGAGGTATGCCAGATTACTGAGAGTGCTTCAAAATGTCATTAAATTTAATGTTATAAACTGCGCCAAATAGAAATTCTAAATAGAAATTAGAATGTTTCACATGTGGCTGGTACGTGTACATGTATGTAAGTGTATAAGTAACACAGTCTGATTGAGGTTCTGGTTGATATGTACTAGGCAGTACATCTCACTTGACGATATGTGTCAGAGGAAGAACAATTGTTTGTATGCATCTGAAGTCTGATTAGTGTAATATATATCTGGTCAGCGATGTATGCAATGGAAGGGTTAAGGAATTGGCCACCCTACCCAGTATCTCTTGGCTTAGTTGCCTCATGAGTGATGTCTTATTAGTGTCATTTATGAGGTTCAGACTTGGCTTCGGACAGTTGACTAAACAACAAACAATAAGTGATACAGTATAAAGCCTCCTCTCCACTGATAAACATTTAACAACATGTTAAATGTTAAACTGTTTACTGTTAACATCCCAACATGTTGATTGAACATGTTAATGCTAATTTCATTTAACAGTTTGTCCACACTGTTAAACATGTTAAACTTGACTTTCTTTGCTTAGTCCACCATAAACAGTCTATGAGATTTTAATGCAGGTAGTGTCTTATTTTCAAACCTTGGACAATGGACTGAGATGATGATTTGGCTTTTGTAATTGCCTCTATTGCCTGTTACAAGACCTTGAAACGGAAGAAAATGAGAATGTGGGTGCGGCAATATCTTAGTAAAAGACACAATGCAAAAGACATTCTAAATGAGCTTGAAGTTGAAGATCGATTCGGATTCAAAAGCTTTCCAAGAATGTCAAAACACGATTTTAATAAAGTGCTGCAAAAGTAGTTCCTGTTATATCAAAGAAAGACACATAATTCAGAGCTGCCATTTCATCTCAATTACAAAAATTACAGTGCGATTGATTGACTATCATAGGACTTACAACATGATAAATGTTAAAGGAGGAGATAATATCACAGTCTAGTACATAGTCACAAAGCTTGAGGTGATTTTTTTTTGCATTTCTCGCGATACAATGCTCCAAGCGGTTAGCAACTGAGAGTACTAGGAACAACAGACTGTGCGATAGTAGCGATCCTAGTGGCTAGCAACTAAAGTTCAACTGTCATTGGATGCATATTCCCTATGTATTGAGCTTCGTGACCGTATGTACTAGACTGTGGTAATAAGATATGATTCTTTACGAAGTTTTGCAAATGTTAACATACGTCACCAAATACGACCATTACTGACGTCAACATAGCATTAACGTTTAGCATAAGACGAGGGTGCGAAAACTCTCTGTTGTGTTCTCGAGAACAGTTAAATAATAATTCCAGTTCTCTAAAACAGTCGACCTCCTTTGTTTTGTTTCTGTATTCTTTTGCAGACACATCCCACAAACAAGGCCTTTCCATCAGTGCATTAATCAATTTTATTCTAACATATTTTCTTTCGTCCATTCCATTTCGAACAACTTACAGCCAACACAAAATAATTAAGATACACGCCAGAAAATAGGAAGTTAGTTGTTGCTATGGAAACTGTACGAACTTTTCCGAACAGAGCCGATGCTGTACAAGCTAGTGAACTGACTTGACATGTTTCCATTGCTGCTGGAAAACACGCCAACATGTTAAAAGTTTTAACTTCAACATACTCAGTCAACATGTTAAATCATTTGAGACTTGAAATGTCCATATACATGTTAAATTCAACATGTTGTTGTTAAATGTTTATCGGTGGAGACGAGGCTTTACACATGGCATCGGTGCAACTTATCATGAAAACTATTACAGCAGAAGTGACAGGAAGTACACTAGAAGGAGGCCTGATAATTCAGAGGCCGGATTACTGATTAGTGAGAATCTAGTTTACTGTATATATGTATATACTCCTATGTACAGTTACTATAAAAAATGAGTACATTCTTGAAAGCATATGAGGTTCCATATGCGCCAATATTCCATTTTCTACTTTTTTTATCGCAACATACAACATACTATGAACCTTTCTCTTTCATCCTACTGAACATACATGGTTGCTATGCCTCGAAAAAATAATGAAATTTCCAATGAAACAGGCATGGCAACAGACCTTATGCACCATAGCGAAATCTTAGAAGTCTGAGAATAGGAGAGGCATATAAGCCACGCACTATGCTGATTTCCTCTCGGTCATGCATGGTACATTCAATTTTAAAACGATAGTCTGAATAACTAGAGACATTGGGCAGACTGTCAAACAAAACCCATGTAATTCTTATGAAAGTAATAATTCTAATTTATCATATTTTTCAGTTTATTTTTTCTTCATTTCTGTCCGATTCTCCTATGAGGGTTGTGTAGATGAATGCCTAGCATTTCGTTCAGTCCTTTGCTTGAATTACTGATTGCCACAATATTTGAATCGTGAATTGCAGAAACCCAATAAGTTACAATTTTTCTCAAATTCACTTTTTCATATGGTTGTAATGTTCCCCCATACATCAGCCTTTCAAGTGGTGTAGAAATCCCACATGCCCAGTGTTTGGTGTACATTTCACTGGAGCAATAAGGTATAGTGAATTGCACGTTATACTGCAGAAACACTCTATGCAGTATTATCTTTTCCATTGATTTTTTTTTTTAAGATTTATTTCCACCAAATGTATTGTATATTTTATGTTTTTTACTTTTCCCACGTTAAATACGAATTCGCGGTAAATCTGACTACACTATATCGGGCTTTTATTGTATATACTATTCACATAATTTTACATTTTTTTATGTCTATGTTCTTTTTTCAGTTTCTTGGCTTAATATATTATATTTCAAATTGTTTAGAAGATAAAAAGAGTCCCTCTCCATCTTCACCTAACAAGGTTTTAAAGAATAAAATAATCGTTACCAGTTATGAATTGCCGAAACCTCACATGTCCAGACAATTCAGATTTCCCCCCAACCCCCAGAAAATACTGAAGACAAAAATTAAAGTTCATGTCTGACAAACACTAGATCTTATTATTATGCTTCCATAATAAAAATAATAATTTCAAAATACCAAAGGCTTTTGAAGATATTAAGTCTTTTGTGTCTCCTAAAAAAATTATACAAATAGAGATGTAGGGATTCTGCAATTCACAATACGAGAAATATGTATTATTATCACAGATATTGACCATATAGTGGAAACATTATTGAGGATTTGTGGCATTTAGTTCACACCAACCAGAATTTAAGTTAATTTTTTTTCTCATTGTTTTAAGACATTTCCAAGGTTTACCCATATAAAACAATAACTAGTAGTTTTTTTTTTTAATTTCCCTTATATCACACTGCACAAGGAAAAGCATTGTAACTCACTTTTGGGGCATTCTGAGTTATGATGTTCGAAAATACAGAATATCAAGCTACATCATATAGAATTGGTGTTATTTATTCAACTGTCCGAAAACAGGTCTAACCTCACAAGTGATACCAAGAAGGCAACATGTATGAGGCAAGTAGGTCAGGGGTAATAGGATAGGGTGACAAGTTCCTTTCCTCCTCCACAAACTAGCTACATATTACACTAGTCAGACTTCAGATGCATACAAACAATTGTTCTTCCTCTTGACACATATCAAGTGAGATGTACTGTCTGATAATAGATGTACATATCAGCTAGAACCTCAATCAGAGGACATATAGCAATTATCGTTCAATTATCTTCATTAGTTCCTATATGTTAAAAGCAGTTGTTTTTTATCTTATCTCAAAAGTAATTGATTTTACCATGGAAAAGAATCATATGTTGAGATATGATGTTATTTCACGAAAGTTCAACAGTATTATTAAATTTTACCTTGATATATGTCAGTTTTTCAGGCCTAAGACAGATGACTCATTATTTAACTCCATAATTTTATTGCTGATTCAATACCAAAAGTTTTCTCATTATCTGAAGAAACAATCTAAAAGGCATATTAGGCCTATGTAAAGGGGAATTTACAATAACCTATTTTAAAATGAATAAACAAGAACAAGAATTACGAATTAGGAAAAACAAAGATCTTGCAAGGAATGAAAAAATAACGGGACAAACAAAAGTCCCATGAAAGTAATTCAGAATTATGTTGTTGTTGTATAATGCCTGGCATTTGACAATGAAGCCATTAGCACTCTTGCTCTCCAGTACTTTTGAATTAGGTCTTTCTCTCCAGATAGTGTGCTCCAGGTTTTCAGAATTATTGTATGTGTAGTTTTTGATATCCAGAAGATTCTACAAACCCCTATGTATGATCTAAGTATTTTCCACTATAAAAGGAAGTTAAGCACGTACAATTTAATAGTAGGCCTATATGACTGGAAAATAGAGATAGTTACTATTACATATGGTTATAAAACAGCAGCTAGCATGGGGAAAATTAAGTTGCGAGATTTTTGTTATCTCATTGGAAAACAAAAGGGTAAAGGAAAAAAATAAAGTAATCCTATACCCAGATAACTACAGTGGTCAAAACAGAAATAGGCATGCATTTACCTATCACAAGTATGGATCAGAGCATTATCAGACTGATATTTTACACAAATTTTTGGAGAAGACCATACCCAGAATGAGAGCGACTAGATCTATCTATTTCCTTACTGAAAGGAGAAAACAAGAATCACTGATTTTCACACCACAAGAATGGTACATGTTAGTGACATATATTAAAGTCATTGAGAAACCATACATAGTAAAGAAAATGGACCAGAGTGATTTGTTTGGTTTCAAGCACAAAGTTAATACCAAGAATTGGTCCATTAAGTCAATAGTGGGAAAGCTGTTTGGCCTAAATTAAAAAAAATTGCTGTTTGTGGGGGGGGGGGGGGAATTATGGTATGTTCAAATCCATGACAGAGCATTCAAAAAGGCTACCAGTACATCAGTTTTTGTGTGACAAGCTTACTTCGAAGAAATCCCTATCTCAACTGCAAAATAAAAGGATCTCAAATCCGTTTGTACGGCAGGAAAATTTATGTTCCTTATCATTCATTCTACGATACCATCTGAAACACACATAGCAACCAGCTAGTAATGTCACTCTGAAGAAGACTTGTACAAAATGATAAGACAGCACTATCAAAGCCTGCTGTAAATTTCATTACTCACTATCCAACATTGTTGTGCAACTATGTGACTTTGTATTTGAAACATGATTCATATATTATAAAACAGAGTTAAAATAGTTTATTAATAAATTATTATAATTAGATTATCCTAATGTTTACTGAAGTTCAGTATAATACTGTTGTCTGTTCACATATCCTTGAGATTCTGATGAAAATTGTATTAAAAATCTGCATTTATACAGTATATTTCTCATTTTTTTAAGTAAGAATAAAATTAGTTTCTAGTTACGTTAACCAGAAAAACACATAAAAACACCGCAACTCAGAAAAATGAGCGACACTAAGACATTTGATGCTATAATAAAAATATTTACAAATCTTCAAATGTAAAATTATCACCAAATATTAATTATTAATGTTAAAATAAGCAAGTTAAAAAAGTTGTGATCAAATCCTGAGAGTCCTTTGTTTTTGCTACCCAGTAAAATTGTGAAAAGTGAGTTACAGTGTTTTTCCTTGTGTAGTGCGATTTTTCAAATTATTTTTTAAAAAGTTAAATTCCATTTATTTCTACTAAACTGTCTGAACTACTCTGTTAAGAACAAATGATTTGTAATTAGATTACCTCCTTGTGATGCACACTGGATAAATGCTAAATGATCTATACTATTTGAACATTATTAAGCATAATGTATTATGATATAATTAGCACTTTTTAAACACATTTGAAAAGAAGGAAGTTTCTGTGATTCAGTGCAGCAACATTTAAAGAAGGCATTTTCACCGATCTTCAAATCTACAATCACTGAAGACCCACCGCTCAAAGAAAAAAAAAAATCTTCGAAACTAGAAAAGTGGCACGGTAATGCAATCAAAAACTCAACTGGAAATTTTGAGCAGACAGCTATATTCAATTGGTGGAGATACGGTATTGGTATTTGTGGTAATAGGGTGCAGTATGTCCCTGTAAATTTATTTTCTGCATTTTCATCTGGATTTCTTTCTACTGAACCTTGAAGTTGTGGCCAATGAGCTTAGGGAGAGATTTAGTAAGGATATACCACAAACTGAAAGACAATATACAGGGTGTATCTAAATTGGTGTCAAATATTTCGGGGACGTGTTCCTAACATCAAAACAATTAAAAAAGTTAATAAGAACATGGGTACGAAAACCATTCGTTAGGGAGTTATTAAAGGATTTGTCCCTTCATTGACCACTGATTGTTTGGTGGTTTTTTGTTTGTTTGTATTTTGTAGAGCGAAGAAATCAGAAGAAAATGTATTCTGTGAGTGAACAGAACGAAATGATTTGCATCATTTAATTGATGATGTGCTTCTGGATGTCATCCAACGAATGTGTTTTAACACGATGCTGCTCCAGCTCATTTCAGTCTGATAGTTTGTAATTCCCCAAAGATGTATTGGTTGAAGGGGATTCATTGCATGGCCTGCTCGATCGCCTGATTTGAATCCAATGGATTTCGTCTGGGGACATTTAAAGTCCCTGGTTTATGCAACTCCTGTACTTAATGTTGATATTCTGAGAGGGTATCCAAACTGGATTTCACGAAATACGAAACACTCCAGGAATTTTCAACAGAGTACACCAGAACATGTAACGCAGGTTTAGGGGACACATCGAAGCAGAAGGAAGCCACTTCGAGCGATTTTTGTAACATTAAATTTTGTCTTGTAACTCTGAAGTAAATTATTTTGAGACCAATGTTCATATGAACTTTTGTAATGTTTTGGTGTCCCCGAAATATTTGACACCAATTTAGATACACCCTGTATACAGCATGCTTGCTGACTATTGTTAATTCACGAGCAAAAATTAAAAAGCACATGAAAGAAAACCAATTACAGCACTGAGCAGTGTTGCCAGACACTAGGTACACATATTCCAGGTATAAGGGTGAGGAGGGGGGGGGGGAGCCCTATGTTTCTCTAAATGCGTCAAAGTACTGGTTAGGCATGCAATTCTATTGACAGCTTTTTAAAACATTATACATTTAGACAATTATCTATTTCACTGGCTAGAACTATGTATTAAGATGATGTTTCTTCTATCACAAGATTATAAACATTTTCTATTTATGATTTAGCTTCAAATACATTTTCCAAATTATAAACTGCTCAAAAATGAATACGGATATTGCAATTAAAACCACAAATCATAATCATCTGTCATTTATTCCTAAATATAGTCATGTAATAGACTCAGTGGTCGAATTGGGCCAGTATGAGCTGGAATGGCATATTACTGCTAAAAGTCCTTTAATAAATAACTTTAACATATACCGGTACTTCATATTAAGGTAAGGCCAATTGTTTGAAAGTACTGTCCTTTTCATTCCAGTGGCACTTAATTCGGAATTACCATTTTCGTCTTTTAAATTTATCTGAGCTGTCGACAGCTAATTTATCTGTGGAAATCACCTTCTTATGCTTCACATGTAACATCAGTCATCTTTCGTCACTGCTGTTGCTTATCTCTGGTTTAATGAAACCATTTCCATGAGGTTACATTTCTGTATTTTTAATAACTATCTAGACTTGGGTAAAGTTCTAATTTTGTGTCGCGTGATTATCAACAAGTGCCTTGTATCAAGTGAATTTTCGGGTCAGAGGTATCTTTCCTACCATCTCTCAACTCTCCACAATGAGGTCCTGTGAAACCTTATGGGTAAGAAAGAGACCTGTAATTTATGGAGCAAAAGTAAGGGGGAGAAAGCTTCAGAAGCTGGTGCGGAGGGAGGAGGTGGCAAAATTTGCAACCATAACTCTGAAACTGCTAATTCTCTGCTTCAACCTTAAACATCTAAAAGACCTGAAAAACAGGAAACTGTAGATGAGGCTTACAGTAGCAAAGCGGTGCCGAAGTGAAAAGACCATGACTTAGAAACACTCCACCTAAGGCACATCATGCCACTGAACAACTACAAGGAGGTAGAGGCGACAATCTATGGCCAGTCTTACCACAGTCTTTCGAGATGGCAGGCAGTATGAGGGATTTACTGAGGAGCAATTCCTGGAATTCTCAGATGCTGTGTGGAAGTTGTAATTGGGATGCTCGAAGACAATGTCCTGCTCAAGTTTGAGTCTATCAAGTTGTGGAGGAGATGTCTAGAAGTCACTTGCTTGGACTAAGGGTCCAAAGAGTGGTTTTGTGGGTGTAGCTTCCTAAGCTACAAAAGACTCTGCTCTGGACCCTGAGAAAGACACATCCTCTAACCCAAAGTCTTGGAAAAACTATAGCGGTCTGAAGACCTCCAAATGGCACGTATACAAACAAATGAAAAGAGGAGGAAAAACGACTTCTACTAGTGGTGGGATTGGATCCTCAATAACTTAACTGGAAAAGATTGATTTTCAACCACACTACAGTCAATTCAATGTAATGTAAAGTACTAAATTGCAACTTCAAGATTTTTCCTCCATTACTTGATCACCTGCATAAATTTAGTAATTTTATAGTTTTAGGATCACTTCACTACTAACACTTTCTTGAATACAAGCATGTTACAGATATCACAATAGTCAGTCATTTTGTAACTGTTAGCTGACACATTTTGAGACGATTTTCGGGAAGGCTAACACAAATTTTTCCTCAAGTATTTTCGCGAAAGTTTCAATTTGTCCTTCCATCGTCCCCAAACAGAAGTCTGTTCAAAATGTGAAGAACTTAGAGACAAAATAAAGACCCTTATCTTTAAGGAGAATGCAAAGTGAACTGTGGTTGCTAAACACACAGTCCATAAGTGAAGAGCTAGCAAATTTTTCAACAAAATAGACTCAGAAAGATCACTATGCAATGGAAGTGGGAAAGTAGCAGCATTAGGTTTTGATTATATGCAGAACCCTTTTCTCCCATTTTTACCTTTGCAGGAAGTAATTTATTACCAGCAGCTCTGGATCAACAAGTTCTGAATTCATAAATTCAAAACCGAAAAAGCTACATTTTACTCTTACCAGGAAGAGAAAAGTCACAAAGGCCCTAATGAAATATGCAGTTTGTTGAATAACTATTTGAAGGACATTCGAAATAAAGTTGAACTCCACTTGTTCTGTGATCGTTGTCTGGGGCAGAACCAGAACAATATTGTGTTACTGTTTTGCAAATTCTTGTACTAGCAGAAAGATTTTCGAAAACTTAAAATTTACTTCCTTCAATGGGGCCACTCCTATGTGACCGAGATTTTAAAACAGTTAAAAGAAAATATGCCGTCATGATCAGATCTATATCTCACAAGAGTATAAAAATCTTATAGAATCAACTTCAAATATAAACAAATTCAAAAGCAAAACAGGCCACACATAGAGATGTGGCTGATTTCAAAACTTCCGTGACCTATTTTCTTTAAAAATTTCTTGCCAATCGAAGTTACACAAGAGCAGTTTCTCAAGAGAAGAAGTGTTCTTTGCAGTGAACAACTATTATGAATGTTTTACCAGTGAAGAATCAGGAGTTGTGACAGACAAGCCTTATACTGACAGTATGGTATAAAAAGATTTTTTCTTGAAGAAACAAGCACGAGAAGGCTTCTCGCTGTTCATGCCAGATCCAGAAAACAACCCTGTCTACAGAGAAAAACTTTCTAGCAATATCAAGAAATAGAGAACATCAGGAGCTCTACCAGTACATTCTAGCCAACTACAAAGACTTCTACAATTGTGTTCCTGCATATGGAAAAGGACCACTTAGCAGCTTCTAATTTCAGATGTAATCTTTAAAAAACAGAGGAGTATTCAAACTGGTAGATTTTTTTTACGCCTTTGGTATGATCACATCCTAAGCAATAAACTGTATAAATATTGAAGTCCTGTGTCAACCGGATCATGCTCAAATCACTGTCTATATTTGAAACTAGAAAGCTGCCAAATGGTACCTTTTCATATGCACGCACACAATTGTAGCTTTCCTCACAATTATTTTGCCTATTACCGGTATATGTTCTTTTAGACAGTGCTATTTGTGTTTTTTAAATTTAGTTTCCATAAAAATACAAGTTTAAATTATAAAAGTGGACTTAATCCTTCACAAATTCAGATTCATTTTGAAAATGGGTCATCTCTCAAAAGAAAAATAATTTCACTGGACATCCTGTATGACCAACAATGATTTTATGTACTTTTTAATACATGTCTAATGTCCTTTAATGATACATACAAAATTATTCTTTTACTTTTTTGCATTATAAAAGACTTAAAATAGTTTTTTACTTCTTCTGCAAAATTAAAGAAAAAAAGTGGAGATGATCCCTTTTCAAAATGACCGATTCAATTTTAGGTGCCAATCGCACTTCAAGTCCAGATATCTAGCCACAAGATCAAAAAAATTTTGTTCTCAAAAGTGTACATGGTGTCACTCATCACTGATATAAAATCATTTCTTTTATCTGAGCTCAGGGTTTTCAATTCAGTATAGTTGTAAATTACAGACACTTTGGAGTCTTATAAAGATATGGAAAGAATAACTGCAGTTCTAAAATGAAATTCACAGAAATTTTACAGAACACCTGCATGTCACTGTCACTTCTGTCATAAGTACCAAATGAAGCCTAAAGAGAAAACTAAAATTGATACTGATTTAAACTCTCCTTATTTCAGTTCTTATTTAGAACTATATACTTATACTAGAAACATTTTTGCTACAGGGCTCCTACAAAAGACCTTTCTGGTTTCGAACACACATAATTTACATTCTATGAAACTGAGGTGCATGAAAAATAGGACCAATGGAAAGAGAAACTCAAAAAGTTTAGTTGTGACAACATTGTTTTCCTAGTTGGTAACAATGTCTCATAACATAAACAAATTTGTTCATTGCAGAGGCGAAATGGCTGCTATAGAGGAGAGAAACGCTTAATTTTCATGTGTACCAGTCAGTTATTAATGTGCAACAGCATTACCGAACAAAATTTGGTGCAGATCCACCCAGTGGGCCTGCAATCCGTAAATGGTACACTGATTTTAAAGCAAGATTCTTTGCAAGTGGTTGCGATTTCATCCATACTGACTATAGTTGCTGCAAGCCCTAAAATCAGAGGACAAAGTGCTACGAAGAAATTTCTGCATAAGTATGCAGACTTTAATTGAAAACGATAATGAATTTATTCATTCCGTGGTGTTTTCTGACGAAGCCACTTTTCATCTTTCTGGTAAGCAGAACAGACATAACCTCAGAGTCTGGGGGTTGGAAAATCCATGTACCTACGTGGAACTTGACTATAGGCTTGATGTGTGCCGTGTTACCAAGGGGGGACACATTGAACATCTTTAAGGTGATGAACTAAACTTTTTGAGTTTCTCTTTCCATTGGTACTATTTTCATGCACCTCAGATTCATAGAACGTAAATTACATGTATTCGAAACCGGAAAGATGTTTTGTAGGAGCCCTAAATTTAATTAAACATTTTAAAAATATTCATATGTTCAGATTTTCTTCCTCGCAATCAATTTAATTCAAAGAATGTTATGCAACCCATCGACTACATCCAATCCAATCCATAAAGAATATGGAAAACTATAACTGAAGAGAAATTTGAAGGACGGTATAATACCAACATCCGCAAATATAGGAATATATGAATTCAGATAAACATAAGGGTAATACATTGAGTGAAATGCGTGACGAACTCTTAAGTTATGAGCAAGGAAACAAAAAGCACGTAACAGAAAGGAAAAGCACGTGTTTTAAAATAATAGTTTGACAAGTTATTTGTATAAACCTTGTTGTCCTGGGTAGAAGCCTGCAGGTGGTGGATTTTGCTGCCACGTAGTCATCTGGTTGAGAGACTGCAAAAGTGACAAGACACAAAACAAAATTGGCTCGTTAGACTTATAACACAAACACAACAACCTGAATTGATGATTAAGAAACAAATGAAAATTCATAATTCACAAGAAGCGACTTTCAGCCAATATCATACTGTGACTTTGAATGGAACTGACCGAGTCTCAAACCCTATCAAGGATCCATAGTTTTCAGTAACAAATGGATTTACTTGCACACGAAATTCACCAAGTGTGTATTAAAAAAAAAACGACAAAAGAAAAGAAACAAACAAACAAGCAAAGAAAAGGGAAAAAAAGTGATCTTAGCCAAACGGTTACTGGTACTAATTAGCCTATGTTTACTATTATCCAAATTGGCAGAGGAGATCGCTCATTTCCTTACATTTTCTGCACTATATGAGTATCCATTAGGACTCCTACTTCTCACTGCCAAATTTCCTTTGCAGGCCTATGTAGAGTACTGTGATAATATTAATTCTGGATAAAACTACAATGACATAGTTAATCGTCTCTGTCAATTTCGCAGCTAGCCATAATTAGTACGGTAACTGGTTTGACTAAGATTATCACAAAGAAAGATAATTATGTAAATAGTAAAGGCCAAGCGGCCGAGGTTATGTGACAATGTTAGTGGGTTAATGGAGGGGATATAATTTTAAGTAAGTAGACTACTTAACCCTGTCACATACCTCGCCTCATGTCACTTAACTATCCCCTCAACTAACTCACTAACCTTGTCATAAGTTATAACTCGCCCTTATGTCACTTAACTATCCCTAAACGGCCGAGGTTTGTGACAAGGTTATTGAGTTAGTTGAGGGGCTAGTTAAGTGATATGAGGCGAGCTAAGTGACAAGGTTAGTAGGCTAGTTACTTAGGCTATATATCTCCTCAATTAACTTACTAACTTTGTCACATACCTCGGCTGCTTGGCTGTTCCTTTCTGCATAATTACCAGAAAGAAAAACAATCGCAACCGAAAACCGCAACCAAAAGGCAGAGCACCACTTATTCACAATACCCTAGTCTATTGTCTCACTGAATTATTAGTAGCTACACCCCATATAACGTAACATGTAGAAGATACATCAATATAAACGAATTTCCAAACCACTGTGCAAATGTGCCGCAAGGAAAATGTAGACTACCTCTTTAATAATAAGGCATAAATATATTATGTCTTATACTCAAATGCCAATAGGAATCATCTCAGACTTGTAACTTTACCTACACTATGCGAATAAGTTTCTTAGAAATAAATGTGAAAAAATGATGCAATGATATAGCCCATGGGTCTTATTTCCTGGGACCTACTTCAATTCACGAAACTTCGGATTTGATTACTGGAATAAACGTAATTGAAAAACTGGCGACTGTCTGCATTAGGCATTGAAAATGTACCGTATTTAATGTTACCTAAACATTAGACCTCAGTATCTCATAAAGTATTTAAAATGGAGTGCAAGTCGCATTGCTGTACCTTCAAAGATTGTTCTTATATTATAAGAGTCGGTAAGGTATAGTAATTCACACTATTCAGTTTATCCGGGACCGTTTATCCTTAAAATCAACAAAGATATAAGTATTCCAAGAGATAATATGAATTCTTGCTTTATATAGCGGCGGTGCTCTGTCTTACCGATCTGCAACGAATGACTTCTACTTACTATACATACAACTTTTACTAAAATTATATTTCCAATGTAAAACAGGGATAAATCGCAATATAGCGAACGCCAGTAGGGGAAGAAACGGATAATACACTGCAAGGTTATGGGAATATGTTCATTACGAAAAGTTCTGACTTTAGTACGTACATTCATTAAATGTAAGTAACAAGAATCATAAAACCACTCAACAACAAGTACACTTATTTTGTCAAAACACTGCCACTGTCAGAAACTGCAACGATAACAATATTATACCTGGCAGAGTGTCGCACCATTCGCGGTTGAGTCATCAATGTCACAAAATTATTACTATGGAGGATCAATAAATATTGTGCAACAATAATATCCTCATTTTATATACTTACGTTACTTGACAGTTGTCAGGTATGACTGCTGAAACTATTTTATACTGATCTAATTTCACTGATAAATATTAGCACCAAGTTCTCCTTTTCACTTCCCTAAATAGTCTGGAATTGTCCAGAAATTACAGACACTCTGGCCAGATATTTGGCGTCACATCAACGCCTGCGCTCAGATGTATCAAGGGTTTCCAACATGTCGTGTACCATCATTTACAAACCTCTGTAACAAGAAAAGTTGCATGCAATAAAAATACAAAGAATAAAAAAAGTTTTAACAACTAATTTATCCTAAGTTCTGTGAAAATGTATTTAATTTTTATTAACAGCCATAACCGTTGTAATTATTTAGTATATTACCACATTAACCTGGGGTATTACTACACATTTGAGTTGGTTGTCCTGACGGAAATAGTGAGTTAATCTAACATCCGGTTTTTCTCCAAACTTCTCAGAAGTGACGTCTTTCAGATTACCAACTAAGGAAAATGGCGAAGAAAACGTACGATCTGTTGTTTAAATTACTGCTGATTGGTGATTCTGGTGTAGGAAAGACATGTATACTTTTTAGGTTTTCAGATGATGCCTTTACAACGACATTCATATCAACTATAGGTAAGTTCGCGAAAGGAATCTGTACAAGCATTCTAAATACTAATTTCAATCATCTCATTGGTCGCAAATAGATTGTATGATAATATTCAAAGAGCATTAATAAGTGACACAGCAAGTTTTTCTTGTGTGATATATAAATGAAAAAAAGAACAAATGGCCTTGAACCTTTGGTACGAAAGGTATATTTTACTTGCAATAGACCTGCGCGCCAGATAGGTATATTATATGTTTGTATTTGAAGATCTGAGCATAACACATTAACCAGTGCAGGGGTGGGGCAAAGCATTGTTCATAAGTTAGCCTGTCCAATTGCAAAAGTCACACTTATCATTGAGATTATCCAGAAATTGACATTTCTGTCCATATTGTGACACTTTATTGCTCAGTATTCCATTACTACATTCTAAACATTGACACTTCCAGGTCTGAAAAGTCAATGTCATTAATTTATACAAATGTTTGTCATTTCGGAAAACTAATTACTTTACTAAAAATTTTAAGCGTAAATTTATTCAGTTGTTTTTATTGGTTTGTTTGCCCAGGAATTGACTTCAAAATAAAAACAGTAGAACTCAGAGGGAAAAAGATCAAACTACAAATATGGTGAGTCTTGACAATTAATTGTAAAGTGTGTTTCCATTAATTTTAAATTTCAATTATTGATCATACGTTTGTATATTTCTTGTAGGGACACTGCAGGACAAGAAAGATTTCACACAATTACAACCTCATACTATCGAGGTGCAATGGGTATAATGTTGGTTTATGACATCACAAATGAAAAAAGTTTTGAAAATATAGTCAAGTGGTTGCGAAATATCGATGAAGTAAGTATCTATGCAATTATATGTTATTTTTACATTTCACTACGTTCATGAAATAGTAGAGTCTACTGTAGAAAACAATGCGGTAATTACTATTTTTTGTATTGCTTTTGTTTTCTGTTGTCGTTTGCAAGGCAGCGTATGTTTCATATTCTGGTGTTGGCAGTAGTGTGTTGCAATAATGGGTAAATGATAAGTGCAATACGGTACTACCAGTGAATAGGGGTTGTATCAATAGGCCTACCAGTTGATTCCACTACAACTGATACAATTGATTCAGATGCTACAATACACTTGTCGAGGGGTTGTTTCTCCAACTTGTAAAATAGTCACTACCTCTTTTCAAAGAAATAACTCCAAGAACTTACTCATAATTGCAAACTCTACTGTTTGATTGACCGTACTGTAAACTTCTATGTGAAAAGTTTTCCTCGAGTGTCAAAAGAAAAAATGCTAAATATTTTAAAAGTGTAAATAACTGGGCAATTTTGGAAGGGAGAAACTGTGGCTTATCTCGCATCAGAATAGAAGATTTGTGTTACAACTATGAGCGATTTAATAAGAAAACAAGGATAAATTTTATAAAGTATGTAAATCTACAACATGAAACCTCATTTCTATGTTTCCACAGATGGGTATCACATGAAGTTTTCTTGGCCTTTAAAAATCTGACGTTAACAATGGGACTTAAATTAGTGAACTTTGATCCACTGTCTAGCATATTAAACACAAGACCAGAGTAAATTACGAAACTGCAGTTATTTTACACTTAATTCATGAAAATCTTTTATGATACAGATTATCCGATTTTTTCGATTAACAGTTCAGTCCATCCCCTTCATTACCACAGATAATAATAGAGGTTCTAATGTAACTAGTCTGCTGACCTTGTCACATACCTCGCCTCATATCACTTAAGTTTGGAGAACTTGAAAAAAATAGCTACATGAGAATACAAATTGACTGCTTACAATGTGTTTGGCTTGCTGTCTCTATTCATTGGTGACGGGACTTCTGATGCCATGATGCCATCTGATGCAAAATCTGAGTTTCTGTATGTCCAAGTTTTGAGTAAAGGAAGTTTTTTTTATGTTTTTATGAAATTACTTTTTGTAGAACTACCAGTTTTTATGACTTTATTTTACATTTCGAGTAATTGGAACAAATAGTATTCTCATGATACTTTATTACTGAAAATTTACTTAGGGCCGGTATTATAAACGCCGTTTAAACCTTACCTTCAGTTTAAACTGAAGTTTTTCGTTCTGCTTCATATTATAAACCTTAACTATCAGTTAATCTTGAGTTAACTTGAGCTTAACTTGATCGGCAGTTCTCTGCTGTTTAAAATGCAGTTCAAGACTCAACAGTGCAAGATGGCAGTTCCCGCAATACACATGGATATTGCAGAAGTTTTCCAAGAACTTATGAGTGACGGACGATAAGTGAGTGATCAGTATTACTGAACGACCACGGCGGCCAAGAATTTTTCGAAATAGATGCACCACTTTGAAATTACATAAATGAACATAAATTTTAAAACGGATTGAGGCTTTCGAAACAGACAGTCCTAACCTTCAGAATTAGGCTTACAGTCCTAACCTTGTTTCGAAAAATTGAAAAGTTGGATACAAGATGCAACAGAAAGAGCACTCAGCGCGTAGAGCTGAGAGGTCCCGGGTTCGATTCCCGGTGCCGGAACGAATTTTTCTCGAATTAAATGGTGATAATACACATTGGCTACTTCATAGTAGTCGTGTAATATTCACTATGAAGTGGGCGAGACCTCATATATAATGAATATGTGATGTATGCAACAGAAAAATGAGAAAGTCCAAAAATATGTGTTTTAGGGTTTGAATTTAAAGATTATTTGAAAAGATAAATGATTTCTTTTTTATTTTTGAAAACATTCTGTTGAATCTCTGCATCAGTTACTAGTTACGCTGCACTATTTTTCTTCGGGTAGTAGGCATACTGAAAACGATAGAGTTCGGTGATGTCCATAAATCTACCATAAACCTATTCCGCATTGTACTGTATGTGGCAGACAGTCTCCTGGTAAGATTTACTATGGGGTTTGATTTATAAACACTAATAATATTAACTAATTTTACTAGACTCATAAAAATAATTTTATTGTTTGACTGAATTATGTTTCATAAATATTCTAGATAACACATAAAATACACACACTATTACTTCATTACTCAGTTGATTCTGTGTGGAGTTACGTCGCGGATGGTCATGCAATATTTAGTTTGGTTGCATTGTGTTTGGGAGTGTAATGTTGGTAGCCAGCATTAAGAAACTATTTGAGGTTAAGTCTGACAAGCATACTGAAGTACGCGGTATTGTTCCTCTTTAGGTTTATTATGATACTCTCTCTGATATCTAAGAACAAAGATGTTTCTTAATGAAGATTCTCCACAATCGTCGGCTATTTTAAATCAATAATATAATTAAACAGTTGCGATCATCTTCTTTTCTTTCCTAGCAGTAATACCAATCGTATTTCGCTACGGTTTAACTTAACCGAGACTCTATAATACGGCATGTTAAGTTAAACTCACGGTTAGGTTTAACTTAGGTTTAACATAACCTTTAGTTTAAGCGTGTTTATAAAACCGAGCCTTAATGATTATCAATTCGGTTTTAGACCATCAAAGAGCACAATAGATTCAGTTCTATATTTTACAGAAAGTCTATATTCTGAATTCAAGAATAAAGAAACGACAATCACTGCAATATTAGATTTGGAAGCAGCCTTCGACAGAAACCCTCTTAAAATCCATAATGCTAAAATTAATGAAGATAGGAATCAGAGGGAAAATCTTAAAATTCATACATAATTTCTTGAATGAAAGATACATAAATACGTGTGTAAACAAAAAAACCTCTAAATACAAAATGGAATTCCCCAAGGCTTTGTTCTTAGTCCAACACTGTTTAATGTCATGTTGTACGATATCTCAACACAGTCACCTGCATACATAGAAATTCGTATTTATGCAAATCACATCAATATCTAGTTCACACACAGAGCCACTGGTGTAGCTCTGTTGGCTAAGGTGCTTGCCTACCGATCTGGAGTTGTGCTCAGGCACGGGTTTGATTCCCGCTTGGGCTGATTACTTGGTTGAATTTTTTCCGAGGTTTTCCCCCATCGTAAGGCAAATGTCAGATAATCTATGGCGACTCGGCCTCATCTCGCCAAATATATCATCTCACTATCACCATTTCCATCGATGCTAAATAACTCGTAGTTGATACAGCTTTGTTAAATAACCAAGTAAAATAAAAAGTTCACACACTTTACTCCAGAAGTTGCCAGAAGCAGATTATAAATGGCTTTAAATATAATTTATAAATGGATCTCAAAATGGAATCTCACCATTTCTGCAAAGAAAACAGAATACAGTAGTACACTGGTTATCTGTCACTCTATTAACCGATCTGCAGATTATCCGACTGTTTTTCTCTTGCTATTTTTTTATGCAGAAGAAAATACGAAGTCCTGTAAATTATGTTAGTATGTTTTTTTTAAAAGAGGGTTATTACAAGCCTTTACTGTTAACACAGTATGTAGTAGAAATGCTTCCGCTGATGGGAACACAAATAATTACTTGTGGAAGGGGGTGTATTTTCCAACATGTAAAATAGTCACTACCTGCTTTCAAAGAAATGACTTCAGAAATCCATTACAATTGTAAACCTGTGCACCATTCAGTCCTTATCTTTACTGTTCAAGTGGCCATATTGTAAAACTTCTAAAATGTTTCTAGCAGGTGGCAAAGGAAAATGTGTTGTGCACAATATTGAAAAAAAAAAAAGGTGCAAGTAATTGACATATTTGTGAAATGAGAAACTGTAGCTCATCTCGTATCAGAATACGAGACTGGCGTTACAACTATGAGAGATTTAATGAAAAACAAATATAAGTTGTATAAGCATGAGCATGTAAGTCTACAATATGAGAACCCTACTATTCCTATCTCTCTGCAGACAGCCATCACAAGGAGTTCCCTTGACCCTTAAAATCTTGTATTGACAGCCAAAGTTAAATTAGTGAACTTCAGATTCACTATGCAACATGCTAACCACAAGACCATGGAGAAAATTACGAGATCATAGACTAAGTATTATGCTCTTAATTTATGAAAATTGGTTACAAATTATCCGATTTTTTTCCATTAACCATTCAGTCCACCCCCTTCAGTACCACCGATAATAGAGGTTTTATTGTACACAGTTCTTACAAGAAAGTACTCTTTTAAAAGAACTATCAGGCAAACTACTTGACATCACACTTGATGGAAAATTGTTGTGGAAAGACCATATTTATAACACCATACAGTAGTGTATGAAAAGACTTAACCTGTTGAAAATTGTAGCAAGTAGACTGTGAGGATCAGATACCTTAGTCATGAGATAATTCTACCTTGCATATATCAGAGCAAAATTAACATATGGATGTGAAATATGGAGACATACAGCATATTCATATATATATATATATATATATATATATATATATATATATATATATAGTGAAATTGATGTCCCAAACAATGCTTATCAGCTCTATGGATATTGAATTGAATGTTGAACCTCTTACTTATATAAAAAAGAATGCTTATAAAATTTTAAAAAGTAAAGTCACAGGGGCAAGTCAGGCAAGTAGGTTACAAGGTGATAGTCATGTTGTTTCTGGTTGTTTCCAGTTCTTTCATTGCCCTGTCACAAACATCCATAGAAATAATCTAAAATCTGCAATCCCTGTAACCTTGGACAATTCTCTCCAATATATACTGAATACACCTCATCTTTGGAATGTGGCTGCTGAAATATACAACTAGCATCATGCTTTTTACCCATCATTTTTGTAAGGAGAGGAAATTCATAGTGAAACATAGTGGAACACGTGTTGTCAGCAAATAGCTGGATACACTATGAAGATAGACCATAGATCATAAAATGTCATGTAGTATTTGGAATTGACTGTTTGGCCTGCTGGAACAAATTCTTCATGAACAACCCTTGATATCAAAGAAAATGATGAGCCTGCTCTTGACTTTGCTCTTCACCTGTATGCCTTTTCAGTCTTTGAGGATTGTTGCTTTATGTCAAGGTCATAACTGTGAATTCAGCTCTCATCACAAGTGATAACTGTGGGAAAAAGGTTGCATCATTGGAGACAATATGATGAAGCTTCTTGCAGACGTCAACATACTACTGCTTCTGATCAGCTCTGAACGGAGCATGTCATTGAAACAGCTGTGTATGACTCGTGATTTCTTACCCAAACACTTGTCTAATCATTGGCAGGATCTGTGTGTCGCATTTTTTCCGAAATTTGCACAAAATTAAATGCACACTTGCCATTCCTTTGTTGGATCCATACAAAATTGCATTAGACCAGATGACATAAAAGAACGTAAAATATCAGCACGTCCACCCAGCTGCATGAAATTATGTACACTGATTCCCAAAATATGCTAGTACTACCGTCTACAATTGCATTGTGCTCAGTACTCCATATGCATTTCGGACATCATAGTAATATATTAGTTTTTATTTCATTATATGCCCTGTCCATTAATAATATATGAGCAATCAGATGAGGTGAGGACATGAGCGACAGGGTTTTCACTGTGTGCTGCTGATGCACTCTTGATGTGGAATGGTGGGCTGGGAGAGGCATGATGCAAGCATATACGTGTTCGTCCTGACTTGTGTCGTGGTTAGTGAATCAGTCTCCAAGTCTGCCAGCCAAATAAAAAGGTGATTTGAAACACAATTCCCAGGTGTAAAAATTTCATCACGTACAACAATCCATATTCTTTATAATTAGGGGGCGGATGTTGATGAAAAGCCATCTTCTTATTTTTCATATTAGGACGATACCTGTTAATATAGAAATCCTTTCTGTGTTAATATCAACGTAAAAAAGTAATTTCTTATATTGCATTTTTTGACGTTTTTGAACTAATAGATCATTTTTATATTTTTTCGGCATTTTTTGGTCACTTTTAATACTTTGAAGAACTTTTAGATCATTTGGAATGCATTTTATTTTCTTCTTTACCGATAGGTCTGTTAAATCATTTTCTGACCAAATAGGTCAGTAGTAATTACCTACTGAATTAGTGAATAACAGTGAAGTTTGAGTTTTATAGTTTGAAACAGACTCTAAAGCCCATCCCTCATTCCACTGAAGGCTTCACTTCACACAACGGAAGTAATAAAAAATTCTTGAAAGCAGCTTAGTTTAAGTGAGGACTTTGACTCCTGTTGTTCTTTTGTCGTTATGGGGGTGTCTTTAGAATTTATATTTGGAAGGGAGAAAACTTTAACCATGTCCTGGACAGGACGTTATGTCATGAACATGGTTCAGAAGTGATGTCTACTGTAGTAGATATTATTTTTAACACAGAGATTGCAAGAATGCATGCTGCGCCCACAATTTGTTTTGTCATTCACACTCCCTCATCTGGAAGATCTGATAACAAAAGTGAAGCGCGGAAGGAGGAGGAGATGGAGAATGAAGGCACTGACATGGACCACCCCTGATTGAAACACATTGTAAACCCTCATTAAAATCTATAGTTTTCCCTTAAAACCTTCATCTTGTTGCATGTTCTTATCCTTTATCTTTGCCAAATTCCAGGAAGTTGCCTCCTCTCTCCGAGATTTGCAGGTTAGTCATTGAAACAAGGTGACAAATTTTTAAGAAGTTGTGGTGCAGTATGGTGAATAATATTTAAATGTAATTTTCTTTACGTCGTTTTTCCGTTAGATTAAGGGCATTTTAATGATCATTTTAAGTAGATTTTTAGGTCATCAACATCCGCCCCCAATTTATAATAAATTTCATGAACACGAAGTGTTAGCCTAAGCAACAAAATAGGCAGTGTATGTAGGGTTCCCACAGAAGAAACATTACACGACACTGGTCATTGATTGGATTGCTATCTCTGAGGTACATTAAAAAATGTTGTATATGAGACAAACCCGTGCACCCTGGAAGTAGTGAAACGTAATATCCATCACAAAATTAACAACATTAACCAATCAGAACTACAGTGAGTTATGGGACATTTCATATAGAGGCACCAAAAATGTGTGGACAACGAAGGCAGCCAGTTTCAGTACCTCCATCAATGAAGTTGGTAAGGAAGACACTTTTTAAAACAGTTACAGAATCTTGTATGGTTGTGTTACCGCGACTCTACACTGTCCGTTCCTCGCTGCAAGTGCATCAGCAGTGTACAGTAAAAACCCCTTCACTCCTGTCCACATCTTATCTGATCTCTCAGTATGTATAGTATCTTGACAGTAGACGAAACACTTAATAGCTTATTAAGTTTAAATATTAAAAAAATTAAAATAACATCTGGAAATCGAACCTGGGTCCCCAAGTTAGTTTTGTTAGAGTTCTACTACTGTGTTGGATACTATCTCTCATGTTAGCTGAAGCATTTCTGTACTCAATGGAGCTGAAACTTGTGGTTGTAAGTTACTTTACTCTAGCCTCTTAATTAACTGTGTTGCAGATCTTGAAACATTTTCACCAGCTCTGCAATTATGTCTCCCTCTCTACAGCTCTCATACAATTTTAAAACTCATTAAATGTATAGTTAGTCCTTGATCTCTGTACACAAATTTCAATTCCTGTATTGAAAAACAGTTTAGTGGTGAAACATAACTTGTTTTTTTTTTTTTACCTGATTTTCATTGCATTGATTAACCCAAAAAGTGTAAAAATGGTTATCTTCGTAATATGTAAATTCTCAGACTTTAACATTATGTTACATGTTTCTAAATAATACATATTAGAAACTTTAATGAAACACATTGAAAATTTTGTCATCAGTTACTCATGCACTTCTAATAATTTTACTTCAAATTTTATCATTTCTGCACAACGAAAGTTTATTAAAATAGAGTTTTATTTAAAAAATCCCAATTATCTCAAAGTTCAAATTATCAGTATAAACTGCAGTATTTCTTATTCTTTCTGCTCCTCTCCTGATAAATACAGCAGCAGTCTGCTCATTTCACAAAATGATGTTTGAGGCAGATCTGCATTAATATGTATATTCTATATGTTTTTTTAGTAACACATCCATTTCAGTGCATTATTTCTAATGCAAAGAAATTGTAATGTTGTTCTCTATAATTTCAACTGAACATCGTTTTTACTCCATATCAGTCTCAGAGCTTTATATTACATCATTTATTTATTTTCCAATGGCTAGAATTGACGATCAAGTCATTTTCTCTCTAGCTTCCCAGCACAAGCTAACCAGGTCCTCAGTCTGTTGTGCACTTGGGTTTAAGGCTGGGCAGAACAGAAGGTGGTGTTTGTCCGTGATTTGGTCAGGGTTGTTGCACAAAACACAACTGTTGAATTGTTATATGCCTATCCTGTGTAGATGGTGAGCAGGCAGTCATGTCCTGACATCAACTTAAATTTTGCTACAGCTTCCTTGCGGCCTTTATATTTTACTTCCGTTGATAGTTCATCAGTTTTTTCCCCATGACTTCCCTCTGGCAGCTGTAATATTTTCTTGCTTGTTTACCATTTGAGGTTTGATTTTAAGTGGATTATTGTTTGGATTGTAGTGCCTTTTTGGCAAGTTGATCTGCCATTTCATTGCCAAATAGTCCAATATGTGAAGGTATCCACTGGAAAGCTATTGACTTGTTTTGATGTCCTAGATGCTTTAGGAGTTTATGGCATTCCAAGATGCTTTCATTTTCTGGTGTTTGGTTGGAAGTTATTGCCTGGATTGCAGCTTTTGAGTCTGCTAAGATCATGGCTTTTGTGAACATTTTCAAACTGAATAGAAGGTTCTTAAGTGTCACTTCTGTAGCTTTTACCCCTCCATCAAAGGCTGTGTTATTTGCACCTACTGTAATGTACTGACTAAACAAGACCGAGTAAATGCTAGATCCTGTATTTTCGCTCTTCATATAACATTATTATTGTGTTGAAAAATAATAAGATATGTGGTGCATAGTTCCTATAAGCAACTTACAACTGCAGAATCAGTCAGTAATTGAGAGGTCCAGTCAGAGAGGAGGACAAGCCACAAATCCTTATATCTAGATTATATCCATATTTCACTGGACTGCCATTGTGAAGAAATATCTTTTATATTAAACTCTATGACAACATATTACTCCAGTGATATAATTTGCGTCTGTAAAATTTGGGACTGATGAGTACAGATGTCAGAGCATTCCTGTTTATGTAAATATCTTAACCTCTAGCCTTACTATATATTTTACCAGTTTTGTGAAAAAAAAGTGTCATATTTTTTATTTTCGTAAAGAGGTCATTTAATATTGCAGAATCACTGTACATCACTAATTTTCTTACATACTTAAAAAATCACTATGAAATAGACAATGGGACTCAAATGAGTTAACTCGGGTTAATAAATTTTGAAGCAACCAGAGTTAACTCGGGATAATAAGGGAAGTGGTTAATTGTAGTTTATCCCCTTATCTGACCTCAACTTAGGAGAAACTTTTTCAGTATAAAAAAATGGAAGAATTTTTCATTAACCTCTTGAACTGTTCTCTGATTAGAAGTTTCATTGCATCTGAGTCTTGTTAGCTTTTTGAAAGCACTTGTATTTCTCTTGAAATTTCGATATTTTTTGGCAGTATCATGGTACTTTCACCATAATTCATGTAACCAAGGAAGAAGATAAAATAAAACCAGTACATGAAATCCTCTCTTTTATGTTCTAAATCTAGTAACATCTACTTGATAAATAGTTTCCTGTAGATGTTTATAGCTGTATAACTGATTACAATGATAAGTACCTAAACATTAATACAAATAATTGTATGGTACTTATCTATTCTAGAGAAACAAATTGGTGTGTCTAATTTGCTGATTTCTGATGTATAGTAATGATTGTATTTCTTACACTCGTAGTTTAATCTATAATACATATTTTTGTTTCAGCTGTAAGTGATTTTTAATTCTCCGATACATTCGTAGTATTCTAATTTTGAGAATTACTTTGCTCATGGCATCTTCCTAATGTAGTGTTTGTCTTACTTAGAAACCAGGCACAGACATTTATTTTAGATGTCTTCATTACAAACCCACGATTGTAATAAAATATAGGTCTACATTTTTGTTGCTTGATTGAGGATAAATTACAAATATAGTGTCTTGCCAGTATAAGGTACTAAAATGTAAGATATTTTTTCTAGCACGCAAATGAAGATGTGGAAAAGATGATTCTTGGTAACAAAAATGACATGGATGAGAAGAGAGTTGTAAGCAAAGAAAGAGGAGAAGCAGTAAGTATTTATGTATTTTATAACTTTGCTATAATGTTTTAAGCATGGGATTTTTGCGAAACTACATTTATTATCACCAACATCATCTCTATCTCTATAGAATATCTTTCCTGTCTGTTGTTCCCTTTGCAACATAGTGCAGGTGTGAATCAGTCAGTCTATTAACCTATGTGTGTTTTTTTTCTATTACTTTTTACGATGTAGTTAATATTTAGTTATTTCACAAAATCAGACAAGATCCAAGTTTGCTTAAATCAGTTTACTTTTTCGCGTTTCATGAAATATTATTTCATTCATTATCAATCCATAACCATTCATCACAAATCTCTGTCCACATTCACGTTTTAATGGCAAACTTGGGAAAATTTTACTTGGATATTATACAAACTGATTGAACATAAACATCGAAATTTAATAATATGCAATCATTACATAGAAGACAGCCTTTGTTTCATTGTTTGATGTAATGCATTGGATTGCAGAAAAACACATTGTTTTGTATGACCTCAGTAATTATGTACAGCATTAGACAAGAAGAAATTGCCTAAACTCTTGGAACATGAATTTGTCTAAGTCCCCTTCGGGTAAATGCCTAATTCACAAGTGATCAAATGCTGAGAATCATAGATGAAGCCAATGTGATTCAACTGTAATCATGTATAACATAGAACTGCTTCGTCCTTAAAGCAATTCTTGTAGCTCAACAGTAAAACACATGCTTCTCATACAAAAGACTGGAGTTGCGTCTAGCTTTGCGATTTTGGTATTTTTAATATTATATATTTTTTCATGTGAATTTATTTGCCTTAATTTCTATCTTTCCTCTAGTTAGTTGCATATTTCGCTTTTGTTTGTAAAATTATTGATTAATTATCTTTGATAACTGTTTTACAGAAACAGGATTTTGGCTCTAAGTTATTATTTATATCCTATGGCAGTTGTAATCTTAAAACTCATAAATAACTTCATTTATTATAAAAAAAATATAACACAACTGGTATTATTAAACACACAAAAAGATAGGATGACCGAGGTGAGTGAATGGAATGTGTCTGAAACAAGATAGTCTTTCATAGCTCAATGATAAAGCTTGTAGTTCTGATGTGAGTGAGAGATTTTATTTATTTTTTATTTATTTGTATGTTTTTTTAAATTATTATATATCTAATGTAAATTTAATTGTCTTTCTATTTTTATTTTGAGCATGCTGTTTTGTTATATACATAATTTTTAATTTGGCATTTTTTAAAATCTATTTTATTTATAATCTCTTCAACTGCAAGGTTATTGCATGACTGTCGATATTGTTGTTGTTCAGTTGGATTGTGAGCAATGTTTAAGGTACAATCATTAGGGATTAATGTCTTGCAAAACTTTATCTGTAGACTTCGTAGTGGAAATGGAAACCATTCTGGAATTTACCTTTTTGTGTTAAATAAATAGATTCTTTTATGATCGAAGAAACCCACTAAAAACCACGATTCAAATTGGCCAGTCCTGGGATTTGAAACAAGGACCTTCCTGCATGCAAGTCTCTCTCGCTTGGTCTTGGTATTGTTATGATTATAAATACAATATGTGACTTCTGATTGTATGTGTACACATTAAATGTGATATAAGGGAATACAGTAATCAAGTGTTTTCATCATTCTGAAGAATCATTGGTCATCGAGCATATAGAAATAACACTTGTAAACAAGCTTTTCTTTCCCTCGTGAGGGATGCAGGAGAGACAGGTAGATGACTTAGAGTACCTTATTCCACTGCATGATGTTGGATGAGATTATCCAGGGCAGGAGTTAAATATCGTCAAGAAAGTTCTGGAAGGAGACATGTGTCAACTCCTGCGTAGGAGATTACTTTGGTTGCAGAAACAGAAAGGGACCTGTTCCAAACTGCATCTACAATTAAAGTAGATGTCCAGTTTCCTATTGTCGTGTACAATCATAAGAAATTAAGGGATGCAGGGTGCTGAAATGGCAAAAGTGAAAGCATCTCATTGACGGATTGTAAATTGTTTTGCTTTTGTAGAGGTAAATGTTAATTGGGACTGGAGTAGAGTAATATTCTCAGACAAGGTTACATTTAATCCTGAAAAAAGATGAGCAGCAAATAGTCTGTTGTTCATGGGCATCCCAATATGATTCTGAATATGTGACAATGCACTATAGCAGTGGCTATGTACTGTGTTGAAGGTGGACGTCAGTTGACAGTTCAGATGTTTTGTGAAGGCTGGTAGACATCTGAATGCTCTGCAATACAAATGTGTATTGGAGTATGTTATGATTCCCTCCCTGAGGATGTTATATCTTGAAGATCCGCTCCCTCTTAGCAGAATAGAATCAAAGCGAAGCACCTTCCATTTTTTGGAAAAATACAAATGGCTACAGTTCAAAATGGATTGTTTATTAGCTTTAATATATTTATGTGAAGAAGCAGAAAGGAAAGAATTAAATAACCAAAAGAAGTAAAGGAAATATTGCATTCGTATTTTTAGCGAAAGATACATATGGGGTATTGTGATTGTGATTTTAATTTAATCTAAAATTAAGCAATTATTAACATTGTCCTAATGTAATATTTCAATACAAAAATGTAACATTTTATTATTATACTTAATGCAACCTAACTGTAATTTGTATTACGTTTTGTTAGCAGAATTAATTTACAATCGAAAATAGATATTTTAATTTTTACCTGTTGTGCTTCCTATCAATTTGCTTATTTTGTCTCAAGTATTTTTCACACATTACTCCAATACAATTTATGCGTCTTGCCATAGAGGAAAGAATAATTTTGGGTTAGGTTGATTAACTTTTCTTTACCCATGTTATCTAAACTAATTTTACCCAGATACAAATGTGACAGTAAACTTCAATTCACTAGAAACAATATTGTGAATTTGTAATGCAAGATATTCATTTTTCCGTGATTGTTTCAATTAAAACTTAGTACACTTGAATGGTTTTTATTTTTCATTAAGATGTAAACCCTATCCAGCCCACTTCTCCTCTTAACAGTGTGACACCAACAAAAAAGTTGCTGCCCACTACTGTATACTGGGAAATATTTTTCTTAAAATGGAATTTTTCCATTTCATTTTCTAAAGCATCAACTTTCCACATCAAAACTTGTGTTTAAGCCCCAGCAAATCCAAATAAAATTTGTAATAGAAAAAGACAGTGTTGATCAGATATTTTTGCAGTGCTGTCATCTTTTCTGCCATAATTCAATCATTTCTCCATTCATCATTAACTCATGAGAAAGTGCGAGTTCAAAAGAGATTGAAGATAAATATAATGAAAAATATCCTTTTCTTAAGAAGTAAAGCTTAAAGTTGTGTAAAATGTCTTGTGTACTGTACTGCATCAACTACAATAATTTTTTTTTACAACTAATCAAAAATAATACTGATCATAGTGGTGTAGTGGTTAACACATCCAGGAGGCTCAGGGGTTCCATCCCAACTTGAGTTTTTCGTGGTTTCCCAAGTCTCTCTGGGCAAATGCTGGAATAGACTGGCTGGCAGTCAGTCATAGAAGTATCGTAACTGACTGATTGTGCTCTGCTTTATTGAGAAGAGAGAGTATTAGCGACAACCACTGAATAGTGGAAACATCTAACAAAAAATAATACAAATCAAAGATAACATTTTATTACAATATTTTCCTACTACATAACCCTACTATTTAAGTTACATTAATTGACAGAAGAAAATAATGAAACATGAATGCATCCCACACATTTTATAGTTCTCTATTTTATTTTAATTTAATGTATGAGATGTTCTAGCATATGATGCTTGATGTACGAGATATCTTTTATTTTCACAGCACAAATATCAGCATGGTCTTTATAATTTAATGCATACTTTGTAATAATTTTGTGATGCATTTCCTCTTGTATAGACTTTAAAATTGGTACTAAGTATAAAAAGGTATAATTTTAATTGTTGTGTTAATCTTATAATTCAGTGTAATCAGTTCTTTGGACATTCGAAATTACCTTCGTAATTGTAAGTTATAAGATTGTGTTGAACGTTATTGGTACTGTTTAATGACTACAGTTCCATTTATTGATGCACATATTCTTTGTATCAGATTGCAAGAGAACATGGAATAAGGTTTATGGAAACATCTGCCAAGGCAAATATCAATATAGATCGGGCATTCAACGAATTGGCAGAGGCTATCTTGGACAAGACAGCAGGGAAGGATCCCACTGAAGCACCGGACAGAGTACTGGTAGATAAACGAGTGGATCGAGGTTCGAACAGATGTTGCTAGGTCAACAGGATCAAAACAGATATAGAGAAAGACAGGAGATTCTACTTTTTATATATAGGAACTGAGCATGTTACCTCGTGTTCTGATGAGGATGGTAATTCCTCTTTTTCTGGGTTAAGTAGTTTGATGCAAAGGTTGGTAAAACTGTCCAGATATTTTAAATACAAAGTAGTTAATTGCAGAGATGTTCAGCATACAATGTGAATTAACGTTCCTTTGCATTGCTAACTGACAGATTGAATTCTGTGTTCGTTAGAGAGTATGCAGTGAGGTTACTGGGAATTTCCTTGAATTTCCCGTCTTTCTCTCTGTTTGGCCAAGAAGCTAACACAGCCGCCATGGTGCTAGAAAACAAGACATTTAAAGTGGGGATCCAATGAATACAAACAGATAAGTTCACTCATTCAAGTGACAAAGAGCTAGCATATGTGAACTCATTACTATAGAATTTTTGTGAATACAATTATTTTTTTTGTGTGTGGATATATCATTCACCATTGAGTGGCTACGGGCTCATAAGAGGCATTTCGTGCAGGTGGTTACATTTGAGCTGGCCTGTTGAATGCAGTTATGCGACTGCTATTGGGTCAGATAATCAACGAATATGACGAAGTATTTGAGGACTCTGTGCACGCAAATGAGTCTTCTCTTGTTTGCCAAATGTCTTATGTAAACCAATGGTCTCATGATAGGTGTGGCTGCCTTTTCTAAAAGATATGCTAATTTTACAGTGAAACTTTATCAAGTCCATTGGACTGTTATAATATCAATACATTCAGTGTCACGGAAAAATTATTTCCTTTTCGATAGTTGTCATTGAATATGTATGATCTTGAAATTTCATCATAGCTTTCATTTAGAGTAATTACGAATAGAGGGGAGTTATCCAACAGAGCACAGAGCCGTTCAGATGTGAACATACCCCATTAAGAGGGAGGTCAGACGTCCACAATGCAGCACAGTTTTTGCCTTTAGCATGCTGTGCATTAGATGATGACATCCGGGCAGCTCTGTTTGATAAGGGCTTACCTATAGTTATGGATATTTTTTTAAAATATCTAATTTTTTAAGTCTAATTTCTATGGAACGTATATTGTGTTAACTACCGACAAAATGAAGGTGAAAATAGTGTCTAAACTGTTCCCTGTTTGTGTACCCCTGTATATGGCTACATGCTTTGCGTCCTGCACACCTACAGAAACACATTCATGGCAAACATTTTCCAAGCACAATCAAGCTTTCAGACAGTGCAGCAATTATCTTATTTTCCTCTCCCATTGGTGTATTTTCCTCTGTCTCTTCAGAACGATTGAATATTGTTATTTTATATTGCAATAGAGATGTATGCAGTTTCATTAAATATATAAATAATTGTGTTGATGTGTCTACATTTATAATCCAGCCTTACAACATCCAAACCACTGTACTAGTTTGAATGTATGTAGAGTATAACCCCTTTTTAACAAATAGCTGAGCACCACGGTTTTCATTCCTTGAATAGGGTTTTCACTAAATAGGAGGTTCACCATGAAAAGTAAAGAAAACATTGAAATTGGATTCATTATAGGTTTACATATTGAAATAAAATAATGTTTGAATTTGTTAATGCATTATTTAATAATCATGGAAATTGTAATACACTTAAAAGACCTTGGTGAGATCCATACTCTTTTACAGTAGTGAGACACAGACATTAAAGAAGAAAGACGAAAACAGAATAATGGCTAATGAAATGAAATTTATGAGATACACAGCAGGATATACTAAATGGGATGAGGATGTAATGGAAGAATTACAATTAGAACCTGTAATAACATACAACATTATCAGAACAAATGGATAAATCATCTACAGAGCCTTCAGATAGATGTTCAGATAGATGTGCAGTTAGCAGAGTCAGATATTCATAGCCCCTTAAGTCAAGTGCATAGATTGCTCATGCAAATTACAGTAACAACCTACCTTTGCCATAGAAAATGTTACAAATGATGCCATTGTGCTGAAACACATCTCTCACATCTTTTAAGATAATGTGCATTCATTCTTCTGAAATTGCTGCAATTTCTCTTATTACATTGTCTTTCGGTTCTTCCAACATATGTGGTTTATTCCAAAACACTTTATTTTATTCATTTTTAAGTTCCCCATAAATAGAAATTTCGTGTAGTATTATAAGAATATCCACTGTAAGATCTCGAAATTAATGTTTCTACTGAAAGATAGCCATGTGCTACTTTATTTGTTCAGGAATTGCAGCCACGTGATATGAGTAGAGTAAATTTCTGCAATTAGATTTTGGGTAGTTTTATTAATAGCTCTATTGATCCACATTTAATTTTGTCCACAGATCAAACATGATTTTATTTACATGGTCATGCAGCGACACAGATACTGGAATGCAGAACTTGATCATGTACAGGAAATGCCATTGTGTGACCAAAAATTTTATGCATGGTGTGCAGTGAATACCTATACTTACTCGCTTTCAAGGAACCCGAAGGTTCATTGCTGCCCTCACATAAGCCCACTATTGGTCCCTATCCTGAGCAAGATCAATCCAGTCCCTATTATCATATCCCACCTCCCTCAAATCCATTTTAATATCTTCCCATCTATGTCTCGGCCTCCCCAAAGATCTTTTTCCTTCCAGTATCCCAACTAACACTCTATATGCATTTCTGGATTCGTCCATATGTGCTACATGCCCTGCCCATCTCAAACGTCTAGATTTAATATTCCTAATTATGTCAGGTGAAGAATACAATGCGTGCAGTTCTGTGCTGTGTAACTTTTTCCATTCTCCTGTAACTTTATCCCTCTTAGTCCCAAATATTTTCCTAAACACCTTATTCTCAAACACCATCAACCTATGTTCCTCTCTCAAAGTGAGAGTCCAAGTTTCACAACCATAAAGAACAACTGGTAATATAACTCTTTTATAAAGTCTAACTTTCAGATTTTTTGACAGCAGACTGAATGATAAAAGCTTCTCAACTGAATAATAACAGGCATTTCCCATATTTATTCTTTATTTAATTTCCTCCCGAGTATCATTTATACTTATACTTACAGTGAATACTTATAGAATTATAGGGCCTATATTTTTTTAGAATACCATTAATATGCAGAGATACAGTGATAACATGATCACATCATTCCTAAGAGAATTATCTGACCTTGAATGTACACACACTTTTTTTTTCGCCAAGATTCTGCAGCAGTGCATACAACTGATCTGTAGTTAGCATTAATTGCGGGAATTTCTTAAGCTAGGGTCATCAGTAAGGGAATAAAAAATATAATACTAAACTGCCCCCAATTGAGGGTAGCCCTTACGGACTCAGTATATCCTCAAAAAAATTATTATACATATGTAAACATAGGTATTAAATTAAAAAAAAAAAGGGAAACAAAGAAAAGGGCGTGAAACATTACAATTGCACAGTGCCCAGATCTTACCATATGCGATTTTTATTTTTGGGGAACTTAAAAAAAAAGTGTATCGGAATAAATCACATACATTGAAAGAACTGAAAGACAATGTAAGAAGGGAAGTTGCACTAATTTCAGAAGAAGAAGTATGCAGATTTTTCTAAAAGGTGTGAGAAATATGTGGCTTCACAAGGACATAATTTCCAACATCTTCTATGACAAAGTTAGGTGGTTATTGTATTTGTAACTTGCATGAGCAATCTATGTGCTTGACTTAAGAGGCTATGAATACATCCAACTGTGCCGGAAAAAAAAAAAAAAAACTGTGTGTTTCCAGCCACCAATGCTGCTGCACATCACATGCATACAAATAGAATTCCAAAGCCATGTTTCACTATCATCCAAATAGGAAGAGATCTCTAGGTCGTCCAATGAAATGTAAGGTTGAAAATTAACCTTGAGGTTGTAGCAGGCCATAAGGCCTAATGCTTGAAGGGAAGATGAAGGTTGAGATACAGCACACTCAAACAATCAGTGGCGTAGCATGAAATTTTGAGCAGGGGAAGCTAACTCAAGTTGTCTTTCATGCAATATGAGAAAACGTATTACAAAAATACAGTCTTAATATAAATAGTAGTCGATTTCAAGTCAGCAGTCGAAGATTGGTTGGAACAGCGTAAGTAACACCAATAAGGCATGACCTCAAATGATACGTAGTAAAATATGATTTCACGGTTTACACATATCTCTTAACAAATAAACATGTATACGTATAACATTAGCTCATTCCCTGTCATACTTAGAGAAATTACAATATTAGTATCATTACGTAAGTATGTGTCTCTCTTTTGGTTGTGTCCTTCATTGACAGCAAGGGAGTCGGTCATTTGTTTTTTAAATCACACTTTTGTTCGTAAGTCAGTCTTGATAATACAATTGTCCTAAAAAAATTCAATTAAATTAGTGTCAGGAACTATTATTTCGCTCATTATTTATTATATCAGCCACAATGCACACTAACACTTCAACTGAACACAATAATTGACGAAAAGGGATAACTCGGAAACTACTTATTTTAAATGTTAAAGCTAGCTTCTTGCGAGCCTTGCAACTAGGGTAGTTTAGTTAGAAAGGGATGGAAAATCTGCAGGGTGGATTACACAGAAGAAACCAGTTTGCTTGGAAGCTGGTGTGTGCAGGCTTCTTGTTTACTGCTGCATCACAAATCATCCTGGCTGCCGCATCACAATATTTAACGTGTAAATATAAATTCTGTTAAAATTAATAAATAATTTTCTCCATAAACTGCCGGTTTATTATGAAATTATTATTAACTGGGGAAGCTAAGCTTTTTAGCTTACACTGACGCTACGCCACTGCAAACAATTACTCTAATGAAGTTCAGCACACTAGTTTGCTTCATCTTGCCTACATCTGTCACATTCAAAATCTCTTGCTCGACATCTTAGGGCAAAGAGCAGAAGATCCACATTAAATTAAGCAAGGTAATGCAGGAATGTTAAATTGGGGTAATACTATATTTGTATTTGTTTAAATAAATATTATCTCTATGTCAGGACATTGTGAAATATTGTTACCATTATTTCATATAATGTTTTGTTAATAGCCATGACATAATTTAAAACATGCAATTTATATATTTTCTGTAACATAGTTTTCGTACTTGTTTCAGTGTCACGGTATTTGTGAATTTATGTTCTAACTTGGTTTCCGAGAAAATATGTACTGATAGTGACGTTTGAGGGGTGGGGGAGAGAGGAAAAGAGAGAGAAAGATGCTTTATGTACTTGCATGTACGTTGGTATGTGTGTAAAAATTTGTAAACATGGGAAAAGTCAGTAAATTTAAATGCAGATTATAATTTTAAAATTAAAATAATTATATATAAACTTCAAATTAAAAATTTCTCAATTTCATAACTGGTTAAATGCTGTTTCAGAGCCAAAACCACCTATTTTTAAAATAAACCGTGAACCTTCATTCCTTGCAAGGTGGCACCAAAAATTCGTGCAACATGCAGGACGATCTTGGTGAAAATCTAAGTTTCCAACATTGCTGATTGCGAAAAAGTGATTTTCATCATTCTGTCTGTCACACTATTTCTAAATTGTTGGACAGATTCATATTCAGTGTCTATAAGTCGGTTCATTCGGGAGTAATGCACATTAAGTACATCAGTAAATACTTTTATATAAAAAATATTGCACTTTTATTTGAAAACATAACATAAATTTGGTTGTTATTAACCGATGCTGAATTCTTGGCAATAAAGCCATGAACATTCTTGCTCTCCAGAATTTCTCATACAGACTGGATTTAGAGGAAAGGTCTGGATATTGCTGACATTGATTCTGATCCATTTCTTTTTGAAGATTGCACAATGGATAAAATGGTGAAGAAATAATTCCAATTTTGTTGAGGTGTTTTGACAAACAGTCATTCCCTGTGAGTAATTGAAAGGATGCAACTGCACTTTTTTTTATGGATACTCAGGAATTATATTTTGTTATACATTGAGACAACTCTATCTTTTATTACTTCAAATTTCGTGGAATTACAAATGAATCTCTCTACAACGAAAGTGAATGTAACTATAAATTCTATTGCAACGATACATTTTGTCGGTCTCAGCGTATTTCCTATATTTTAAATATGTTTTATTCATCATTACAACGATGGTAAAATTTTGGAGAAACCCTGATGGAACATTATAATATTTTTAATTTACTTTGTTTTCATATTCAGTACTATTTCACTCTTCACTTAATATCACCCTCCTAAAGATGTTATTTCGTCTACCCTCTTTTATACTTTTCTTAGCATTCTGTGCAAGAGGTATGTTGCAATAGGACTCTACCTGCTTCAAGGTTCATGACCCTTAACAGGATTTACCTTATGGTTCCTGCCATTGGTGATTTCACATTCGAGTTTTAGTTAATGATGGCATATGTAAGATGAAAAAAAAAAAAAGTTTTTTTTTTTTTTTTGACTAAATTAGCTGGATTTAAATAGGGAATTGAAGCAGACTGAAGTGGCTAAAAATTATGGGTTTGTCCAGTCGATACTTGCAACATTCGTAAAGAAACATAAGGAAATAGAGGACAATGCCACAAGTGGTAATATTAATCCTGAATGTAAGCACCTAAAAACTGTGGCAGCAGGAGACGTTGATATTGCTATCTTGAAGTGGTTTAAAGAAATGAGGGCACTTAACATTTCTGAACAGGCCCTATTGTGCGTCAGAAAGCACTTAATTTTGCCAGTATACTTGGCGATTCAAACTTCAAAGGAAGCAACGGTTTTAAAGATAGACATGGGTTTACTTTCATTAAAGTGACAGATGGAGAATGAAAATCAAATAGGGTAATCAAAATGGTGAGTAAATGTTATTTCATAGTATGCAATGTTGTTTTATACTTATTTATAATATATTCTTTTTCAGAACAAAAATTTGGGCAAAATTTCATAATCCCTCAATACAACAATAACCCTGATACAACAATACAATTTTTCTAGGCTCCAGAAAATTGTTGCATTGGGGTTCGGCTTTACATCTTGGCATTTTGAGTTGATTATTCTTTTAACTTTTGGGAAGGGTAAAGTTTATGTACTTGGTTGCAGTGCGTTACAGTGTTGAATGAGAGCACTGACCTTCGGTGATTTTAGCTATCATTCACTTCTCGACATATATAGGTAGTTCTTCTCACATTAAAGGTGCTCAATGCACAAATGGCCCAACCCACAAAATTATATTTCACTTTACCTCTTTGTAACAGTCCGCAAAATGCGATACACAAACAAAACTTGTGCTGAAATCTCACGGGAAAACTGGGAATGATGATTAGGCCGATTTACACATTGAAGAGAACTATATGAGGAGCTCTTTAAAGCAATAAACTCAATATGCAAATTTTGTGGTTTGGGCCATTTGTGTGCTGAGCGCCTCATTTCTTACAAACACAAACACATTTTAAAATGTATTTTATATTTCTTTTAATTTGTTTATTTTCCTTATTTGCTGTTCTCATACTTTCCAAAATTATGTTCTTAAAGATTTTATTATTTGTTCATTTGTAATTTCTGTTATATTGGCTAATAATTCAACTTCATTACTAAAATGTGACATTCCTTTTTCAGTCCAATTTTATCCAGTTCATTTTTTAAAGCACTAACCTAATTTATTGCCATTCATTACCAAATATCTTTAACAAACCATATCTTTGTTATCCTCCATTTTTTAAATTTTAAACGGAAATTTTGTTTTTATTACCATAATTTCTTCTCTATTCCTATGTTTATCACATTCTCCTGGGTACGAAATTAAGGAGTTATAAAACTTGTTTACAACATTTATCCTGTGAGTATTACATTAATTTTCTCTCACCTGTTGTTAAAAATCTCCCATATTTCAATGCCATAGAACATCCTGGATTTCACTAGGAAACTGTAGATGTTATGAAAAGTATAATGGATATAATTGCCATCAATAGAAGACCCACAAAGCGATGGTCTTAAACCTTACAATATGCTTTGAGCAAGACACGAATCAGACACTGCAAATAAATGATGACAAGCGAGCTAAATATGTACCTTGCCCTTCATACCTCAGTAGTGAAAAATATGGCATTTCGCTTTACAACTGGGATGTTACAGACTTACTATTTGGAGCGATTGTATGTTTACCAAAAGTCACATGTAATATCCTTAAATCTTTTAAAATTTTCTTTTATGAGATTCTGAAGATTGTGATGGAAATTCTGAAGGCCTCTCTTCAAATTCTACACCATCATTTATATATTGATACGCAAATTTTTGTTTTAAATGTACAAAGTGAATAATTTTATTATTTTACTCATTTCATTTTTCTTTATATTTTGATGTTTGTAATTCCGGATCCCCTAGTGGTCAACCTCACATGAGGATGGATGATTTTCAATAAATCTTAGTATTATGTCCATGTTTCGTGTTTTAGCTAGACAAATATTTATTGCTAACTATGCATGTCCACTACTCAGAGTTGCTTATTCCAAAGTAATACAGAATCAGTATGGAAAAATTATTTTGAAGATCTGTTAAATAATGTGAACATACATGATGAAGATGAACTGGAAGTACGATTTCATACAGTTGAATCATTAATAAAAGAACCCAATATGGATGAAATAAAAGAAAGCAAAATAAAAAAAAAATCACAAAGCCGCAGGTAGTGATTCTATATCACCTGACATCTGGAAAATAAATTATTTTTTGTTATTAAGATTACGTGGATTAATTTCTAAAATTTGGAATGAAGAAAGAATACCAGAAGACTGGAAAGACCTTTCAATCTGTCCAGTATATAAGAAAGGGGATTAAACAGAGATTCAAATTATAGAGGCATTTCTCTGTTTAATTCTGCTTATAAGATATTCACAAAAAAAAAAAAAATTGAATTCAGCCACATACAAATCAAATATTTGATGATGCGTGTTATTGTTCTGATTGTGTTAATGAAGTGTTTAGATGTAGGAGTGGTTGTGTTGACATTAGATTACTTGTTATTCCGATTGTGTTAGTGAAATGTTTAGATTAGCTTGCTGATATGGCACCACAGAAATTTACATTAGAGCAAAGAATTTTCATGGTAGAGACATCTGAAAAAGAGTGATTGAGGTGAGGAAAAAAGACGATTTGCAAGAAAATTTCCTAATGTTACCATTCCACATAGCAACACCATACGCAACCTCGTTAAAAAATGTGGAGAAACTGGTCAGTATTGAATAAAGGCACCAAAAAATCATGGCATGTACTTATTGAGGGAAAACTGGATGAAATAAGGAAAAGATTGGAACACCCTCCACAGAAATATCTCTGCTGTCTCACAGTTCACTGTCAATTCAGGAACTGAAAGACAGTATAAGAACTTAAATGGGAGAATCATGGAAGAAAGCTTGTGTGTGTGACCTCCAATTTCCCAAAGAGATGTCAGAGATTTCAAGGTAAGTTTAGTACCAGTACTAATAAAACTGTCAAGCGTGCGGAAGATGGTTTGCCACATGTTGCATGGCCTTTGTGCCAGTCACATGTTGTCCGGTCAACTTACACTGTGTAAGCAAATGTTTAGAAATTTATTTATTTAATCTGACAGGATTTAGGCCATGTTTCAGCATTCAGCGCTATTTTTTAAATAGCCTCATTTCCCTTCTTTTTTTTTTTTTTTTTGAAGTGAATTAAGTTTTGCTAATGCTTACAAGCATAATCTGAAAATTTCTAGTGTCTTCTTGTTTATATTACCTACTCAGTTAAATCCTTTAAAATAGTACACATTAAAATTTATGCCAAGTCAATAGTATGGACCTCTTTTATTCTCTTTCCCAACCTTTATTTCATCGTATCTTCAAAACTGAAGATGAAGATGATGATGAAGTGAGAATGAGATATGGTAGTCCAAAGTCACACTTTTAACAAAAATTTTTTCCTGTGCATGTTCATTTTTTACACTTATGGGGAAGCTACTAGTAAAATATAAAATTTAGTCAACAAATAACATATGTATGCTGAAGAAATTATCATACTGTACCTAATAGCAATGAGCTCGAAATTTATAATACCCTCTCCTGTTAAATTTTCTCTTTGTGGCTTAGAATTATATTATCATTCTCACTCCTTAAATTTGTTAAACAAAGGAAATCATGAACTACAATTCATTATCCTGCTGAGTAAATATAAAACACTACTTAACAAATCTCAGTAATTGTCAAAAATAAAATTGATATCTCTGCACTCAAACTTTGTAGTGTTATCAGGAGCAGTTTTAGAAATTAGTGCCCCTGTGCCAAGGCACTGCCTAAATAAATTAAAGTGCATATTTTAAGTTATGTTTATTTTACACACACCAATATATTTCCTAATAGAAGATTTTAAAGAAGGAATTTACGGTTGTATGTTGTATCGTACACCTAGTCTCACTCATGCTGCCTGGTCCACATAACTGTATGTAGCCACTGTCTTTTGTGCAACTCATGGATGGAAATGCACAGAAAATATTTCAGTGTTCACATCATGAACCCCACGGGAGTGTAAAGAGCAGGGGGAGAAAGACAAATTTGTGCAGTACCTTCTAAATAGTACTTCTAATACTAGTATTTAGAAGACCCTGATTCGTGCCAATTAGTTTCATATATAAATCGAGAGGACAGCAAGAAGAAAACTAAGTGTGCCAATATGAATTGTTTTCACCAAATACAATGTTTTACAAAATAATGTACTCCAATTAATATCCTAAGTTTTAAAACAAAAATTATTATTGAAATACATTACACTTTTTGTTTTTTTTTTTTTTTTTTACGGAGGGACTCGAAGGCTTACTGCAGCCTGAGACTTATTATGTTTACCACTCCTATTCTTGTGAATGATTGGGTAGCCGAATGGTCACACTCTTATACAAGTACAGCATGCCGTACTGTGAACTTAACCCAGGCTATTGTATGGATAATGAATGATATGTGAATTAATGATGGCGAAATGAATTTGAGGTCCAATGCTGAAAATTATCCAGCAATTCTGCTTCAATGGGTTGAGGGAAACCCGCAACCAGGATTTGAATCCGTGCCAGCTTCATTTCATAGTCAGACATGTTGACCATTACTCCAAGCGGTGGACTATTATACTATTACTTTTTTTTTTAATTCCTTTTCTAAGAAGGGTCCAAAGGCTTGCATCACAGTCTGAGGCTTATTATGACAAACTCATTGTGGGATGATTATTGAAGTCCCTGAGACTGCATTCCTGTAAGTTCAAAGTCTGACGTAGCCCTTGTGAACAGGAACACCCCTCCGTCATATTAATATTCCTCAGATCTATGGCATTTCCTATCGTATCTTAAATGTTTTGTTGTTTAAAATGACACGATAATATACTCTTTTGTTGAAAGATAGACTGTAATATATTTTTCAATTTAGGAAATACAGTAGTTGTTATCAGTTTAAAAGAGCGGTCAGAAGTATACTGTTATGATTAAGTTTTGCTATGCTAATGTGCAAAAACTCATAATGAATAAAGTAAGTGCTTTATTACTAGGGCTAGGATTTTTATGAAATTGCATCTTTTTTTTTCTAGTAAGCCAGAAACATAGCTGCTTTAGTATTTATGTTATGTGATAAACTGAGTATTTTAAGATATATTTGTTAAGGCATTTTTTTTTTGCATTTTTTGCCTGTTTCAACTCATAAGAGCATTTTTTGTTTTATTCGGTCATTTTTTATGCATTTTCATTTAATTTTGGCCATAAATCCCCATTATTAATGTAAAATAATGTTTATTTCCTTTGATCTTTACATATTTTGTCCATTAATACCCATTATTTTGTATAATATTTTAATCGTTTTTCTACACAAATATTGCCATTTTAACGTAGTACACCCCATGTAATGGATCAGTCCAACCACCCCTTCACTATAGACTCCTCTAAACCTGCTAATTCCGGATAAGAGTGGCTTTGTGATAGACTACATGGAAACTAAAAGTAAAGTAAATCCATGACGCTACATCCCATGAAGGGCCAAGACCGATCAGCTGACTGCTGACCTCACGTCCACATGCTGACACAGAGGTGAACGATCATACATGGAAACTACACCAGGTAAAATAATTAATTAAAGTGTACTACTTAGAAAAAATTATGTAAAATTTAATTTAATTACTAGTCTAAATATTTAGTACAAAACCTCTTTTCCTACTAAGCCAATTATGTAAGATCAATGTTAGGGCATTTTTGAAAGATTCTTAGGTCATAAATGCATTGTTTTTACGACATTTTTTCATGGTTTATAGGTCATCAAAATCCTAGCCCTATTTATTACAAAAAAAAAAGTTCGTTCATTGCCATGTAAAGAGAAAATAAAGTGAAAGACAGCGGAAGACCAATATCTTATTTACACTTAAGTGTACAATAAAATATTAGAGTGCGAAGTGTCTCGTGTTAAAAATAAAAAGTTCAATTGAAATATTTATATAAAAAGCAAATGGATTTATGGGTGTGGCGTAAAAATTGCGTTTAGTTTTCTGTGTACATGCTTTTTGGTGATTATTTTAATTGGACTAACAAAGGTGTGGTGGATTTAGTTCACATTTGAGAGAAATTTGAAGTGTTATGAAAAATCGAAGATGCATGTCAACAATGTAATGAACTTGGCGGTTTTAAGCAGTATGAATATCAAATCGGCACCTGAATGCAGGAACTAGGTAACTTGATTTTTCCTATTTTGAGATATTGCCTATTTACTTATTTATTTCACCAAGGAATATGTCTCGTTTTCTTTTACCTACTTGTTACATTGGAAAATAGATATCGCTGATATCATTCGATCAGTTACCTAGTTCTTGCATTACATTCTGTGCGATCTTTACTATGATATAAGAGAGATAACTAAAACACGCAAATTTCGAGTTACCTAGTTCTTACATTCAGGTGACGAAATGTTAGTTGGATTCACAATGTCAGTAGGCCTAAACCATGGCTAAGCACAACGAATAAGTAGACAAAAACAGGTACCGGTATGTGCTGAATTTAATCATACAACTGTATACGACCACATTTTTGTGGAATGCTGGAATTTGCATTAACCCTTAAAAGCCTGAATTATTTTTCGTCAAGTTTTTCGTTTATTTCGTTATAGACTAATTAAATGGATGTAATTGAACACGACAATGCTTTTGTTTTCTATTGTTGAAGCGAATATGTGGAATTACAGGGCGTTACCATATGGTAACGCTAGGTCATTATGTTGTCAAATCTTAAAGGATGAGTTATTGACTTATAATTACATCTTTCAAGCAATTTATTGAACTTAACTGAACTTTAGCATACAAATAATATATTCATCACACATTCAGTGTTCTGACCAAGGTCAGATCTTTCACTGCAAACCCAGCATTCTCCAGTGTTTCCTATCTTCTGCCTTCCTGTTTGTCTTTTCATATGATCCATATATCTTCATGTCGTCTATCATCTGATATCTTCTTCTGCTCCGAACTCTTCACCATTCCTTCCAGTGCAAGTCGACCTGGTTGGCGAGTTGGTATAGCGCTGGCCTTCTATGCCCAAGGTTGCGGGTTCGATCCTGGGCCAGGTCGATGGCATTTAAGTGTGCTTAAATGCGACAGGCTCATGTCAGTAGATTTACTGGCATGTAAAAGAACTCCTGCGGGACAAAATTCCGGCACATCCGGCGACGCTGATATAACCTCTGCAGTTGCGAGCGTCGTTAAATAAACCATAACATTTCCTTCCAGTGCATCCGTCAGTAGGCAGTATCTTCTCAGCCAGTGACCCAAACAATTCCTTTTCATCTTCCTAATCAGTCTCAGCTCATTCTTTCTTCACCCACTCTTTCCAACACGGCTTCATTTCTTATTGTTTGTCCACTTAACACGTTCCATTCTTCTCCTTATTCACATTTCAAATGCATCTATTCGTTTCTCTTCACTTCGTCGTAATGTCCACGTTTCTGCCCCACACAATATCACACTCCATACAAATAATACAGAAAATACAAAAATATGAAAATTACTTTCACAATACCTCAACAAATATACATAATAGAATTATTGTCGCAATATACTCGTATGAAGAAAACACATTTTCGTAACATAACGTTTTACATTATTTTTTGTGTGATTTTCACATATTTCGGTAGTAAGGTAAAACATTTCTTATAATATGACAAAAAACATGGGCTGCAGAGACCTACATCAAATTCTGAGAAAGCTGTATGCCAGAAGAGCATTTTCACTAGCACATCCGTGTATCGGAATCACTAATGTTCCATTCCATCGTATCTTATATAATCAAATGTTCTGCGAGTGACGTCCAGAAAGTAAGTTTACCTGGAGCCGTTTACAGAAAGAAAACACAATTTCATGAAAAGATTTATTGGAATAGATACAGCAATTGTTGAACTATTATTCAACATATTTTCCACCGGAACTGAGACATTTATCACACCTTGGGATCAATTTTGTCCCTCGTAGAAGTCTCCCGCCTGGAATCCGAACCAGTGTGTGACAGCCGTTTGCACCTCTCTGTTGATCTTACGGTATAAAAAAGTCTCAATTCAGGTGGAAATATGTTGAAAAAATATCTCAACAATTCCTGTATCTGTTCGAATAAATCTTTCCATAAAATTATATTTTATTTCTGCAAACGGCCTCAGGGAAACTTACTTTTTAGAAACGTTTCGTAGCTCCAATGTCGTTGTATTTGGAAGTAGATGGTCACCCCTTGCCTTTTGGGGTGCTCCCGACTTCTTCAAATCTCCCATTTGAATTCTAATTCATTCAATGATGAGCCAGATCTTCTACTTGGCTGCTAAGCATTTTGTATAGCAACATCATGTGAAAATGGACTAAAACAGTTTTTACATAGATAAAGCGAATTTTATAAATAAAACAAAATTTGTCACATCTCTCTCTTTAAAAGTCACTCTCTGAAGAAATCGATAGAACTGTTATAACATACTGTTTTATCCACTTACGTTTCCCTGATGGCACTATTTCCACACATTGCAATGTTGACGGTGTCATTCTCTTTCTATCACAGATGACTCTACAATTTCCTCTTCTTCTATAAAAGAAATATCGTCTGGTCCACCTGTTCTGTCGCTATTAACAAAAATAACCCCAGCTTTAGTACTTAGTTTCCTTCCACTTAGGTTGTCGAACATGCCACCCTCTACATCTGCAGAGTTCTCGTCAGATACAAAATTGGGCTTTGGTGGCTATATGTAGAATGCTCTAATTTTTCGTTTTCTAATTCCAAAAGTATCTCATGCACTTTCACGCACCTGTTTGTAACATTCATTTTGTTACTTGTGCTTTCTTGCAACTCCTTCATCTTACTGTTAGTAGCAACAGAGCACAAAGAATGAGTGACAACATATTAGCCTAGCGTTACCATATGGTAACGTAAGAAACAATGTATTATATCCACAACAATGTTACGGATTGTAAACTTGTGCTTGATGTACACGAATACTCAATCAACAATAAGTAAAATACCACAACAAACATTACAATCAAGTTCATTAAAGTAACAAATAAATTATCTTACTTCTTGTTGCTCTCCAAAATTGCTGCCGAGAAAGCAACATCTAAATCGTGCAGCTGCTCTTGCCCAACTGGTATAATAAATTTGTGATTTCATAATGTAATAAGAAAGAACCAATCATGTAGCTTGGATTCACAAAGAAAATTTTCAGTTTTATTAATTAAGGACGGGTATGAAGCAAGTTATATTGCTTTTTGCACTGCGTTACCATATGGTAACGCTAGGTTAAAATGGGTTAAGGAGATACTACGAGACGGAAGATTCCAACAATAAAGGCATGTTCCGAGAATTAAATCATTTTAGTGCTGAACTTGTTAAGGAATTTATTAAATTCTAATCTTATCATTGCCACTTTTAAAGGCACGTCAGAACCATTCAAAACGACTTATTGCTGTTGAAATGTGTGCTTGAAATATACCACAGTGGAGTCTGGCAAGAAATAAATAATGCTGATTATTTAGCAATTATTACTGGCGTGCCTTCGGGTGAAATAGGGCTCCCCATGCTGGATATAAAATAAATAATAAATAAATACTGAAGAATCTACAATCTACATAACCATGGCAAATAAAATTTGTTTGCTCACTGACTGATTCTCACTTTGTCAAAATGTCACCTTCACGGTTCCTAATTCCACGAATTATCAAATGCTACAAATCACCAAAATTTCAAGAATTTTGAATATAATAATAATAATAATAATAATAATAATAATAATAATAATAATAATAATAATCAATTTTCACTGGAGGTATTCGGCAAGTGAGCTGGAGCTAGAGTGTCAACGCAAGTGGAGTCCCAAATTAAAGATTTTCCTCTAGACCATGGAATTAAGGTAAGACCATCGGGCCCTTTACCATCCGCGCGACTAATACTTGGTGGTTCCAAAAGAGACGGGATGCCGCAAGAAGTCAAAGATCTTTTAATGATATCATTGAGTGATGTATGTCTGGGAATGCGACCCTTGCCCCTCGCACAGCTGAGTGCATGATGACCGTAAATATCAGCAATTCCTCCTCATCTGCTGCTGAATTAGCCGTGAAAAAAAAAGTCAATAAGCATGCTCATCTTTTAGACAATTATATCTTTGTCCCCTTTGCTGTGGAGACCTTCAGTCCTTGGAGTCATGACGCTAAAGTTTTGGTATCTCAAATCGGCCAAATTTTGATCTCCATTACCGGTGATCGTCTTTGCACCACTTATTTGTGTCAACGTTTAAGTATTGCGATTCAACGCGGAAATGCAATGAGCTTTTTGGGTACGGTACTCTTCCAAAGTCCAGCCCTTTGGATGAACTCTTTCTCTTGTAAAATTTATTTAGTATAGATAGATATTTTTAGAATTAATTTATTTTTTCATTACAAGATAAATTTTCACTATATTTTCATCTTTCAGTCATTCGTTTCGAAAAGTTGTTAACCACTTTCACAGTTACGGTATTTCTTAAAAATCACAGTAATCACCAGTCAACAACAGTCAACGCGCACTACCTCACTGTAAGCTTAGGCCTATCATACGTCCCGCAAAAAATGGGACAGTCTCCTTTGTCTGGCCTAGGTGTCCGGCGTCCCCGTATTTTTGTCCGGATGCGCAAATGTTCATATTAAAAAAAATAAAATAAAATCCTGGAGCCGTCCCTGCATCTTGTGAGGATAGGCTGTGAGGGTAGACTTTTCTGACTCAGAAAATAACTGAACTCTCGATGCAGCCATGACGAATGTTTTCTTCACAGAAGCGTTTACTTCGGGAAAGTGAACGCTTTAATCTTCTAATCTGTGAAAAAAGCAGCTATTCGTCATGGTTGCATCAAAAGTTCAATTATTTTCTGAGATGATGCCAGATACTCTTCAACCCCCACAGCCTATCACAAGATACCAGTGGCGGCTGATTGACTGAGGCAGGTGAGGCTGGGCCTCAGTCACTTGGCTTAACTGAAATCAAATTTTGTGTTTCTATTATAATGTATTAGTTATTTGAATGAAGCATATATCGCTGTAGAAGCATTTGAAAACTTTGTGATGTATATAGTCTGTTTTGCAGTAAAATTTGTTCCTGAGGCCAGGATCGCTCGTGCCGGGTCTGGCTTGTGATGTATATAGACCTGTTTTGCAGTAACATTTGTTCCTGAGGCCAGAATCGCTCGTGCCGGGTCTGGCTTGTGATGTATATAGACCTGTTTTGCAGTAAAATTTGTTCCTGAGGCCAGAATCGCTCGTGCCGGGTCTGGCTTATGCATTTCATGTCCTTTCGCGGGCTTTGAGTTTGCGCTTAAAACGTTGTAGCTGAGGCACAATTCGTCTGGCCTGGTCAGGTTTCACTTCTCCCATCCATGGGCCGGCCTCAAGGGTAGAGTGGGGTGGGAATAGCAGTGGTGAATTGTCTTCCTAAATAGGCCATAAATAACAAAATTCCAGCTCTTTGGCAGGCAGAGACCCACTCTATTCTCTCCCCTTATGTCTTAGTTTATGACATAAGCGAGGGTGTTCTACTATTGTACTTCGTAATATAGTAGTGAATCTGGGCCAATGTTATATATTTCCGGAAAATATAAACAGAAACAAATGAGAGAAATAATGCTGGTGCAGTTAATTCATTGTTAGAGTATCCTTTTTCGAGAAGAAATACTGTAATACTGAAATAAAGGAAGTTTTAAGTAAAGAGAGAGACTACCGAGATACCTACGACATTGCTGACAATTTTTCAGACAGATAATCTTAAAACGCGAGTTTCTATTGCATCCTGGTATGGGCCACATAAATGGTTAAGTGGTAATGTGATGCAAAATAAACTTCTCTTGGCCTTGTTTGTTGCTGTCAAAGGAAAAAAATAAAAAGAAAAGAAAGAAAGGGGAATTTCAACACATATGGGTTGCTTCATCACACTGAAACTATCACTGAAACTCTGAGCATAACAGCTTATTTGGTGAGTGAAATTTTTATTTTTCATTAATAGTAATAATAATAGACTAATAATAATAATAATAATAATAATAATAATAATAGTAATAATAATAATAATAATAATAATTAATATCATAAACAAACATTTCTTATCGGAGGCACTTAAACTAGTTGAATCTGGCCTCACCGAGGATTTCGATCACCGGCCGCTACTGCAAGATACAGGGACTCCTCTACGATTTTTAATCTGGGGAGGCAGAGAAGGGGCGAACCATTAGTTTGGGGGCTACGTTTATTTAAATGCAAATGTTAAGTGTTGATGTAATAAAATAAGACAACTATTCTCGCTTGAAAATGTCCACGCATCTACATACGTTTTTAATTTACAGTACCTATAGCCTCTCTATATATATTTACCTTATTAATTTTATGTCAGCATAAAAATATATAAGTTTTACCACGGTGGGAATGCTATTGTATATTGATTGATTAATCTGGAACATTGCGCGGGGTCTCCAGTAACCGTCGTAGCGAAGTCACAGCGCAACGGCTAAATTTAGAACTGTATGATATGAAGGGTAAAAACATGTTGGAGTTGTTCATCTCGCCACGCATATCGCCGCGCATCTCGCCGTTCAGCGGGAATCAAACTGGTTTGATTTTCAAGATGCAGCTGCCTGAAACTAGCGTTCTGATTGGTCGGTCGTCGCAACGGAACGTCATGATTCTCTCCATCCATCCTCTCAAGGCATAAGATTGGAAGGAAATTCTTATTTTTTTAATCTTGCAGTTCTTAATTGCGTATTATATTAAAGTATGTTCATTTTTAAAGCCATTATTATTATTATTATTATTATTATTATTATTATTATTATTATTATTATTATTATTATTATTATTATCCATTTCGTTTTCAGAACAAAAAGTGTTTATACCGATGTCAAACTTTTGCACAATATTTTGAAAGAATATGTGTTTCGTATTGTGATTGACAGTGAAAGATTTTTGCTAATAATAAGTAATACATTTTATTAATAGTACATTATTATATACTGTATAATTATTAATTACCTGAGAGTCACTACCAACCTCTCTTCAGCACTGATTGGTTGTTTATGTATGTTAGTGTACACTTTTTGGATTTTAGGTTCTATTAGCATCAATATGTAATTGAACGTTGACTGAGACATTCTTAAATATTCGTAAAATCTATCTGGAAATGCCTTAAGCTGCTGATATTATTGATAGAATTCACCAAGTTTAGTGCGTTCCTTATTGATTGGATGCACGCTGTATTTTCTTCTTCTGTTGGAAAGTAACCACCACTTCATTGCAGTACTCGTAGATAAATCGCTAACACTGTCAGAATTTCTAAACATTTTTTAAGTACTAATATGTACGACCAATAAATTTATTAGTATTTACCACGTATTCATGGAGAATCTCACATCTGTACTCAATGTCCGCGTAACGGCGAGAATCATGGCGAGGTGAATTGCTTCACTATGTTCTGCTGAGGCGAGATGCATGGCGAGTGAATGGCGAGGTGCGCTACTCGGAGAGGCGAAATGAACAACTCCAACATGTTTTTACACTAACTGTAGGTACAGTCGCGCCACGATGACAATGTTAAATTAAAGCCAGACGTTTATGTCTGGGTGTCCGTTATTATTTCAGCTCGCACTCATAGTCGTATCGTATAGTATGAGAATGAACTGAAGTAACTAAACATAGTACTTCCGTTCTTTGTTTGCGCATGATCTACTTTCACACCTAATAAATAACAGATACAGTAACGCAAGGCATGTGTGTTATATTAGAGTTCGAAGTTGAGGCACATTGCTCTGAAGTTAAGTATACACAGAGAATAATACAGTGTTTACGAAGCAGCTGGCAAGGTACTTTGAAGGCAGTCCCTCCTCTCATACACACATCATACTATAGTTGGATGGAGCAATACAGGCCAAGGGAAAAAATTAATATTCGCCTGAAGGACAAACGTAAATATTACGTTGGTTGGAATACCGGTACATCATATTATCGTCTCTAGGTTATAGAAACGTAATAGGCCTATAAAAGTTATACAGAGCAATAATCATTACAGAGGTACTTTGTAACAATTTTAATAATAATAATAATAATAATAATAATAATAATACTAAATTTTAGAATATCAGAACTGTAGGCTTATGTACATAAATTACAAAATAAGGAAAAGCAGCGACATAGACACAGTAATTATAAAACATAGGTCACAGAAATAGACTTGTCTGAAACTAATTAGATTACTGTAAAAGAAAACAATATGTTATATTTAATATAAACGTAACCCAGTATGAGTAAATTCGTTACCAAGAAACGAAGATAATATTATACTTAAAATGAAAATAAATGAAGTATCCTATTTAGTAAGAATTTAATATTAGTAAGAAGTCAAAATTTAAAGTTTTGTGGGTTAACTTGATGACAAATAGAGTAAACTAAGAATAAAATGAAGTACCTGTATCACAATTTAACAAGATATTTATTTAAAACATACGATATGTTAAATACAATAATACATTAATACTAATTTAAATTACGTACATAGGCATTTTCTAAATATTTCCTGACTTGATGTAGTCCCAACTGTACCAGCTTAACCAGACCAGAAAAGGTAAACAAATCCTAGCCTGTTCCCTCCTCTCCGTCCAACACTCCGCTTACAGTCAACCTGTATCTCTTCCATCGGGATCTGAACTTCGAAGTCTAGTTATAACACGTGAGTGTTACCTGTATAAACAATAACCTATTTAGATAATAATGAAATACTGAATCCCTGCTGAAATACCACATAATAAAATTAATGTTCAAAATGTAATTAGAGTAATTTTTCATAATATACGACAGAAAATCAGCTCTTTTACATCTGCGCAAAAAGCTGTTTTTACACTACGTGAATTAATAGTAAATACGTGAAAAACGTAACAAGTAAATTACATTGCCAGCCTTGCTCGTAACAGTATGCCTCATTGCTCCTCGAACTGGATCCTTTTGTTGACTCGTTAATATTGGTAGGAGAATATTTCTGTAAAAAATATTACAAGAAAAAGTTAAATCCTGAAGAGACAGAAGCTAAATTCATTGAATTGACTACTACGGATAACCAGTGACTAGTAGAAACTTGTTAGGTATGTACGAATGTACAGATATGCCACAAAGTCCCGTTACCCCCTATAATAACGAACATAAACCCCTAAACTTAAAGAAATAAAATGAACAACTGTACTTTATAGGAGTTTGCTTGAGATATGAACCATTACTTGTCCAAATGATCAGTCTGTGTACTGTCATTCTCATGGCAAAGGATAATACGCCACCTGCCCATTATGCCATCGCAGTACGCGAATGTCTTAAATGTTGATGGGGTCAACGTCTTAACTCTTAATGAAGCTCTTCCTGGGCTTTGGGTTGGTCGTCGTTCTCCTGCGCTGCCGGCATCACTTGCCTGGCCACCACGAAGCCCAGACCTCACCTTTACTTACTTACTTACAAATGGCTTTTAAAAAACCCGCAGGTTCATTGCCGCCCTCACATAAGCCCGTCATCGGTCCCTATGCAAGATTAATCCAGTCTCTATCATCATATCCTACCTCCCTCAAATCCATTTTAATATTATTCTCCCATCTACGTCTCGGCCTCCCCAAAGGTATTTTTCCCTCTGGTCTCCCAACTAACACTCTTTATGCATTTCTGGATTCGCCCATACGTGCTACATGCCCTGCCCATCTCAAACGTCTGGATTTAATGTTCCTAATTATGTCAGGTGAAGAAAACAATGCGTACAGTTCTGCGTTGTGTAACTGTCTCCAGTCTCCTGTGACTTCATCCCTCTTAGTCCCAAAACTATTTTCCTAAGAACCTTATTCTCAAACACTCTTAATCTGTATTCCTCTCTCAAAGTGAGAGTCCAAGTTTCACAACCATATAGAACAACCGGTAATATAACTGTTTTATAAATTCTAACTTTCAGATTTTTTGACAACAGACTAGAGTCCAGACCTCACCACATGTGATAATTCCATGGAGGTTCATAAAGGGTGTCGTTTCACAAAACCTTTACAATACCACTGACGAACTGAAAGATGCTGTGAGACAAGCTTTCACTCAAGTTACACAAGCAATGTTCCGAAAAATGTCGCACAGAACCTGGCGGCGTATTATCACAGTCTAGTATATACGGTCGCGAAGCTCAATACGTAGTAAATATGCAAACATTAGATAGTTGCTCACCACTAGGATCGCTAATATCGCCTCATTACAGGCAATGCAAAATAGTACCGTCATAGTCTATTGTTTCTAGCACCCTCAAAACTCAAGCTTCGTGACTGTATATAGTAGACTTTGGTATTATCCTTTGCCATGAGAATGACGGTGCACAGGCTGATCCTTTGGACAAGTAATGGTTCGTATCTCAAGAAAACTCCTCTAAAGAACTGTTGTTCATTTTATTTCTTTAAGTTTAGGGGTTTATGTTGGTTATTATAGGGGGTAACGGGACTTTGTGGCCTCTCTGTAGATAGGTAGATAAGTAGATAGGCAGGCAGGAAAGAAAGAAAGGAGCTTGGTAAATGGATGGATGTATACATACCGGTAGCTGGATATAGTAAGCATAGGCTATATATTAATAACTTGATTGATCATATATTCATATATGAGGTCTCGCCGTCCTCATTGAATACAATGACTATACTTGTTTTTTTGAAAGATGGGCCATGACAGTTAAGCGGCCGAGCTTGGAACTACAGTGCCATGTTGCCAATCAGCGTATTCCGAATCTCATCGGTCCGGTGGCATCAATGACGTCACGTTGCAGCGAAATAAGGAACAAAACAGGCGTGTTCTTAAACTCAGCGCACACTCGTACGCATCCATCGACAATTCATCAGAACGTTCTGTAACTCAACGCTGAAATCCATCAGCTCGTTCCTATTTCCAACGCTGTATGCCTCGCTGAACCATACTGCTGGAAGGATCGATGGCTGTCATGGCGACTGTAGAAGTTGTTGTCTGTGCTACGCTAGCAAAATTTTGCGAAATTTTCGTACTCCCATCTCGTTCAAAGAAAAGATAGCATAAACAATTTATTTCTTGAACCGGTAGTAATAACGGGTCCGCTGACATGTTCGCTCATAAGCCATTAACATATTGTTTTTACGTTGTGCTCATTACAAACAATACAGCAGAACTAAAGCAGAACACACCGCCATGACACAACAGTGCACGATGTTATTCGTCTGCTAATTCCCGCCCTATACAAGAACCAATCAGATTCACTGATGGCGGCTGATGGAGACTGCCACCACCTCTGCAAGTTGATGGCACCGGTGCGACACCGGTGGAGCATCAATGACGTCATCGGTGGAATTCGGAACACCGTGATGCCATCGGATTGCTCACCGGTGAGATTCGGAAACGCTCAATGTGGACTACCACGCTGCCAGCTGATGGAAGCTAGCAATTGTCGTGAAGACGGCTGACGTTAAAACATTAATTGACAATTGATGCGAAGGTAAGAAAACAATATAAAAATCGATAGAGACTCAAAGACGAAACGTACAAATGCTCACATTGTGTGCACAACAAATGTTGCCAAGAGAGCTATTAAGCACTCGCCACGCGGGAACTGTAAGTTTGGCAACTCAATCGTTGTTACCATAGCAACAGGTCTACAACGCTATGTGACATTCAGTTGTTTTTCCGATCGCAACGCTCCTGTCATGTCCCATCTTTAAAAAAAAACAAGTATAGCCATACTGTAGATATGTCTATTAAATTGAGAAAAATTCATTCCGGCATCGGGACGAATTTTTCTCAATTTAATTGATTGATCCTGTTTTAGCCAAAGAAGGATGCATGCACTGAGTGAAATTTAAAATGTTGATTCATTTCTATTAGAAACAGCTAATTAAAGATGTGAAGTCAATATTACTAGCAGTTCATAACGAATTTCCAAGCATATAGAGAGAAGTGTAGTATTCTGCTTTGGGTACACCAGTTCCAGGAAGCTGACAGCATGAAGAAAAGAGCCCGGGTGTGAAAATCATTGCGCCGCGTGATAAACATTTATCGTTACTCATTGCATAACGTACTGTATGAAACATCTGCAGTTTAGCGCATGTGAAATCCAAATCTCACAGCTAAATTTCAACAGGACAATTATGATGCTGTAACTTGGCTTGTCTTAAAGATCGCATAATAATAGCTGAGGTAGAAACTGCTTCTGAAAATGTGTAATAACCAGGCTTCGAGACTTTGGACCCTATACAATAAGTTTACTATGCATGCACTATAGGTTGTTGACTCGCTGCAGGTAGATAGAGATGTGTTGAGAGGTAACGACGTTGCTATTTAGAGTAGAGTACGGTAGTATGGGGAAACACACATATGTACATTCTGAAAGTAAATATACATTACACAATGATAATGTCAAAAGAATGTGAAAAGCATTTATTCTGCTGTCTTTTATAAGCATTTGTGTTTAATTATACACAGTGCTAATGGTGGAAATAAGCATTTAGCAATTTTAATTTTTTTCATTTATTCTATTTGTCGTCTTTAGGAAGAGCAGTTACAGTACCGAATTGCAATATACCTACTACAAGATTCATTCTCATTGTCTCAAACGTAAATCTTTTTCGGTTATCTGCCAAAGTTTGTACTGTAGAAAGCTGCGCTCTACGTCGCATGACGTGATAGGACCAAAACGAAAAAACCTAACATCATTGCAGTCTCTAAGAGACAGTCCTTTATTCTCGGGTGACTCTATGTCCACTAATTTGCTGTTTATGTTACACAATGTTCCATATCCGTTATTTTTACTTAAAATTGATTTCCACTTCTGTTTTATACGTTCAGTAACCGGTGTAGCCTACTTGATGTCTCATTAATTCTCTGCATTATTTTCTAAATTAATTTGAGGACTTCCGGCATCTCTTGCTCTGACTTTTCTATTTTTTTTTTATTTTATTGGGTTATTTTACGACGCTGTATCAACATCTAGGTTATTTAGCGTCTGAATGAAATGAAGGTGATAATGCCGGTGAAATGAGTCCGGGGTCCAGCACCGAAAGTTACCCAGCATTTGCTCGTATTGGGTTGAGGGAAAACCCCGGGAAAAACCTCAACCAGGTAACTTGCCCCGACCGGGATTCGAACCCGGGCCACCTGGTTTCGCTGCCAGACGCGCTGACCGTTACTCCACAGGTGTGGACATGACTTTTCTCAGACACAGTTTGTATGAAAACCAAATTATTCGTCAGAACCTTCAAATCCAGAGCGTTTTCCTTTGCGTATTTGTTGGCATTCACTCTACAGTACCCCATCCACTGTACGCTTTACCACTATACTCAGTACGCTGCCACTATACTCAGTACGCCGTTATGCGGATTTCCCACTGAACTGCTCTATTGGGTCCGAAGTCTCGAAGCCTGGTAATAACTAATAATATAAGCTTTGCACATATTAAGATATCGAATGATCACGAAGGAAGTACATGTTGAAATTAATTAAAGGGAGTTAATTTGATGAAACTTTTATGTATTGAAGTTACATTGCTCATATCTACAAAAAAAAAACTTTGAATTAAGTTGGTTTTTTCTTGAATCGTCTGTATGATATTCAATTTTCTTTTTCGGTAGTAGCCTACTAGAAATATTGATAAGAATAGCTACTCGGATTTTAATGCCATATAATCTTAAATTTGCCATTTTATATACTATGCAAACTAATTTATAAATTCTGTTCATGGTATTCGAACAAAAAAACTGACAGATTTATGAAATCCCTTAGATTGAGTGAAACGTCTTTATTCTTGGCTTATGGAATTTTTAGGTTATGCAAGGATAGATTTTAGGATTAAATAAACACTACCACAGGCAGGATGAGTAGGTTTACATCCTATTCATTAATTATGTAATGGACCGAGACGGATCGTGTGGAATGACGCAATGAAAAGAGGGGAAATGGGATGAGAAATAATAATTAAAACGTACGCGATCGCGCGTCTTTGCAACGGAATTTGAGGCTGCGAGGAAGGATCTATGTGAGCTCTAAGCCTGTTGTTCACTTGTCTCAGTCCGTTTTTCATCGTTCCATTAAATTTTGTATTTTAGTAGGTTATTTTACGACGCTTTATCAACATCTTAGGTTATTTAGCGTCTGAATGAGATGAAGATGACAATGCCGGTGAAATGAGTCCGGGTTCCAACATCGAAAGTTACCCAGCATTTGCTCATATTGGATTGAGATAAAACCCCGGAAAAAACCTCAACCAGGTAACTTGCCCCGACCGGGAATCGAACCCGGGCCACCTGGTTTCGCGGCTAGACGCGCTAACCGTTACTCCACAGGTGTGGACCCGTTCCATTAAAGGAAAACCACAAGGCACGAAGTTCATCTGTTTTGTTTCCATAGTACTACGAGTGACATCGGAATAAAACTTTCAAGTCAACACATTACAATTTTTCTCTCCTTGTAGATCGAATAGGCCTATAGACATTTAACGTCAAAATTTATAATGAAATTAACATGTGAAATTTATTCATTTTGCACTCTTTTGTCACATTGTAATATTGTACATGTTTATTGTATTCGGGATCCTTGCAGTCACTCAAATTCTTTGAGCTGATGTCTTTAATGAATAAAATAAAATACATTATTCAGTTTTTACTTTACTCTTGTGTCATTTTGTAGTGATTTTATATTATGCGTAGCTAATTCGTAATTTTTTTCTATGATTTTATTTAACGATGTTGTATCAACTACTAGATTAATTAGCTTATGTGGAAATGGCGATAGCAAGATGGTATTTGGCGAGATTAGGTAGAGAATTCGTTAATTACATAATATTCGCCATACAGTTGGGAAGAACCTGGGAAAAAACTCAACCAGATAATCAACTCAAGCGGAAATCGAAACTACATCCGAGCGCAATTCGGAAACAAATACAACTGAAGTGGTGAGATCAATAACCATTCAAGTCCACTTGTGGCCATTTATTTTTTGCAAATTTGAAAATAAATTTTGGGTCTTTCCACAAGTTTTACGACTTTAAAAGTTGGTATACTACTTTGTCCTGATCTCTAAAACAACCAGAAATATTACGTGCAAAAAATAATAATTAGGTAAGAAACAAAAAAAAAAAAAGTTCTTTTGCATTTTTCTCGAAACTTGTGTAAATGGACTTGAATGGTTATTGATCTCACTGCTTCGATTATCAGCGCATGTTTTTTTGAGAAGACAGTTATAGCGAAGTACAGTACATGCCAATCGAGCTGCGTTCCGACATCTAATAAACTGCAGTGTTATGCAATAAATACGAAAATGCAGAAATGCACAGAAAGCTTATGTTAAAACATAATTCCTTATATACGAGTATATTCGATATATTCGTACTGAGTTTATTGTTCGTAATTTTTACGTACTTTCTATAATATTTAAAGGAGATTAGGCCTAATTTTTTGGAATCAACAATGTTTTCTGTATATTTCGCACAACGATAAAATGAAATACAGTAATTGAAATTTTTGAAGGATCTTTTGATATAGATATGACTAAACATTTTGAGGCATGCATCATTCTTTGTTCCACCCGCTCGCCACGTTGAGGCACAGGATACAGAGCATAAACAATAAGCTGTTAAACCTATGCAGATAGTAGGCCTACACCGATCCACTGCACATAAAAGGTCCAATAATATATCCTTCCAATTACAATGGTTAGCCTAGAAAAAATAGTTTCGAAAGCCGTGCACTTTTTAAGAGTGAATAATAGCGAATGATTGAGAAACTCATCTCAGCAAGGCCACAGTATATGAACCAGTAGTTCTTAGGATCGCCAATAGTGAACAGCTCATATAACTGAGTGAGAATAAGTTACTTGCATAATTATGGAGAGAAGAAGTATATCGCAAGGAAAGTGCTTTATCAAGATTGTTCTCCGAGAATGGTTTCCTGCACGTTCAACGTTTGTTGCTGTTACCAATAGGTTAAGATCAAGATGCATTCGGTGACGTCATCTATATGGTATTAAACACGCAATGCAAAATATACAGGGTGATTTACCGTCCTTTACGGAGCTTAGTTCTGAAGACATTTTGAGCAAAAAATGTCATATAAACATAGTTCCTATTCTCAATATTTTCAGAGTTACACTAATTTAAAGTTGTTTGTAAAATATGAGTACGTTTTTTTCTTTAGTTTGAAAGTAAAAGAATAATACAAATAGAGAATGAACCATTGAGAAGTATCATCTCTTTAATTGGCAACTATTACGAAGATAAAAATGTGCTGTGAACTCCTTAGTTGCTTCGTACAGACATCTTTTTATATTTTTAACTAGAAAATTACATTATTCTTACGCACTTATCACAACAATTATTACAAATTACACCACTTCCACCGACTTAATTATTTGCAGTTCAATTTTGCATACTAATTTACAGTCTTGGAGAGCTTGCAACACATTTTAAAAAATGTCGCCGTCCGCTTGAGTACACTTGGCCTCACGCTTGTGAACGGCACTCGTCGCTCTACGTAACTGCATACGGCTATCTTTGATTTCCGTAGCGCTCGCGCTGGCTGCTGACTGCACGCTGACCAAGATCACGCGTTCACAGCAATGCGTTCCAATAACGAAACGTAACTGTGTAAATATTGAGAATAGGACCCATGTATATATAGCACTTTTTGCTCAAAATGTCTTCTGAAATAAGCTCCGTAAAGAACGGTAAATCCTCGTGAATCATCCTGTATTTTACTAGATTAAAATTGAGGTGCGAGACAGAATAGAACTTTGTAAATTAAAACTTTTTTTCAGTTGATTACTGTGTAGGCTACCGTCTACATAAGTTTGCAGCTTGTAGTTTATCGTTTAAACTCTGCAGAGCGGGACCTGAAAAGATAAGAAAAGAAAAAAAAAATCCAATAAAAACATGAAAACAATGGAAGGAGTAGATTAAACATTTAACTTGTCTGATACATACCTTGAACTTTTCCATCTTAGTATCCGCTTCTTCTTCTCAAACTAAAATCGCTATCTATTACGCGTTTTTGTAAACTACGTTCCAATTTCAAAAGAAAATAGGTAAATGTTAATCACCGAATATTTAGAAAGCACAGAACGTCAGTCAGCAGTACAAATGTGTTAAAACTCTATGAAGCCTATCAGTCTCTAAAATAAATGACCAACATGTATAATTTAGTTAGCGTGATATTATCCTATCCTGTTCCTTTCTGACGCGTATGTTGCCTCTATTTACTAATCCCAACTGTCCTGAGAGAGCTTGCCAAAAGGAATTTATAAACTCTATGCTCTATCCATCACGCATTGGTTATAATGATAAAATAATATTATCCTGTGGAGAAAAGACACTAACATATGAAACACTACAGACACATGCACTTAATACTAAAGTACTTAACCTGTTCCTGTGGAGAAAAAACACAAACATATGCAAAACATACACTTAACACTAACGTACTTAACCTGTTCCTGTGGAGAAAAATACATGAGTAGAAAAGAAAAATATTCTACACTTAAAATTTACCACATAACCTGCACCTGTAAAAGAAAAAGAAATACACATAAAAAAAAGTCTACTAAATGTGCTAACATGGAAAAAACTTTAACACTGGCCTTTTTCCAGTCTGATGGCTTCATGTCTTCACTTCATTGCACTCCAGTAATCCTTAGGTAATCCATTAATCCAAATGTTAGGCACGATAACACAATATGCATTTACACACGCGACGCGGACGAATATCGCATACGCCTGCCTGTCTCATCTACTCGTACATAGCACACTTTCTTCTTTCACCTATCTAACACCCTTGTTTCACTTCACCTAACTACCTCTTTCATCTCCTAAACATCTTATTGTATTTCTTAGCTGACATACTTACTTCGTTCAAATATAAAATTCACTTTTCGTTTCATCTATTTGCTTCTTTTAACATTCACTTATTTACTAACACAGTTTTCTTTGTTCTCATTTATCTAACACAATATCTTGTTTCATCTATAACGTATCCACTTTCTCTCCCAGGCTAGACTACCTAACACGATTGCCTGTCTCGCCTATCTAACACGTCTGCCTATTTTGACTAACACTCCTGCCTATTAGACCTATACGCCTGCCTATTTTAACTAACGCTCCTGTATATTTCGACTAACACACTTGACTATTTCGACTAACACGTTTCACTTGACTATTTCGACTAACACGCTTGTCTATTTTGATCAACACTCCTGTTTATTTCGACTAACACGTCTATCTATTTTGACTAACATGTCTGCATATTTTGACTAATAATTCTGCATATTTCACCTAACACGCGTTTATTTTGACTAAGAGCCTGCCTGTTTCGACTAACACGCCTGCATATCTGCATATTTTGGCTAACACTCTTGCATATTTCGACTAACACGCCTACCTGTCTCTCCTTTTTAAACTAATACGTCTTCTTGTCCGAGCTACTTAACAATGCTAATACTGTAATGAACACGTTTGCCTGTCTTAAAGGGCTGTGTGATGTATCTTGTCTCACTGTGAAAAGAGAGAGAAAGGAGATATGTTTTACTTCATCTGTGTTGTTATGGCGATGGGGGAGTGGAGCGGTGCCGCCATCTATCCAGTGGCGGAAGGGACTAGTTGATACATTCTGTAGCGCAAAATAAAATAACAAAATATCTCTCTTCATACTGTGTAGTTCCGTCACTGAGCTTGTCTTTCAAAAAACTGAGTTCCGGCAGCCTGTACAATAACAAGATTTTGAAAGGAATTCTGAAAATTTACAACCCTTCTGTAATCTCCACCCTCATTTGAAGGGACTTGGTTTTATTGCTACTGAGACAAGATAAACCTTACCAGGTATAGTTCAAGTAAGATGTCTCGCTTCCAGATTTATGTAAATTTCCTGTCTCTCCTAGCTATCTGACGGCCTTATTTCGATTCCAAGGTTCACAAGCAAGAAATCGTTTAATTTATAATTACTGAAAAAATATTAAAGACGAAAGAAGTCAAATCAATAAAATCAAGATTATCTTTGAAGGAAATCTGTAATATAACGATCAAGGAAGTTGCAAACGTAGATCACAAAATAAACAGTCTGATAGATTATAGAGATAAAAACGAAAAAAAACTTACGAAGAAATAATACTGCAATTACGAAATAAACAACAAGGATTACTAAAAAGAATAACAAAATGAGCTGATGGGGAGGATAACGAAAATGAAGAGAAAAAGATTCTGATGCAGTCATAGTTTTGCTGATGATATTTGAAACAACGATATCAATAGCATAATGGAATAGTTTGTGCCCCTTGTATTTAACATATGGAGTTACTTGGAAGCAATTATACATTTTTAATGGTGCAATACCTTTAGACTTGTTATGTTGAAACTTCTAATCAAAACATCATGTCCAATGCATATACAGGGACATCATTTTATTTTTACTAAAATTTTTAATATTAACTTGGTTATACCTTTGGATCAACGCCGTTTGCTACCCCCTTCCACGACTGGAGTTCGATGATACTGGCGTAGAATACAAACAAATCACTTTACTAGGTAGAGGAGGGAAGAAAAGTAGTTGATCCATTTACGTAAACTAGGAAATATCGCGCTTTTGAGTTTGATAATTTTCATTAGATTTTTCTTTAATCAAAATACACTTACAGTATTAACAATGAGTGTTTTTACTCGCGAACTGAGCTGTCCATGTGGAGGTATTCATTATGCAGTGTATATTATACTGTCTACAGCACATTAGTGTACAATATAGAGAATGAAGTTAAATTAAAAAATAATCATAATATGGATATTTAAACACATTTTTAAAATGGTGGCCGTTCATTTCGATACAGGCTTCAGTACTTTTGTGCATATTATTGCACTATAGACTATTGTACCTAATCTCAATTACCAGTTTCGTCCTTGGTACTAGTAACTCATGTTGAAATAATTCTGTACCTACTCTATAAAAGAGTACCTTACGTACTGTAAATTCAATCTTCACTTCTGCCCGATCCGAAAAGATAAAATTACTCAGACATACTATCTGCTGTCCGTCCAAGTGGTTATGTCGTAGGGTCGTAGAAAGGGGGGAAATCACGTCACAGTTAATTACTTAACGAGGCCCTTTTATTTAAGCTATTTTAAACAGTTGTATAATATTACGTAGACGTCCAATTCCTAACAGAAATTAATGTTCTCAGAAAAGAGCTAAGACAGCCCAACCACTAGCTGGCGAATAAAAGCTGTTGGGGGAAACCGGGGTACGACGTAGGCAAATAGACGACAGTACCTGTGCGAGAATGATTCAATATTGAAAGCTCTTTCGTCACTGGAAAACGCGAACATATTTTTGGAACGTACTGTTTAGGCCTACTAGGTATAACCGTAAGGCTACTATGACTGTATATGCGGTCTTGGATCTGTGTGCAGGACGGTTGAACTTCATTAGTAGAAGGGGTGGGAGTGAAGTACATCCAAAAACTCAGGTACAATAAAAATTGAAGTAAAAATAAAATGATGTCCCTGTATAAACAAAATATTCATTATATTACGCTTACGATCGTTTTTATGCAGTGGATGTTATTCTAAATAGGATAATAATTGAGATCCAAAATGCTATGCGAATATTAATCTGAAAATTTGGTAACAGAGGAACGTGAATAAAAGAGATCATAATAATATGCTAGTTGATATGTGCCGGCCATGCAAAGAAAACTACAAAAGAGAGAGAAACTACAATAAACCCACACCAGAAAGGAAGAAGAAATGTTAGTTGTTAGTAACTAATAGGTGGATGGTCTGTTCAATGCACGTTCGTATTACCAAGAACATTTTTCAGGTATGCTAAAAGTAATAACGTTAATGAACGGATAATTTAATTTATAAAAGCGCGAAATGTAGTAATCTCAAAATAAAAACCGGCTAATTAATGCATTGGGATACAGTTCCAATAAGTGACCTTTTAAGAGAATAATGCTGGAGAAGACTTATATAAAATATTATTTATTACACGTCAAAGTAAACTGAACTTTTTTTTTGAAAAATATCTCGCCTAATACACCAACATAAAGTTAATTGACAGTATTTTTACGTTAAATGAGGGCTTACCTCTTATATAGCTTAGATAAATGTATATGGTTATTAATTTTACGTAATTAAATTGTTTTCTTTCAATAGCTCTAATAATTAGATTCCATATTTTTAGATATATGACGTTTTATACTCGATATGACTGGAAAGTCTGGGCAACTTCATGTGAGGTACTGATCAAAATATGACATTGAAGATTGGTTATTTGAAGGCGCCTTCCATGTAATGGAATTGTCCAAAGAATAAAAATTAACAATTCCTTGAAAGATTAGCAAAGAAAAGTATATGTTTAATCAGGGCAATAAACTAGAAATTGTCAATCAGCTATATAAAGATTGTATTCTGATATAAAAGATAGAGAGGTTTTGAACATCACAATATGAAAAATCAGGCTCAGGATATTAAATGTGACAGTTTAAAGAAAAATAACATCGCAAATATTCAAATTATAATGACAATGTGGATGGGAGATCTCTGGAGATTGAAAAAAAACTATGAATATTACAGATGGTGACTACGACAACGATGATAATAGTAAACTATATGTAGGCCTACATAGTAACTATTATCTTCAGAACACCTTTGAATTTATTTATGAAATCTTGCAGATAAATTGTGTTATTACGTACTTAGGCTATAGTTTACGAGTATTTTAAAATAGGTGATGATACTGATAACACGGCCTACCTCATCTCTTCACTAGAATCCGCCTGGAAGATCATATGATCTCGCACAATTAAAATCGATAGAGTTGGTAGCAATAATGAAATTAAGGATGATGAAATTAATAGATTCCAAAGTTCTTTAGCATTACATATGATAGTAAGGAAAAGTGACAGAATATGTAAATTTCTTTGGAAATTAAATTTATCAAGTAACAAAAATTTAGTCTCTTCTGAAGCCAGAATTTTATGAAGTCTGCTCACAAACACAACCTTAGAATTTACAGTTATGCAATTTCAGTTTACTTGAGGTAGCATTAATATTTTTCAAGAATTTTCAAGCTTCTTTTTAACGTATTCACAAATAAATGCTATACACGATACTATAGAATCAAGAGCAGCCCTTTTGAATAGAATCCAACGTCATTATAAATGTATCTACAAAACACAAGGTATGTAAAACATGCTTCTTGTACCTTAATATTTAGTTTATTAAATAATAACGGTTTTAATCAAATAGAGGCATACAATCACTGAAGAACTTCCTTCCTATGATTTAGTTGCCAAGGCGACAAAAGTTAATCTTAAACAGTTATTCCTATTACAGGCTATGGAGACCGACACAGTAGCTGCATTTGTACTATTGTACTATAATGTACTATTTGTACTATAAATCTGTGAATAAAAAAACGAGTATTTTCCTAATAGACTCTTGGATAAGAAATAAATACAAATGGATTAAAAATTAATATTTTATTGCAGACCAAAATAATAAAAATGGAGTAATTCCCCTCGATAATTAGCGGCATATTCACATCCGAAGCCAATGATCCTGATTACTTTAGAGTAAAAATAACATATAGTACTTCGACTCCTTAGTTACAATGAAGGGCTCAAATAGCCATAGTAGCTTACGCGCCCTTTTTAAACCCCATTAACTAACTAATTACGATGAGATCACCAAAGTGTGACCACTAATGACTTTTAATATTCATAACAAATTAAATAAATGCAATATATTCATAATATTACTTAAGTTTTTTGAAAGACAAGCAGACAGGCAGGAGAACACGTTTGGAATAAAAAATATGGCCGACGAAATAACCGCGATTTGTTGGCACCTGACATGTAAAAGAACTCCTGCGAAATACAATTCTGGCACACCGGCGACGCTGATATAACCTCGGCAGTTGCGAGCGTCGTTAAATAAACCATTTTTTTTTGTTGACACCACAAACTATGCTGCAAGGGTTACGGACTATTTCTTAAAACTGTAAAAGCGTTAATATTTTACAAAAAAAATATTAAGGTATATAAACACAATGCATTATACAAAATTGCTTGCAGATACTGATAAATTATAAAAAAAAAGAGTAATTAGTAAAGAACCATACGTAGTGGATAATTATAAGCTTGTATTTCGCGAAAATGGTCCTAGATATGTGACTTGTCAATTAAAATAAAACTAATTTGAATTAACTTGCAGTGCAACGGCGTCCACAAAGTAACACGAAATGGTTCGGAAACTAATTTTTAAATATTCGATTTCGAACGAATGGTATTTTCATATTAAAAATAGAGTTTTCCAAAATACAATTACAGAACAATTATAATTAGCGTTACGTATAATTTTTAGAACTTTAACGGGCTTTTAGGCACTTGTAACCACTTATTATGCAGTTTGGTGCGAATTCAACGTAGCCATAACGACGTACTGTATATTCAGAAAATAATTACTCTTACTAAGTGAGTTTATGTATATTATATCACAAAGAATTTTAGTCGATTAATAACAAAAATGTACAACAATTCCTGAATTTTTACCTTATCTAAATTACTGAAAACAGGCAGGCCTCTTGGTGCTATGAAACTCAATCAGCAAACTCAACAACGAAATGGCTGCGATCGGAATTTAAAATAATTAGAATGAAGTAGCAGCGCAACGGGGTTCACAAACTAACGCGAATGAAAAACAGTTAGCCTAATTCCAAACTTATGGTATTTTCATACTATAAAATAAGCCTACTGTTCTACAAAATACAATTTTACAAAACAATTATAATTATTACATTACGTACAAGTTATAGAAATTTAAAAGGAATTTATACATGTCTAAATACTTGATATTATGGTAGCCTAATGGATGAATTACGTAGTTTGGCGCGATCATATTCAACGTACGTAAGCCTATACTGTATTTAGAAAATAATTATTCTCACGATGTGATTATCACAAAGAATGTATAGCTAATTAATAACAATAATGTATAACAGTTTCTAAATTTTTACCTTACCTAAATTACCTAAAACAGACAGGCTTCGGGTGCTATATATAAATCACAATCCCGTTGTAACGAACTCAAGGGCGAAATGGCGTGCAATAGAGCAGGGATATTAAAAAAATATATTAATAATTCTTACCAGTTTAATTAATGCAACTATTGTGTTAATAATATACCATATATACCATTTTTCAAAAGGCAAACGACATACAAAATGACTTATGTACTTGCAATTATTACATAAAACGCAAATTACTCTGTGACTAATTGTTACAGCGGATTAATATAGGTAGTGTCACACACAGTTAAGAATCCAAAACTGACGCCATTGTGGAAAGATAAAAACACCTGTTATTCTTATGAAATTGTACAAATATAACAAGTTAATCCTGTTAAAATTATATTAGATTCATTATTTTAAAAATAATAGTGTATTTAAATATTGTGCATTAATTGTTTAATTTGTTTTACTGCGTAACAGTCGAAGCTGTCTGTGATGTAATTCTTCTCTGCGTACTAGACTGTCTACGCTTTCTTACAAGCATTTCTTTTGTTTAAATTAAACGTGACATTGGCAAACAAAAGGTAAGCTTATTTATTATTGAAAAGGAACTGACCATCCTACCGCATTATCTGTTGGCTTAGTTTCCTCATGAGCGATGCCTTATTGGTGTCCCTTTTGGGATTCTAACTAGTCTTAGGATTGGTGACTAGGCATGTACATAGGCTACATTATTATTATTATTAGGCCTATTATTATTATTATTATTATTATTATTATTATTATTGTTGTGATCTTAAAAGGAATTTTTCTAAAACGTTTTCTGTAACATTGGATAATAACTAATTAACTACTAAACACTAACTAATTAACCCTCAAATTGGCAAAACTTCATTTCTCTCACTAGTTTATTAAACCGTGTCCCAACAACAACAATTAAGGAAATTTCTATTATAGCTTTGAAGGGTTCTCTGCAGATTTTACGGCGACATTTGTATTCCAATTCAAATTACAGTTGAATTTTCTCAGTCTATTTTTTTATCTGTATTTTTATAAATTTTCATTATGTGAAATATTATCTACTGCAAATTTTAGTTCCTTGTAAAAAAATTTCTTGTAAGACATTTTTAAGAGTTGTTATAAGAGTTTTTTTTTTTAGATGCAGTTGATCGTGTATGCAAGGCATAACAAAATCCTACACTAACCAAACCTAACCTGTCACAGATTCATATATGCAAGGTGTAGCTATAAGCGGAGTACGAAGGGAACTACTTCAGCGCTAGTTAAGCCGAAAACTGAAAAGTATACATTGTTAATCTCGGTTTCAGATGAAAGCAAATTGTCAGTATCTCACTCCCACCAGCTGGAGGCTCGGCGTTCGAACGCTGACGACGTATATCCTGTCTGAGCTTTATAGTTTTCATATCCATCACGTAAATGTAAAATAGACCACTACCGCATCCAAATTCTTTCCAATTTTCGAACTCGCAATTCCATACTGTTCTGTTAAAAAGGGAGCTGGATTAGTTCTGCTCTTGTGAAAATTACAGAAGCCGACAGTTCCAAAAGCAATACTTTTAACTGAGGCGTGTAGTTGCAAAATCAGATATGATTCTACAACTGCTATAGCACTGTTATGCTTCAAAGCCAGATACATCACATGGATTTGTATGATGAAAGAATAGTATTGGTTGCAAATCCTTGGTTCCTTGCAAACGTTTTTCCTTCATACTGAAAAACTATGTTTTAGTGATGTATCTGATTTTGCAACTAAACTCAACTTAGGTCTACAGAAGTTGTCCACAGATAAAGGCAACAGAGAACTGTGAACTCGGATAAATGCTGTCCAGCTGCTTAGCTGTCACAATTATCATATATATGACGAAAATCGAACCGATTTCCTTGTTGAGAAGATTTCAAGTTAAAGACTAGTCACGGTCGTGTTCTGTATTGATGGTGTTTATGATTATATGATGATATTGTTCGATGATAATGCTGCTTATGATAATGATGATTATAACTTCGATAATATTCTCATTTTCATCATACCAGGAAAACTAACATATGTATACGATAGATACAGTTACGACTTATGAATAATTCGACTACAATTCATATAAGTTCAAATTCAAACTTCGTCTGTTTATACCATCCTTGAGAAATCCACTTACTTTCTATATCACTCGTAATGGTGTAATAATCCGTACGTTGTTCAGTAATAACTGAAAAGTTATAAACTCACTAGAAAGGCAATAATTCACAGACAAAACACTTTTTAACAGCAACTCCACCAAATGCAGTGACAGTTGACAGACACAGAATATGCTTGCCCATTGGTTTGAGCACGGACGCACGCACGCACACACACATGCACGTGTATGTTGGTGCAGAGAGCTCGGTGACCGTGAGAAAATCTGCAAAAGAGTTGGACCGATGAAGGTACAGTACATATAGGCATTGACAGAGAATCGTGACAGAATTATGTCCATGTGTTACCAGGTATATATAACTTTATTTTCTTGGACGAATTTAATTTTTGTACCTCCTTTCTCAGTATACTTTCTTAGAAGGGAACTGGGTAGGTAGTAAGTATAGATAATTGAAAGTCACGTTTTCGGTTTCTGGTCATCAAAAAATTTTTTAGAAGTTTTTCTAGATTAGAGATATCATGGGTTTGTATTATTGAAAATATTTTAGACTCTAAAACTGTCTTTGAAACAGGTCGCGCCTCTAATTTAAATGCCGAATAAAAAACTTTCATTTTTTTCTTAATGTTTTTAGAAAATTAAGTCGGTGAACAACAGGAATACCACTTGGATTTAATAACAATAATAACGAAGTATATATTTAAAGGTAGCTTATATGCAATAATATTTATGGTATTTGTGAGGATTTTAGAATCGATACGTGTACTAGGTAGGTCATGAAGTCATGATATAGGAGACCATACAGATAAGATAATAACTGCCTCCCATTGGAGGTAGCCCAGAAGGACTCAGTATACTCTCTTACATGAATTTTACAATATTAAATGTTGACATAAATTTTGTAGAAATAAAATTAAAATAAACATATATGAATTATAAAATGAATAAAAAAAAATTAAACAGAGTGAATATGATGACTCAGAATTTGGCAAGAGCGTTTCAAAACTGAAGTTATGATGTCAGCAGTAAGTGTCTGTGGTAGTTCAAAAGTCTTCCTGAAGCTTTCAAAGAACTTGGGAATCACACCACGAGCTCCAATAAGAAGACCAGTCACCTCAAGTTGGTATTTTTCTTTGAAGTAATCAACTGTTGGCAGATAAATGTTGATCTTTTCTTTATTGACATCCTCCGGTTGGCTACTCCCCGTTTCAATCCTTATGGTAGGATCAATTATATATCCTGGTAGTCTGGGAATACGCTATGATGCCAATACGTCTAGAGGAGCCATTAGTAGCAAGACAAAAAACTTCCTCTTCTACTATCCAAGACTTTTTTCTTAAAGCAGTTGCAATTAAGGATCGAACATGATGGTGTCTGGCATTTCGGAGGAGTAAACCTCTGTTACACTGACCTTGGACGTGGGCAAGGGTTTCAGTCTCCGGGCATCCATGTCTGCACCGGGATCCGTCCAAAGAGCGACCAGGTACTCTTCTAACTGCTGCTAAATTGGCATTCATTTTGAGGCAGGTTACCCATTCAGATATAGATAGTCCAGACTTATTAAAAATCCAGGCATTGGCTTTAGGTACTTGGCTGTACAATTCTACACCTCTGCCTCTTCCAGGCATTACTTTCCATGATTCGAATTCTGCATTTCTTAATTCCTCTCTTAATTTCCTAGTCACAGATTTACGAAGTTCAACTGGACAAGGAAGACTTAGATGTTGACAGGAAGAATTAAGTTCAGACATCAAAGGTCGCATACTATTTACATAAGGATTTTCATTTAATATTAAAGTGATGCAGAATGTTGCAAGAACGCTTCCCATGATGCTCTGACTGGTCCCAAACCTCTGTATTTTTTGCTTGCATATAATATACTAGTAGGTGTATCGGATGGCAACATAAGCATTTGTTTAACAGAACTACGTATTAAGAATGTTCCTGGTAACTGATTGATAGGAGCCATTTGTAATGGGTAGATCAATTTAGGCCATATATACTGGTTAACAATGTTGATCTTTTGATCTGGACGGAGCATGGAGGTGGATACTAAATTTTCCAAATCATTTTTCAGACTTAACATAAATGCCTCCCGATCAAATGTTATTTCCTCATTGAATGATACACCCAAATATCTTATAGTTTCATCTTGTTTGATCCCTCTTATGGAGCAATCTTCATAAAGAATCAGATCCTCTTCACGTAACTTTCCTTTTACAATATTAATGGAAGTTTATTTATTTGGATTAATGTGTAATCTAATGCCTTCTAAAAGCTCCTTCACCATTAATACTAGGTCCTGAGCAGCTGACATATCTTTCCCTATGGCTACTAAATCATCAGCAAAGGCAGCCATGGTATCTAAGGCGTTGGATAAATAACAAATTATAATTAGGAATTTGAATATATATATATTTTTTCATTTTATACGTGCATTTTCATCTTTTTGAAGTTTCAGGGATTATTTAGAAATGTTCACGTGATTAATGTGATTAAAATAATTTCACATTTTACTTCTGTAAACTTACAAGGAATATTACAATTAATTAATCATTGTGTCTGTTTAGTTCAGTTGACTAAGGCATGTTGTTATTTTCTTATTAAATCCTAGAAACCTATAAACCCAACTTCGCAGGTTCAAGTTTCCTCGCATCCCAATAGGTAAATTATTACAAAATGAAAAATAAATACATATTAGATATGGATGCAATGCACAAATTACGACGTAGTAGTAGTAATAGATAGAGAAAGGAGAAGGAGATTGAGTGTATGTAGATATAAGAAATGGTAATAAAGAAGTAGAGGTAGTGACATCTAGCAACTTCTTGATTAATAGTTCAATGGACAAGTATACGTGTGTGCCCGGGTACTAGGAAAATACTAATGAACTCTGAGGTAAAGTCTTTATTTCATTAGTGGAATAAAGTAATGTTGAATAAAAGCCTACTTTACAAACGCAAAAATATTTCGTAAACGCATGTTTTTTGTTATGGTCATGGATGAAAGACATTTTTTTTACTAGGAATAGACGAAACTAAAAAAAAAAAAAAAAAGTCAGGAGCCAGGTCCTTTATTTTCAGGAGCCACCATATTTCGTCCAGACATGCAGTGAGGAAGCCATTCGAACTAAGATAGAGATACATTTACTGAAACATATCTATGCAATGCAAACACACGCTCTCAGAGACGCTTTGTAGCTATGTAGGCTAGAACAATGTTTTGATATGCGTAACAAATGTAACTGTATTAATTAACAAAAAAAAAAAAAAAAACACATTCGGATTTCTTGTTAAAACCGCTTTTGTTAACATTATGTATTAGTCGTAGTAACATAAAAGAAATCGAATTCTTAAAAATGTTTGAACGCAATAAACAATTGAGGCGCCACATACAATTTTTAGTCGCCATGGCTACCTGGCGTCCAGAATTTGTCTATTCCTGATTTTTACAATAAGTAAAACGCATCTAGATACTTTAGATCTAATTAAGAATTAACAAATTAAAAAATATAAATTTCAGCACAAACTTAAAATAAAACATATTATGAGTGCGTGCTTTACCAATCTGTACAAATTACAATCAATGACTGTAAACATTTTAAGTGTTTCATATGAACAATTTTTTCTTTTTTCTGATAAAATACGTACATTTTCTTCTTTCCTAATGAAGTGCTCGCTACCAAATTCTTGTATTGTAGCACTCATTTCCAACAGCCTAGCTTTGTTTTGTTTTCGTATGTTCACTGAACAGCAGAACTGAACTAACGAGGGAACCGTCCCAGGTCGTGGTGCTTGAATTTAATGAAAATGCATATTTTTAAGCTAATTTTTGTTCGCTAAGAAACGTGATGATAGTCGTTCGTTTCGTTTTTTCCTCGTTTATGAAATACAATATATTGATTTGAAAATCGTTGCTACTTATACCGCTTCTTGCGCGCACTCGAATTCTCATAGTTCCGCGACACCGTATAACAGGTCTCGCATTAATGCTCTAGTCATTTTTTCTCTTAACACATTAATACAACAGTAGTGCAATCCATGGCATCTGTCACTCATTCGAATACCATCCAAATTCATAGGTATGCAGCTGTAAGTTTAGATTGTACTGTACATACGCTTTCAAGAACTGAAAGGGGAATTTGGACCTGAAGTAAAACAACGTGTAGACAAAGATAAGCCATTTAATGTCGTGGTCGATGCAAGTAGTTCTGGTAAACTGACAAAAAATCACGTGAGAAGGTGGTTACCTATGTATTTCTCCCGGATGTTCAGAAAGACACACTACTACTTCTGGATTCCTGAAGTGGTCAGATAGATGACACCATATTTTGCTGATGAAGAAGTAAACAATATTTTACATAGTAAAACAATTAAAACACAAATTATCCCTCCAAAAACTGAAAGATTTGTGCAACCCTTGGAAGTGAATTTTTAGGCAATATTAAATTGTAATTCGAAAGCTAGACGTAAAATTATCTGTAAATGTTGAAACATTCCGGACACATTGCACGATAGGGGCTTCATAATGACATTATGCTCAGTTGCGTATCACCAGTTTCATTCACCTATCCTCAAAGACATCCTAATATACGCGTGACGGAGAAACACGTGAGAAAGTTTGATTACGTTCTTGCAACAACGTTGAATATTGGAAACAGTGTGTGTGTGTGTGTGTGTGTTTTTTTTTACAGAAGAGTGTGATAAACCATCCTATACAGGGTGTTAAAAAAGTATCCAATATTTTAGGAGGTGCTAGTATGCATCAAAACAAGGAAATAATATCTAATAAACATGGGTCCTACAACACATATTTTTTGAGATCTGAACACTTGTTCATAGGAGGTTCTCAATGTGACGTCCGTTCATGGCAATGCAATTCCTCTGCCATTCGGCGTAAGGAATCACGCACTCTTTGAAATGTGTTTTAATACGTTAATAAGAAAGTCCTGATAACGATCCTCAGTTAATCTCTGTGGTCGCACATATGGCGCTATTAATCTATCACCAAGAACGCCTGCTCATAAGTTGATTGAGAATCGGTGCTTATGCCTTCAACTGCATAGGGATTTTCATCAGCCCACACATGCTGATTACGAAAATTCACATGATCTCTGCTGAACCATGCTCATATCCGCAACCAGGCTTTTGTTTTCAGTATTCCTTGGGACGTATCATTATTCCATGCCAGGGGTGTTAACTACGGTAAGATTATTTGGTAGTCTGCTGTATTGTAGGGCAGAAAAATGCATTGCCATAAATGGACGGCACATTGAGCACCTCCTGTGAACAAGTGTTCAGATCTCAGAGAGTATGTGTTGTAGGACCCATGTTTATTAGATATTATTTTCTTGATTTGATGCGTACTATCACCTCCTAAAATATTGGATACTTTTTTCAACACCCTGTATAGTAGGGCTACACAGGATTGAAGCGTAAAATTACACCTATGGCGGGCTTATGTGAGAGCGGCACTGGACCTTCGGGTTCTCTAAAAGCCATTTGTAAGTAAGTAAGTAAGTAAAAGAAATAATCATTACGGTTTAAAGAAATATTTATTATATCACATAACACTTATACATTTCGTTTTCAAGAAGCATGGTTATATAAAAAAACACAAGCTCAAAGACAGACTCAGAATTCAGGCTGATTTCATTTATGACGAAAAATGTATTGTACTGGAAACTGAAAGAATTCGAATATACATACATTTTATATAGAACGGACCATTAAAGCCTTAGGCCTATGTACAATCTTTCCAATAAACAAATTCAATGAAAAGCACACGCTGGTACATTAGATAAAGCAACGTAATGCTCTTCTACAATTGCTCAGGCACATATTTTATCTCTTGAATTTAATGACTGCTACTATTGCATCTGTTATAATAAGAACAACATGTTTCCTCCTTTACATTACTGGTTACTCACTATTACATCCCTAACAGGAGAAGACTGCCTATATAAAAATAAACTCTATGTGATAGGAAAGGAGAAATGCCAAAATGTGAAAATAACTTAATTGAAGTACTCATCACAGAACAATATTGGACAACTACTTACTAATGGCTTCTCTGCTAGATCCAAGTCTGCCAAATCGAGGTATTAGACTACACAACAAACATTTGGAATTATTGCTTAAAATTGAACAACAAAAGACAAAATATGCAGCACAAAGTACATATATTATGAACGGGTTTAGTTATTAATGTCAGTGCACATGAGACTTAAAAAGTATCATTACTACAATTACATACTGTTAATGTCTAATTTGATCTTCCTGATAAGATTTACATCATGTTTCTCCGAAATCGTGCACAAGCAGCCTACACACCCCGATACTCAACGGCATCTTGTAGGAATAGAACAAAATAAATAATTTAGTAGATTCCTTATTCTAAAGGCGGTACTGTTGGATTATCTACAAAGTATGGTGTTGGACGTGTTGGACACTTCTTTGTTGCTTCGTTTTGTAGTAGACATTGTTTTCTTTGTGACTTACATTGATTCTTCTGACTTCTTTCTACGATCTTACTGAAGTCCATGTCATCTGATCGCCCAATTTCCAGCAACTCCCTTCTGCGCCATAGAATTATTATTACAGACACTCAAAAATGATCTCCGGTTTTAGTTAATATAAGTTTACAACTTAGAGTCTAGGATAATAGGTGGAATATAAATAAACAAGTATAAAGAATTTTAAGCATGTAGCCTAATTCTTTCACTTTATTTTGTAACTTATAACTACAGTATGTCAATATACAGGATGTAAGGAGTATAAGTGCTGTCCTTTTCACAGTCTTCGGGAACGGTCTACAACAGGCATTCTCAACCTGTTGTTCGCGAGCACCATGGTGCTCGTTTAATGACATTTGGTGCTCTCGTCATGTGAGTAAAAAAGTGCTCGCGAGCACGCACGCTGTGAGGTCTGTTTTCAATTCAAAGTTTGTTGTACGAACTTGAACAAATAGCCTTCCTATCCGTTCATTATTATATTTTACGGACCTGATAGATCTTTTTGTATTTCATGGTGTATAACCCCATTCAATTCAGCATGGACTTAATCATAAAAATGAAATCATTCAAGAAAATAATATGACTGCTCGTACACATCAGTTGAAAGCTCTCCAGTCCTCTTTAGCTCTGAAATATTTATTTTAAAAGGAGAAATTCATAGCCTTTGGAGGCCAGAAGACATACAAATTGCCCTGTCCGTCCCTGCATTAGAACAGAGCATCTGTTTTGTACCCTATGTCTGTACTCGCTTGAGCTGTACTGTGTACTTGTAAACCCCCTCCTCTCCATCCAGAAACGTTGCAAAATGTACAGGGACATCATTTTATTTTTACTTCAATTTTTATTATACCTGAGTTTTTTAATGTACTTCACTTCCACCTCTTCTACTAAGGAAGTTCCAACTCCACACAGAACCAAGACCGCAGATAGTAAGCAGTACTGAGTTACTGAGTATAGTACGTTCCAGAAATATGTTCGCGTTTTCCAGTGACGAAAGAGCTTTCAATATTGAATCATATTTTCGCACAGGTACTGTCCGTTTGCCTACGTCGCATCCCGATTTCCCCCACCTGCTTCTGCTCGCCCCTCTGTAATAGCTGGGCTGTCTTAGCTCTTTTCTGAAAACATTAATTTCTCTTAGGAACTGGGCGTTTACGTAATATTATACAGCTGTTTAATTTAACTTAAATAAAAGTGCCTCGTTAAGTAATTAACTGTCACGTGATTTCCTCCCTTTCTACAATCCTGCGGCATAACCACTTGGACGGACAGTAGATAGCATGTCTGAGTAATTTTATATTTTCGAGTCGGGCAGAAGTGAAGATTGAATTCACAGTACGTAGAGTAGGTACAGAATTATTTCAACATGAGTTACTAGTACGAAGGACGAAACTGGCAATTGGAATTAGATGCAATAGTCTATAGTGCGATAATATGCACAGAAGAACTGAAGCCTGTATCGAAATGAACGGCCACCATTTTCAAAATTGTGTTTAAATATTCATATTATGATTATTTTTCAATTTAACTTCTTTCTCTATATTGTACGCTAATGTGCTGTAGACAGTATAATATACACTGCATAATGAGTACGTTCGCATGGATAACTCAGTTCGTGAGTAAAAACACTTATTCTTAATACAGTACTGTACTTTGATTAAACAAAAACCTAATGAAAATTATGAAACTCAAAATTGCGATATTTCCTAGTTTACGTAAATGGATGAACTACTTTTCTTCTTTCCTATACCTAGTAGAGTGATTTGTGTTTTACGCCAGTATCATCGAACTCCAGTCTTGGAGGAGGGAGCAAGCGGTGTTTCCGGTTCTCTAAAGGTATAGCCAGGTTAATATTAAAAATGTTAGTAAAAATAAAATGATGTCCCTGTATAATATTGTAAACTTTAATAATATTTAATTAAGTATTGCAATTGTAAAAAAATTGTGAGGACATTTTTTCTTCCTTATGACATGAATAATAATCATCAGTTAAAATAATGGCACTTATGCCCCTTACACCCTGTATATTGTATTAAATGTACTATATTATGTTTTAATTTAAAAAACAACTAAAATCAAAGAAGTGCGTAATATAATTAAATGAATACAACATTTAAGAAAGAAAATTCTTTAGCAACGATTACCAGCTCTCTAAGTCGAGATCTTAGAGGCCTTATACATAGAAATGAAGATACAGCATGAAGTTCAAAATTAATATATTTAATGGAAATCAATGTAAAAATAATAATAAATATTCACGAGAATAACCCAAAGAACAAGAATAAATACCAGAATAATACATTCCATGTTGGCTATATTAATAAAGGTATAAAGGAAATAAAATTCAACTATAAAACGCTTGGAGTTTATACCATTGGGTATACAGGGTGAACTGTAAATAGTCTAATCTCATTAATTTCAGAGGGTTATTCTTTCGGGTATTTTAAACAAAAAAGTTTAATACAATTTCGCTCGCTTTTGCTTCCTTTTCCAGATAAAAATTGATTTATATTGAACATTTCATAATGTGTTTTTGGATAGCCATTGATTTAATTCCCAATATGCTCAGTAAATTTAAGAGAACAGTGTATAGTGATAATAAATTATTGAAATAATTTTAGTTTCCTCCTTTAAATGTGCAGAAATTTCATCCAAGCAAATATGACTTTTGTTCTGAAAATTAATTTTATAATTTTACATTTGTTCGGATCAAATGTTTGCATATTTAAACGACAAAACTAAAATTCTTTCAATCATCTATTATCATAATAAAGTGCTCTTTCAAAATTGACTAAGCATATTGGGAATTAAATCAATGGATTTCCCAAAACACACTATGAAATGTTTCATAAAACAATTTTTATCTCGGAAACGAAGCAAAAACGAGCAAAATTGTGTTAAAATTTTTTGTTGGAAATATCTCAAAGAATAACCCTCTGAAATTAATGACATTACGTATGGTTCATCCTGTATATGAGTCTTCTTAGCGGTTTAGTAGTTAAGTAGATTATTTCACGACGCTCTATCAACATCTTAGGTTATTTAGCGTCTGAATGAGATGACAGTCATAATGCTGGTGAAATGAGTCCGGGGTCCAGCACCAATAGTTACCCTGCATTTTCTCATATTGGGTTGAGGGAAAATCCCGAAAAAACCTCAACCAGGTAACTTGCTCCAACCGGGAATCGAACCCAGGCCACCTGGTTTCGCGGCCAGACGCGCTAACCGTTACTCCACAGGTGTGGAGCTTTTTAGCGGACATCCCCCTCTTTGTAATATAACTTAACGGTCATCTCCTCTCTTTGTAATATAACTTAAATATATTATGTGCGTATTTTCTAACGTACGCAAAATAACACAAGTAAATCTGTTCAATTTATTCGGATATTGAAAATACAAATAAACTAATATAAATACTGTACAGTATATGTTTATTTATAAGCAAAATAAAGTGTTATATTTGAAACTAGCCGTACCCGTGCGCTCCGCTGCACCCGTTAGAAATAAATATAAAGTAATTACATAATTAAAATAGGACATTTGATCCAGGGAACATTCGTGTTTGATAGAAGGATAAATCGTTTAATATGTTACTTAATTTAAATTGTATTTAAAATATTAAAATGCGATCATTTTGATCCAGAGACCAGTCATTTGGTGCAATGACAATTCCTTTAACATGTTTCTTAATTGTTATTACCAATTATTTTTGGAAAAGCGAAAATTAACAGAAAAAGTTTGGCTACAGATTTATTATTATGTTTGTATTATATTATATTATATTACTAGCCGTACCCGTGCGCTCCGCTGCACCCGTTAGAAATAAATATAAAGTAATTACATAATTAAAATAGGACATTTGATCCAGGGAACATTCGTGTTTGATAGAAGGATAAATCGTTTAATATGTTACTTAATTTAAACTATATTTAAATAATTAAAATGGAATCATTTTGGTCTAGAGAGCACTCATTTGGTGCAATGACAATTCCTTTAACATGTTTCTTAATTTTTATTACATGCAACCATAGTTCAATGAACATTGACATCATTTACATTTAATGTGTGTACTTTATTTTACGAGTACTTGCTATATGTTTCCATTGAATTATGGTAATAACTTAATTTTAACTCTTGTTTTCTACGTATTCAGTAAATGGCGCTTGGCCCACTATGGTTCTGAACCCTTCAAATAACTTAAATAACTTAAATTATATTATATTATATTATATTATATTATATTATATTATATTATATTATATTATATTATATAAAAAGTATGTTGATAACGGATATACCCCGATAAGTAAGTTTTCAATTTGTTATGGGGGCTCTTGAATCTCAGGAGGAACAAATTTTATTTTACAACAGGGCAACATAATCTGCTTGGCTCATTACCCAAATTTTTTGCATTGCATTTAATGCATATATATTTTATGTATTTTAACTCGATTCAATTGAGCATAGTTAAAATTTGGATTATAAAATAATGAAATGCTAAGCTAACATATTATTACTGCATATTAAATCAATACACTCTCGTTGTTCGTTAATTCTCTGAGATAAACATTATTTTAAGAAATACAGGAAACGAATACACAGAATAGTCTATCAAGTTGTTTGTGCATAAGAAGCTATTTTAATCTTACCTGTCCTCAATTCACTCAGAAGTTACTGTAATAACATTATAGCATTATGTCCATCCAGAGAAACTACACTTTCCAATGGTGAAATAATAATTAATTATACAAATCGGTTAATTTAGCTTCCGATATTGCTTCATACAAACACAGAAACATTTTCTGTAGGCTATGATTCATAGCCTTCGATTGTTGTTGACCAAGGCCCCTTATAGACGAAGTCATTTGTTTATTTCATTACACGGCCTTAGATGGCAGTTATTTTAATTTTAAAACTCATTTATCTCATTAAATATTAGTCCTATCAAAATTTTTCAAAGAATAAAGCTTATCGGAAATGATTTTTAAAGAAATTTTTGTTATGTAACATTTTTCATAAAAATCAATAATAAGCGAGATATTTCGATTTATTTAATTCAGGCCTCCTTATAACCCCCCTTTTAAATAATATATTTTGAATGCCATATAGCCTATAATCTAAGTTACAACGAACTCAATTTATATTCCAATTTTCATCGAAATTCGTTCAGCCATTATCGCGTGAAAAGGTAACAAACATACGGACAGGCAGGCAGACAGACAGACAGACAGACATACAAACAAAAATTTCAAAAAAGCGATTTTCGGTTTCAGGGTGGTTAATTATATATGTCAGGACCAATTATTTTTGGAAAATCGAAAATTACCAGAAAAATTTCGGCTACAGATTTATTAGTAATATAGATAATGCTTGCTTACAGTATTTAGACTTACTTTTGTTATTTTATTTACGTTATAAAATACGTAAATATTTTATTTCAGCTATATTACAATGAGAGAGGATGTCCGCTAAGAAGTCACCTGTACGGGATGAACCGTAAGTAATGTCATTAATTCTGGTGGATGATTTCTTTGGTAAAGAGCAACAAAAAAGTAAATTCCCTTTTTGCTGTATTTTGAATAGTTTTCCAGAAAAATATGCATTTTCAAATACATGAATTACAAGATCGTGCAACGCTGCGTAATCAGTAAACTTCGAAGTTCAGATCCCGATGGAGGAGATACAGTTTGATAGCAGAGTGTTGGAGGAGGGGGGAAACAGACTAGGGTTTGTTTACTTTTTCCGGTCTGGTTGAAGGTTTCGTACGTACTAGCTTTTAATAAAAAGGAGCATCTTCTGCGGACTTCTGGAAAACGAACTAAGGAAGAGATTAGTGAAGTGCTTTGTGTGGAGTGTAGCAGTGTATGGGACAGAAACATGGACATTACGACGAAGTGAAGAGAAGCGACTAGAGCACTTGAAATGTGAATATAGAGAAGAATGGAGCGTGTGAAATGGATAGACAGAATAAGAAACAAAGCTGTTTTGGAAAGAGTGGGTGAAGAAAGAATAATGCTGAAACTGATCAGGACGAGAAAAAAGAAATTGGCTGGGTCACTGGCTGAGAATAGGCTGCCTACTGAAGGATGAACTGGAAGGAATGATGAACGGAAGAAGAGTTCGGAGCAGAAGGAGATATCAGATGATAGACGACATTAAGATATATGGATCTTATGCGGAGACTAAGAAAGATTGGAGAATGCTGGGTTTACAGTGAAAGATCTACCCTTGGGCAGAACACTGTGAATGTATGGAATGTTTGGTATCTATATACCTTCAATATCATAATTTTAATAATATAACAATTTTCGACAGTTCCATTTCAACTCTTGAATAACAACAAAAAACTGAGCTAGGTCAGTTTTTCTCATCTGGTGGTCCGTGGAAGCAATTGAGGGGGTCCGTACAGGTCTATCATTTACACAAAACTTACAACTTATAAAGATGCTCTGCAATTCTAAACAGCTACCTTACTGAGTTCGTTGTGCGATTTGACATGTCAACGCTAGAGTTCGCGACAGTTCCAGTTTTGTAGCCAAGGCCTCAAGGTCAGCTGCATTTGGTAAGCAGAAATCGTGACAAATTTATCGCATTGTTAGTGCCTATGGAATGTTTGGTATCTAAGTACAACTCCTGGATAACGACAAAACAGTAAGCTATGTCAGTCTTCCACATTTAGTGGTCAACGGACCACTTGAGGTCAATTTTATTCTTGAAGATCAAGGGTTCTAGATAGTGATGAGTATGCTTTGAAGGAACGAGAAAGGATGCCATATCTAATTAAGTAAATTAGGCTCCAAAAATTAATACGGCACTTTAAAATGTCTTAATACTTAAAAAAAAAGAACTTGTGAATTAAAATTGAATACAAAAGAGTTGTCTGACAGAAAATGTATACTGTCAATGGTAATTGTAAATTGAACTCTTGTAGTGAGCTGTTAGCTACATACCGTTTAACCTCTTCCCTTACTATAATATTTTACCAATTTTGTGAAGAAAAAAATCATATTTTTTATTTTTGTATAGAGGTCATTTAATATTACAGAATCACTGTACATACCTAAAAAATCACTATAAAATAGACATACATTCATACCTGAATTATTATCCCAAGTTATCGCGTGCACCTTGATTCCAGCTCTGATAGTTGTCCCACTTTGATTTTCTCCTGAACTATTTACCAACTTATGCTTTTTATGGATTAATTTATGAGGTACAATACCAGTGCTATTATCAAGGCGTTAAATATTGCTTGTCGTGTGATAGACTCGAAAGCAGGGTGTTACGCACAGTGGCACATTGCATTCCGGACAGTAGTATCTGCTCTTGTGTCGAATTTGTTTGTATTTTGAGTATCTCGCAATGCTACACATGAAATCCTGTCTGGTTGGGTTGTTCTTCTTCAGAGTTCGTGGAATAACTTCTGGAAAATGTCTACCTGTAAGCCGAAGTGGGTTGGGCGATTTTCCTGGCCATTCTGCCTTGAGTGATAGGACATTCGGGGTGTATATTTCGAAAATCTTACGAATTACCACCATTCGATAGTCAAAGGGTGTCTTCCTGCCTTCAGATATCGTATATAAAACGTAGGAATCCCACCACCAGACGTAGCAATATCACTAACTTCTGTAGCCATCTAGTCAGGAAAAGGTTAATGGAAGGATGGAAACGTATATATTCGGGATACTAATCCTTAGCAGCGAAAATGGGACTCACACGGGTTAACTCGGGTTAATACATTTTGACGGAAGTTAGCAACCCGAGTTAACTCGGGTTAATAAGGGAAGTGGTTAAATTATCTTTTTATTGCTATATAAACAAAGGCTCAAGACATTCTATTGATTTACAACACTAAATATGAAGATTATTATGTTTTGTGCGGCAATATTCTGTATATCCAGCACTAACACAAACAAAAGTGAAGGTACTGTTATTCTGAATTTCTTATAAAAAATGGATTTGATAATAAATTTCATCCAGAAAGTATTAAATCCTTAGAATTACATAATGTATTATTAATTTAACTTTGTTGTTCTGTAATTTCATACGCCATTGGTATTGTGGAAGAAAAATACCACATATTCGAAAAAATTACTTAGTAGCCAAGTAAAAGAAATGCAAGGACCTCATTAGTTCTGAAGATGACTGACACGAAGTCGAAACTAGTCAAGAGGGTAATTTATTACTTAGTTTTCATTTTAAAACTAGAAAGTTGTTATTATAAACTAAATTCTTAAGTAAACAATAACACATTAGTGCTTATCATTATTATACCAAGTATATATAGTGGTATATAGCTTGGGGGTTGGGCGAAGGGCTAACAACCCATCACCGTAAAAAATAACTTGTTACGAATCCCTGCAATAATCTTGCACAGGATAGTGACCTATGGCGGGCTTACGTGAGGGCGGCAATGAACCTTCGGGTTCCTTAAAAGCCATTTGTAAGTAAGTAGTAAGTAATATATAGTGCTATCAGATAGGTTTATAATATTGGTAAATACATACCTCATTGCGCTTAAAGAATCTCCTGTTCCTTCACAGTAGTTGTCAGATTGCGTACAAATCGGTCTTTTTGGCCGTACCTGATTAGATATCTGCAAATGATCACAAACAGAGCTCTATTTGGTTACCTCATTTTCTTTGATGGACGAACTATTTTTTGTCTCACAAAAGTGTTTTCACCCAAATGTTTTTCCAATTGCAGGACGGAAATATTCCCGTAATTTCAATGTTAATAAATCAATATGTTCTTCATACTCTCAACGATATCGGCCAAGAGTTCATCACCATTGTTGCTACAAAGTTACTTAGAGTGGGAAATTAATCGAATTCTCGATTGACAACACAGCTAGACTACGAGTTTAATTTCTTTATCATTGCTTCAATCTTATCCTAAACGGTGAACACCTAAAGCTGGACCCTGAAAATTGAATTCAAAGAATTTAAAAATCTAAAGTAACAGATAGATAGGCTAGACTTGCAAGCTAAGAGAAGTCCCTCATGTGATCTATCTCACAAGTCTGACACACGCAAACATATATTTCTTCAAGCTGAGAAAAATCAGAGAACGCGATGAAGTTAAGTTTAATTGAAACGTCATTTGAAAAATATATGTTGTTCCTGTGAACCCCTTTCGAATTGCTCGCGGATCCCCGGATTGGAAACTACTGGGCTATAGCTATTGGAAATGGTAAGTTAGCTAAATTAAAACAAGTGTAGCCAGTTAGAGGAAGGTTCAAGAATTTAGGCTACATTAAATACATTTTTCACTTTGAATGTTAGACGTTTGTGTGAATTGTAAGCACCGCTTAAACACAGTGTGTGTCTATATATATATATATGTCTATATACAGTGAAACCTCTCATTTACGGACATCGAAGGGACGTACCAATCTGTCCGCATCTGGGAGGTGTCCTTTATTGGGAGGGAGACTCCCCAATCTAACAGTAAATTTATAATATGTATTATGTATCCCTTCATGCTTTAAATGAAATGTATTACTGTAGTTTAATTTTAAATATAGTGTACTATAGTAAATTCTTTGCAACTTTGAACTACAGTAGATAAGACCGAAAAAGAAAAATACAGTACTGTGCCATGCAATTTTATTCTAGCTCTGCAGTTATGCAGTATTGTAATTTACAGTTTTCAACTTAACCTTCACATTCAGGTGCCATGTCTCTTGAAACAGAACAACTAACTGAAATGAAGAGAATAATCCTACTAACCCTACCATGTGTCGAATACAATTTCACAATCGCGGAAGCCTTGGACCCATCAGACATGCTAAATTTTATGACTGTTTATCCCCCCGCTTCCAGCTAACAAGGAGTAGCCGGTTGGGCTAGTGGTAGCCTACGAAACCCTTATTGTCTTCTTTCATGTTAAGGAATTTCTATACAGTATTCAAAACTAAATTTTCCATTTTTTGTAACACATTAGATCTTGAAATCCAAGTTCTGTTCGCAGTCAGGAGGTAGAGCAAGCTTTAGGACTGTGAAACATCTGCCCGTGTCCGTGTCTGAGAGTGTCCGTAAACGAGAGTTAAATTTATCATTATTTCTATATTATTTCAGTTAGGACATAAAAATCTGTCCGTATATGAGGAGTGTCCGCATCTTGGGAGTGTCCGTAAGGAGAGGTTTCACTGTATATATATATATATATATATATATATATATATATATATATATATATATGGACGTCTAGCTACTTTTCATGTATGGATTGTTTTTATAACAAGATGATAGTCTGACACTTAATTTCAAATATATTTCTGTGCTTACTTTTGGCATAGTTAAAACAAGGTGACCAGTTGTTTGTGATCTTTGAGCTACTGATTTCTCCGTCATAATTTCCTCAGGAAAAGTAATTTGGAATATTCTTCCTTTGATGAGTACTTTCACATAAGTAGGATGAATGTCCACATCCAAAAGTGAAGTATCCATGTATCTGAAAGGTTAATATAATAGACCATTAATGTTATACTAATACAAACATTATAAGTAATATTAGTAAAAATTGTAAATTTTATCGTATTTAACGACGCTCGCAACTGCCGAGGTTATATCAGCGTCGCCGGTGTGCCGGAATTTTGTTTCGCAGGAGTTCTTTTACATGCCAGTAAATCTACTGACATGAGCCTGTCGCATTTAAGCACTTATGTGCCATCAACCTGGGCCGGATCGAATCCGCAACTTCGGGCACTGTACCGACTGCGACACTCAGGCTGACTTAAGTAGTATTAGTAATGCAAACGTTATATAACTATATCTTCTTCTTCAACTTTTAGGGTATAGGTCTCAAGGTCTGTTCCGACTTCAAAGGATGATGTCATCTATCCAGCGGGTTCTAGGTCTTCCAACTCTTCTCCTACTAATAGGATTGTAATCAAGGAGGATTTTAGGAAGTCTATAATATTCCATACGTTGAATGTGTTCGTACCAGTTTTGTTTTTGTGCTTGTACCTTCTCATAAAGATTATGTATCTGTAACAGAGGTCTGCATCGGACGTTTTCGCTCGAGCCTCAAGTAGTTCATAGCATAATCCGATAGGTAGCGCACATGCATGATGGGTAAAATTGTCACGAGCGATAAATCCTCGAACGGTATAAGCCGAGCGTTAGACATTCCTTCTTGTTACAGTGATGAACTGTGTAGTAACATCATAGATGTTTATAATTTCAAAACTTTGCAGTGTTTAACTAACCTCTCCATAGTACAACTACAAAACTTGCTTTAAAATGTAATATAAAGGTTGTAGGTAAATGTTCCCCCCCCCCCCACACACACACACAGGAGTGATTTTGTTTTTGCCACATCTGAGAGATGTTACTGGATGTAAATGTAATTATTATGAACGGAGAACACAATCACGATAATGCAAGAACTGTATCAAGTTTTCTAGTAATAATAATAATAATAATAATAATAATAATAATAATGATGATAATAATAATAATAATAATTAGTGTATCAATCTTTGCTCCTGTAACAGTTGTGCAGCATGATTATTCGTTTTATTATATTTTCTGTGACGTTATCTCTGTACTAATATTGTTATTAATCTACTGCTATATCAATAATATTTTGTAAAACGTTTCTACATTGTTGCGGTATATTGGCGAAACACTATGTATGGACATATTATATATGTGGTAAATCAAATATTGAATAATTATTAATTAGCAATAATAACTGTATATCGAAGTTTTTCATACTATTTTATTTATAACTTCATGTTTCTGTTTTGGTACGTTCCATTGACTGTTCCATTAAACGTTTGTCATAAACACAGAAAATAAAGCCTTATTTTTACCGTGTGAGCAAGACATATGTGTATCTTATCTGTCGTCTTCCATACAAGATAAGACATGTCGGTGAGATGACCTTGTACTGTGCTTCTCTTTATTACGAGCGTATCACGACCGATCGTATCTCACTCGAGGGTGCGACACTCGACCGAGTTCAAGCGAGCGATTTAACTCCAACGCAGCACTCTGATCTGTAATCTATTGCGTATATCTTCACTTTTTTGTTTGTCTAATAATGTGAGGCCTGCAACACTTCGAAGAAATTTCATTTCGCTGCTTTCTAATCTTCTCCTTTATTTCTATTTAATGTCCAATTTTCGCAGCCATAAGCGAGTAATGGGACTGCAAGTGTTTTATAAAATTTTATGCTCGACCATGCCGAAATGTAGTAATTATACACCTGGTAGCAGACCTTTAATGGACCTCATTAAAAGTCAGGTCTTTCAGCCAATGACGACTCAGGTTACAACTGTTCAGCCAATGACAGGTCAGCTTTGTACCGTTATAAAACCGCAAGTATCTATTATTCTCGGATATGCAATCGAAATAGAATTAGCGAAAAGTCACGGAGGCTGGAAATCCTACTGTCGCAGAAGGTTATGTTCTGTTACTATAATAATTAGCGTTAATTGTAAATAATATTCAAATAAATTCAATTTGTCATCTCGTTTTTCAATGTCGAATTCAATAATCAAGGTTATAAAATTATAATATTATCAAGTTTAACGGGACTATGTCAAGGACAATGACATTATTGTTCCTCGGAAAAAATCAATACTTTCGCGCACCTGCGCACATCTCACAATTCACGACCTAGAACAAGGTCACTTCCGATCTTGTCAGTTACAAATAAAATGTATACATCTGAATACCGATAATTTCAAGTTAGAAATATGGTCGAGCATAAAAAGTCGTATGAAACTCGCCTATAATGGTAATTAAGAAGCTCGTATGAAAATTATGAAACTCGCTTGCGCTCGTTTCATAAATATCCATACTCGATTCTTAATTACTATCATTATAGGCTCGTTGCATAATGTACTATTAGTTGTGTTTCAGGTAACGTTTTATTTTTTAGTGTTCTTATAATTGTTCCACACGTATTTTGAAATCTATTTATTTTTATATCTACGTCTTGTTCTTTTAAATATGTAATAGTGCAGCCTAAGTATTTGAAAGATGATACTTGTTCTATAATTTCTTTATCTATGACGATTTTACATCTTAAATGATCTGGTCCACAAAAATGCCATCGTTTTAGTTTTTCTGTTAGAAATTCTTAGATTATAATATTCATCATACGTATTTGTAGTTTGTAGGCAGCACGCTGTAGGTCGCTTTCAATAAGTATATAGTAGTAGTAATCTTGGGTAGTTTCCAATTTTTTTCTTACTTTCCAGTAGAAGTTTCACAGTGTTCTGCGTGGTGATAAATATATCAAGGGCAGAGCATTTGAAAGGGTGATCTTTAATATCTTCTTGACATAGGACACATCTGGGAGAGTTAAAATTTCCAATTTTACACGGGTGAGCAACCAAGTAAGCATGTTCTGTTATTATTCCGGACATTGCCACAGACTTGTCAGATATTCTGCTATAGCATATTTATTTTATAGCAGAACCGACTGCGACCTGCTATTGCTTTGTCAGTTCTTTTTTTCGAAACTGTTCTTAATTATTTAGTTTTGAGAGTTTTATAGAGTGATAGGATAGCTCGTGGTTTGGTTTTTGTAGAATTTTCGGAGCACTTTTAGCGTAGAAGTTGTGCTCTTTTGTTTCCATGTACTTTACAGCAAGGAGGTATCAACTGAAAATGAATAACTTTATTTTGGTTTATAAATAATTTGATGATCTTTATTTATTCCTACTCTTTTGGTGGGGACTGATAATGTATGCTTGTATGACTACTAACGAATCGTTAAAAATAATAACACGTTGAAACATATTAATTCTATAGAGGAGTTGTGTTAGTGCCATCTGTATTGTTTTCTCCATCCATATGGGAAGAATTTTTTCCCAGGTGACACTTTACTATACATATATAATGACCATAGAGTTTACCATTAAATGGAGTGAAATACTTGTATTAAACTTCAGGACATTGAAATATTTGTAATTATATAATGGTAAACTATATTTATTAAATTTGTTTGATATTTTAATTACTGAAATAAAAATATAAGTGCATACTGACGGGTAAATAAAAAAAAATAATATGTTGTGCTAGGACATTCACTGAAATAAATACAATAGAGTCTCATTAATCCGAATTAGTTGGGACCAAGACCTACTCGGATTACAAGATTTTCGGATTAACCGAAATGTTTCCTGTAATGCAATGCATGCTATTCACGAGCGCTGAGAGACGGTGGTGGGGTGGTAGGAGTACCCTGTTGCTATTTGAGCCGTTCAGAGCAAAAGTAGTGTAAGTCAAAATTGGGTAATGAGGTTTAAAGTAAAAATTCTGTAAAATACAGCGCAAAGTAGCAATTAATATGTCCTTCGTGCTATCCACTGTCTACTAATAGTTTAAATAAATTCAATATTAATTACTACTTTGCGCTTTATTTTACAGAATGTTTACTTTAACCCTCATTACCCATTTTTTACTTACACCATTTCTGCTCTCAACGGCTCATTTTTAGAACCACAACCAACAGGTTCACTTCATTACAACAACAGAAAATTACTCATTTTATGAGCATGACAGATGTGTAAGTTATGTGCGGAAAACACTAATTGTTGTAAGTACTCTTGAATGTTCTATTTTCATTATTTTTTTAAGTAAAAGAAATTGAGTGAATGTATACTTTTTTTCTTTTCGCTACTTTATACTATTACAATAAAATTAATTTTTTTTCTTAAAATAATTTTGTTCGGATTAACCACATTTTCGGATTAACGCGACTTTACTGTATTTGCAGCAATACCGGTACCAATTTAATTAATTGAATACTTTAAATAATAACAATAATAATAATAAAAATAAAAAATAATAATATACAGTATATTATTATTATTATTATTATTATTATTATTATTATTATTATTATGGTTGCTATTATAAATATTATAAAATTAAATTTTGACACTTACTTATAGATGGCGATATCAAGTACAAGTGTGTTTTCTTCTTCATTCTCTGTAAGAACGAATGGAATTTTGGCTTCATTAATATTACAAGGTTTTCCATCATCTGTGAATAATCTGTACTTTCGTTTTGGTCGTTTAGTTCGATCACTGTCCTGCACATTTCGTTCCTGTTCTTGCTGTTTAAGAATCTGTTCTGCTATCTGAACTCTTGTTTCTGGACTATGCTCACTCATTTCGGACCAGAACCTGCAACAATTCAGTATGATTTGTTTCATATACCGTAATGTATATGTTATACATCCTTTCCATATTACCAAACATTGTCTCAAATTTCAATGATGACAAAAGTGTTAAATGAAAGGAGGCCTATAACCTAGTAAACGGGAACTAAGTTTGTTTTATTTTACTTAGTTTGTCTCAATTCATGTAAGTCTTGTAATAAGGAAACCCAAAGGATAAAATTGGATACTATTTTCTGAAAGATACAAGACTGCAAAAAGGAAAGTTTTCATATTAGGCTACTGTGTTTGATTAATGCCAGGCGTGTCCAAAGCAATAGGTAGCACCGAATCATTGCTGAATGCAGCCCTACATAGGACATTGAATTAGATGATTGCATTAATGTTTATAATACATGCGTCGTTTAAAGTCACTTATCTAAATGAAACAATGTGAAGGACGTAGATCAATGTGTGGACAAAGATACCTTGAACTAACATAATGTGGAATATAATTAAAGATAAAAGGTTAAAAGGCATTTGTGTAGCTAATAAATTAAAAAATAATATCCATGAACTGTTCGTTTTAGTACTTGTTCAAATAGTAACATGGTGTATAAATTCTATAAGGACTTTGATTAAACCGCTAATATTAACTACAAAATTGGTATGTAGTTCTATTTACTTTTTGTGGGATTTCTGTTCTATTTCATTAATGTTCTTGCAGATATGTCTAAGGTTGTAAACGGTATTCTTTGTCTACAGCAATGGCAGAATGAATAAAAATAAATAAAATAATATTCTACTAATAAAAAATGTAAACTTAGCAAATATTTTATATGGTAAAGAGTCTAGAAATAAACAAACACCCCTGCGTGTAATTACTTCTGTACACTGAAGATCTCTTGATCACTTTTATTGTTATACCAGAGTCTAGTATATACAGTCACGAAGCTTGAGTTGTGAGGGTACAAGGGACAATAGATTATTTCGCCTTGTCTGTGATGAGGTGATAGTAGCGATCCTAGTGGTTAACAACTATTTATAGATGCATATTCCCTACGTATTGAGCTTCGTAACTGTATATACTAGACTGTGGTTATACTTTAGAAGTGTAAATATTGTTGCATATTGCCATATGCTCCTTGGCGGAACTAGCCCGCAATCTGTTTTTACCATTATTATAATCCCATCACGGTTTTAATGAATGACAAAAATAATTTGACGAATTGTCCGTCTCCTAAATAATGGACTTCGGCAATGTTATTGATAATTATTCTTGAAAAAATTAGAATTTAAATGCGCTCAAAAGGGTTAATTTTTAAAAGCATACAGTGCACCAACAAACGATATCAAATTATACGAGGATGGATCGAAAAGTAACGCACAGCAATTTTTTGTGGCAACGTATTTCATAGGTAAGCAAAATGAAATAATGCACAAGAAAGCTACAAATCTTACCTACTCTTCGACATTGCAACCAAGGCTCTCGACACATTTCTCTCATCGTGACATCATATTCAGTACACCTCGTTCATAAAACTCCGATTTTTTTTGGGCGTATAGCCATCAGCGCACGACTGATTTCACTTCTTCATCCGAACCGAAGCGTTGTCCTCCTAGAAATTCCTTCATTGGTCCGAAGAGGTGAAAGTCGGACGGTGTGAGGCTTGGACTGTAGGGTGGGTGATTGCCGCCTTAATGATGCCTCTGACATTGGGTGGTGTTGCAGCGGTCACTGGTCGGTCGGAACGTGCTTCGTCGGCGGACTTCTTCGAAGAACCTGCACCACCTGGAGATGTTGCTACGGTCCAGACAATCAAGCGCCATAAACCTTCAGTATTTCCCTATGGATTTCGTTTTTTGCAAAAAAAAAAAAAAAAAAAAAAAAAAAACTACACCTTGCTGTCCTTCATAAGTGAACGATGGTAGAAAACGCTCCATTTTTATTCAGTACTTAGAGCCCGTTCCGCCAGAGTAGCGCAAGATTCAAACTATCTGCCAACTTTGAACGTCCTAACCAAAATAGTATTCCGTAAAATAATTGTTGTACGTTACTTTCCGCTCTACCCTGATATCATAAAGATTATACAAGTATTACAGCTTATAACGGATAACATATGTTACTAATACCGATGCTAACAATTACGAATATGTTGATAATAATTTTGAAATTGAATGAAAATTATAATCCTGGTAACTATGCTGCACCTTGTAATGTTAAAGATCATTATGGGATTGATTGTGCTACGAAGAGATCAGCTATAACTGTGGCAATGACAATGCCAATTATAACTATGACAAAGGCAATGGCGAATATAACTTTGGAAATTACAATGTGGAATATAACTATGGCAATGAAAATGTCGATTACAATTATAACAATGCCAATGTGGAATAAAACTATGGCAATAACAATGTGGAATATAACTATAATAATAACAATATGGAATATAACTATAGCAATGGCAATGTCGATTACAACTATGAAATTAACAATGTCGATTACACCAACTATGACAATGACAATGTAGAATATAACTATTACAATAATAATGTGGAATATAACTATGACAATGACAATATGGAATATTACTATAGCAATAACTATATCGATTACAACTATGAGAGTGACAATGTGAAATATAACTATGACAGTGACAATGTGGAATGTAACTATGGCAATGACAATGTCGTTTACAACTATGACTATGACAATGACAATGTGGAATATAACTATGGCAGTGACAATGTCGATTACAACTATGATTATGACAATGTCAAATATAACTATGACAATGCCAATATGGAACATAACTATAGCAATGGCAATGTCGATCACAACTATGTAATTGACATTGTCGAATATAACTATGAAAATGACAATATGGAATATAACTATAGCAATGGCAATGTCGATTACAACTATGAAATTGACAATGTCGATTACACTAACTATGACAATGACAATGTAGAATATAACTATAACAATAACAATATGGAATATAACTATAGCAATGGCAATGTCGATTACAACTATGAAATTGACAATGTCGATTACACTATGACAATGACAATGTCAAATATAACTATAACAATAACAATATGGAATATAACTATAGCAATGGCAATGTCGATTACAACTATGAAATTGACAATGTCGATTACACTAACTATGACAATGACAATGTCAAATATAACTATAACAATAACAATATGGAATATAACTATAGCAATGGCAATGTCGATTACAACTATGAAATTGACAATGTCGATTACACTAACTATGACAATGACAATGTAGAATATAACTATGACAATAATAATGTGGAATATAACTATGACAATGACAATATGGAATATTACTATAGCAATAACTATATCGATTACAACTATGAGAGTGACAATGTGAAATATAACTATGACAGTGACAATGTGGAATGTAACTATGGCAATGACAATGTCGTTTACAACTATGACTATGACAATGACAATGTAGAATATAACTATGAAATGACAATATGGAATATTACTACAGCAATGATAATATCGATTACAACTATGACAATGACAATGTGGAATATAACTATGACAATGGCAATGTAGAATATAACTATGACAATGACAATATGGAATATAACTATAGCAATGGCAATGTCGATCACAGCTATGAAATTGACAATGTCAAATATAACTATGACAATGACAATGTATAATATAACTATGACAATTACAATGTAGAATATAACTATGACAGTGACAATATGGAATATTATATTACTATAGCAATGACAATATCGATTACAACTATGACAATGACAATGTGAAATATAACTATGACAGTGAAAATGTGGAATGTAACTATGGCAATGACAATGTCGTTTACAACTATGACTATGACAATGACAATGTGGAATATAACTATGGCAATGACAATATCGATTACAACTATGACTATGACAATGACAATGTAGAATACAACTATGACAATAAAATGTGGAATATAACGATGGCAGTAAAAATGTCGAATATAACAATATGAAATATAACTATAGCAATGACAATTTCGAATTCAACTATGACAATGACAATGTGGAATACTATAACTGTGGCAATAAAAATGTGGAATGTAACTATGGCAATGATAATGTCGATTACAACTATAACAATGACAATGTGGAATATAACTATGGCAAGGAAAATGTCGATTACAACTATGACAATGACAATGTGGAATATAACTATGGCAATGACAATGTGGAGTGTAACTGTGGCAATGCAAATGTGGAATGTAACTATGGCAATGATAATGTCGATTACAACTATGACAATGACAATGTGGAATATAACTATGACTATGACAATGTGGAATACATAGGCTACAAGTATGGCAATGGCAATGTCGATTACAACAAATACAATGACAATGTGGAATATACCTATGGCAATAACAATGTGGAATATAATTATAACAATGGCAATATGGTATATGACTATAACAATGGCAATGTCGATTACAACAATGACAATGACTATGTGGAATATAACTATGGCAATAACAATGTCGGTTACAACTATGACTATGACAATGACAATGTGGAATATAACTATAGCAGTGACAATGTCCATTACAACTATGACTATGACAATGACAATGTAGAATACAACTATGACAATAAAAATGTGGAATATAACGATGGCAATAAAAAAGTGGAATATAACAATATGAAATATAACTATAGCAATGACAATTTCGATTACAACTACGACTATGACAATGACAATGTAGAATACAACTATGACAATAAAAATGTGGAATATAACTATGACAATAAAAATGAGCGGAAATGTGGAATATAATTATGGCAATGGCAATGACGAATGTAATTATGGTAATGGTAATATGGAATATAACTATCGCAATGGCAATATGGAATATTACTATGACAATAACAATGATGCATGTAACTATGGCAATGCCAATGTAAATAATGTACAGTAGTCTTAGAAAAATGGCCGGCTGACATTTTCTATAATATAAATACGTAAATTGAAAGTTCGTTGAAATATAGGGTAAACATTGGTAATTTCGTGATAATTTCATGAAAATTAATTTAAAATGCAACTGTGTAAATATATCCTTATTTTGATTTTTTCATCTAAAAGACGATAATTTGCTGTACAAATCTGGAGACATACAAGATTGGACACGTTCTTGAACAAGTGCCAAAAACCACTTTTACAACTTAAGCTAAAAGGTTGGTTACTTCGTTATAACCTTGGTAATTTCGTGATATTACATTGATAATTTCGTGAGAGGCAGAAGAATTGTGGAAAATTTCATTAAAGTCAAATGAAATTCTCATTTATTGTTACAAGACTTCAAACATAGTAATTCCGTCTAATATTCATAACAAGAAAACATAGAAATACATATCAACACAGAATAAGATGAAATCAATGTAAAAGTTGAAATCGAAAAGAGATATTCTTTGCCCTGAAAGGCTGAACACTTTTATTACGGACTTTACTATAGCCTATATTACTAGGTAACTCCAAAAGTAATGCATAACATTTGTTTAAAAATTATATTTTTATCCTACAGCTTTGCTATTTTCACAGAATGTAGATACATCCTTTAGGAACAATATGTCACTTTTCCACATAATCCCAGTCCCTTTGAACTGCCTTACGTAACCTAGGAACGAGGGCCTGTAGACCAGCACGGTAAAAGTCTGAACCAACACGTCTGATCCACAAGGGAGTCATCTTCTAACCTCGTTCCGCGAAGGGATCCTTCAGTTTACCAAAGAGATGGTAATCGCACGGTGCCAGTTCAGGACTGTAAGGCGGATGTTTCAATGTTGTCTATCCGAATTTTCTGATCTGGTCTGTGGTCTTGTGACTGACATATGGCTGTGCATTTTCGTGCAATAGCAGAAAATCCTGCTTCTCCCGATGTCGTCGAACACGACTCAGTCGAGCTTTAAGTTTCTTGAGAGTTGCCACATACGCGTCAGGGTTAATGGTGGTTCCGTGTGGCATGGTGTCCACAAGCAAGAGTCCTTCTGAATCGAAAAACATAGTAGCAATAACTATTTCTTTGGTGAATATGCATGATGCCACTCCATTGTCTGCCTCTGTCTCCGGCCCAAAATGGTGGAGCCATGTTTCATCTTCTGTCATAATTCTTGCAAGTAAATCATCTAGCGCTTATCATTGGCACTTAACATAATAGCAAATCAAACAGAAGCTACACTGAACCCATTACATCCCCCTTTTCTTTTTTGTTATCACATCTTATCTTCAGATTTCTAAAATTCGTGTTGTAATACAGTTTTTAAAATAGTATAAAATGTAAAACGCTTAATGCTCAACAAAATTTCGCCTCAAACAGCTATGATTTCTATCAATAAAGCTAAGGCTATATGGCGACTACAGCTGTATTTAAAATTCCAAAAACATTTCCTAAAATTTCATTAAGATATAATGAATCATTGTACCAAATATAATATGCTTACCTTTAGTAATAAGCCTGTAATGTAATTACAAACATCCACAAAATTTGCACTCCTGAGAAGTCGACGCTAACTTGCTCTCTCCAAACATAAAAGCTCACTGAAGCAGCTACAATAGTCACACAAAGCGTAGCTGTATGTTTCTGGACACCGGACAACATATGCAATCCCTTGGTGGAAATTTGAATCTCGTAACACCATTGGTTAGTTCACGAAAGAGCAAAAAAGAAGTATCACGAAATAACCACTGCCACGAAATTACCAATGTTTACCCTATTGCCTGTATCTGAGGAATTGATTCTCTATATATAGATCTATTGGATTCAATATACCTTTCTGTCCACACCTGTGGAGTAACGGTCAGTGCGTCTGGCCGCGAAACCAGGTGGCCCGGGTTCGAATCCCGGTCGGGGCAAGTTACTTGGTTGAGGTTTTTTCCGGGGTTTTCCCTCAACCCAATACGAGCAAATGCTGAGTAACTTTCGATGCTGGACCCCGGACTCATTTCACCGGCATAATCACCTTCATTTCATTCAGACGCTAAATAACCTAGATGTTGATAAAGCGTCGCAAAATAACCCAATAAAATAAAAAAAAATATACCTTTCTAATTGTTTACTTACTCCTGCAATTTTTCCTCTTCAGGTTTGTCATCTGCAGCTGCATATTTATTTTCCTCTTCATCTAACCTATGCCTAGCTTGCTTTTTCTGAGATAATCTTTTATCTGCAAATAGAATGATTAGAGATTTAATAGGTTCAGTGAATATACATGGTTTCTTTAACTTCTTCTGATACGAAAGCTTAAAAAAAATCGTGTATTTCCTCGTAGACGGAACTTAAATAATGTTTCATATACAAATTACAAAAAGAAACGACGTAGCGTCGTGGTCTAAGGCATCATGCCTATACTCCATGTCTGGAATCTGCAGAGTTCGTCAGCGCATTTGGATGGATGCAGAGAGAAGCGAATGGGCCGAGTCTAGCAGTGCGGGAGTGTGTTGTGAGCAGCATCAGCTCGCGGTCGCTTAGGGGTAAGATGCACGTGGCAGAAAGTGATAGTGTGGCATCTTAACTGCAGTTGAGCTGAGATAGAAATGATCCCCTCTCTGCAGTTACTCGCTTCCTTCAATCAATGTCTCCCCCCCAGAGCGGTCATTAGCCTAGCCCCCTCCACTCACCACTTACACAATGGACTATTCCATCCACGGAATATAGACTCGCGTTATGGAATGAGCGTTTGTTCGAGTCCTCATGGGGAAGAAATTATCTAATGAAATTTCAGCCAGTGTATGGGACCGTTGTTTGCCCAACATTATGGTGAATTTGGGGAGTTTCAATATTTAGAACTGGGTTTCGAAAACAGCTATATTGGCTCCGGGGAATCATCTTGCTAATCACATGATACCCTCGTACTGAATGGATGGTCGTCAGCAGCCGGCTGGTAGGCCCTTCATGGGCTCTCGCACCATGGAAATAGCTGGTTGGATTTCTTTTAGAGAATCCAGATAACTCCATGAATAATTCTTGCTACCACTATCAGCAATTTCATCGACGCTACATAGCCACGTACTTGATACGACGTTGTGAAGTAACCGATTAAAAAGTGTCAACATAAGTGTCGGTGTGCCATCTTTCTAGTTATTGAAACTTTCGCCTCATCTTAGTGGGAAGCCGTGGTACCTCAATGCGTAGATGAAAGATAGGTAATGTGAAAGGTCTGAGGTCGAGACTCACTAAGTTTGGACTTTCTTGTTACTTTCTTCAATTACAAACTGTTTTGTCTTTTGTCATTATACAAACAATCTTCTCGGTTATTGTTTTACTGATTAAAAATTAATTCTGAAATTGAATTTTCGCTTTATGTGGCAATATTCGTTAAGAACTGTTGCTGAAAGGTAAAGAAGACTTTTCCGGAACCCAAAGCTCAATCCTCTCTGACGCTACTTCTCAGTAACTTTCCTTGCCTCAATTTGTTCTCCATGCTAACGAGATTTATGCTATATTTTAAGATTTCTATCAAGTGACAAGACCTGTCCTTATCTATGGCAGTGAAGCATGGACATGCGGAAGTATGATCAGAGAAGGATAACAACTAGTGAAAATCGCTTCATATGACGAACTGCAGGATTCACCAGGTGGGATCGTAGAGGAAATGAAGATGTATGCTACTGGAAAATCTGAAAGTGACAGTCTTGGACTACATCCAAGATTATCAGAAAAATCGACAGGTATCTTAATAGGATACCTAGAACAAGGATCGCTAAAGCCATCATACAATATCACCAGCGTAACAAAAGATGTTTGGATCTTCCAAGGAAGAGATGGCTTGAGAACATCAATGTTTAATTCAGACCGTGTGGTGATTTAATGTCGTAAATCGTGTTTAATATGATGAAAGTGTGATTAGGGGATATTAGAGATCAGTTAGGTAGTTATAAAATTGAAAAAAGGTTGTTGGGAAATTAAAAAAAATGTGGCTAGTTAATAAATACAGTTACCGATTGACGTTTATTGGAAAGAAGTAAATTTTAGAAAGTGATGTAGTGAATTTTATGAAAGATGATATTAGTGAAAGTATTGACAATTTTCTATAGTTCTTTCTGAGTGTTGCTTGTGTAGTGATGTTTATGAAAGACGATATAAGTAATAATATTTACCATTTTCTATAGTTTTTTTTTCTGAGTGTTGCTTGTGGTTAAGGAATGGATGATCAAACTAAAGTGAACTAGATACTCATGTCAAGATTTAACAAGATTATTATAATAATGCGTATTAGATAGATAAGTTTAGTTAGTATGATTAGAATGCTGAAAGAAACGTAAGTGTGAATGAGCAGATGGTGGACATCAATACGAAGAAATTGACTGTTTGGGGTTAAGTTAATAGAGAGCGTAGAAGAGTTATTAGTTTAACAGGCCGTTGGGATTGCATGCTAATAGTAGGTATATCGATGGCTCAGAACCAGACTGTTCCAAGTCCATTTTACTATTTTTTTTTCAGGAGAGCTGTTTTAAGCTCCTGATATTCAAAGATTCATGAAACAATTTGGAATAGCTTCATAGCAATCTTACGGAGAGGAATGTTTACAATTTTGTTCGATTCATATATGCAGACAAGAACTGGAACACAATGAAACACAGATTTCTTTCTTACAGAAAATTGGACTTACAACAGTCTGGTTCTCAGTCATCGATATGTAATAGAAAGTTATGGTGAAACCCGTATACATAAGTTGTGGTACACCATAACTAATATAAAGGTTGATGACAATACGAATAAATAAAATAAACATTCAGACCGTGACGGTTCTTCAAGGACTAATACGTGGCAGGATGATGATGATGGTGATGATGATGATGATGATGATGATGATCAGGTGACACGTTAATTAAGCCTACTTCCCACATTCTGTCAGATATACGAGTATATCTGTATTTCTTGATGCGTGTGTGTACTGATAGACCGGATTATGTACAAAATTGACTAAAGCATTATAATTTAATAAATAAGGAAATTATAATTTAACGGTGTCTGTAAAAATATTAATTTCAAACCTTTATACAATTGTTCTTGGTGACAAATACATTTCTTAATTTCATCATACTCTTGAGTGGCTGTTATTCTTTCAGATCTTTGAATTTCTACTCCATCCAAATATTTCAGGTGTGGCAGAGTTGCAACCACAAATTTTCTGTAACCTTCAAAATCTGTGCATGGATTCCCATTCAAGTACCTTAAAAATACAGAAATTTACAATCAGAAGTCAGTAAGCCTATGGGTATAAAATTTTAAATACCGGTACACTTAAAATTTAAAAACACCACAATTTATTCACACCATATTATACTTACAGTATTTCGAAATTAATGTTCTTTTTCAAACTCTGCACACTTGTGAGTTCTCCAACAAAATTGATAGTAAGATCTAATTTTTGTAGCGATTCACAGCCTTCTAAGTTTTCTATTATCTCAATATTATTCAATGCTAAGTTCAAGTATTCAAGTTTCTTCAACCTTGAAACATTTTCTGTAATTAAAATAGCAATTTGTTATACAACATTCTGCACAAACAAAAATTGAATCTAGTGTTTATTTTACTAATGAATGTGAATTGAATAATATTCTACAAGTAAATAATTCAATATGAATTAATTCCATGCCTCCATATATATATATTTTTATTATTAGGTTATTTTACGACGCTGTATCAACATCTCAGGTTATTTAGCGTCTGAATGAAATGAAAGTGATAATGCCTGTGAAATGAGTCCGGGGTCCAGCACCGAAAGTTACCGAGCATTTGCTCGTATTGGGTTAAGGTAAAGCCCCGGAAAAAACCTCAACCAGGTAACTTGCCCCGACCGGAAATCGAATCCGGGCCACGTGGTTTCGCGGCCAGACGCGCTGACCGTTACTCCACAGGTGTGGACCCCTCCATATAAATACGAATATTCTTGATGAGTGTATGTAAATGCAGCATGGTCCTACAACAATGATTTCAGTTTGGGGGTTCCAACACGGTTTAAGCCACATTCGCATTTTGCTACTCGACTTCTAAAAATGCAACAAACTTTGAATGTAAATGTGCAAAAATACGACAACCACCTCGGACTTCATAAACGAAGATGGTAATGGAGAAAATGAAATCAGAGATGCGTTTGAACTAATCCAAATTTAAATGAAATGCTAATGGCATGGGCAATGTTCAAAAACGTATTGAGCAATAGATATTCAGGAATTGATTTCAAAGAGTTGGTGCAATTCATCTACTTGATTTATATAATTCCATCGCATACTGTAAATTGCGAGCGAGGATTTAGTTGCATGAATATTATAAAAACTGGAATTAGAAACCGCCTTTCAGTAAAACTGCTAGCAATAAATGAACCATTGAGATCAAAAGTGCTGTAAGTCAAAAATGGGTAATGAGGGTTAAAGTAAACATTCTGTAAAATACAGCGCAAAGTAGCAATTAATATTCAATTTATTTAAACTATTAGTAGTCAGTGGATAGCACGAAGGACATATTAATTGCTACTTTGCGCTGTATTTTACAGAATGTTTACTTTAAACCTCACTACCCAATTCTGACTTACACCACTTCTGCTCTGAACGGCTCAAATCTTGAAGAGCCTGCCAGTAAAGAATTTCAATGTTTATAGTGCCCATAAAATAACTTATTTTAATGTGATGTGATGTAAACATACCTATGTCTAATAATTTACTTACATAAGTATATCTAGAGTGTGATAAGATAAATTGAAAGTAATAGAACTCCAAGAAGCAAATTAAGTATATAACTTTTTGTTTCTGTATATTTTATTAATTTTATCTTTCTGCACAATTATTTATAATATTGCACAAGCATTTCGCAATTTGCACAAATATATTTTTCATTTGAGCATTTTTGCGACAATTATTTATTTTCTAGCTAAAAAACCCTGGGTTCAAACCCGGCCGTGGGCGATGAATCTTAATGGGCTATAAGATCCTTATCACTGCTTTTTCCGGGAAAGGAAGAAAATCTGGGAGACATTTGTCTAGATTTGCAGTGAGTAAAAGAACCCTGACTCCGACAGAAGGCTCAAGACAAATCTCATCGGTCAGCTCTCGCCCACGCTAAATAATCTCTGCAGTTGAAAGTGTCGTTAAATAAAATACTACTATCACTTCTACTGTTACTGCTACTAAAACAGAGCGACAGATATACTGTATATATAATATATTTATTTATTTATTCATTCATTCATTCATTCATTCATTCATTCATTCATTCTTTCATTCATTCATTCATTCATTCGTTCGTTCATTAGTTCATTCGTCATTCATTCATTCATTCACTTATTTATTTATTTATTTATGTTTATTTATTTATTTATATTTATTTAGTTATGTATTCTTATAAACACCGAACTGGCATCACTAGTAAAAGATACCAAAGTATGCAGGAGTTGTGACGTATAATCGGATCACTTTCTAGTTCAATCGGTCATAAATATCCCAGAAGATTAATGTAAGACAAGAAGAATACGAGAAAGCATAGGAGCTACTATAACATAAGTTCATTTCATTATCATATTGTTAGGAGATTATATTGTAACCGATTAATTACATATGGGTCATATGGGTATATTACGTCCAATTATTATTTAGGCAATCGCGTATAGTATACTAAACTACATTATGTAAAAATTTATCAATGTTCACAATTACTTTTAGAAATGAAAAGAATACCATTTTTTAGGTTTCATACGAACGCCTGGCTAGTTATGCAGAGGTCTACGCTTGAGAGGTTGCGGGGGTTGCCTACCGTTCAGGCTTACCATGAAAATCTTTGTACTGTACGAGGTAACCAAATAATTAAACGTGTATCCAAACACTAATATGTTTTGTATTACCTTTATACATTAACAAACGATATTAAATTTATAATTTATTTTGTACTGTACTACATTCGAATTTCGAACACAGCCTACATTTTTATTCTCATACAGATGGAAGACTGCAATAAAACAAAAGCATTGAAAGTAATGTTACATAAATTATCAAAATTAAAAAGTATTTATAAACGATGTAGCATTCACAGTTGTGACACATTGCGAAAGAAACAATGTCACGTTGTGGTCTACGATCCTAGATCCTGTATCCCGGAGTCTTTGGCACACAGCAACATTATTCTATTTGGAATCCCACGATTTGAAAATAGTAGCCAACACAGCTACCTTGTCACGTTTGCAGATTCTCTTACTGTTGCGCACATTAAATGAATATCGGATAATTTAGCGTCATTGAATCCTTCCATTAGGACCTACGTCAAATATTGGTGAATGAGCTTTCTGCAAATTTAATGAACCTTACTGAATGGAAAAGGGTGTTTATGCTTGAGTACCTGTGATCGAAAGACGTGCGTATAGTTTCATAGTACGATCATTCATAAAACATCAGGCAATAAAATACATAACATATTTATGGAAAAACTGTTAGAGCAAAAGAGAAAATAAATAGGGCGTTGCTTTACATGCATTTTTCTTAAACAAATATCAAAATTTTTGCGCGTGTTCTCCTAATACACTGTCTAGATCAGCGGTGACCAAAACTCGAACGGCAGTGATTACACGCCAAAGAGAGTCTAAGAAGTAAGGAGACGGGAGAGAGAGGCATGACATGAAAACTACAATCGGTGATGGTTCGGGCATTAACATTGAGTTCTTCATCAACCCCGCGATAAAAATCGCAAGCTTTGCTGTATCAGTAATGTCACTACTGTCATTAAGAACCAATAAAAAATATAAACAAGTTTTCTTTTTTTAAATATTCCTCAATAAGCACAATCAGAAATTTCTGAATTCTCTTCTGGATATTTAGTCGAGAACGTAATTAACAACTTTCATTGGACAAATTATTTCAGCCATCTTGATCATTACGCTTTTATATAACTCTCCTTCGTTGGAAGGCTTAAGAGAACGAGCTATTTCGTTCGTCACGAGATAGCTGGCTTCATTGCATTTATTTATGTCATATTCTTTCTCTTCATGACGATGATTGAAGGCAGATATCAGTTCTTGGAGTTTAATATCTCACTTCATTACTACAATAGAACGTAATATTCAATCTGTTTCTCTATATTATTATTATTATTATTATTATTATTATTATTATTATTATTATTATTAAATCAATAACTAGTAAATAACTGATAAGTCATCAAAAGATTAAAAAAGGAAATTAAATTGGAGATAAAGCGTAGTAATTATTTCGTCATTCAAGGGAAGATGTAGGCCTATATATTGAGGCACGTATATAATAATAATAATAATAATAATAATAATAATAATAATAATAATAATAATAATAATAATAATACCTATTATGCATGTGTATTCAGCGTAATGCTCTGTAATGTCGTTTCCATATACTAGGCAAAGCAACATATTACATTTTCTTCGACAGAACAGAGAATAAATTCCTCTTCCCATTCTGTACGAAACCTTCTGTTCCTGCTCGTAGAGACAGAGGGTTTGTAGAGCGACATGGTACCGACAATGCTTACCATCAGTACTTGAGCGAGACAGAGAGCAATGTACAGGAAACTCCCCTTACTAGTATGAATGTCTTTGATTACACTATGTAATCACGATACCCAATTTGGTCACCGCTGGTCTAGATCAACGCGCTGTCAGCACAGATGTAAACGTTGAATGACAATATTTGATATATTTAATTCATAAAGTAGCTTTTGAAGTATTAGGAAAAAGGAAAAAAATATATAAAACAAGTAATGGACTTGGAATCATGAAATAACTCAACTGATAAAAAGTAAGAAAGTAGTATATTTAAAAATTTCTAAAAACTAAATCAAATAGGCCTACTGTATTGATAAGATTGCAAACAGAAATATGCAGAAATGGAAAGAGAAGTGAGAAAAAAGATTGGTCAAAGCTGGAACAAGAAATATGTAAGTGACATCGAGAATTATGTTCATGGCGGACAGAATAAAGCATTTAAAATTATGAATTATCTAAATAAAGTAGAAAAATTTTAAACAATTATTAATAATGTAAAAGCAGAAGATTGGGTGAGATATTATACAAATTATGAACTAATGAAAGTGAATATTACACCGATAAATTTATGGGAGTTTACCCTTATAGGTCACTGCGGATTCCTTTGAAACTCTAATTTTTTTACCATACTATGTTAATGATCTTCATAATTGTAAAAACTTTTTATTAATATTGTTCTGGACTTGCGGTCACCCACACTAAAGGGAGGATACTCTTTTAAATAAAACGTTCACCATAATATAATATGGGGTAAAATAAATTTAAATTCATAATTAATTCGCACATATAGCTAGTGTATACTCGTCTTTAGATTATTAATTGAGGAGCTCAGTGGAAAAGAGGCTCATGCCACAGAAACTAAATTTTGTAGAATAAGCATATATTCCAGTGAGATTCTCTCTCCGAGTGAAGAAGAAGTATTTATAAATGCTTACCTGCTTACCAAGTCCGGTAGACACATTCCATAAGACTGGAAGTTTTTAAAAGAGGTCCTAGATGGCAAGATCTGTGGATTATTATTGAAGAAACTAAAAATCAACAGGAATGTTGCATGGGTCCCTTTTCCACTGGGCCCCTCAATTATATACTACACCAGTTTCATAATAGGCTTTATATTATCATAAATCAGCTAACATTTTAAATGGTTTAATATCGTTATTTGAACTGTTGGTTTTCTTTAATACTAGTTCATGTGTCATTAACATAAAACAAAAATATTTAGTTAAACCATAAATATTAATACATGAACAAATATCACAGAAAGGTACCGCTGGCGAGTTTGCCAACTGCCTGCTTGAAACGCTTACCTCATTGTAGATAAGATAATATGCAGAAACAAATCGTGTTCACAAGAGTAGGCTGTTCGACAGCACGCATGTTGTACCAGTAGGTGTTAAGACAACGATAGAAAACAGCTGAGTTTATAAGCGTTCGAGACAAAACAGTTATAACAAAACAATATAAAATATACCATACAAAATTTATAAAGTATATCTTCTGTTGGCAACCTCACTGTTGTTCCTATCTCTTCTTCATATCATGTTAAGTATTGCTCCACATATAGGCCCTAACAATAATAGAGTTATGATATTTATCCACTGACTCTGAGTTCGTAAAATGGAATGGAATAGGCTGCGACTTTTCAAGATTTACTGCGCTAATCCTAAGCAAGGCACATTCCCAAACCCACATCGGCTGACTACACTAAGGTTCGCTGCGTATCCAGCTGGCGAGGTGTCGTTCGAGGAAAGCTATGGAATGATGACTGAATTGGAACAAATGTAACTTTTCGTTCTGCAAAAGAATTTTACAATATTTGTTCGAATGGAATTTATGCACAGTCAAAGGACAAAACTAAAATTATTTCTATTGTTTACTGTCATAATACAATGCTCTCTTAAACTCAATAAGGATATTGAGAATTAAATCAATGGCTTTCCCAAAACACGCTATGAAATGTTTCATATAAAATAAATTTTATTTCGAAAAGGATGCAAAAACGAGCAAAATTGTATTAAACTTTTTTGTTTGAAATAGCTCAAAGAATAACCCCCTGAAATGAATGACATGCTTACGGTTTACTCTGTATATATGAAAGATTTTGTGCTTGAACTAATGTAAAATAACCGCTAAAAATGGCGGCATTGTTGACATGTTTTCAATGACAAACTTTTCAACCGCACCTCATATTTTTCAGTCGAGTTATAATCGAATCATGAAACTTATTTCAGTAGATATATATATATTTTTTTTCAAGTGGTTAAATGCTCACCTTTCATAAATGTAGCTGTAGGAATGAATTCATAGCTGACAATCTTCCAAATTGTTTAAATTGTTTACTGTTTGATACAATTAATAGGCCTACTCACTTTTAATAAAAGGCTTCGTCTTCTATAGCTAAGTCATCTGGACGATTCCCTGTCTCATATAGCTCTTTTAAATATTTCGTTCATCTGTTCAGTATTCAGTTTCAGAATAATCGTAGTTTAATTTCTATGTCAGCCTATGAACTTTTCATACAACCTTTGTTTAGTATTTTCATAACTACATATTATTCCGTGTAAGTTTATTATTAAATGTGAACTCCATAGTGACATATTCATTGAAACCGATTAATTATATCATATTGCCCTCTAGAAATTCAATTTCATCGTTATCGTAATATAATTTATTGTTTTCATCAGTCTGTAATATGTGTTAGAAATGTAGTATAAAACACTTTATGACGGCAGTTCTGTGGAGTAGCTACAACTAAATCGTTATGATAACTTAAATATAATTATGATATATTCCACTCTGTCAGATATTCCATTTGTTATAATCAAATCACTGTCAGAGATTTTGTGTCTACTTATTACGCTATTTGTCGTTTATTTTCTTTCAAATTTTTTATTACTTTTAAAACTACAAAATCTCGCTGCAATAAGTCATACAAATCTCGCTACAATAAGCCATACACAATTCCAAAACATTTAAAAACACAATAGCTTGCATATACACTACGCATGAAATGAGTAATCCCGCCAGTGTTATCAAAGTATTACGTAAAAGCATAATATCTTGCGCTACATCATGCTCGAATGAATAATCCCTTCAGTACCTCATAAGACTGAGGTGAACTGCAAGCATGTAACGCCCGACAAACGCCCTTGAACTTGAGCGCGTACGACAGGCGCACTTTGAGAGGCGACGTTTCTTTACGTCCTTTGGCGTCCTATACGGAGGATTCTATACTTTCTATACTTGCTTTATGTTAAAACAGTGCTCATTGAAATTTCCAACAGACTTAAGTAAATCAGATCCTATTATCAACAGGACACCTCACAACAGTAAGTAATAGCGCTGGAGTCCAGAAGGATATCTGCACGTGTATGTCATTCTAATCCAGATATGCCGTAGCAAAAAGAAAGTGACGTAGTCTGACTTAGGCCTACGTATTTTTCATATTGTTTTTAGTATATTTTCAATTCTTAAATTAAAAGCAGTGTTCATGTGTGCAGTAAGCACTACAAAAGAAGATAATAAACATGTGGCATTATACAAGCATACACGAGAAATTGTGCATAAATAATTGCACCGTACATTCGGACACTCAGAATACATGTTAGCATCAACTTCCAACGTTGAAAGAAGTCAATAATGTACACCATCTACAGGGTGATCCGTTTGGGTATAAATAAAATAAAAACACCGTAAAACATTTACTACTGAACTTTATTTGTTGACACCGTAAAACATTTACTACTGAACTTTATTTGTTGAAACTTTGTGCATACAACACTTAAAGATGGGAGATTCCTCAGAGCTCAACATAACCCCATTGCGCACCCTGCACAACTCATAACGGTAATGCAATTCAGCCTCTGTCCGTTGTAACATGTGATCTGTTGAAAAGCTTGAATAATTTTTACTCTCAGATCATCAATGTTCCTGAGTTTCTAAACCCCACTCGAAGAAGTCAGGAGGGGTTAGATCTGGGGAGTTTGGGAGTCAAGCCAAGAGATAGCTGTTTCTCGTACTGGGTTTCGCCTGCGAGATCCTGCATGTTTTTTTTTAACACAGAACCTGATTCTACAACATTATGGAATCTTATTTAGGTACATTACGCACACCATGCTCACGTCGAAATTCCCTTTGAACTCTTTTAATACTCTCAAATTTAGCATACCAAAGAACACATTGTGCCCGCTTTTGATTTCTAGTAGCCATTTTAATCATCTGAGATTTTCATTTGTCCTTTCAGATTATGCATTGTTGATTGTCATATATAAAAACTCCCGTCTTTTAATTATGTGAAATTTTTCCTATTATCATAGTAGATTTATAATAATAAATTAGTATTATCTATATATACCCAAACGGATCAGACTGTACTTTTGAAACTGGGATTCGTACGGTAAAAGATAATTATTTTAAGAATAGTGAGTCGCTTGTTTTTTAATCTGTTCGAAATTCCGTAATCGACAAGAGAGTAACACAGACGATTTGATGCAAGTAGGTTGTTGTGTTACAAGTGTAGTAGACAGGTTGTAAATTCAAAAATAAACAATTTATTGTTGTCTCTGTTATATACAAGCAAGAATCTTTTACTCTCACCCTCTAGTACTAACAGTAGAGGTACTAGCAGAAGTACGGTACTAACAAAAGCAGCAGTGTAAACGAAAGCAGTGATAGTGACAATGGCATTTGCAAATAGTGATGACCGTAATGAAAATGATGGTGATGGTAGTGGTTGTAATTATGTGTAGTAGTAGTAGTAGTAGTGGTAGTAGTAGTAGTAGTAGTAAGTGTACAAAGAATTTTATATTAAATTAATTACCAATTTTCGATATTAAATTTGATTGAAGATACAAAATCTTGAGATTAGGACACCACTTGGAAATACCTTCAATTCTAGTAATATTTTCTTGATGTAAGGATATTTCTTCCAACGTTGATATTTCTCCTTCGTTGTGTTCTGATCTCTTCCTTACAAGATCTTCTGTAACTAAAATTGAAAGCCCATAAATTATTAGTCTATCAATAACTTTGAATTGAATATAATTCGTTAATACTTTGCCAATGCAAATTTTGCAAGATTTCTGCAATACAAGTAAATTCGTTTGCTGATAAAAAGTGAGCTATTGGAAGTGAGACTGAATACGAGATATTTAGGTTTATTACCATTAAAATACTAACAAGGAGAGGACATGCTCTGTATATCACCGAATAGAATAAGATTGTGTGAGATGAAAGTACAAGACGTACTGTTTAAAGTCATACCTGGTATGGATGGCCAATGACCCCGTGTTTTGAAAATATTGGCTATTGTTTGTGACATACTTCCGTTAGGTGCTTAATAGCGCAGCATTAGCCTGCGTAGCCCACATGGTTGGATGCTGAGTTGTTATTCAGGCAACCTGAGTTCGAATCTTAACTGGTGCTATACATTTTTTCTTTTAATAATGATTAATATTGTGATCACAGTTATCTATTTACATACCTATATCATATTTCTCAATGTATTGAATGCTTCATCATGTTTTAAACAAATTACTAATTAACTAACATTGTATTGTAAAAGATAAACAATGAAATACTGCTCACGTAGGAAGGTAAGATGTGTCACTGGTGTCTGTTCTATTTCTGTAGCAGCTATTCCATTTCATTTTGTACCCGATTCATTACGATAAATGTTATAAAAACACACAAAACATACATATTTCCTGCACCATGCACAGCAAATGAAAGAAGGTTGTCCACAGTCACACACATTTTTCCGCACTTCTGCTGCATTCACATTCACAAACACTTCTCGTTCATCAATTTTGATGCGTACCACGCATATTTCAACATGGCTTTGAATATAGAAACTGACAACTGAAAGTGAATTAAAATAATAATAATAATAATAATAATAATAATAATAATAATAATAATAATAATAATAATATAAAGCTTAAAAAAAAGAGAAGGCATTAAGATTCGAACTCAGGTTGCCTAGATGACAACTCAGCATCCAGCCACATGAGCTACGCCCTTACACACTCTAATGCTTTCCTATTAGGCACCTAATGGAAGTATGTCTTAAACAATAGCCAATATTTCCAAAACGAGGGGTCATTGGCCACCCATACCAGGTATGACTTTAAACAGTGTGTCTTGTACTTTCATGTCACAAAATCTGATTTAATTCGGTGATATACAGAGCGTGTCCTCTCCTTGTAAGTCTGACCGGAATTTAATTTATTTCGAATATATTGAAAACCGGCCACGTGACCTTGATGTAATTTAGCAGCCGTTCAGAGCGGACATTATACTGCTTGTGTGTGAAGTAATTTTATTTGGCGCTACCCGGTCAACAGTAAGACGCCGACGCCGCCGTTGAGTGATTTTTTGTTCTGTGACCATCGCATTTACAATGACCGAGAGAGTAGATCAGCGAATCTGCATTAGGCTTTTCTTCCAACTTGGACATTCGAATGATTAAGAGGACTTTCGAAGACGATTCAATGAGAAATGCCAGATAAAAATTGAGGGGTGCTCTGCAATAACAAGATATGTGCAAGAAACGAGTGTTTGATAGGAAGTAAAAGTAACATTGTTTTCATTAACAAAGAAAGACGTAAAAGTTTCATGTATTACTCGTCAAAATCTCGTTATTGAAGTTGTTATTTGTCCACACCTGTGGAGTAACGGTTAGCGCGTCTGGTCGCGAAACCAGCTAGCCCGGATTCGATTCCCGGTCGGAGCAAGTTACCTGGTTGAGTTTTTTTTTTCGTGGTTTTTCCTCACTCCAATATGATCAAGTGCTGGGTAACTTTCGGTGCTGGACCCCGGACTCATTTCACCGGCATTATTACCTTCACCTCATTCAGACACTAAACAACGTAAAATGTTGATAAAGTGTTGTAAAATAACCTACTAAAAATTGTTATTTTGATTCATTAATTGTGGCGACTATACCGAGGTATGTGTACATACCTTGTTAACGCAGAGACCCCTCAATACCGACCATTCAGTGATGACCAATATTTTTTTGAAAGTGACTGTAGTTCTTGGAGGCGTGCAACAAGCAGAAGTCTAAAAAATGTTGAATGCGTGCGGGATGCAATTAACGAAAATTGATTTTTGACATTGCTAGATTTAGAAGAAAATGTAGAGATTGTAGCAGAAATTTGCTGGAGGATCCTTGCATGAATCTTGTGTCGGCAAAATTCGTTTCTCAGTTCCTGTCACAAGGGTAGAAGAAATTCTGTGCTGAGTTTGCACAGGATTTATATTTTAAACTTTTAACAATGACCCAGATTTTCTCAAAGCGGTCATAAACGAATATGAGTCATGGGTCTACCAAAAACAAAAGTCTGAAGGAAGTGCTGGCGAAGGTTTGAGGAGAGAGTGCTGTGGCATTTCCATTTATTCCCTCCAAGGCAATATGACGAATCTTCGACCTAATCTCGCTAAATACCTTCTCACTATCAACACTGAAGCTGACTCGCAGGTTATGCTTTGCCATATTTCATGAATGTCGTAGCTGTTGATGTTCAGTTTGACCCGGTAGTATCTCTCAAATAAACTACAGGGTGTAAGCGGTGTAAGTGCCATTATTTTAACTGATGATTGTTCATGTCATAAGGAAGAAAAAATGTCCTCACAATTTTTTTCTAATCGCAATATTTAACTAATTATTAAAGTTTACAATATTAGGCGCTTGGCAACGTTGCTGGATAGGAGGAGGGAGTTTACAAGTACACGGTACAGCTCAAGCGGGTACAGACATCTTACCGGTACAAAACAGATGCTCTGTTCTAATGCAGGGGCTGACCGTTGTTTACATAAAACAAAGAGCAAATACAAACTTTCAATCTCATTAATAGAACTTTATAGTAAATTTCCCTTTTATTTAATAATATTGGCAATATCGGCCCATTTTTTGTTGTACGTCTAAAAAATAAACAATAATGGTTTATTGCACAAAATCACACGAAATTTTTTTTTAAATGCAACATTTTAATCTCTTCCTTTTCCATAAAGCAGTACCATTTTTAAACAAATTTCTGTTTGTGTGATTTTCGAAACGAGGTAAGAGACTCCTGATTTGTAATAATCGTTGAGAAACCGCTACAAAAGTTCGCCGATTAGGTAACCTGCATTGCGGAAAACATTGACGGTACATCTTCTTGCCTCACTTGAATTACGATGACTTCTCCATAAATTAATAACATATGATATTCCTAAACTGTGAATAACATTATAAGTTGCTTATCGAATACCTGGTACCGAACTGTCATCCGCTCGGCAGACCTATGGACAGGGGGAACTCAGCTGACATGTGCGTACGTCTGTGCAGAGTACTGCCTGCTGAACACGTTGCCACGTCTCTCACGCCAGAATATTAACAAATTTAAGCATGCAATTTTATTTAATTTCACGAAAACGTAATAGAACACACAAATATGTATGTAAACTAATGTTAACTCTTTGCTAGATATACTTACTGATGTAATTGTTTTCGTAATTTTACTAACGATATTATAACGCAAATAAAATAAGAGAAGAAAAATTATTTCTGGGAAAACTGTTAAGTTTTGATCCTATGTTGTATGACATTTTTTGATCCTGTAGACTGTCCCCGACGACTTGAAAAGGACGGCACTTATACGCCTTACCTCTGTATATTTCCGAGTTTGAAAGGCACGAGATGATATTGCGCATGTATAAACCCTGTTGCTGATACTGATGGCTGGCCCGCAGGTTACGCTTTGTCATATTCTACGTCTGTTGTAGTTGTTAATGATCTAGTTGATGGGACAGCAATTCCGCCAAAGACACACTCACTCCCATGTCATTTTCCCTGACTCGCAGCTTATTTTGCTCTCTCGACTACCTCTTTCAAAAGCCTCAAAGACAGTGCCTCGGGATCCATCATGCAACAAAGTTCTAAAATGTAACAAATATAGTATATATAAAACCAAAAGTAGTATCCTTCAACATAATCAATATACCTATATTTGTGAAGATAGAAAATGCCTGTTACGTCCTTTATCTCGAAGAAGGAAAATTTTCAGCCCCACTTTCTAATGGTGAGAGATGATGACACTTTGTCGCTATCGCGCCTCTGGACCGAAAGATCGCCGGTATAAGTGATCCACTTCTTCAAGCCAACGGCCTTTCGAGAGCGGACGAGCAGAAGAAGCAAATTCCTTCACCTTGAAGTAGGAAAGGCTTCTAAGGAGTGGACTGTTAGGACACCATTTCTCAGCGAATGAAATAGGAGACCCATATCTAGGTAAAATGAGTGAAGTGTCTAACGACCAGAGATAAGCAGAAGGAGCACCTCTACATGTAGGGTTAATTTATATGAAGACTGGAGCTTAAGCCAGAAGACAGCAGGCTTATTATTGCTCAAACCCGCGAAGTGCTGGTAATTCCTCCGGGAGTTCTTATTATTCGAATGTGTCAGCATGCCAAGCCGAATGCATTCGCAGGTTAGGACTACGTATCTCATGAGAAAGGAAAAACTAAATGAGATAAAAGATACACTCAAGGTTGCAACAACAGTCTAATATATACAGTCATGGATCTTGAGTTGTGAGGGTGCTAGGAACAATTGACTGTGCAGGTAAAGTAGCCACGTTCAATTAGTAGGCTAGCGGTGTCAAAGAGGACGGAAGCTTTGTAGTTTCAATAATTTTAATTATGTCGCGCTGTCCATTGTCGTCAAGTCTTTTGAAGGCCGCTCCAATATTCCACGCGGAGTGTATGGACGGAAGTTTTGTAGTTTCAATAATTTTAATTATGTCGCTCTGTCCATTGTCGTCAAGTCTTTTGAAGGCCGCTCCAATACTTCACGCGGAGTGTATATATAAACCAGAGTTGCAGATTTTAGCAGTGTGTCTTGTTCCATGTGTTAATATATAGCAGCAACAAACAAGACGTGACAACGTCGCATTTTCATTTTATTATCGGTGCATGCAGTAAAGACCTACAAATCTTAAAAGGAATGCCGCTGCCTAATAATTAAACGAGGCTACTATACTATTTCGCATTGTCCGTAATGATGCCATATTAGCGATCCTAGTGGTTAGCAACTATCTATGGATGCATATTTACTACGTATTGAGCTTCGTGACTGTGGTTGCAAGATTGAATGTGAGGGGAATAAAGAATAAAGAGAAAGAACTAAAACGAAATATATCAATATTGCAGTAATATCTGAAACTAAAATGTAAGGGACAAAGGATTTGGAAGAATATGTAATGAACGATATAATGGAGTATCTCAACATAAAAGAGCCAGCAGTGGAGTATTCATACTAATCGATAAGAAATGGAAATCGAAATTGTCCAGTTACACTTATATTAATGATAGGATTATTTCAACAAGATTGAAATTAGAAAGAGGACGCCTGACTCTAATTGGCGTGTATGCCCCAAATGAAGGAAAATGGAAGAAGGAGAAGAATTCCACGAAGCATTACAAAAATAAGTATAAAAATGGCACAATACTATTGCGAGGAACCTGAATGTCTGAGTAGGAAGTCAATCAATACTAAATTATGCAAAATCACTACTATAAAATGCATATGAGGCCTCGTGAGAGCTCTTTAGCGACTGTTTTTTTTTTACTTTTTTTTTTACAGCGTCATGTTAAACACAAAATTAATATAATATGTTTATAGTTATCCCAGTCTTATCCCAGGTTGAAACTCTCAGAGCCTATGTAGAGGAAATGTTGATCTTTGTTATATATATATATATATATATATATATATATATATATTTTTTTTTTAGATTTTTAAAAATAATGTTTTCAAAGTTCAGTAGGCATGTACAAAATGTATTTGTTTAAATTACTAACTTAACTATGTTGGATATCATGTGAAAGCCCTTGAAATGAGCTAAGGTTCATTTTCATTATTCCAGGTTGATTTGAACTAAAGCTACAATGAAATCAAAATTCTTCCAGAATTACGCCTAATAACATTTGGCCTTTTTAAAAATTATTTTTTACATTATTGATCATCAGTCTCTCAGTAAATGTTCATCAGAAAAATGTGAAAAAAAAAAAGAAGTGTTTTGTAACTGTTTATCAATACTACATGTAGAGATAATTAAAATATAATATATAGAATAAAGTTAATTTGTTATGGAATGAACCAGATAGTGCGGTATTAGAACAAGGGCGCCCGGAGAATCCAATCTCAGTGACAGCAAGATGGTTAAAAAATGAGAGAAAATAATGGACGAGGAGAGAGAAAACTGTACTTGAAAAATAGCCAGTTTTGAAATCTAAATTATCTTGCGCACGCATTCATAGTTTAAAGCACTCGCTTTTGTTGAAGGTTTGAGGGTTTGAGAAAACGTATGTATCGAGCACGTAGAGAAAAAATAAAAAAATGCGTAAAAATAAAAATCTCAGTGGTAGTAATTGCTACCCCTGTGGGCTAGAATTAGTTGATATGGGCGACAAGAGAGAGAGAGAGAGAGATTTCCAGAAGTACGGAGAAATGAGATGACGTCAAGTAACAATTTATTGATTATATCAACAGACTTTGTTAGGACAAAAACGACGAATAGGAGTACCTAATGCATTCTGGTAAATTACCTCTTGTAAGTTTCAATGAATAGCCTACTTTAGTTTTCGCACTTTTACTTTAAAATTATTTCCTAACCCTCTTTCCGTACGCACTGTACCTATACCAAGAAAGCTATAACAGGAACCCTCTCAACCTATACTACCGCAGTGCCTACCGCAGTTGATTCAGCGGGAGCTAAAATGAGTGGCGCTGGCATGACATTATTTTTCTCTGGTAAAATGAAAGATGTATAACAATACAAGATTAACCATAATCACACTTTCAATAATATTCAATTCGGATATATGCACTTACTTTTTACCATTTTTTCTCCGTACAATAGAGAATCGAAATTCAGATTCTTATGATAACGAGATATTTCATTTTCACAATTTGCACTGTGAAGTGAGATATGGCGTGTTTATGCTCGTTGTCATAGCAACTGCAATGTAACGCACGTATCTCTTCATTTGTTACTGGCTGTAATGGCAGCGAAGGTTCAGCAGTTTGATCCACCTAGCTCAGCAAGTTCGGAGAGGTATAAAAAAAAAAAAAACTTGCAGTGTTAATTTGCATATTAATAGCCAATGTAATAAATTGCTGTTAAATAGCATGTATAGTCAAGTTGAATTCCGACGGAGCACTTTGTACTTTAAAGTCGAAAGCTTAGTGCTTTATGTAGGCCTACTTCAATTTAACCACATGTCTTTTGTCAGCAGCATTTCCCAAGATTTCTTAAATAAGTAATTTGCACGCTGTTAGTAAGTATACTAAGCGAAGAATATGACATGATGTAAAATCATATCTTGTATTTTAGTTTCTGCTGAAAGCTATTTTTAAAAAGAAATGTGGAGTTGTGGAGTTTATTGACTTCGTATTGGAAATGGCATTATACAAAGGCGGGATTCGAAGTCTGCTTTCAGAAATAAGTTTTACGAAATGTATTATGTCTATGCAGATTCATCACAATGAGATTCATCGTGAGTATAATAGCTATGTTGACGTTCCGTTAGAACTACGAAGATAAGCAGCCAAAGAATAATGTTAGTTACTAGAATATGAAGTTGCATATTATCAGGTAAGGTGCCAATTTTGAGTTGCGTGTATATAAATATATATAGAAGGATATCTGACCTGATGTTCATTTGTGCCATTCTTAACTGAAAAAAATGTGGTTTCCTTCTCTATCCCTTTTTCCTCATGTTCTTACCCTTAGTAACAAGCAATCCTACTGTCAGTGCCAAGGTTAGGTAGGGTTTATTGAGATAGATTAGTGACAAGTAGTCCCACTGTCAGTGATGAGATTAGGTCAGGGTTTGATCAGGAGGTAGATTAGTAAGAAGTAGCCCCACTGTCTGTGATAACGTTAGGTTAGGGTTTGATGAGGAATTAGATTAGTAACAAGTAGTCCTACTGTCAGTGATGAGGTTAGGTCAGGGTTTGATCAGGAGGTAGATTAGTAACAAGTAGCCCCACTGTCTGTGTTAAGGTTAGGTTAGAGTTTGATGAGGAAGTAGATTAGTAACAAGTAGCCCCACTGTCAGTGATAAGGTTTAGGTAGGGTTTGATGAGATAGATTAGGGATAAGTAGCCTCACTGTGAGATAGATTAGTGATAAGTAGCCCCACTGTCGGTGATAAGGTTAGGTATGGTTTAAGGAACTGGATTAGAGTGGCAATTGCTTCGTGCAAACATTTCATTTTTTCATTTCATTTCATTTATTTAATACTATACACTTGAGCTACATTAGGCATTGCAGCCCGAAAGAGCAGAAGCTCGTGCTCGGGCGCAGTTCAGATCAGTTATATAAAATATATCACAAAATTAAGAGAGTTCATTGAGCAAAATAACATTAATAAATGGTAAAATAATACAGCATGTAATAATAGGGTCTATATACAAATAGAAACTACAAAAGTACATGAATATTAGAGTATCAATTTTTAACTCAATTAGCTTAAACAATTAAATAATTAATCTGATTTGTTTCTTAAATCTATGTGTGTTCAGTGTACTTAGCTCAGGGTAAGCTCTAATTAATGTATTATATATTTTGGGTCCAAAATTTATGCTGTGTTTTAATCCAGCAGTTGTGTGGCATTTGGGAGTATTTAGAAAGAAACTGTAGTTTTGTCTCGTATGGTATTCATGAGGATCAAATTTAAATTTATTGTGGTTTTTATGGAAGTAAATCAGCAATGTTTGATTATAAATTTGTTCTAGATTTGATACACCAAATTCCTGAAAAATTAATTTTGCAGGGTAATCAAAAGGTTTATATAGACAAATTTTGATAATTCTTTTTTGGAGCAAATTTAAAGGATGGAGAGTCGATTTTGCCATTCCTCCCCAACCTAATATACCATACTGAATTATTGATTGAAACAGAGCTAAGTACATAGTACGCAGAACATAAACAGGTAAATAAGAGCGTAGAATGGAAAATTTATGGATTGTTTTACGCACTCTGTTACACAGGAAGGAGATATGCTTGTCCCATTTTAAATGTTGGTCAATAATAATGCCTAAATATTTAACTTGTGGGGATATACTCAAAGCGTTACATGGGCAAGTAGGTAGGTTACAATCATGTATTGTTATACTTCTATTATTATTTATTTTTAGTTGCTCAAGGCCATGTGATGTTAATGAAAATGGTATTAATTTTGTTTTAGAAACGTTCAAAGAAAGTAAGTGAGCATCCAGCCATTCTTTAATAATATTAATACCACTGTTAGAATTTTGATAAGTTTCATTCCAACTCGAACTGCTAAATATAACCACAGTATCATCAGCATAAGAATACAGAGTACCAGAATATTTCTCAATGTCAATTTTAAGTAAATCGTTGATATATATTAAAAACAAAACAGGACCTAAAATCGTCCCGTGAGGTACACCTATATCAATGTTACGTGATTCACTAAGGTGATCATTTATTTTAGTTGCTTGAGTTCTGTTACTTAAGTAAGAATTAAATAATTTTAAAGCCATTTCATTAATTCCCAATCTATCCATTTTATTCAAAAGTATATTGTGATTGTATCGAAATAAATGTCAGATCGATTATCCCTTTGTTTCCTTCCAATCAGAATTCGATACACTAAGATAAAATGCATGATCGTGCTTATTAACAAACATGCAAATCAAATCTTGCTAGGTCTGTACCGAAATATGAAGTGAGAAATATGTGTTAAATGTTGTGACTTCTGTTTCAGCGATGGTTGTGATGTAGAAGGTAATGATCAAGTATTCATACAAGATGAAGCTGAAGAAGAAGAAGAAAAGGACAATGATTATTACCCTGCTCCAAATTCACCACCTCCACCTCAGTCCCCTAGACCTCCTTCCACAGGTTCTCAAAAGTCTCCTCGATCCAAGCGACAGCGTACAGCATCAATGTCACAGTCTTCCAAGAAAACATCAACTGAATCCATTCTTCGCAGTCACACGAGGACAATATACACAGCAGGACGCCCTCCATGGTACAACTCAGCTGGACAGCAGGTGGAACCATTCGTAATAGGTAGGTTAACTTCACTGTTCTTTGTTAAAAGCTATCAAAGTTAAGGTAAGATAGGCTATGTGTTGTAAGAAGAACATAGATAATATGCGATTTTGAATACTAGCACTACTTATATTGGTCTTATGGAAACCTTACATTTTTCACAGCTTCTTATTGGTACTGTTATGAGAACAAGTCATTTATGTTTTGTTTTTTTTTGTGGTGGTGGAGGGTTGTTTGAAGAGTATTTAAGTTCGTATTGTGTGTTAGCAGTAAACACTACATGTGTGCTTTCTCGTCTGATAGGAATAGAATATTTCTCAGTCAGGAAATTATGTTCTTTATATAAGTTGTCCAGTCCCTCGTCGTGGCGTCGTGGTCTAAGGCATCCTGCGTAGGACTCGTGTTACGGAATGCATGCTGGTTCGAATCCTCGTGGGGAAGAAATTTTCTCATGAAATTTCGGCCAGTGTATGTGACCTGTGCCCACTCAGCATCGTGATGCACTTGAGGAGCTATGGTAGGTAGCGAAAATCCGGTTTCGAAAACCAGCAGTAACGGCTGGGGGGATCATCGTGCTAACCACACTATACCTCCATTCTGGTTGGGTGATCGTCCACCTCTGCTTTGGCATGTGGACGTGAGGCCAGCAGTCGGCTGGTCGGTCTTGGCCCTCCATGGGCTGTAGCGCCACAGATTTACTATATAAGTTGTCTAAATGTTCGAATGTATGATGATTACTGTACTTTAGAATTAAAATTCTGTAATGACGAGATATAATGGTAATTCACGTAAATATATCAAGTACTAGCAACAATATTCACAGGCATTTCACTTAATGGCAAAGTATGTAACTACAATTTTAAATGTTGAGCTTTTCCACATTATATCTATTATAAAATTAGACTTAATAGCTAATTCGAGGGCTTAGTGTGGAAGTAACATAGCTACAAATCTTAAATTTTTCAGGAGAGACAAAATAATTTTTAAATACGAAATTGTTGATATTCCATCTATGAATGAAAGCAAATATATTGTATGTATAGGTTATATATACCACACTTTAGTTCGACTGATAATAACATATGGATCTGAGGCATGGACACTAACTAAAGTAGAAGAAGATCTCCTACGGTGTTTCGAGAGAAAAATTCTAAGAAGAATATACGGACCAGTATATAAAAACAATGAATGGCAGATACGTTATAATGAAGAAATCAATCAACTGATTGGAGGACAAGATATTGTTAAATTCATAAAGTCCCAGAGGTTGAGATGGCTGGGTCACATACAGAGAATGGACGAAAACAGAATTCCCAAGAGAATATTACAAGGGAAAGTCCACAACAGAAGAAGGAAAGGAAGACCTAAGAAGAGATGGCTGGATGGGGTCATCAGGGACCTAGAAATAATGGGAGTGAGGGGTTGGAGAAAGAAGACTGAAGATAGGACAGAATGGGGGATTGTTGTACGAGCGGCCAAAACCCACCCAGGGTTGTAGTGCCAGATGATGATGATGATGATGATGATGACGATGACGATGACGATGACGATGACGATGACGATGACGATGACGATGACGATGACGATGACGATGATGATGTATAGGTTATATAGGCCTACTGTTCGGAATTCATTACGATTTTTTGTCACCAAGTAGAAGAATGAATTTGCTGTCGATTGGTGTAAAAACCTAAAAATGTCGATGTTTGTAGTTACATTAGTTTCTAACCAAGCCCTCGAATTATTGTGTAACACATATTAATAATCTTATTATTTGCAGGAATATGTGGTGGAAGTGCTTCAGGAAAAACAACCGTTGCTGCAAAAATTATTGAATCTCTTGATGTGCCATGGGTGACTTTGCTTAGTCTGGATTCATTTTATAAGGTGTATATCCAAAGTAATACTGTAGCATTTGTTACAAAATTACGTGACATTGTCTGTTATGTCTTTGCTCTATCACTTAAGAGGGAAGAATTCATGTTTAGTGACTGGGAGATGCAATGGTGGTTCTCATGTTTTTGTTTTCCTCCTACTGGACTAGTCAAAAAGAACTCTGGGATTTTACAACATCACTACTTACATATTATTGAATATAATATCTTTGTGCAGAAAGTAGGACTACAAATAGCAATTACTTTTAAGTTCTTACAGATGTTCAATATGAGTACCTTGGGTCACACTGCATACATAAATTCTTTTAGCTTTGCTTTTAGAGGGCCGGACCAGGTTGATTTTTGCACTTGGCCTGCTTTGGAGCATTGTGTGCCGTATTTATGCAATGATAGCCCAATTCTCTAGGTGGCCTGTGTGGTATTCGTGAATCCAGTGCTGACAGAACCAGGTCCCATCCTCAGACAAGTACCTGATAAACTCCAGAGCCTGGAGTTCCAAGCCCTTCCTATATCAGCATTGGAAACACATACTAATCTCGGGACTTCACCCCAGCCTATTTTAGCAACAGGGCTACTATAAATGATTCATTGGATTTCAAAATACTGTATTTTCCAAAGTATTAGGTTGGTGCATAAGTTCATAGCAATTTTTCATAAGTTTATTAAACATATTAGATACACATAAGAGAGAAGTTAATCATCAACAATATATTCTCCTTCACTATTTACAGCAATCTGCCAATCCTGAAGTAGTTTTTCGATTCCACGCCTGTAGAAATCACGTGGTTTTGAGTTAAAGAAATTGTCAAGCCATGTTTGGAGCACGTTTTCATCTGGAAAGGAAGTTCCTTGAAGGTTGTTTGGTATAGAGCGGAAAAGGTGAAAATCTGAGGGTGAAAAACCAGTCAAAAGACTCGAGAGTATAAGATTAACACGTACCACCTGTTCATAGATTATAAGGCAGCATACGATAGTTGTTTGATGCCATGGATGAGCTTGGAATTCCTACGAAGCTTGTTGCCCTGACAAGATCAACCCTAACTAGGGTTAAATGTAGAGTTAAAAACTACAAGGATGACTTTCAGAACCTTTCTATATACAGTAGGGCCTTAGACAAGGTGACGCACTTGCATGTCTGTTGTTCAATATTGCGTTGGAAAAGGTTATCCAAAGCTCAGGAATTGAAAGGAGAGTTATAGTATTCCACAAATCAGTGCAAATATTGGCTTATGCTGATATTGACATTGTTGGGAGATCAGAAAGAGCCATCAAAGATGTATTCATCAACCTAGATGCTGCAGCACAGCAAATGGGCCTCAAAGTAAATGAGGGTAAGACCAAGTATACGGAGGTATCAATCAATCCTTCAGAAATTGAGTATCTTGAAGTAGGAGGATACAAGTTTGGAAAAGCTACCGAATTTAAATACCTAGGTTCACTAGTTACCTCAGATAATAATGTGAGTGCAGAAATCCAACATAGACTCCTCACAGCAAATAGATGCTATTATGGACTCCAAAAACAGTTAAGATCACATCGTCGCCTAAATGCAAGAACTAGGTAACTCGAAATTTGTGTTTTTTAGTTACCTCTTTTATAGCATAGCAAAAATCGCACTAAATGTAATCCAGGATCTAGGTAACTGATCAAACGATACCAGCGACATCTATTTTCCAATATAACAAATAGGTAAATGAAAACGAGACATATTCCTTAGTGCAATAAATAAGTAAATAGGCAATGTCACAAAATATGAAAAATAAAGTTACATAGTTCTTGCATTCAGGCGACGACATGATGTCAGCCACAACACTAAGTGCAAATTATATAAAACATTAATAAGACCAATCTTGCTTTATGGATCTGAAACCTGGGCAGTTGGCAGTGCCGACAATTGTAGGCTGAGTATATTTGAGAGAAAGGTTCTGAGGACGATATACGGACCAGTAAATGATGAGGGCAGTTGGAGGAGAAGGTATAACTATGAATTATAACAACTTTTTAAAGAACCAGATGTTTGCAGATAAATTAAAGCTAGGAGAGTCAGGTGGCTGGGCCATACCTGTAGGAAGGATGAAAATGATCCTTGCAAGAAATTGACTCTCACTATACCTTTTGGCACCAGAAAAGTAGGGAGACCTCAGCTAAGATGGCTGGATGAAGTGGAGAAGGATGTAATAGCAGCATGTGTTAGAGGATGGAAAACAAAGGTGTTAGTTCGAAGAACATGGAAAAGCATCATTGGGGTGGTCAAGGCTGGAACCCAACTCTAGAACCAAAGAAGAAGAAGAAGAAGAAGCAAGATTTAATTGTTGAGTAGAGAATGCTAGAACTAGAGAACAATACAAGCTTGGTTTGGGGAAAAAATGTTTTTCTGTGACTGTAAATTAAATCTCGCTATTGTGCTCATTTTTATAAAGAAAAGAAAGATTGAGAATGGTGCTCCCAAATTGCATGACCTTGGCCCCCCTTGGTGTTATTCAACAGGAGTAAGCTACATGCCAGCACTGGGTTTCCCCTTCTCCCTTCCTCATCTTCATCATCACCACTCATTCCATACACTACACTTACACTCACCCTAGAACAAGACATAACACTTCACAGATACACATCAGCATGGCCTGCCAAAGTGGTGTGCAACTAGAAAATGGATCATAGTCCTGCCATCTATCCGCAGTATGTGGAACCCGAATCACGTAAAGTGAAGTGGGTAGGCATTGGATATATACATACATCTAGGTCCTCTGTAGCTAACTCTGAATCCTGCTAGTTCAGTGTTTATCATGAAATAATATATGTGTATGCTTTTTGAAATTTTACTTACCTGTCTTCGCTTACCCCCAGTTGAGTATCACTCTTCTATACAATACAATAGTAGAGAAAGTATGTGTGCTTAATAAGTTACAATTCAAATCTTTTCTTCTTCTTAAGGTTCTTAATGAAAAACAACACGAACTGGCTGCAAAGAATGAGTATAACTTTGACCATCCAGATGCCTTTGATTTTGAACTTATGGCTGCCACCCTGCAGCGATTGAAAGAAGGAAAGAAAGTTGAAGTGCCGGTATATAATTTTGTGACACACTCACGGGAAAGTAGAACGGTAAGATCAATGTAGGCTATATTTAAAAATATGAATATAATTTTTATGTTGTAGAAAAGATAACAGCCACGTAACCCTGTGTTTTTTTTAAAGCAAGACATAAAGCGCTGCAGCAAGACCGTTCTTTTATTACATTTGCTCCACCATCACTGCAGCAGCCGTGCAGCAAATCAAAACATCGCTTTACGAGTTTGCTGTACAATCCATCATGGTGGAATGCGTGTTTTGGTCTTTTGCAACATTTATTATTGTTAAAATCGTCTAGCAATAATAATTCCATGTCATCATGGAAGTCGAAACTATTTAACATGTTCGGTTCTTTTAAGGTCAAATTTATTACTGCAGTAATAGAAGCCAATATTAATTTTTCACCATTTTGCAGTCAGCTGACCTAATTGCGTTTTTTTCGATGCTCATTTTGCTGCAGCAAAGGCATAAAGTGCTTAAAAAAACGCACGGAACATGAGTAAAGAAAATTACAGAGCTGCAGTTGGTAGATTGCCATTAAGGGGAGACTCCACTGAAAATCGTGAAAATTTTCCAAAATATTATTGACTATTTCACTCCTTCAGAATGTATATTTTCATACTACAAATGGATTCTGTTTACAAATATGTTTAAACATAAAAAATTAAGGAAGAAGAGCTGTAAAAATTATTTTTTCATTAAAGAATTCTTTTTTACAAATTTCTGACTACAAATCTAGTAACTTTTTATTCTAAAGTTGGCTGCCTGTAGTGAACACTAAAATTCATTTCTGGCAAGCATTACCTTCTACAACAGGACTGGGCACCATGGGGAGCCATATGACTTCTTTTCAACCCCTTTCTTCCTTGCTGTACACCACGCAGTGTTGATGCCATGACAGATGAATATTAAGCGTCCCCATTTAGAGTTTGGATTTGCTGTCGGTGCGCAGCCCTGTTCTAGAAAGACTGTACATTTTAATGCATCTTAAAATTCAACATATTAATCATCATTCACGGCAAAATCAAATGTTTCGAATGAACATTTGTACATTATGCAAAAATAAGGGCGAAAATGCTCGAAGAGAAGAAAAATACGGGAGTCTGTTAAAAATTAGGGTCAAATATAGGAGATTCTGGGAAATACAGGGGAGTTGGTAACCCTAGGTCTAACATAAATAATGTTATGAACATACTAGTTGCACTTCAGCTTCTATATGTGCACTTCATAGGTTTTGAAGTAAATTTATATTTCTGTTCAACAGTTTCTTCTCTGGTTTTTGAATTATTTCAATTTATTTTTAGCATGTCTTTTCTATAACATTTCTATAACAGTTGTATTTATTTTTTCCCACGACCCCATTACTCCATACTCCATCCTGTGACTTTATTTACAGACATTAAAGGTCATGTAACTTCATAGACTGTTAGAAAATATTAGTGAAGATCACCTATTATTTCATGTGCACTAGATTGGATAGGTTTTCCTTGACTTTTATATTTATCACTAAAGAAAAATAGTAATCAAATAACTGAACACAAAATGAACCAAAGGAAAAGCACAAAATATACACTTGGTACAGTAACAATGGACTGAAGTGGTTTGCATTATGCTCACACTGTATGGCTGAAGAAGATTTTGCCATTTAGTACAGACCCAGAAACAGAATTTGGGTCACCTGAATTTTCTAAATTACAGTTATAACATACTGCATATGCTCAGTGCTTACTGTGCAGTATGTTATAACTGGAACTTGGAAAATTCAGAGAGCCAAATTTTGTTCCTGAGTCTGTACAAATGCTATTGAGTATGATGACGTGGTGTAGATTGTTCTTAGCAGTTTAAGGAAAGGCCAAGAGACAACTGAAAACCAGTAATTAAGTGAAACTAATGTCATACATTGCCAACCTTTGATTATTCTTGATATGGTAAAAAAGCCCATTACCCTATGTAATATTTGTTAATCATATGTAAAGACAGTATGCATTGTTTTCTTCATTTCAGAAAACCATGTATGGTGCAAATGTAATTATATTTGAAGGAATCCTAGCATTTTATCATGCTGAAATTTTAAGGGTAAGTTTATACTTTGAAGTAACCAATTCTGATTTATTTAATATACATTCTAAGCTTGAATTTTATGACTCATTACAGGAGCTCCCGAGGTTTTCATCTCAGACAAAACACTTTGTTGGTACTCATGGTTTTAATTGATAAAAATTACAGTCTGTGATGAATCTCTCTCTCCTGATATAATGTAAGGGAACCAACTCACATGGAAAATTTACGTTGCCGTGAACACAACATGTTAAAAAAAATTACGGAACATATTATACTCTTATAATATATATTAAATCCTGACTTTTCTGAAGGGACAGTTGTTCTACCTGGTCCCTTCCCCCTGTTTGCATGCCTGATTCTTTATAATTAGATGTGTTTTGAGTAGCTTTGTTGTATATATTTACAGATGCTGGATATGAAGATTTTTGTAGATACAGATGCTGATGTTCGGTTAGCTCGAAGATTAAAGCGTGATATTTGTCAGCGAGGTCGAGATCTGGAAGGAGTTTTGAAACAGTACTGCAATCTTGTGAAACCTGCTTTCTATCACTATATCGCTCCAACTATGGTACATGCTGATATTATAGTTCCTCGAGGTGGAGAAAATGAAGTAGCCATCGAGTTAATTGTTCATCATGTACACACCCAGCTCCAACTGGTGAATATAAATATATAATAATTATGTTTTTTCTGCATGATTCACTCAGATTAGAAAATAATACATACATGGGGTGAAAGAGGTGTAACTGCATTAATTTTAGGAATGGAACCTTTAGGTTATAAGTAATCAAAAAATCAAATGTCATCTTGGTATTTGAGTAACAGCCATTCCAGGGAAACTGAGAATTCCAATGAAAACGTTTTTTCAGACATTCGTTTATTATTAGTGTAAGACATAGATAAGACCCTAAATTTAAATATTCTAATGTTTTATTTTCAAAAGCAAAATATTTCACAAAATTTATGGGCATTGAATCTAAGTGGTCTTGGCTAGATAATGGGTACTTTTTGTTTCCCTAAGTTTGCAGCATTTATTCATAGAGAGATCAGCTGTTAATGTATGTTTTTCAAGGAGCTGTTGTTGAAGAAATATTTTGAAAGCCTGCACTACCTCCAGAGCTCCAGGATCAAGGAACTTTTTACTCTGTACTATATTCGTTTTGCCATTTATTTTCAGTAGTTTGGGTTAATAACAATTTAATCTTACAGTTCAAGTGAATATTTTGACTTAGAAATGTTACAGTTGTTTTGGAACTGGAAAAATAGACATTAACTCATCTGTAACATCCATGACGAAATGTGTGTAACATCTGTGACATGGAAGAAATAGCTAAAATATTTACAGATTATGTTTTCGTGAACTAATTGGATGTCATGAGATTTACATACCTTTCACATGGACACTGTGAGAATGAATCTCTTTTTGATTGAGGCAGAGACCTGAGTTTTACACTTTTTTGTTAATAAGTTGTGAAGTGAGTTCACAAATCTTGTAACATCCGTGACGGAACCTTTTCTTTATTTTCTGCAATAATAATAAATTATATTCAAACAACTTTTTTTCTGTAAAATGATACTGATCTTCTAAATTGATTCTAATAATAAAAGATGAGAAATGTCATTTCATTTTCAATATACCGGTATAGAGTTTTAAAATAGTAAAAATGTAACATCCGTAACAACTGGAATGGCTGATAACAGTTTAGCCGAAAAAAATAATTTGTGTCTGAAGTTTGAATCCCATTTATGGTAAGGCTATTGGGTATTCAGATGTATGAGTGATAAGATATGAACACGAATAACAAGCCGAAAAAAATATTCCTTTGTTATTTCTTCGAAAAATTAACTGATTAAAAATGCATTTACAATGTGATGAACCTTCAAGAAATCTGGCATCGCTGCACTTAAGGGTTGCTTGCAAAGTGTACAGTAGAACCTCTGTTATCTGTGTAATGAAGGGGTAGAGTGAACAGTTAATCTAGAAAATCGGATAATCCGTACCATAAAAAGTTTTCATATACTAAGTGCATAATAGTTTCGTAATTTCCTCCATGGTCTTTCCTTTTAACATACTAGGTAGTGGATCAGAAGTTCACTAATTTAAGTCTGGTTTTTAATGGCCAAGGACACTCCTTATGATGACTGTCTGTGGAAAGATAGGAATAGTAGAGGTCTCATGTAGATTTAGAAATTTTATACAGTTTATATTTTGTTTTTCATTAAATCGCGCACAGGTATAATTCCTGTCTCGTATTGTGATGTGAGATGAACCACATTTTTTCTTTTCCCAAATCACTTAATTACTTGCACTTTTTTTCGAAGCACAACATGTTTTCTTTTCATCAGTCACGAAATATCATTACTGGTATTTAATTTTCTACAATAAAGCATTTAAAATACGTACGTCTTTCATGTTTTATCATGTGGAAAACATGGCTGCTCAGCTGTGAAAAATGAAAATCTGTGTGCCACACATGTGCAATGCTTAGGTTTGTTACACACCACTTTTTCAGCAAGAGTACGCAACAAAGACTAAGGAATAATGTATTTTGATAATCAGCAGCCAAGAAGCCTCTCATAGTATACAAATGAACATAGGCGTAATGTTTTTTATATTTACGTAACACTTTTCTCCACCTAGTTTGCTCGTCAAGGTTGGCGTTTTTCTGCCAGCAGAAATTTGAATAGAACTGTGCTGTGCTAATGAGAAAACAAAATTACTGAATGCATTGACCAATAAAATGATTTCCATGTTTAAATTCAAGCATTTACTTCACGATTTACATGTTTAAATGCAGACTTTTTTCACGATTTATATATTCAAATAACTTCTTTTATGAATTACAGGACTTTTGTTCACGGTTTTATGGTGTCCCTACTAATTAGTGCAGTAGTATTTTATTAATATCAGATGCTCTGTAGTTTCTGCTGCAAGTAAGTGCGATTATGGTGTTATATAGTGATACCTTCCTAAACTATTAAATATACAGTTTGTTGTTGTTTTCTAATGCCAAACATTTGACAATAAAGTCATTTGACCTCTTGCACTTCAATAGTTTTCAAAGATATTGTCACGATCAGTCACTGAAGCACAGATTTTGAGGTGTTCCGAATCCATTTCTTGGTTTGAGTTGCACAATGGGCAGTTAGGGGACTGATATATTCCAATTAAATGTACAGTTTATATTGCACTATTTAATTTCTTTTGTCTCAAAATGAGAATGTTAAGATAGTCATAACTAGGGTGCGAAGTTTTAGGTCGTTAAAATGTAATTTTTGGTGCCTAAAATAGGCTTAATAGTATAGGAAATAGTCTCTAAAGAATTGAAAATAGGCTCTAACAAAAAATAATGTTTTCTTTAAAAACATGTTACAAATCATCAGGAATTCACTTGTAGAATTTAATACATTTTAAATGGTTATACATCGTTACCACCACTATTACTAAAAGTACAAGAACAACACATATGTAACTAATTGTATACATAAACTAAACAATAAATGTGAAAAATAAGTTTTTGACATAAATTTAGTAAACAATTAAGTCAAATATAATCAATTTTTACCAAGCCTTGTCCGTTAATGTCCTTAATAATTAGCTTATTAACAAAAAATTACTAACACTTTATCTAAATGTTCAACTAAAAAGCAATGCCGTCTGTCACCCAACACAAATTTATATGCTGAAAATGAATGCTCCACATCCACTGAAGTAACAAGAGTGTATTTCAATTTTGACACTAGTTGGACAGGATTGTTACATTGAAAAATCCGTGTCCTTCCCTGCTAGGATATCTGAAGCAGTACACAGGTCCTTCAGTCCTACATTTCTCTGCAGAACTTGCTCCAGTTTATCCCGTACTTTATTTCCAACACAACCAGGAACACATTTAGAATTTAAAGTACAAATTTTCGAAATAAGAATAGGTGTTTTGACCTATTGGAGACAAAACATATGTAATAGGTAAAAATAGGCTTTGTCGTCAAAATAGGCATTTTTAGGTGTTATTAAAATACCAATTCTAGGCATAGTTTTATATGAAACGTGTACTTGCAAGTTTTTATGAACTTATCTTTTAAGGATTGAAATAGGTTTTTACCTAAAATCCGAAGTCGAGTCATGACTGATATTGTGTAATAAATAGACATCGGATTTTTAGGCACTAAAAATTGCAGTTTTGGGCGCCTAAAATAAGCTCAAAATTTGTAAAATTAGGCTCTATTTTAATGAAAATAGGCATTTTAGGCACATCAAGGTATCATACTTATTTCTTTCACTGAAATTTTTAGTTATGCACTAAAATACGCACAAAAAAGTATGTTTAAACATTAAAAAAGAATACTATATTATATTTATAAACAGAGCTGCACAAATTTAATATATTGAAACTAATGAAATAATGATTATTGATATCAAGATTACTCATTTTAAGTTATTGAAATTCAGTTCCATGCTCAGACTTTATTATAATTATCTGCACAGTACACCACCAGAATTTTTTCTAAATTCTCCACAGTTAACCTTTGCCTTTTGTCACTGAGAATCATTTTGAAAGCAGAAAAACTTCTTTCAACCGAAACTGATCTGAGAGGTGCAAATTTTAAATTAGGTACAATAGAAACATCAATACTTACTGGAACATTTACACTTTCCCCCTATATCACTCTTGATACTTTTTCCAACAATGAAAATCCTACATTCTTATTTAATATGTTGTCCCACTTATTTTTAACTTTTTTCCCAGTTTCGCCCAAAGCAGAATGTATGTTCACTTGAGCTTCCTTTACTATTGCTATTTGGCTACAAAGAGATTGTTTTTCACGTTCTAATTGTTCAATGCTTGCAGGTATGAAAGAAAAGTTTGATGTTATGTAGGCAATATCGTTTTTCACTCGTGAGTCATTCAGACAATCTTTCACTGCTTTCACACACACTGCACTATCAGTTTCAGGTAATTTATCAATAACTGTGACCACTTCTTTAAAATACTTAGAATAATACACCACTGACTGAATCCAGGTTCCCCATCGTGTAACAACCGGCTGAGGTGGGAGTGGGATATCTGGAAAGTTCTCTCTGAATATTAAAATCCAGGATGGAGCTTTACAAAAACATTTTTTTGTGTTAGAAATAAACGAATTGACAAGAGGAAATTCATTCCGGATTGTTTCAGAAACCCTGTGAAAGCCATGTGCTAGACAGGTTACATGCGTGAGGTTAGGATAAAATGTTTTAAGAAGTGGAGCTGCAGCAACCATGTATGAGGCAGCATCAGTACAAAACAACAGAACTTTAGAATCGTCTATATTACCTGAGTATAAAGACTGTAGGCCTTTATTTACAAAATAAGCAATGGCTTGGCTATTCACTTTCGAAAGTTCCTTAACACATACGAGGTGTGGAATCGAAGGTCCATCAGGACTAAGTTTTCCTACTACCATATTTGCTATGTACCTATTCATAGGATCTGAGGTTTCATCCACAGAGACCCATATGTAAGAATCACTTATATCCTCCCGAATGGAAGCTAAAGTTTAATTGTATATTCTGTCTTAAGTAATTTTTTCTTAGGGTCGACTCAGATGGGATATTTTGTTTGCAGTATTTTTGTAAAAACTGTCTTAAAATCGGATTTTCAATTGCATTCCAGGGAATGTTAGCAGCAACAAACGCTCTGGTTAAATCAGCATAGAAATTGCTGCTGAGATTGGATGAAGTAGGCTGTGTTAGTAAAGTTTATTGCAGTTGATTTTTCTGCTGAGCTTTAGCCTTATGAGCCGCTCCTTGCACATGCTGCTTTAGGTGGCACTTCTTTTCTTGCGAAATCTAAAAATGTAAAGTAAACTGAATTAAAATAAAATCCTAATTGTTGTATTGCCATATTTCTATCACAAAGTTAGTGGGTTCGAACAATCAAAATTTTAATGACCTGCAAATACTTTAACTATCGGAATTTAAAAGGTTAAAGTGTAGTGGTCTTAAAAAGAATTATACCTCAGGATAGCTCAGTCAATGTATAAATATTATAGGCCTACTCATTAAAATTAATAGAATTTATATATTTCAACTATTGTTACATACCTGTTTGCTACAAATCTTGCAGAATATTATTTTTCCATCATAAGTGAATTCTGAATATTCTGTTAGCCATTGCCGGATCAATGTAGATTTTGCACTTATATTTTTCGGCATTATTGCGTTAAACTTCACAGGAAAACGTCCTACCGCTCAAAACTTCTCAACACAAATAAGGTGAGGGAAAGAGCAACTGTTAACAAGCATTCAAATGAACCGTTGTTATTGAGATTCAATTGGACAAAAATACAAAGTTCCACTTATTGTTGCATTTCCTGGTAGTGTTAACACTAGGAGGGCCATTCTTTTAAATATTTTGTAACGGTTTACCCTACTAATTCGCAGTTTTACGACTTTTCATAAATATTTCAAAAACACTCTTTCTCCAAAAATTGTGATTTTATGACACTCTGAAGGGCAGTACAGCTAATCGGTTTCAGACCGAAAACAGTCATTTTTATAGTATAGTATATCTCTGAATCGGTAGCAGCACATGTTGTGATTGTTGCCTGCTTCAAAACTAAGGTTGGTTCTTTGTCGGCATTTATGCCTCCAAACATGTTAAATTCGGTGAAATCTATTGCGAGTGTCGTGAGATTCAAAACATTTTGTTTCCTTTATCAATGGTTTCATGGCCGGTGTGAAGCAAACTTTCCACTTTTTAAATGCCTTAAATTTCGCAGTGAATGCATGTATAAATTATAAAAAGTAAGAGTAAAATGCGAAACTTTACAGTGAGTTAGGCATTTTTAGGCGAATATTAACAAATTAGGCTCTAATAACCGTTTTAGGGCATTTTAGGGCACTATAAAACTCTTTGAATACCTTTCAATTTCCATGAAACACAAATATTAATAATTATTTTTACTTTTCTCCTAAAGATACAAAATAGGCATTTGCCCTAGAATCCGATGTCTGGTAATAAAGGACCTAAACTTTACTCTGCTAGGTTTTTCAACAGATCATAGATATCAAGAATCAAATTCTACCTGGCATAGCTCAGATGTTTAGTGAGTTGAACTCATGCTGCAAGGTTATGCTCAGCTGTGGGTTCGAATCCCACTTGGGTTGATTGCCTGGTTGAATTTTTTTCTCCTGGGTTTTCCTGATGTGTAAAGTGAATGTCAGATAATCCTGTAACACTCTCTTCACATTCATCAGGTCAAATACCATCCCACTATCACAAATTCCACCAATAAGCGTAATATGCTTTCAAGCTTTCAGAAAAAAGAATCTCTTCTAACTTATAATCTCTAATTTATTTTTCACATATTGGAGGTTTTCTTAATTAAAAATTAAATTACATTATTCTCGCAGACTGGCAGTTGGGAAACACTTTTCTGAAATCCAGGCAATATTGCAGCAAGAATGTTGAATGATAAAAACCTATTAATCTTCAAATTTCACTCTTCTTAAACTCTTCAACCATGGCACAAGATTTATGCCTTTTTTGCTGTGTCATTAATGCAGGAACATCCAACATTCAGAAGAGTGTATTGACTTCATTATTAAGGATAACAAAGAAAGAAACCCACAGATAGGTTCCCTGTTTCTTGCTTTCCCTGATGTATCAGTATGTAGCTTCTAAATGAGGCATGTTTCTGCATCTGTAACGCAGTGCAAAAATTTCCTGTCATGTCAAACACTGTAAAGAGTTTAAGCCATTCCTTGTGTCCTCTTTCCTTCTCTTTGCTCATATTCCAGTTTTTCATGGCAGTGCATATTATATTATGCAAAGATACTTTCCTGTAGTGTTTAACATAGCCACATTTCATTAAGCTAAATTTCTCGTAAGAGACAAATGGACGAATGCTGACCCATGTGCCAGACAGTGGCCTGTCGAGATATTTTGAATAACCCACCAGTAGCCCAAAGCACTGACACATGTCTGTGTAAACAACTGAGGAGTGGTGGAATGAGAGTTATGCGACTGTACACCTCACTCACTTCGCAGGTTGGCTATTAATAGTGTAGAACAGACGTCAGACAGCTTCATAAACAGTGGTGCTTCACTTCCTACTAGTGTGGTGGATGTTTTTTTACTGCTTTAGTTTTAGTTGTGTATTTTTTAAAGTGTGAAGTAAAATGGCGTTTATTAAACATTATCTGTCAAAAAAGAAAAGTGAAAATGGTGTTCCAGATGTTCACTGAAGAATAGAATCAATTTCTGTTTATTATGCAAAATATATCAAAACTAATTTACATTATCTGTTCTACAACAGTTGCAGGTACTTGAAATATACAACCATGTAAGGCATTTCAAACAAACTTACAGCATCTTAAGAAATATTGTTGTTACATGCTCAAAATAAAAAATAAAAAACCTTCTCAATAATTGTGAAGTTATTAAAGAAAGTCCGTTTATATTTTGTAGAACATACTGATGATAGAAACATAAAAATTGGCGGACGATTTATTTATTTATTTATTTATAATTACAAGGTGCATTAAAGAAACAGTGGATGTTGTGTCAACACAAACTATATAACTGCTATTTCCAGATACTGTCCTGTTGCAATAAAATATTAGAATAGCTTTGTGACTAGCGTTTCTAGTGGTCACCTTCTAAAATTACTCATGATGGACTATTTTTTTATTTTAACCTGCCTAGTCTCGAAGCATTTTAACCACTTCAGATTAAACCATCTGTGCATGCGTCAACAGTTCAGAATTCCCAGTTTCTGCTCTTAATTGAGAACCAATTTCACTTGTTTCGAACGAGTTCTAAAGGAAATTGGAACAGGTAACTGGGTGTTCAGAATCGGTTTGGAATCTATTCTGAACCGTGCTGGAACAAACCTAGTGAGAAAGAAATTTTAAGACAGATTTAGTTGTGTAAAGAAAAGTTACATTCATTTTATCCTACAATCAAGCCTTGTATTCTAAGAAATATAGCTAATCTTGAGCCGTCGTACTTCACCCAATAAATTTATCTTTTATATTTATGGTCATTTTCATGTTACCAGTTTGAAAATAATGGTGTTCTTTCTTCTCCTTAGAGAGGTTTTAAGTTGCGTGAGAAGTTGGCACATTCATACATGGGACAGCCTTTACCAAGTTCAATATACTTGCTGCCCTCAACACCACAAATCAGAGGTCTTCACACCTTCATTCGTAACAAAGATACTCCAAGAGATGAGTTTATATTCTACTCAAAACGACTTATCCGTCTTGTTATTGAATACGCACTCTCTTTATTACCTTTTAAGGTAAGTTAATTACACTTATGTTGTCAGATTATTGTAATCTTTTTTATTTGTAAGTATTGAAGATTGCTGAAGGATAAGAAACTGGTTTATGTTGATTTTTTTTTTTTTTTTTTTTACCCAGTGGTGGAGACTTGAGATTAGGGAAAACACTGGAATTTTACTGGAAGCAAGTAAAGAGATAGGTTTGGAAGTAAATCCCGAAAAGACAAAGTATTTGATTATGTCTCGTGACGAGAATATTGTACGAAATGGAAATATAAAAATTGGAAATTTATCTTTCGAAGAGGTGGAGAAGTTCAAATATCTTGGAGCAACAGTAGCAAATATAAATGATACTCGGGAGGAAATTAAACACAGAATAAATATTGGAAATGCCTGTTATTATTCGGTTGAGAAGCTTTTATCATCCAGTCTGCTGTCAAAAAATCTGAAGGTTAGAATTTATAAAACAGTTATATTACCGATTGTTCTTTATGGTTGTGAAACTTGGACTCTCACTTTGAGAGAGGAACATAGGTTAAGGGTGTTTTGAGAATAAGGTGCTTAGGAAAATATTTGGGGCTAAAAGGGATGAAGTTACAGGAGAATGGAGAAAGTTACACAACACAGAACTGCACGCATTGTATTCTTCACCTGACATAATTAGGAACATTAAATCCAGATGTTTGAGATGGGCAGGGCATGTAGCACGTATGGGCGAATCCAGAAATGCATATAGAGTGTTAGTTGGGAGGCTGGAGGGAAAAAGACCTTTAGGAAGGCCGAGACGTAGATGGGAAGATAATATTAAAATGGATTTGAGGAAGGTGGGATATGAAGGTAGAGATTGGATTAATCTTGCTCAGGATAGGGACCAATGGCAGACTTATGTGACAGCGGCAATGAACCTCCGGGTTCCTTAAAAGCCAATAAGTAAGTATTGAAGATTGCTGAAAGATAAGAAACTGGTTTATGTTGACTGATTTTTTTTTTCTTTATCCAGTAGTGGATACTTGAATTTGTGTGTTGATTTTTTTTTTCTTTACCCAGTGGTGGGTACTTGAATTTGTGTCATTCACCCAAGAGTCCTCATCTGTGAGCAGTGCACCAAAGCTGTAGTTCTTCTTGCCGCTGTAGTCATAGCCCTCACCGTGGGAGCAAATTACATAGAACTGCATGATGATGATTAATGAAACAATGGTGAAATGCTAGGAGAGAAAATTGAAATATCTTGCTAAAACTCACCACCAAGTACCATATTTGTTCACCACAAATTCCCCTTTGATCCACTCTCTACTAGGTTACCAGTGTGAAAAGTTGATGCTCTGGCTGTTCAGCTAATGGCGCATCCAACTAATTGTTAGTATTTTATACTTGAAAAATAAATTCTCTATTGTCATTCAGTGTCAGATATATTATGTTCTGTTTGTTTAATAATGTAATTTTTTAAAAATTTTTTTTTATTTATTTAAATGTGGGTCTTTCATGTCTATTCTTGTAGTAAATTGTTACGATAGAACACAGAGAGTGTCTTAAACTCATGGAATTCCCTTTTGACCTGAAGCAAAATATCTTCCATGATGAAAACGAAAGTCCATGTTCTCTTAAGAATGTAAAGAGATTGTTTATTAAATGAAATGTAAAATGAAAATTCAAATTTGTGCTTCTCTCATATCATTATATATATATATATATATATATATATATATATATATATATATATTATATATAGTTAGCAACAGCTATATAACATTGTTGAGAAGTGGTATGTTCGAGGTAGACCGAAAACAAAATTGTTGGTTCTAGTAATTTAAAATCATTGGAAAAAGTATCTGGTTATTTCCTAGTTCAGTTCATCATCATTTGAAAAGCTACTGCTGGGAAAGAACAGAAATTTAGAAAATGAAACCATTTCATACAGGCACTTAATTGATTGCAGGCAACTATATAAAGGAGAGTATTGTAATGAAAAGGAATTCGAAAATGCACAGGGGTGACTGGCAATCCTAGAAGGTAAAGAGGTCTACTGGGGTTCTGTAAAAAGGGGGAGTTACTGCGTAACAACAGACACCATCGTGCTTGTACAGCAATTGCCAACCTGCTAAGGAACAGAGGATGGAAAGTACATGAGATTCATTGTGTGTCTGAAGATGATTCTCATAGAAGGGTGGATATAATTGCCATCAGTAGAAGAACCCAGAAAGCGATGGTCTTAGACTCTACGATATGCTTTGAGCGAGATACAAATCAGGCACTGCAGGTAAATGATGACAAGCAAGCTAAATATGTACCTTGCCTTCCATACCTCAGTGAAAAATATAGCATTTCGCTTTACAACTGAGATATTACAGACTTACTATTTGGATTGAGGGGTTGATTACCAAAATTTACATGTAATATCCTTCAATCTTTTAAAATTCCCTTTTATGAGGTTCTGAAGATTGTGATGGAAATTCTGAAGGTGTCTCTTCAAATTCTACACTATCATTTATATGTTGACACGTAAATTTTTGTTTTAATGTACAATTCGAATAATTATTTTACTTGTTTCATTTCCCTTTGTCTTTTATGTTTGTTAATCCCGGATCTCAGTGGTCAACCTCACTTCAGGACAGTTGATTTTAAATAAATCTTAATAGTCAGTATTTAAATTAAAATATAAAATGTATTTGATATTTAATTTATACTACTGTTTTGTCAGAATAATGCCACATTTTTGTAGTTATTTTCAGCTTTTCAGTTTTACATTACCCATAGATTGATTATTAAAAAAATTGATAAATTTCATTGTAAGAGTTCATTATCTCGAGAAATCACTTCTAAATCTCAATTTTACAAACTGTAACATAATCATTCATTTCATAAAATTTCTTTTGTTGGTGAGTAAAACTTCATTCTTATGTTTTTATGGAGTCTGAAAGAAAAAAAAAATCAAGTGAGAAAACGTATAACTGAAATGATATTTAATATCTGAAATAGCATTTGAAGACTATTTGGGACGAACAAATGAAGTCAATTTAGTAACATTTTCACAAGAGAAATTTATAAATTTACAGTTAGCCATCTTTGAGTCTAAAATGAAGTACTCAAATTTATAACAAATATTCTTGAAAATGTAAGATTATATGGTTAGAGCCAAAACTGGCTGATATATTACATTTCAAAATCCAATCCAGAAAATTTTACGACATAGACTTAGCGTGTTCTTCCCATCTGATCTTCATTTAATAACACGTGATTATTTTAGAAAAAAATTCAGTTATTTTGGACTGCTTGCTCCTGAGGCATAAACCATGCCCTTAAATTGCGTTAAATAGGGCTCGGAAGTTGATGACCTAAAAGTCACAGAAAAATGACATATAAAATGACCTTAAATTTCTGAAAATGTGACATTAAAATTAAAAAAAAAATGGCCATGATTTTAATAATAATATACAAACAAAATATTATACTTCCATCTGTGGAAAATATATTATCACCAAACTCAGTCACTAACTGTCGCAAAAAAACTTTGTCTGCATTGTTTTATTTTCGACATTTTTATGTTTTCACTTGTGAGATACAATATGCTGACTACAGGCACTGCGGTTGCAATATTTGTTCTGTTGCATTAATGGAGGAAAGCTCGTAACACACGTGATAGGAGTCAAGTCTGATGCAACAATAAGAAAAATTCCTGCATGATGCAATCTGCATTAGGTTCTCGAATATAGGCTACGACTACACCATAAAAAGTCTGTTCATAAGTAGAAAAGGGCAAAAATGGAACAAATAGTAGGACATTTTGTAGAAAAAGAAAAAAAAGCAAAATATGAGTTGGCTATATTTAGTTCATGTTGAAGTGAAACGAGTTTGTATTGCATCCTGCATTGCTTGTGATGCCTGAGAAAAAGATGATATTTCATTAACTTCTGAGTCCTACTTATAACTGTTCCATAATTTGTTCAGTTACATCATGATGTGTTACGAAATGTTTCACTGTTTCTAAAGCAATAACAGAGTCATCAAAGGAGACAAGTTTGTTGGAGGAAAGCATGGGCAGCTTCGAATTTCTATGAATTTCAAAGTGGTTCACATCTTAACATTGAACCAGGACCTGATTAAACCCATGCTGTATTTTCATGTTATTACATTTTCACGGCAAACCTAATTGTGAAACAAATTGATTTAAAATGTATAAATGATGTTTCGTATCTCCTGAGGTTTAAAATACAATAATATAAGTAAAAAAAAAAAGACGTATAAACAAAAACGTATAACCAAAATAAATTAACATGTAAAGTATAGGAATTTTGCTGGTACTTCAGGAAAAAAAAAAAATTAAAAAACCCAAAAATATTTATATATCTTAAAGATACCATTTCCAAAATTAAATCTTGAAATAAAATCCATAAGTGAAGTTTTACAGAATCATTCAGAGAGAACTCATTCATCTGGTGACCAAATTAAGTGGATCTGTTATTTTGACACACAGGAACAAGTAGTGGAAACACCACAAGGAGTGTTATATCACGGAAAAAGATGTGCAAGTGATAAAATCTGCGGCGTCTCAATCCTGCGAGCAGGAGAGACCATGGAGCAGGCTGTGTGTGATGTTTGTAAAGACATTCGTATTGGCAAGATACTTATTCAGACAAATTTGACGACAGGAGAGCCAGAAGTAAGTGAGTTAATTATTTCTCTACATTAGTCTTGCATCATATCTTATAACCTATGTTGTGAGGAATTTTTTATTATTTGACTTATTTCAATTTTTTAGTCTCTAGGATGTAAGTGAATGTCGTCTTCCCTTTATGTCCACACAACTCAAATGGGCTGACAAGATGCCAGAAACCAACTTTGAGTACACACAATTCTGTGTGACTTAAATTGTGGCTTTCTGTTAACGTACCTTCAGTAACGAATATATTATGCAAATCAGGATTTCAGGTAGTAGCTCCTTGTAAAGCAGGTTTCAATAATTTCAAGGGAAAAATTGTTCTGGGGCCAGGTGATTTTGAACATTTATAACTTTAAGGCTGAGTGCACACAGAATCAGACGTGATGCAACATGGCGAGGCGAGACGCGATGTTTTGCTTTACAATGCCTCATGACAGCTTAACTCTGTCTGGACAACTGATTTGCTGGCTGTATGGGTTTGGAAAACTGGCCTAGGCTAGAAAATGGCGTCAATGAAAGTGGACTGTCTATATGAGAAATTCTATTGTATTTAGTTATTATTTCTTAAGGATGCCTAATACGCCTAAAAATCTATATAATTGAAAGAATCTTAAAATGAAATACTACTAATGTAGTGTACAAACGTCATTTTCTATGTTTATGACTACTTCACGACTCTCAATAAAGAAAAATAGTATACTGTATTAAATCAGTAATGAGTGATGGTATAGAGCAGAGAAGTAGACCTACTACAAATTATTATTATTATTATTATTATTATTATTATTATTATTATAAATATTATTATTATAAATATTATTATTATAAATATTATTATTCACCTGGTGCTTTCATCTCATTGCAATTTCTCACATATTTTTTAGAAACCACGTTATTGTCGTGATAATGTTTCAAAGATATTACAGAACGTACATTTCCTGTACCAAAACAACTAATTTATCCACATCGAGCTCCATTATGAATAATGTGCACTACACAACAATATAGTATTTGTAGATAGCGAAAGAGTACAATCATAGCCACTACTAATGCATGCGCAGTACACTGCAGCTATCAGACAGTCTCCTCGCGATGAACTTTAAGTAGTCATTCGATGTTGTCTCTCCATGACTCCATATGTCTGCTTGTGACCGTCACACCATGTCTGATTCTGTGTGCACCACATAATAAGAAATCAATGGAAGGCAAGTACCACGAGACAAAATGTCTTGTTGTGCCGTGCCGCGTCTGATTCTGTGTGCACCTGGCCTATGGCAGTTAATGCAAGAATGAGTTAATGTCTGCATACTTGTTAAAAATATATGGTAATAAAATGTGTATACTTTTTATTAGGACATTATGTATATTCAGCTTTCGTGGGAAACATTCATGTTCTGAGGTTATGATTAATTTGAGAGATGACAGATACAGAGAGAATTTTAAAAATAAGTTTAATTTATAATACAGCATAAAACATGCCCTTTTGTGAAATTATCTCTTGAAAATTCTAATTAAATTGAACACGGTTTTGCATGGTATTTGATTAATATTGTGCATATTATTGAAATATTGAAACAATTGCATTTCTTGCACAGTTGTACTATTTGAGGCTTCCCAAAGACATAAAAGACTACAAAGTGATCTTAATGGATGCGACTGTAGCAACAGGAGCAGCAGCCATGATGGCAATTCGAGTCTTGCTTGACCATGATGTGCCAGAAGAGAACATTCTTATTGTTTCTCTTCTGATGGCTGAAATAGGTAAGTGTGATGTTGAAATTGATTTTTTGTTCAATATTTTTAAAAGTACACTCATACCAATATTGTTGATTTATCAGAACATCTCATAGTGAAAAGTGTATCTACTACTGCTGCTACTGTAAAAGAAAAAAAAATATAAAGTCAACTCTGGATATAGTGAACATTCGGCTATAGTGAACCTAAATTGTTGGTCCCGACCTGCATACATTAATATTTCCATTTATAGTGAACCCTCACTTCGGTTATAGTGAACCTTAAAAATTGAAGTTACGAGAGTTATATCCTGACAAATTCTTATTTGAAGCAGATTTTGTATAAAATTGAAAGAGTGTGTTGAGAATAACATTGTAAATTTCTTACTCTTTAGTAAAGGACAAAGGTAGGATTAGTGATTCCTAGACAATGAGCTGTACTGTAAATTCAGGCAACGCGTGATACCTTGCCTCACTCCATCATCGAAGGGTTGCCATTCTGTTCTCAGGCTCACTATTCTACTGTTATTTTTAATCCTCCACCGTCAAAGGGTTGCCTTTTGTTCTCAGAAACATTTCTGTTATAACAGATAGCATCAAAACAATGGAAAATGAAATTGCCTTCTTTTATTAAAAGGGGACGGACATTATATCCAGAGCATAAATGAAAATAAGATTTCGATGGCTTTCACTCCCTCCCAGTTTCCATTAAGTGACCCGGGAAATTCCAAGGCTGAGTATGCAGTGACACCATAACAGAATTTGTCATTTATACCTGATTAGTAGACATTCGGATTTAGTGAACCTTGGATATAGTGAACGAAATATGCAAGTCCGCAGAGGTTCACTATATCCGGAGTTGACTGTACTATCCATCTCATAGATTAGGATGTAAGCTATAATCCATCCAATGTAAGACCTGCTCTTAACATATTACTCCGCACAAGTTTTAGACTAATCCTACTCGAGTCAGTTGTTCTTATTGATTAAAGATGTATTTTTCACATTTATATGCTTCTGTTCACAACATGGGATATTACATTGAAGTAAAACAATTGATGGCATATATATTGAACAAAATATCTCTGCACAAACACAGTATTGTTTGCTACCATATTTGTTATGCATTGCCACAACAAACTCTCGTTTGTCAATAATATAGATCACTTTTATGGACAGTTTCACATTATATGAGCATTGTCGTGTATATTTTTAAGAAATAATAAGGATACGCCACATCTTTGCTATAAATGATTATTAAATAACAATTCGCATATACAAGAAAAAGTGTCTTTTCTGTCCTCAGTGCTTCGATCAGTTTTCTTATTTTGATAGACTATAGAAAAAATAAGATGATAAAGGAAATGATGGCGATTTAACACATAACTGTATCGTGTAGTACTAAGCTATCACAAAACACGAAATCTGTTGCCTTTCTTCTTATAGGTGTGGGTATCAGTTTTGTGAAATTTTCAGTTGCTGTGAACAATATTTTTCATATTAAACGCCTTTATTTTAGCTCAAATATTACTTACTTGTCTCCAAAAGAATTAGCCTTTAACGTGGACATACAGTGAAAGCCCGATAATACACGCCCGTTTGTTATGCTATACACTCTTTTTGTCCGGTCCCTTGATATCCTTATATAAAACCATGTAAAATCCACCACTTATTATGCTCATCATTCTGTTTAACCACTTCCCTGATTAACCTGAGGTAACTCGGGTTGCTAACTTCCATCAAAATTTATTAATATAGTGAAAATATTTTGAGTTCAATCATATAAGATTTATCTATTTGCAAATGTTTATTTGCTACAATATGTATAAAATATTAACGTTTTCGCCTTTTCAGCATCATCAGATATGTTAAAACACGTAATCTAGAACTTGAACAAATTAACGAATATGTTGTTGTTGTTTTCTAATGCCAGGCGTTTGACAATAAAGTCATTTGACCTCTTGCACTCCAATATTTTTCAAAGAAATTATCATGACTAGCCACTGAAGCACAGATTTTGAGGTGTTCCGAATCCATTTCTTGGTTTGAGTTGCACAATGGGCAGTTAGGGGACTGATATAGTCCAATTCTATGCTGGTGTTTGGCCAAACAATCATAACCTGTTGCCAATCTAAATGCAGCTACAGACGATTTTCGTGGTAAATCGGGAATTAACTGTGGATTTTGATGTAGAGAGTTCCATTTTTTCCCTTGGGATTGAGTTATCAAATTTTGTTTGTTGAAGTCTAAGTATGTAGATTTAATAAATCTCTTCACAGAGTAATACGTAGATTTAGTAACAGGTCTGTAAGTAGCAGTGTTGCCCTTCTTTGCTAAAACATCCGCATTCTCGTTTCCTAGGATTCCACAATGGGATGGTATCCATTGGAATACAATTCTTTTATTGAGTGATAATAATTGAGAGAGCATTTTAGTTATTTCTGCTGTTTGAGATGAAGGTGTGTTTAGAGACGATTGATAGAATAGCTGCTTCGGAGTCTGGCAATATAACTGCATTCCTAAATTTATTGATGTGGCATAGAAGATTCCTGAGACATTCACTTATTGCAATGATTTCACCATCAAAACTTGTTGTTCCATATCCAAGAGATCTATAAAGTGAGAAGAGACAGCACGTAACACCTGCACATATATTTGTAACATGAGTTATATTATATATAATCACAATTGTCCTTCCAAAGTTACATGTTCTGAAATCATTTTACAATCTTTAATCATCTCTCATTGTTTTATAATATTTTGTCTTTTAAATCTATTGCTATTACCATTTCACTTATAATTAACAAATTCAATTTAAACCTTTCATATCACTGATATTCGTACTTGGCAATAATTTAATGCGTGTCATTTAACCACTCACATATGTTTGTAACATGAGGTATATGTATATACAATCACAATTGTCCTTCCAAATTTACATGTTTGAATTCATTTTTACAAAAACTTTTACTTAACTACATAATACATAAAACTCATGAAATTTATCTGTCTGTATATTACAATGTATATTCGTTAATTTGTTCAAGTTCTAGATTACGTGTTTTAACATATCTGATGATGCCGAAAAGGCGAAAAGGTTAATATTTTATACATATTGTAGCAAATAAACATTTGCAAATAGATAAATCTTATGACTGAACTCAAAATATTTTCACTATATTATATTAGATTTATCTGAATACAAAATGAATTGCAAAAAAAAAAAAAAAAAAAAAATATTAACCCGAGTTAACTTGTGTGAGTCCCATTTTCGCTCCTAAGGATTATTATCCCGAATATATACGTTTCCATCATTTCATTAACCTTTTCTTGAATTTTTTTACAGTTAACTTTACAAAACCTTGGATTACTCAAAACATAGTTCGTATGACTTACACCACTGTCATTCTAACCATCTCAATTATTGGTTTTATGTCTCACATATTTTTTTTATATTCTGTGGAAATAATTCTTATTTTTATCAGAGAGAAATTTTGAAATTAGAAGGTTGCGGGTTCGATCCCGGGCCAGGTCGATGGCATTTAAGTGTGCTTAAATGCAACAGGCTCATGTCAGTAGATTTACTGGCATGTAAAAGAACTCCTGCGGGGCAAAATTCCGGCACATCCGGTGACGCTGATATAACCCCTGCAGTTGCGAGCATCGTTAAATAAAACATAACATTTTAACATTTTTAAATTAGATAATAAGTCGGGGAAAATAAGGAAAGTTGTTAATATATGCATTTAAAACCCTCGAAATATGCATTTATGCAAAATAAAGTTGCCTTCATTCAAATGTAAAAATTATGATCAGCAAAGATCCATTTGTACTTTTTCAGTGTGCCACATCAATAAAAACATGCAATTGCATGAAGTTGCACTGTCTAATGATAAATTATTAATTAATTTTGGTCCTCAAGTGCTTCATAAAACTGTTTTCTTTGCAGGGGTACATTCAATAGCATATGCTTTTCCTGGTGTCCGAATAGTCACGACTGCATTAGATCCAGAAATAAACGAAAAATTCTATGTTCTTCCTGGAATTGGTAATTTTGGGGACCGTTATTTTGGAACTGAACCAACAGAAGAAACTTAATACCTCTGTATTTCACTTGCACATCGTCCAGCCTGACAACAGTATATGTTGCAACCAGCACATAAGAGGAAACTATTTTTACTTAGCTTTATTGTTACATGTGGTAAGTTACTTAAACTACAGATAACTCAGTACAGTTCCATCTTCCAGTAAAGCAGGGTTAAACACCTATCATTTTCAGAATATTTATAATTGAGTTGGGATTTACACCAACCTCTTTAATTGAATAGACATTGCTTCATGAATTTTGGAGTATATTTACACTTTGTCAAGAATTTGTTCCTTTAAGAACTGTAACTACCAATAGGTAACAACCATTATATAAGATTAATTACTATTTATGTTCCTTTATATATATGCATCTCGTGCTTGTAAATGTAGTATAAGAAAGTCTGTTATAATGACTCAAATTGATTTTTTGTATTCTTATGTGAAAACATTAACATTTCATAAGTAGTGCACCTATGAGTGATGGTAAAACTGTCATAAGTGTTGCTCATAGAAAAGCTTTCAGACATATAAAATGTTTTATTGCTTAGGTTATTTTATACCAAGAAATTAAATATATATTTTTTTTATTTCAACAGTATACAGCAAGAATTACCTACGGGTTTTATTAGTTAAAATATTTGGCCAGAAATGACTTCAATGTAAATATCTATTTATGCTTGTGTTACAAGTATTTTCTCATTATACTTAACTCTATTATTTGATGGTAAATTTAAAGTAGAACACTGCAAAAACATACCACTGAAACTTAAGTTTGTTATATTAGATCTCATTTAATTTTATTGAAACTGTGATTAATATTGGACATTTCAATTCGAAAAACAGTCAGTAGAAATGTAAAAATGTAATTCACTAAAATTTATTTTCAGTTTCATTCATGCAAAAAAATGTAATGTTTGGTTGATAATAAGCTGATACATAAAATGGAAGTGGGGGAGAGGGGGAATGAGTTGTTTGTGTTAAACTGCTGACATTTCAGTTACATCATTTACATTTTAGAGAACATCAATTAATTTATTTATTAGTTTTTCCTTCTCACTCACTCACTCACTCACTCACTCACTCACTCACTCACTCACTCACTCACTCACTCACTCACTCACTCACTCACTCACTCACTCACTCACTCAGTCAGTCAGTCACTCTCTCACTCACTCACTCACTCACTCATGTTGAAAAGTTCCCACTATTTAAGTGAAATAATCTAATGGCATTTCGATGTATACATATACGAAATTACGTAGACAAAACAGTGATGCACAACATCTTTTATAAAAGAACAACATTCCTGTGCTAACTTGTCCACAAACATACAGCCAGCTTGCTATTTCTAACTGCTTTTGTAGAACCAAACTGCATTCTTGACAATCTATTATACCTTGTATTTTTTTTTCAACTTTCGTGCTTCTTATCTCATACGTTTGCAAGAATACAACATTTCTTCATTTCAAGAGAAAAACAATGGCATTAGTTATTTTTTATTTAGTGGAGGTTATCAAGGTCATTTTGAGGTCAACTTGTTTTTTTTTTTAAATGACAAACCGAACTTTTTATCAGGTTCTGATTTTTCGCACAACACAAACAACTTCTGTCTGAAACATTTTTTTTAATCAAACTCTAATTTTTATGAAATATTTTAAAAATTGATAAACATTAGTACACAATATTTTGGAAGAATGTATCTTAGATTTCTTTTGTTTACCTTTCTTGTCTTTATGTTCTGTGTTTATGATTACAGTGCAGTATGTTTATATTAAAGGTAAACAAAAGCAACCTGATTTCTGTGTTTACAGTATGTTTGTGTTAAAGGTAAATACGCCATCTTGAACTTCATCATCTTCATTGTCATAGCATTCATTTTTATGGGAATCATCTCTCTTTCATTTCTTCATGCAGTCATCAAAAAAGAAATGTCAGGATTAGACGTCTTTTTAGGTTGAGATGCCTTTTCAGATTTCGACCTTTGTGTACTCAAGTACCAGTAAACGCAAAGGAAAAAAATGTATGGGTATATAACACACATATTAGTTTCTTTTAATTTCAATTTCAGTCCATGTATTGTATTCCATATATCTTCACATCAGCATTGATACTACAGAGGGTTGTTTCCGATCTCTGATAACGAATTTGAATGATGTCATGTGCATCAGGAATCACACTGACAGCTGAATTGCGGCGAGAGGTGACAGACCAGTAGTGAGTGATTTCTTAATCAGAGTGTACGGTGTATCACAGTAGCAATGTCCAAGAAAATCGAGACTTTTTGGGAGGAGTACATAACAACCCTTTCTGATGCCAAGTACAGTTATGTGAAAATCATAGGTGCTTGCAAAAAACGTGATTTCGTTATTTCCAAGAAAGGCATCTTGTGTGTACCTAATAAGACTGGCAAAGCTCGGATGGGATTAATTCCAGAGTGGAAAAAGCCAGCAAGTCCACCCCCCCCCCCCTCACAAGTCGCCACACCCCACGAGATGATACAAATTAATTCCATTTGAGGATTACCAATCTTATTAAGTACACAGAAGATGCCTTTCTTGGAAATAACGAAACCTCGTTTATTGCAGGCTTCCTTTATTTTTATTTAACTGAACTTGGCTTTGGAAACGGTCGTAATGTACCCCTCCCAAAAAGGCTCGATTTTCTTGGGAATTTCTGCTATGAGTCGCCGTGCACTCTGACTATGAGATCACTCACTACTGGTCTGTCACCTCGCGTCACAGTTCAGCTGTCATGTGACTCCTGATGCACATGATGTCATTCAAATTAGTTATCAGAGATCGGAAACAACCCTGTATAAGAGGTCGAACAAGTCAAGGGTTATATGTATATGTGTGTATATCAGGGTTAGGCTTTCTGATGATGGAACATATATGTAGTTACGAAACATTGAAAATGTCGAGTTACAGGCAGACCATGGTGGAATACCCAAAAGCCTAATGCTGATAGTCTAAAACTCATACAGGAGAAGATATATTTTAATTACAAGTAAGATCATCAAAAAGAAATATGTAGGAAAAACATATGCAAGTTGTCTATACCTGTAACCCACTTGAGTCTAACAGCTCATATTTAAGTAACAATACAACTTGGGGAGTTCAAATGTTACTGGCAGAAAGATCAGTTCATACTATAAAGTTAATGAAGGACCATACATGAGCAGATCCAATGATTTGAGAAGCAGAAGGAAAGTAAAATGACTGGGCTACAATCATAGACCATGCAACTGATGAATGGATCGAAAGTCTTGTAAATGAAAACAGATCATTAGAATTTTAACATAATTGAATAGAATTTGTGTTCTTGTGCATAACTGAAAATGCATATGTATATGACTGATTCTGCAAGCCACTTAAAGCAGGCTAGATACTGTAGGTTGTGCATTACTGACCTGCAGTTATTACGTTTGTTACGAGGCGCGTCCATAAAGTAACTTTCCCACTCGTCCCACAGCTAGCAAACCATATGTTGCGTGAAGCGACTGCGTGTACGTGATAGAGTAAAGTCACAGTCTACTATATACAGTCACGAAGCTTGAGTTTTGAGGGTGCTAGAAACAATAGACTGTGCCGGTACTATTTTGCATTGCCTGTAATGAGCCGATATTAGCGATCCTAGTGGTGAGCAACTATCTAATGTTTGCTTATTTACTACGTATTGAGCTTCGTGACTGTACATACTAGACTGTGGTAATGTCCTGGCATAGCGTATGCACTAGTGGTACTTCCCGAGTGCTCTCAGTAGCTTTGTTGCATTAGTTGAAGATGGACGCTCCTATTCCAGCTCCCGCTGCATGTGAAGTGCGATCAGTGATGAAGTTTTTGAATGCACAGGGTATAGCGTCGATTGAAATTTATTTCGTCAGCTGTGCCAGGTCTATGGGCCTAACGTCATGAGCGAGCAGATGGTGCGTTGCTGGTGTAGACAGTTTTCAGCAGGGCGCCAAAATATGCATGACAGGGAGCGCAGTGGGAGGCCAACCATCATCACAGATGACCTTAGCAACGCACCATCTGCTTGTTCATGACGTGAGGCCCATAGACCTGGCACAGCTGACGAAATAAATTTCAATCGGCGCTATGCCCTGTGCATTCAAAAACTTTATCACTGATCACACTTCACACGCGGCGGGAGCTGCAATAGGAGCGTCCATCTTCAACCAATGCAACTGAGCTACTGAGAGCACTCAGGAAGTTCTGCTAGCGCATGCGCCATGCCAGGACGTACACGCAGTCGCTTCGCGCAACATATGGTTTGCTAGCTGTGGGACGAGTGGGAAAGTTACTTTATGGACGCGCCTCGTATTAAAATGTTGATATCTAACTTTTTTTTTCCTTATATACTTAAGGTTGTAACGTATCTTTGTGTGCATTCTTAAATTCTTAGTATAAACATTACTTTGTATATGTAACATTGAATCATATACAGGTGTTTAGGAGATACAGGAAACAGAAGTTTATATTAGTTAATTTCTTCGCCAGGAAGGACATTTTATTACTTGACTTGGAATCCATATGATATTTTATTGCATATTGCTACTTCTGTTTTGTGAAATTATTAATATGAAGTAAAAACGTGTTTAGTTGACATGGTATCAGTACTTGATACCTTGACACTTTCAGATTAAAATCTGTAAGAAAGTATATTGTGTCCGCTTAGAGGGATCGAGAACTAAATGCTAACCATTTAAATCAGATGAAGATATTGTTTTGATTTACATCTGACAATATGCAGAAACTGTCCAAGTTTATGCACCAATGGTTTAAAAACAGTTGCATGTTCACATGCATGCACACTAACATTTATCGTGGAAACAAGCCTGATGCCATTCAGTAGAACATTCCGTCATTGGACCATTCTTCTTCATAGAGGCGGCAGTCACAGGAAATGTGTATCTGGGCATGTTGCAGAACATTTTTTGTTGATCAGCTGCTCCCAGAATCCGTTTTTCAGCAAAATGGGGCTCCACCTCATTACTATGAAGCAGTGTGTGGCTTCTTGAATGCAAACTTTCCCAGTAGCAATTAATATTTGAGGAGAAAAATTCGCTCCAGTGTCGGGAATCGAACCCGGGTCCTTGGTTCTACATACCAAGCGCTCTGACCACTGAGCTACGTCGAATTCAGTCCACAGCACTGGACCGAACTCTCCTGCTACAGTGTTTCCCTTTTGTGGCCTGACTCCAAGTTGGGGATATACTTTGACATTTATATTTCAAGTCAACTGCCATTATACAAGGAGCGCACTCAGCTGAGTGAATAATGGCGGGATTCCGCAGTAAAGTGCACAGCAATCTGTACAGAATCATGCACTGCTAGCTAGACGAATTTACTAAAGATGTTATTAATTGGTCCAACAGAATAATATCTGTTATATTGACAATTAAAAGGGAAACACTGTAGAAGGAGAGTTCAGTCCAGTGCTGTGGATTGAATTCGACGTAGCTCAGTGGTCAGAGCGCTTGGTACATAGAACCAAGGACCTGGGTTCGATCCCTGGTGCCGGAGCGAATTTTTCTCCTCAAATATTAATTGTCACTATAACAGATATTATTCTGTTGGACCAATTAATAACATCTTTAGTAAATTTCCCAGTAGGTTGATTGGAAGAGGAGAACCTTTGCCTGGCCACCTAGGTCAACTGACTTGACACCCATTGACCTTCCTCTGGGGCTTAGTGACAAATGTTGTATACCAACGTGATACAGTTGACACTTTGGGAAAACTGAGACAACGCATTACAAATGCAGCTGCACTAATCACTTCACAAACATTATGGAACACTTGGCAGAAGGTTGAGTACCTTCTAGATGGCTTCAGGGTAGCTCGAGATGCACACATCGAGTTGTACCGACCATTCTCTGAAACTTGGAGAGTTTTTACATCAAGTTACACAAAAAGTTATGTTATAAAACCATTGTTTATACTTTAAATCAGCACTTATTTCTTGATCCCTCTAAGCGGGACACGGTGTATTGTTGGTGACTTATTTTTAAATTTGTTTCCTTGGAAACTAAATAATCACAGTGTCAGGTGTCAGTAGCTAGTCTTGCTGAGCTCACTTTGTGATACTGTTACATCATGTTCTTGCACCAGTGATACTGAATTGTAGTAAAAATCTGTAATCAGTTTAGGTTAGCTTCTTTGTTATGATAAGTACTTGATATTAGTTTTTCTGAAGAATGGTGTTGGATATATGTTTAAGTAATAATTTGATTGTAATGTAATTACGAATGCTTATTTAGTGATCTTAAACTTCATTTCTGCTGCAGTACTGGTACAAATTTTTATCAATTATTGATTGTTGGTATCCTCTGTCAACTATTGATACTAGTCAAAAGTTTTTAATGTATGCACATTTTGATTATCCTGTATTTATGATAAGAGAAGTATGTCTGCATCTTATAAAAAATTGTTCGATCATTTGGTCTAGTAATTGTCACCCCCCTGTAAACAATTCCTTCATTACATGTCAACAGCTAAAACACAAATAATTTGCATGTTTTGCAGTAATACAACAGTGTTGCCAATGGATTGCAAAATGCGTATTTTTCAGAAAGAGCATGCTCATTACGTCTTCATATATGTTCTCAGGATAACTGGTGTTGTGATTATAATAAAATCTCCTTTTTACCATGTAAATAGAAACGATAAAAAATTTGCTGATTGTATTGAGAACTGGCTCATATCTGTCTTCGTAATGTATCTTGCAGGATGCTGATCACATAGAGGTCCACAGACTGTAGCCTACAGTTAGGATTGCTTCTGACAAATGAGGGCTGTGTTCATTATGGATATCATTAGTAAGAATTAGGGCGTGATGAATGTGTGTTGCAGAGTTGAGTCTTGTGTGACTGGTATTGATTTTAATTTGCTTCGTTTAGGATTTGAGAATGTACAGTGTAGAAGAATGTGTTCCAGATCTTTTTCATGATCATTTCACTGTGGATATATAGGACTATCAGAAAGGTGAAATTAGTGTAAATATAACTTTGTGATAAGCTGACCTGTTCTACGATGAAAGAGTAATGGAACGGAGAAAAATTCTCTCCGGCGCTGGGATTTGAACCCGGGTTTTCAGCTCTACGTGCTGATGCTTTGTCCACTAAGCCACACCGGATACAACCCTGGCGTCGGACAGAATCGTCTCAGATTAAGCTCCAACTCTTGGGTTCCCTCTAGTGGCCGCCCTCTGCACTACGTCATAGATTTCTATGAACGTAGGACCGAAGTCCACACGGGTTCAAATCCTGGCGCCGGAGAGAATTTTTCTCCGTTCCATTACTCTTTGATCATATGATGACGCAGAATATCTGCATGGAAATATCATATGTACTTCGGTACATTAAAATAATATATATGATATACGTAAATCACTTCATGATTTAAGACGGCGCTTATTCCGTCGGATCCCGGCCAACTAGTCACTCATACGAGTGCACCTCAGCACATGTCTGGACTTCTGTCCTACGTTCATAGACATCTATGACGTAGTGCAGAGGGCGGCCACTAGAGGGAACCCAAGAGTTGGAGCTTAATCTGAGACGATTCTGTCCAACGCCGGGGTTGTATCCGGTGTGGCTTAGTGGATAAAGCATCAGCACGTAGAGCTGAAAACCCGGGTTCAAATCCCAGCGCCAGAGAGAATTTTTCTCCGTTCCATTACTCTTTCATCATATGATGACGCAGAATATCTGCATGGAAATATCATATGTACTTCGGTACATTAAAATAATATATATATATGACCTGTTCTAGCTCTTGTTAAAAATGTTGAATATGTCTTGGCAATTTCTTGTACATTTTTAGATCATTAGTTTCTTTAGTATGACCTGTAAAATTTTGCCGTTGTCAGAAGAGAGTCAGTTGTTGGTCCATAGGTTTGTAATATGAAATTCGATTGAAGCAAAGGCACTGGATAAAAATACCATCTGAAAAGGTCTTGGTTGTAAATGCATTGCCTGTTTTTAAAATTACCAATGTCTTCATTTTCAACTATACCACAGTAACTTGGTTCCATTGAAATACTATTTTCTTTTGGGGATTCTTGACTTTAAGGACTAACTCGTATGAAAGAAGAAAATGAAAGTAATTTACTGGATCAGTAATATTGGTAAGTTAGGACATTCTATCACAAAAATTGAGCATTTAGAGAGTATAGTATTGAGGAACTACATTGCAATTATAGTTGTTCAGGCTGAACTTGGTGTATGCATTTTATTCATACATTGAATGTGGCTCTCTTTCAATTATTGAAAATTTGAAGAAAATTCTCATATTTCGCCATGGTGATACCTCTGATTGTCTCCGTTAGCATGCGATTTCGTTCTTTTGTTCATTGAGAAGATATTAGGAAAAATACTCTCTCAGCACTTCCATTGTGACTTGGGATAAATAAATAGAATTGACATATTTTTAAGAGTTCTGAGAAAGTTTCAGTGCTCGCAGAACTATTGGAATTGAAGAATTTGCACCATTGTTTATCTAAACTTCAATCTTTGTCTAAATTAACTTGATTAGGATATCTTTGTACATTGCAGAATAAAATTGATAAAATAGCTTAGAATCATGAATAGTGACATTTGTAGAGTGTAAGAATTCAATGCATGTCAATAGGTCATCATATTTTACAGTAGCGTGCAAATTAATCCGAACACGACATATTTTTACATTTTCTGTCATTGTTGGCCTCACAGCTGCTCATACCACTATAATTGACATCTATAGTACGTGTAATTCCATTGTTGAAGGTCTGTTGTTATTATTTTTTTATAATATGTGACATTTTGCCTGTCGTTTTGTACTTATAAGCATTTCAGTTGTGTTGAAGACTTAATACTGCAATCCTGTGTACATTCTGTCGTCTTCACAAATGGATACAACTCCACGAAAACGGTCTAAGATTATAACATTAGCAGAGCATTCTTCTATGACACAGAGGCAAATTGCTGCAGAATGTCACATCGGTTTGGCTTCTGTTAATTCGATCATAAAACGATACAGGGAGACTGGATCCATCACACCCCAGAAAAAAAGGAAACTGTGGCCGGAAAAGGAAGACTTCACCTGCAGATGATCGTTTAATTGTCAGGAAAAGTAAATTAAATCCTAGACTAAGTGCTGTCGACTTAACCCGCGAGTTAATGCTACCACTGGGGCGAATATTCACGTCACAACAGTGCAGCGTAGGCTTTTGGAAGCTGGAGAAAGGGCTCGTAAGCCTATTAAGAAGTAACTGCTAACCCCTGTTATGTGCAAAAAACGCTTAATGTGGGCAAAATTACATCAACACTGGACAGTGAATGACTGGAAGAATGTACTTTTTTCCGATGAGTCTCATTTCGAGGTCCACGGCCACCGTGTTTCTTACGTATGGAAAGGATCCGAAAAAGTAATAGCAGCTCATCTCCAACAAGCACCCAAGTACCCCCCTAAAGTAATGTTTTGGGGTTGTTTTACACATGAAGGGCCCGGAGCATTAATACCTATCAAGGGAATGATGAATTCTGACAAATATATTCACTTATTGGAAACCAGAATCGTACCCCAACTGCAAAAATCATTTCCGGATGGCAGAGGTGTGTTCCAACAAGACCTGGCACCATGCCATACGTCTCGAAAAACTACAGAATTCTTCAATAAGAAGAATATTCAGGTACTCCCCTGGCCAGGCAACTCACCTGACATCAACCCCATTGAGAACTTGTGGTCAATTTGCAAAAGAAGAATGCAAAAAATGGATTGTTCTACAAAGGAGAAGATGATTTCTGCCCTCATTGGTGTATGGTTTCGCGATGAAGAAATGAATATTTGTGGGAAATTAGTGGAATCCATGCCAAATCGTCTCAGAGCTGTTATTAGGAACAAGGGAGGCCACATAGATTACTGAGGTATATCTTAGATCCTTTTTTTTATCCCGTTGGAGTGTTTTTGCATAAGTAATTACGTTGTTCGGATTAATTTGCACGCTACTGTATGTTTTTTTTATGTGCTCCAGCTTTAACCATTGAAAGCAGTTAAATTCTTTCATAGGTTTTCACCATTTTTTTTAGATATTCTATGCATAATATCGCACATTATTCAATATTCATATTGATTCTAGTTGAAATGCGAAATGCCAGACATTTCAAATATTTTTAAAATGCCTGCCGGACAGGATAAAATGATTAAAAAAGAGGACATGTCCTCCTTTTGCCGGACGCATGGTAACCCTATGTATAATTCGCTCTCCACTATCATTGACGATTGTTTCCCCAAATCGTCCAACCACATTATCTCTCACTTTCTAATCTCCAAGAATGTAAAAAAAAAAGGGTGTGAAGAAGAAGAAGAAAAAGAAGCTATAATAAATTACAACAACAAGCATAATTAGTGTGTAGTAAGAATAAGAGGAAGACAAGACTAAAAAGAGGCTGAGGAAAAAGAAAGTAAGAAAAAATCTCATATATGACAGGAAAATAAACAAGAGAATACGAGTATAAGAAAATTTTGTTTTCTGGATCTGAGTTATGAAAACAGAAATAATGGTTGAACTGAATGATGTAAGTTGCACACTAGATAAATCCAATAAAATGCACAAAAACTTTATATACAAAGTAAGGCAGAGGGAAGTCAGACATCATAGATACTATATTATAACGAAGATAAGCATGTGTGTTACATCATGTGTAAGCTGATTGTAAATCTGAATTTATTTATTTATTTGTTATTGAGCATAACAGGCAAAGCCCAATTACAATGTTCAAGACTGATAAAGTAATTTAAAAAACATAAACAAGGAAAAGGAAACATGCTCTTATTAAAAACTGAAACAAAATAGAAAAAAAGAGAAAGAAAAAAAAAGAAGAAAAATTAAAATCAGATGTGAAAGTACCTTCAAATTAACTAACAACAATATTCTGTATTTAGAGAAATTCATATTGAAAATATCAACATTCAGATGAGGATGTAATTTATTGTATAATTGTAACATTTGGAAAACTGGAGAATTTTTGTGCGATTCAGTATTTGCCCTTGGTATGCAAAATAAATTTCGAAATTTTGTGTTAAACTTAGGTGCATATAATGTTATAATGTGAGTTAGTTCTATCAGTAGTGCAACAGACTGTGGACTGGATGAGCCCAGATTAAGACGAATTTTTCATTATGCCATATGATCATATGAAATTGAGTACCAGAGCAACAGAGCATGCTTCTGCTGGTAACATCACCACCTCCTAGTGCAGACTTCAAGAAAGCATGGGAAGGACAACACAGTAGTATAAATTTTATAGTTTCAGTTACTGATGTATAATAGAACCTCAATTATCAGACTCTCTGTTAGCCGATCATCTGATTATTTGATGGTCTTCCTGCTTTCTTTCTAATGAATCACGAAATTGCAGCTAAATTTCGATCTGCACTCTTGAATATATGTATATCTAACAAGAAACCCTGTGCAATGCTATTACATAATGATAAACACAGAATTAGCCAAATGAGGTACCTGAAAATCGAAATGTGTACAACTACGCCTTCCTTTAGCACTCTGTTGCCATTCACAGCAGTTCACATCCCCCTCATCCCTCACATTACAATACAAGAGCAATAACCTTCATATTGAGGAACTTGCAGACGAATTGCAAGGGTTTTGAAGCAGGGTTTAAGCTAGAAAATAATTGTCGCAAAAATGCAGAAATGAAGAATTATATTTCTGCAAATTGCGAAAATCTTATGCAATATTATAGGCTAAATAATTATACAGAAAGATAAAATTAATAAGTATGTAGACACAAGAAGTTATGTAATTTGTTTCTTGGAGTTTTATTAGTTTAAATCCATCTTACCACACTCTAGATATACTTACGTAAGTAATTCATTACACGTAGGTATGTTTAGAATCAATTACTGCTGAATTTACATCACATTAAAATACGTTATTTTATGGGTATTCTAAACATTGAAATTCTTTACGAGTAGGCCCTTCAAGATTTATTGTTAGCATAGTGCTAACTCTTTTTACTGAAAGACGGATTTTAATTCCAGTTTTTACAAGCTTCATGCAACTAAATCTTCGCTCACAATTTACAGTATGCGATGGAATTATATAAATCAATTAGAAGAAATTGTTCATGTAACGTACATGAATTGCACCAACTCTTTGAAATCCATTCCTCAACATCTGTTGCTCAACATTGAACATTGCCCATTTCATTAGAATGTCATTTAAATTCAGAATCTACAGAATTGATTAGTTCATACACATTTCAGATTTCATGTTCTCCATTACTATCTTTGTTTCTGAAGTCCAATGTGATTATCACATTTTTGCATATTTACATTGAAAGTTTGTTGCATTTTTAGAAGTTGAGGAGCAAAATGCGACAAATGCAACTGTGGCTTAAACCCTGTTTTGAAGATATTATTAAGATAGTGGAAAAATATTAATGGAAAACACAAATAAGTTTATGGGGCAAAATTACCAAGTTTTTTATGTTGATGATAAAATCATTATTTAGTGGCTAGATACAGACTTGGCATATTCAAGGCATGAAATAATAAGTGATGACGATCATGATGACATTATTGGTTACCTTACTTGTGAGGCTACAAATGTGACAATAATGGAGGGGAAGAAGAGATAGTGTCTGAATCACTTGTTTCATTACAAACTGGACTTTAATCAGCAGAGACCCTCTTGAGGTTTTTGGAGCAAGGAAATTACACCTAATTTCCAGACATTGTTTAAACTTCAGAGAATTAGAATGGAGATAAAGAATAATTGCTGACAGTAAAGTTTAGAAAAAAAAAAGTGACAGGCTTCTTTAAAGAGCATAAAAATAAGCAGAATGGATTATCCAACTTTTTCGATTAACTGTTCCTCTTCTCCCCTTCATTATGACAGATAATCGAGGTTCTATTGTACTTGTGTATCACTTACTGAAACAAGGGACGTAATATGGTAGATGACAACTGATTCATTTCACATACAGTTTGTGATTTAATAATGTAATATATCAGTTTTAAAATGTAGATGAAAAATCACTCCAAAAAGTGTGAATGAATCCGAATAATAAATATAATTTTTCGAATCAGCTAGCAAGACACCTCAACAGTGCAATTCATACTCTGTTCCTTAAAACATCAAATACCGGTGACTTTACCTTGTTGAAAGGTTTCTCTTAACTATTAATACTGCAAAAAGAGCATTCTTGTCTGATCTGTACTTAGTATACTTTTTCTTACTCTCATTTTTCTTAGTGTTAATGTTAAACGTAGTAACTGGCAAGTATTCCCAAGACATGTGTCTTATTATTATATTCTTTGGAACTTTTAGGTAAATAATATAAATGTTGGAAACTTAAGATATTTGTAACTCACCTGTGAGGAAATATTTAACATTGTTTACTGATTAGCTGTATTAACATTGGAACAAATTTAAGCATATTGTCCCTTGCTAAGAATTATGTTTTGTGTGAATGATAATGAGATCCAACACAAATGTGAATATATCTGTAATTTAAAGGACAAATTCCTTTGCAAACCACTTATCTGCGGTGAATTCCTTCAATTAAATAAACATTAAACAGTATTGTAGAAAGTAATTTGAACTATAATAGTGTTATTTGTATTATTATTTTGTTGCTACTCTTTTACATTAATAAAAATTTGTGTTTCACAAAGATAAATATAGTCTTCATCTTTACCTACAGGCAGTGCAGGAATTGTAAGTAAATCAACATTTATTGCTTTTATGGCTGAGTTTAATGTACACATGTTAAACAAAACAGATGTTTTAAAACATTGAAGCAGAGGTGACAAATAGTGATTTCGTGCTTTAATTTTCTCTGTACTTATTTCAAGTTCGGACATAATAATTTTCATTTTACTCTAAATCAGAAGAGCCACAACCACAAAATGCACATGCCATTGTTTGTGTCGAGCTGTTGTTTTTTTATTTCTTATAAATGATCTTATTTTGACTGTGTTAGAGATCATGTTCAATATTAAAGTCAGTTCAATAGTTTATTAAAGAATACATTTTTAATATTTAAACCATGCAAAGAAGTTAAAAATTAAAACTACTGGAAGACCACTTATTGTTAATAAATTTAGTTTAGATGAACAAACGCAGTGACAACTACATTGGCAGAATATTCAATCCTGAGGTTTTTTGGCAAATATAATTAACTCTGTGGTTGATTGTATTATTTCCTTTGTATGATGTTTGTTAATGAAAAAGACAGCATCTGAGGAAATAATAGTTGTAGCAATATTTGGCATCTAAAATAGAAAATTAAAAGACATGAAATGTTGGAAGTGTGTAAAAATGCACAACTATAATTATTTTGGCATAACGTAAAGTAAGACAACACATGAAAAATGAGTTTCTATAGAATGTAAATAATTAAAATGCAGAGAAAAAGGTATGTTCTGTTAGAAATAATCAACTGATTAATGTTTTGTGGTACTTTTGGGCTAGCTCTTAGAGGACATGAATCCGAGATGAACATATTACGTTAATCGTGGCATTTTGGGGGGAAAGGTGATAAATTTTACACTGAAATTTGAATGTACATTAAAACCTCAGTTTAGAAACATAACAGTGTTGAAGTGTATATCAAAGTAAGTTCAAGAAATAAAGGCCAAAAGCTGATTATGTTTCTGTTAGCAGACTAAATACTAATGTTTTAAATGGTGATCATATTTTGATATGCAAACTATAAAGTGGCAACCTGTAGAGAGATTAGAAATACACATTTTATAAACGTCTTTACATTACAGTTCTCAGGTCCAACAAATATTTTGCATAATGTTTCTGTCACTTTACGGTTTAAGAATATTTTAATAATGCAATTATGTTGTTTCAATGCCTTGCATCTAGCAATGAAGCCATTAGCATTCATGCTCTCCAATACTTCTGAGCTACAGTGTCTTCTGCAGATAGTGCATTGCAGGTCTTCAAGTGGCTCTCGTTCATCTCCTCTTGACTGTTGCACAGGGGACACAATGGTGACAGTGAAAAGTTTCAATTTATTTCAGCAGTAATGAGGAATCTGAATTGATTAGTTATGTTAGTATGGAACTTGCAGCTTTACCTATTAGGCCCTAAACAAAGTATAAGGAAACTCATGTTTTCATTACTTCTGATTGTGCGAAGGCTATCTATTCGTTTGAATATTTACCTGGCAGATTTGGTTTTCCGTCAATATATTTAAGATTTTGTTTACATCTTCGCCTGACATACAAGGGTTGGATAAAAAGTTATGGCAACACTGCTGTTACATGACGATGGTGCGTTCGAGAGCTGCCAGCTATGTGGACATGAACAAGGACTGTTAGATGAGTTAGTGCAGCCAGCGGCGACAGTACTCTGTCAATCTACTGCAGTGTGTGGAACGTTGACTTTCATAGGGATAGTGCAAGCGCCCTAAAACCATGTTTAAAAAACTAGAGCAACGTTTCTGGATCAAAATTGAAATGGCACGAGGTCGTAGTGCACAAGAATGTTTACAGGGACTGCGTGAAACATGTAGCGATGCAGCGTTGCCATATCGCACAGTGGCATGATGGGTTAAAGCATTCCAGGAAGGCCTTGTTGGACTGGTATGAATCGTCTCTATGGATGAAACATCGACTCGCTCGTACAAACCAAATTTGAAATGCCAATCAAATGAATGGAAGCATTCTGGTTCTCCTCGTCCAAAGAAAGTGCACCCTACACAAAGTACTGTGAAGGTGATGTTCATTGTGGCGTATGACATTAATGGGATAATACTGCACCACGTTTTATCTCCAAGGCAGACGGTAAACACGGACTACTACTACTGCAGGTTCCTGCAGCACCACCTTCATTCAGCGACGAGAAAACGACGATACTTGGTGGTACAGAACCCCATCATTCTTCATGACAATGCAAGGAGTCACCACTGTTGTTGTCAAGGACCTCTTTCGCCGCTGGAAATAATAATAATAATAATAATGGCTTTATTTAATGGGAGATTCTGGAACATTCACCGTACTCACCCGATATGAGTCCATGCGATTACGATCTCTTCACCAAAGTGAAAGAAACACTGCGAGGGACCCGGTACAATACCAAAGATGAACTTATCTGTGCTATAGGGCGGTCAATACGGAACATCAACAAAGATGGACGCGCTGATGGTGTATGACGCCTTCCAAACATTTGGAAAAAGGTGATAAATAAAGGGGGAGACTATATTGAAAGTACGTAAATGTTATATCCCTGTCAATAAAGCTATGTCAGAAATATCGAACTGTTGCCATTACTTTTTATCCAACCTTTGTAATTAGGAACATTAAATCCAGACGTTTGAGATGGGCAGAACATGTAGCATTTATGGGTGAATCTAGAAATGCATATAGAATGTCCAAGAGTCAGGAAGTGATAGGGAAGAAAGTAGTGTAAAGAATAAGGGTGCAAGTGTAAGTGGAAATCTAGTATGTGAAAGTGAAAGCGTGGGGGGGGGGGGAAATAAAAGAGGAATAGAAGAAGAAATAAATAGAAAGAAAGACAAAGTCAGAAATAAGGCAGAGACGAACAGTAGAGAAAGGTCAGAATTTGCGACAGTTGAGAATTTAGCAGAGATATTTGATATGTGTAAAAAAAAAAAACTGGGGTTGTGATAAAAAAGTGCAAGTAAAGTGAAACTGGAAAAGATCGAGAAGTATAGCAGAGAGAGAGAAAGTGTATAAACAGATGTGTAAAATAAAATAAAAGTACTTATAGGAAGTGAAAATAGTGACAATGGATTAGGTGTAAGCAGAATAGTGAGAAAGTGAAAGTGAGCGCAAATAGGAATGAGTGATAATAGTGAGAAAGGGTTCAGAGAAATGAACAAGCGACAGCATAAAAATAGTACTAACATTTGAATGTTGGAACAGTAATTGAATAAAAGGTCAAAGAACAAATAGGCAAATAATTCAATATGATAATTTATAGAGAAAAATTGAAATTGAGATTTTAGTGAATAGTAGTTAGAGGAAAAGGGGGGTGTGAAAGGAGTATATAATATTAGATATATTAGGATTAATGAACAAATAGAGAATAGCAAATGAAATGTAGGGAAATACTGAAGGGGAGATTGACCAAGTAATAAAAAAAGGTACATAGCTTAATTGGGAGTATGTGTGTAGACGTGTACTGCAAATACTGTGTTATTGTAATAATATGTTAATGGTGGCACCGGATACAGAAATGTGAGGTACACCATTACATGTAAAGAAGTGCTGTGAAGAAATATATATCATATCATACCATATCATATCATATATCATATATGATATATCATATCATATCATATCATATATCATATCATATCATATCATATCATATCATATCATATCATATCATATCATATCATATATAATGTTAGTTGGAAGACCTGAGGGCAAAAGACCTTTGGAAAGGCCAAAGTGTAGATGAGATGATAATATTAGAATGGATTTGAGGGAGGTGGGATACGATGGGGGAGATTGGATTAGTCTTGCTCAGGATAGGGACCAATGGCGGGCTTATGTGAGGGCGGCAATGAACCTCCAGGTTCCTTAAAAGCCATTTGTAAGTGGGGTCTGCTAAGACATAAGAATTGGTGTTGAAAACGTGTAGGATTATCTTTGTGTGCCAGTTTGCAGTGCTACCAATGCTAGAGTCCACTGCTATGGAATAACAGTTCAAATCCTGATTGATCATGCGCACAGTCTCCTTTCTGTACTTATAAAGTATCTTTGCTACAAAGCTTTTTTTCTAAGACTGTAGCCTACATATCAGTCAGAACCTCAACCAGAGGTGAGGTCTACATTAGATTGTCATCATTATTTCACCACTCGCACAACATTTTTATTTCTGAACGAAGTCCGTAAATTAATGACTATTATCAAGTTCCTGTTCAAAATGGTATGATGAAAAAACTCTGAGAGTGGATTTGCTTTGTTAGCCACATCCGCATTCTCTTAACAAGCGGTAAATGAAGTTTAAATAATGTTTCAATGGTTCACTTTGTTAAAACTCTATTGAAGCTAATGGTTTACTCTATTAAATAATTACACGTTCATTTGATTAAAACTGGCAGGCTGAAGGAATTTAGTTCCCCTTCTTCCTCGGCTTCCCTGCTCTAAATGAGAGAACTCGCAAGTTAATAACATTCTGACTGTTGTTACTTCTGGTTTAAAGTCACAAAATAATCGCGCACATTGAGGGTTTTTTTTTTTCCCAAAACTTAACATGTCCAATATACGAAAATACACTTCAGAGGCCAAAAACTTACTTTTGTGCGAGATCGTGCGTATTTGCTTGCTTGCCGCTTTGAACAGTAATTTAGCGCCTTTCTAAATTAAATGCTGTACCCAATTGCGAAAAAACTGTTTAAGTTGTCAATAAATTAGTTCAGTTTTTTCGCAATTGGGTACAGCATTTAATTTAGAAAGGCGCTAAATTACTGTTCAAAGTCACCTCGGCGTTCAAAGTCACCCCACTTTACGGTACGCGGTAAGTGTGAAATACCACATTCAGTATTCCCAACGTAACACATATAACAATTTCCCTCTTCTTACCGCTTAAGCGCGACATTCATTTTACTGCTTTAGGCTTTTAACATATTATTTTTAGAGATGTTTAACACAGTAATAATTATAAATTGGAAACTTACCACTGCAATTTCACCTAAATTGCAATGTTAATTATTGTTTTTAAATATTTGCAAAAATTAAGTAAAGTCTACTACTCCACGAAACTTATTGCATTCCTGGTACAAGTAACATTAAGGAAGCCGTGAAAAAATCAACAAGATTCCAGATGTCGATGTTATTACTGCAATATGTTATATAAATAATATTGTTAAAATATTAAAATGAAAAATAAATCATTATATAACCTTACCGTTTGTTTTAAGTTCGCATTTATAGACTGGGGGAAAAAAAAGACAGACGTATATCACGGCCTGCTGGAGTATAGTAAACACAGAAAACATTTTATAGCAACAATGTTGAAGAAAGATATTTTGGTTTTCCGAAGTTTCCGTCATTAAACAGAAACCAACATGGAGATTTCATTGCAACTAATTAGAAATTCGTCTTTCAGGTATGTAATAAACGATCTTCGCACAAAATAATGTACGATACACGAGCGGTATGTTTGTTTTCATGTTCTCGGAATTTAAAAAAGCTCAACTACGTTTCGCTTTTTCAATCTTTTCCCCGACCATGAAAACGTCAACATACCGCTCTTGTAACGTATATTACTATTTCTGCAATGAACAAAATATGTTCTATGGGGAAATATTAAAGAATATGTTTTTCTTTGCAATCGATTCGCGTAAATTTTTACCTAAGGAAATTAATCGTTTATCACAGAGACGCATATTTTTAACATTTTCTAAAAATGGACGGACATGTTAAGTTTTGAAAAAAAGTTCCAACGCCTCCGATCTACAATAAAAGAATACAATACAACTTCTGTGACTGTTGTCAGCACAACGCCGAGTATTTGCCTAAGACAATACACGTCACTCATTACATAAGAGACGAAAAACACTGCTACATTAAACGGGGAGTATTCAAATGAATAATACACGGTAATCCGTTTGGGTATGGATAAAATTAAAACACCGTAAAACATTTACTACTGAACTTTATTTGTTGAAACTTTGTGCATACAATACTGAAAGATGGGAGATTCCTCAGAGCTCAACATGACTCCCAATTCGCACCCTACACAACTCATAATAGTGATGCAATTCAGCCATGTCCGTTGTAACATAAGAGGGGTGATTTGTTGAAAAGCTTGAGTAATTTTTACTCTCAGATCATCAATGTTCCTGGGTTTCTGTGAATAGACAATGTCTTTAACAAAACCCTACACAAAGAAGTCAGGAGTGGTTAGACCTGGGGAGATTGGGGACTAAGCCAAGAAGATAGCTGCTTCTCGTACTGGGTTTCGCCTGTGACCTTCTGCATGTTTTTTTTTGACACAGAACCTGTTTCTACAAATGTTCGATGCCACAACATTATGGAATCGTATTTAGGTACATACGCACACCATACTCACGTCGAAATTCCCTTTGAACTCTAATAACACTCTCAAATTCAGCATATCAAAAACACATTGTGCCCGCTGTTGATTTATAGTAGCTATTTTAATCATCTACGATTTTCATTTGTCTTTTCAGATTGTGCATTGTTGATTGTCATATATGGAAACTTCCATCTTTTAATAAAAAAATAACCAGCAAGAAATTTTTCCTACTATCATAATATACTTAAATTAATATTATCCATACCCAAACGGATCAGACTGTATATAGTATGGATTCTAATATTGCGTGAGATAATTTAAATATTATTTTTGCTCCTTTTTAAGTAATTGAAAATGTCTTTACCTAATAGGCGTATAGGCCTATGAATCTGTAGTATTAATAACATACCGATGTTCATATTTTATTTCTTTTAGGCCTATATATTTGCGTAATTCGTCGTTTTCTATATTTTACAATCTTAATTTTTGATCAAATAAAATATGTCTATACGGAAGGGTAAAAAATTGTTTAGAAAGATAGAAAGAATAATCAAAATAATTTTCACTAAAACATCTAAGAAAGAATCAATAAACTTCATATTTCGCCTGAATATAGTGAATGTATGAAATAGCGTTATTAAACATAGATACTGTAATCTTTTACACAAAGTATTTACTTCTATAGATATCAAATTAATGTTACAAAACTAACAAATTTTCTTACTATACGTTTACGGGTATTACAACAATCAAGATCATAAATCATACTGTGAATGATATCCTAGATCATCCCAGATAGGTCGGTCTTATAGTCTTTGACGTTAACAACTTTTGTCAGGTTTACTACGCTGCCATCTAGTTGTTACATAAGGAGTCACGTCATAATTCCCATTTGAATTGCATTAGCAACTGTACTGCCATCTCGTGTTCCTTTACGGCGGACGGGTGGCGATCCTGGCGGTTGTTCTCTTCAAAGTGCAAACGAATTTAACACAGCGATGACCTATCTGTTACATATGTGATCTGGGATGATACGAGTATATTGTTGTGCCCCTTAAGTCGGAACTGGTGTCTGTAGACAGATGGTGCATGGCATAATAATGTCTACACTCTTATTCATCACAAAATACACTGAGATATGCCACAAAACTGACCGTCTTTTGGCTAAATTAATATTTGGTCTATAAAATTTTGTGAAACAGAAAATATCAGTTTCTAAAAAAAATCTGTCCGCTGGAAGCCGTGTTGTTTATCGTAAACGTAGGAAAATATGAATATGAAGAAGACATCACATGATTGCTTCATGTACTCGTACTATACTATGTATTAGAACGTCTCTAAAATTGTAGAGACAAAGCTAAAAATCAATAGGTATGACCTAATAACCCCTTCAGTAGCATCATGGAATCATGAAGTGTCGCATAGCGACCGTACCAAGCTAATTAAACGAACTATTCATTATCCTTTTCGTTTTGCTCTTGTCCGCACATATTAACAAGCGAAAACTTTTTGCTACTTTGATTCTTTTATTTGTCTCTCATGCTTGTGCGTGTGTATGGTAAAATGGACACTCCGATAGAGAAGTGGGCTACGTAGGTAGTAGAGGAAATTCTAATAATTCATTGTATTTCAGAATCGAAACTCATTACTCTAGATCAGTGGTTCTCAAGCTCATTACCACTACGGACCCCCCTTTCCATAAATCAGTATTTTCGCGGACCTCTTGAAAATCGTCAATGGACTGATAGGTAGGTTAGATTTTGGAGTTAATAGGCTGCTCATTTGTTGCCTATCACAGTGCTGATGAAATACACTATCTACCAAAAAGTAATTGGGCACCCAGGATTTTACGTGCTAGATGCCATGTTTCGGCGGCTACTATGCAGTGGTATGCAGACAATAATGTTCACCGGTTGGACTGGCCTGCACAGAGTCCTGATCTCAATCACAGTGAGCAACTTTGAGACGAATTGGACCGGCGATTGAGGTTTCGGGAAATTCGGCCAACTTCCATTGTCCAGCTGAGTGCCATATTGCAAGAGGAATGGCGACGCATTCCAGTGGATATCCTACACAAACTAGTGGAGAACATACCTGACAGGGTGGCTGATGTTATAGCAACAAGAGGTGGTACCACGAGGTTCTAAAGGAGCAAAAACAGTGCCCAATTACATTTTGGTAGATAGTGTATTTTGCACCAAGATAAAACTGTCTCCTTATTGCACAGTTTTTCGGGCAGAACTTCTAGCAATTAATGAAGCTATAAAATGGTGCATTAACAACGAAAACACAGCGCGCATATTTAGTGACTCCCAAGCTGCCCTTCACTGCATCGCTGACAAGTACAACCGTCACCCATTAGCGATAGAGGCAAGGGAATTACTTCAAAAGTACGCACACCACATAGGCCTCACTTGGGTCCGTGGACAAAATGGTGTAAGAGGAAATGAAAGAGGTAATGGGCTAGCGAAAGCAGCAGCCTCCAGTAGCGAAACTCCGACATACACTTTACAACCAATGTCATATACAGGGACATCATTTTATTTTTACTTCAATTTTTATTGTACCTGAGTTTTGGAATGTACTTCACTCCCACCCCTTCTACTAGTAAACTTCCAACCGTTCACGACACAGAGCCGAGGGCGCGTAAGCAGTACTGAGTTACTGAGTATAGTACGTTTCAGAAATATGTTCACGTTTTCCAGTGACGAAAGAGCTTTCAATATTGAATCATATTTTCGTACGGGTACTGTCGTCCGTTTCCCTATGTCGCATCCCGGTTTCCCCCACCTGCTTCTGTTCGCCCCTTTGTAAAGTCTAGTAGCTGGGCTATCTTAGCTCTTTTCTGAAAACATTAATTTCTGTTAGGAATTGGACGTCTACGTAATATTATTCAAGTGTTTAAAATAACTTAAATAAAAGGGCCTCCTTAAGTAATTAACTGTCACGTGATTTCCCCCCCCCCCTTTCTACAACCCTGCGACAAAATCACTTGAACGGACAGTAGATAGCATTTCTGAGTGATTTTATCTTTTTGGATCGGGCAGAAGTGAAGATTGAATTTACAGTACGTAAGGTACTCTTTTATAGAGTAGGTAAAGAATTATTTCAACATGAGTTACTCGTACGAAGGACGAAACTGGTAATTGGAATTAGGTACAATAGTCTATAGTGCGATAATATGGACAAAAGAACTGAAGCCTGTATCGAAATGAACGGCCACCATTTTCTAAAATGTGTTTAAATATCCATATTATAATTATTTTTCAATTTAACTTCATTCTCTATATAGTACGCTAATGTGCTGTAACAGTACAATGTGCACTGCATAATTAATACTTCCGAATGGATAGCTCAATTCGTGTGTAAAACACTAAGTGTTAATACAGTACTGTATTTTGATTAAACAAAAACCTAATGAAAATTATCAAACTCATAATTGCGATATTTCCTAGTTGACATAAATGGATGAACTACTTTTCTTCCCTCCTATACCTAGTAAAGTGATTTGTATATTTTTTTATCATCGAAATCCGTCGTGGAAAGGGTAGCAAACGGTGTTTCCTGTTTCAATCGTTAATAGAAAGGTATAGCCAGGTTAATATTAAAAATGTTAGTAAAAATAAAATGATGTCCCTGTATTATCAAGAAACAAATACGACAACAGACTCATCAAAACTGGAATACTAGATGGACGACATGCACAACCGGATCACTAACAAGAGACACCTTCTTCCCAACAATCCACGACCGACTCAAAAGCCATCACTTCAAACCTACTTTCGTAACAACGCAGTTTCTTTCTGGACATGGGAAATTTGGAACTTACTTCGACAGATTCAACATTCCAGCAGACATCGACTCTACTTGCTCCTGCCGCGAAGACCTTCACAGTGTGAAACACCTTCTATTTGACTGTCCTATTATTGAAGCAAAGAGATTTCAAATAGACACATCTTCTGGACTGCAACACCGAATACAGGACTCCACAATGAGAAGTGATCAAAAAACCTTGTTGCTACAGACAATTTATAGACTTGTTAAACTTTATCTTTAAAAAAACTGTAGATATATATTTCACCATTATCTGTCTAAAAATAAGTACCGGTAGTATAGGTAAGCAGTATACCGTATAACAAAACTAAAACCCTAGCATACCGTTTGGTGAATTAGGGTTCTTTTCCACGGATATTTAATAATAATAATAATAATACCCCCACAATTGTTCTCGAGTACCGTAAAGTGCGGTAAAGAGGATCACATGTGGTAAAGTGGATCATATGTGTATTGCTTAGATAAGTCAGCGCCACATGGATCACACATGCAAAGAAAACCTTTCTTCTATAAATGCCACTAAAAATAGTTTTCTTTGCATGTGTGATCCATGTGGCGCTGACTTATCTAACAATACACATATGATCCACTTTACCACATGTGATCCTCTTTACCCCAGTTTACGGTATGTTAATAAAATTATATTTTAGGTATGTGACAATTTGCCCATTACTCATTAAGAAAATGTGAGATATTGTCCACTTGTTTTTGTAGCTTCAGTCATTGGCAACTGCGATAATTCGAAAATGGTGATAGTTTCAGAAATACCGGTAGCGAAAAGTTATGGTTAATCATAGCATTAAGCACGGACAAATCCTATCAGACTGAACGCGTTGCCTGGAGCTTGACATCCTACTGCACGAGTGTTTTTGTGAGTTGACCTACTAGAGATGAACAACGATCGAGAAAACAAGACTAATGGCGCCGCAAAGCCGAAAACCCGCACGACAATGTTGTTGACGTAAAGACTGCTTGTGAGTGTTTCGAGACGTCGCGATTGATCACTCCCGAAGTCCCGAACGTCAATCAGCCTTGAATCGCCACAGTTGTTTATATCTGACTGCACTTTTATCTACATTGGCAACTGTTATATATGTATAAACAATCAAGTAGCCTATTTGAAACACCATCTCTACCTTTCAGTGTATAATAATCCGTTCCCCAATCTTTATATAATTACTAGGCCCTTATTAAAAGGCTAGGAATTTTCTTTTCATATGTTTGAGATCAAGTGTGCAATATCAAGCAAAAATATATTAACGTTATGTTTTACGTTTCTTACTTAAAATCGAAAGACATATTAGTGGGTATCATAGGAATGCGTGGATTAAAAATATCTCCTCTCGTTTGTCAGTTAATATTGTTATTTCTATTACTATGTTTTGAATGAGTTTTTCACACAAATTATTGTTCCATTGAATAATTTTGGTGGGTCAATACTAATTCGCAATAGTACTGTTGGTAATTCAATATTAAGTATTAAATTAGATGGTAGCAATGCTTGCGGTTTCAAAGAATATTCAAGAATTCATGCAAATCTGGCTTTCAGGTAGTAGCTCCCTGTAAAGCAGGTTTGAATAATTTCAAGGAAAAGTTGTTCTGGAGCCGGGTATCGATCCCGGGACCCTTCGCTTAGCGCGCGAACGCTCTACCGACTGAGCTATTCATTTAAGAATTCAGTTGCATAAAACACAGTCTGCTCACTATTTACAACAGTATCGGGAAATTCATAATACGGTCCTGGACTACATGAATTATATTAGTTTTAGCCTTCATGATGTGTATCAACAATGTTATTTAATTTCGTGTTATAATTTTCATGGCCTCGTGAAAGTCGATATTGAATACAACAGACAATAATAATAAAAAAAAAAACAATTGACTATAGAAGATTGCATTTGAATATTATACATGAATGTTTGGTCGTATTTTTTTTATTTTTTTTTATTTTTAATTTGTTTAACGTCCATTTACACAATTTTAGGTCGTATTTTATTTATTTTTTTTTATTTTTAATTTGTTTAACGTCCATTTACACAATTTTAATGTAGCCTATGTTTTTCTCCTGGTTATGAAGGTTAAAGGTACAAACTTTGGCACATATCGGTCAAAATCGTGTAGATTTGTATAGACACTTTTATACAAGGTGATTCACGAGGAAAGGTAAAAAATTTAGGATGTGAATTCTGAAGTCATCCTGAGTCAAAAAGTTCATATGAATATAGGTCCGTTTTCGAACGGTTACGGAGATATGGCTCTTTGATTTCACAAAAACTTCTAAGATTCCATTTTACCAACTCGCATTTAGAGGCAGATAACGGACAAATTTAAAGTTTATATTAACGTATGCATACATATCTAATATTCTAGACGTAGGGGGTCGATGTTTTCGCGCATTTTCAAAGGTACCTCCTTCTACTTCAATACACTGTTGCACTGTCGGGAGTTGACTGTACCCCACGAACACGCAGCGACGGTGTTTTTGTTTATATCCTTATCCGTTGCATCATCTGTGTTCGGCGTACTATATACCCAATGTGTCTTTAACTTCAGTCTTTAGATAGCTAGAATACGAAGTCTAATCATCATCATCATCATCATCATCATCATCATCATCATCATCATCATCATCATCATCATCATCGTTGTCATCCTTTTTAAAGGGGAAGGCGACTCATAGTGCCACAAATATCTAAGTGAACTATTACGCTGACGTCAGCTCTGCGGACTGAGTATGCTGATTCACTAAGTAGAGTAGACTTACTCAAGTTTCATGCTGACAGTCTCACATATTATATCTAGACCAGCCCTCAACGCACTTCATCAAATGTGAACGGAGAAATAATGTGAACATCCATTAATACATTCATCTATCCGTCCGTCCACCCGCCCACCTGTCCACCCGCCTACCAGACCACCTGACCACCCGACCACCAATCCATCCATTCATAGTTTTCTGTCCAAGGGAAGGTATTTCACTACAAATTCAACATTCTCCAATCTTTCCTATTTTTCGCCTTCCTCATAGTCTCCTCATACGATCCATTTATCTTAATGTTGTCTCATCATCTGATAACTTCTTCTGCCACAAACATTTCTTCCGTTCACTATTCTTTCAAATAACATGACAATGTAAAGGAGATCGGCCGGAATAATGTCAATGTCTAACATGGGTAGGTGGAAGAACCCGAGAAAAACTTCAACTGCGGTCTTGTCTACCATACTGGATTTCTCAATGAAATCACCAGGCTTGACCTGGAGTAGAACCCGGACCACCTTCTTGACAAGTTACTGGTCTAGACCACACAGCTACAGCAAGGAAATAGCTGTAGATATCAGGCCTGGACAGTATTCCAGTTAAAGTGGCGCTTTACTGTGAGCTCTTTTCCTAAAGATTTTCTCTGTAAGGTGTTCGCTTGATGTTTGCAGTTTTGTGCAACTTTTATCCTCCGAAACGTAACAAAAGAATAGCTTAATAAATAGTACATTATGATTTTATTACAATTATTTTTCCAGAAACTTGAACCGATAGGATTCAGCACCGGAGTACGTAAATTGTTCATTCAAATTACATTATTCAAATAGTATTTTCAATATTGGACATGGAGTTCTGTCATAATGGTTACGACCAATTTGAAATCATACTTTCATCGGAATTCTCGTGAAGGCCAATAACGGAAATTATAATTTCAAAAACTCGATCTGTTTCCTTTAGACGGCGAAAGCTGTTCATAAGTAATAAAAGTTTTTACCAGAAAAAGTGTAAAGGGCTTAAAATTTATAGTGTTACGAAATCTCAGTGTTTACACTTTCCAATAATTAATATTATATTCCAATCAGTTCTTACAAGTACTGTATATTATTTTGTTTAAATATATTAAGTTCCTGTTCGCCGCTTCTCATTGGTCCTGCAGACAACACATGCGGTTCTCATTCAAATGATCTGTAACTCGATTCTCAGAATGTACACTTATTTTCCGTCTGTGGGACTGGGCGTTTATCCCTTGGCATGCGATGTCCCGATAAGATGGGATTAATTCCAGAGTGGAAAAAGCAAGCAAATCCACCCCCGTCACAAGTCGCCGCACCCCACGAGATATAAATTAATTCCATTCGAGCTTTATCAATCTTATTACGTTCACAGAAGATGCCATTCTTAGAAATACCGAAATCACGTTTATTGCAGGCTTCTTTTATTTGGCATCAGAGAAAGTTATTATGTACCCTCTCAAAAACGCCACAGCAACGGGAGCCCTGACGGAGATCTTGTAGATATTCGCATAGCAGGTGGCGACGGCCTTGACCACAGCAAGGGCGGCAGCGTAGGCTACGGGGGCGGCGTGGACGGCAGGTCTGCATAGTCCACTGGGGCGGCGTGGACGTCAGGTTTGCATAGGTCACTGGGGCGGCATGGACGGCAGGTCTGCATAGACCACTGGGGCGGCATGGACGGCAGGTCTGCATAGACCACTGGGGCGGCGTGGACGGCAGGTCTGCATAGACCACTGGGGCGACGTGGACGGCAGGTCTGCATAAGCCACCGGGGCAGCGTGGACGGCAGGTCTGCATAGGTCACTTGGGCGGCGTGGACGGCAGGTTTGCATAGACCACTGGGGCGGCGTGGACGGCAGGTCTGCATAGACCACTGGGGCGGCGTGGACGGCAGGTCTGCATAGCCCAATGGGGCGACGTGGACGGCAGGTCTGCATAGACCACTGAGGCGGCGTGGACGGCTGGTCTGCATAGACCACTGGCGCGGCGTGGACGGCAGGCTGCATAGACAACTGGGGCGGCGTGGACGGCTGGTCTGCATAGACCACTGGGGCGGCGTGGACGGCAGGTCTGCATAGACCACTGGGGCGGCGTGTACGTTAGGTCTGCATAGACCACTGGGGCGGCGTGTACGGAAGGTCTGCATAGACCACTGGGGCGGCGTGGACGGCAGGTCTGCATAGACCACTGGGGCGGCGTGGACGGCAGGTCTGCATAGAGCACTGGGGCGGCGTGGACGGCAGGTCTGCATAGACCGCTGGGGCGGCGTGGTCGGCAGGTCTGCATAGACCACTGGGGCGGCGTGGACGGCAAGGTCTGCATAGACCACTGGGGCGGCGTGGACTGCAGGTCTGCATAGACCACTGGGGCGGCGTGGACGGCTGGTCTGCATAGACCACTGGGGCGGCGTGGACGGCAGGCTGCATAGACAACTGGGGCGGCGTGGACGGCAGGTCTGCATAGACCACTGGGGCGGCGTGGACGGCAGGTCTGCATAGACCACTGGGGCGGCGTGGACGGCAGGTCTGCATAGACCACTGGGGCGGCGTGGACGGCAGGTCTGCATAGCCCAATGGAGCGGCGTGGACGGCAGGTCTGCATAGACCACTGAGGCGGCGTGAATGGCTGGTTTGAATTGACGACTTGGGCGGCGTGGACGGCAGGCTGCATAGACAACAGGGGCGGCGTGGACGGCAGGTCTGCATAGACCACTGGGGCGGCGTGGACGGCAGGTCTGCATAGACCACTGGGGCGGCGTGGACGGCAGGTCTGCATAGACCACTGGGGCGGCGTGGACGGCAGGTCTGCATAGACCACAGGGACGGAGTGGGCGGCAGGTCTGCATAGACCACAGGGGCGGCGTGTACGGCAGGTCTGCATAGACCACTGGGGCGTCGTGGACGGCAGGTCTGCATAGACCACTGGGGCGGCGTGGACAGCAGGTCTGCATAGACCACTGGGGCGACGTGGAAGGCAGGTCTGCATAGTCCACTGGGGCGGCGTGGACGGCTGGTCTGCATAGACCACTGGGGCAGCGTGGACGACAGGTCTGCATAGACCACTGGGGCGGCGTGGACGGCATGTCTGCATAGACCACTGGGGCGGCGTGGACGGCAGATCTGCATAGGCCACTGGGACGGCGTGGACGGCAGGTCTGCATAGACCACTGGGGCGGCGTGGACGGCAGGTCTCTGCATAGACCACTGGGGCGTCGTGGGCGGCAGGTCTGCATAGACCACTGGGGCGGCGTGTACGGCAGGTCTGCATAGACCACTGGGGCGGCGTGGACGGCAGTTCTGCATAGGCCACTGGGGCGTCGTGGACGGCAGATTTGCATAGCCCACTGGGGCGGCGTGGACGGCAGGTCTGCATAGACCACTGGGGCGGCGTGGACGGCAGGTCTGCATAGGCCACTGGGGCGTCGTGGGCGGCAGATCTGCATAGCCCACTGGGGCGGCGTGGACGGCAGGTCTGCATAGACCACTGGGGCGGCGTGTACGGCAGGTCTGAATAGGCCATTGGGGAGGCGTGGACGGCAGGTCAGCATAAGCCACTGGGGCGGCGTGGACGGCAGGTCTGCATAGCCCATTTGGGATGCGTGGACGGCAGGTTTGCATAGCCCACTGGGGCGGCGTGGACGGCAGGTCTGCATAGCCCACTGGTTCGGCGTGGACGGCAGGTCTGCATAGCCCACTGGGGCGGCGTGGACGGCAGGTCTGCATAGACCACTGGGGCGGCGTGGACGGCAGGTTTGCATAGCCCACTGGTTCGGCGTGGACGGCAAGTCTGCATAGGTCACTTGGGCGGCGTGGACGGCAGGTTTGCATAGACCACTGGGGCGGCGTGGACGGCAGGTCTGCATAGACCACTGGGGCGGCGTGGACGGCAGGTCTGCATAGCCCAATGGGGCGACGTGGACGGCAGGTCTGCATAGACCACTGAGGCGGCGTGGACGTTTGGTCTGCATAGACCACTGGGGCGGCGTGGACGGCAGGCTGCATAGACAACTGGGGCGGCGTGGACGGCTGGTCTGCATAGACCACTGGGGCGGCGTGGACGGCAGGTCTGCATAGACCACTGGGGCGGCGTGGACGGCAGGTGTGCATAGACCACTGGGGCGGCGTGGACGGCAGGTCTGCATAGACCACTGGGGCGGCGTGGACGGCAGGTCTGCATAGACCACTGGGGCGGCGTGGGCGGCAGGTCTGCATAGACCACTGGGGCGGCGTGGACTGCAGGTCTGCATAGACCACTGGGGCGTCGTGGAGGGCAGGTCTGCATAGATCACTGGGGCGGCGGGGACGGCAGGTCTGCATAGACCACTGGGGCGACGTGGACGGCAGGTCTGCATAGTCCACTGGGGCGGCGTGGACGGCAGGTCTGCATAGACCACTTGGGCGGCGTGGACGACAGGTCTGCATAGACCACTGGGGCGGCGTGGACGGCAGGTCCGCATAGACCACTGGGGCGGCGTGGACGGCAGGTCTGCATAGGCCACTGGGGCGGCGTGGACGGCAGGTCTGGTTTAAAGATTACTTTTCACAAAACAAAGGAGGTTGATACCTTAACTCGATTATTTAATTGAAATTTCTTCTAAATAATTTTAACCTTGAAAGAAACGATTTGGTTAATAGAGATCGTTAGATATATTTCGATTATAATTATCAATCCAATCCCATAGGTAAATCATGGTTGGCAATAGATTTTTTTTTTCCAAACGGAGTCAGTCCAGGACATTTGTATTGGAACAACATTTCTATACCCACATTTCACATATAACTGTCAACTGAACTGAAGTTCTTTTGTTGTAAAATGATGCGCCGACCTCTAAACCGCCAATTCCAACAGAAAACTCGTTTTTCGAAAATATGGACTGAAGCCCTTTTGGAAAGGAGGGATTCAATTACAAAAGAGGGTCTTGCACTTACCGGATTAACTTCTACGCATGCCGAACATGCGGCATACGTCATCTAAGAGCCTTTCGTAGGAGTTTCGAGGCTCCTCTTGCGCTGGGGCATCTGGTGGTGGGCTCTCCTCCGGTTGAGGTGCAGGTGGTGGTTCTTCCCCAAGAATTTCTTGAAGGGGGTCTGCAAATGTGACATGTTTCTTGTTATCTTCCTCAGCCGTGGGTCTATCATCGGGTTTGGCTGGTTCAATTGTGTTGTTCTTCGTCCCAGCATTCTCCGGTTCTGTTGTCTGGTCTCTGGTGTCATCATTCGGATGTTCTTCAGTCTTTCCTTTCGGTGTCATCAGTTGTTTTTGGTTTGTCTTTTGGGCTACCACTCCCAGGTTTTCTTGGCCTGCCTTTCGTGGCACTGTCAGGTTTTGTGACAGATTTTTGTCCACTTGTACCTGGAGGCTATTTCCATTTTTATCTGGTGGTATAATGTAAAGTTTCGTGACATCCCGGAGGGGCGGCTTTTCTTTGTAGTTGTTATATAGTACGTAAGCCCCAATTGTAACCCCTCCGGTGACCGCCAGCTTGCTGACGGTGCCCGCATTTGTCCAAGATCTCACAAGTGTTCTCACAACAAACTTGGCGCTCCCCATGTTTGTGTATTTAATTTGAGGAACGTTTCCAGGCAACGCACCACATAGGCTCTGTTGTGAAAATGCATTATTGATTAAGCACATCACAGCCAAAACAATTGGGTCGATTTCTAAAACACGGACGAAATCGTGGTTCCAAACCTCGGCTTTTAAACCGCGATCGAGGTCTGAATCCTTATGCGATTTCTAAACCGAAGTCGAGACGCGGCTTGAGAAGAAACCGAGGTTCGTGGGTTTTATATATGCAATACAGCTTAGAATCGAGTTTTATTCTTGTAATTTAGTCGACATTAAAAAGAAATGAACATCGGGATTAATATTTTTATTGAATTGCAGTAAGTCACACTCTTTTGTTCTCAGCTAAGGTATTGTTATATCTACTAATTTACAGAATATATGTGCGTTTAAAATACTAGCATTACTTAGTATTTAGTAGGAAACAGATTTTTAGGTACTAGAATGATATGATGAAAGTAGGACATGTTTTACACAATACTTAGGCTACGTGCAATGGATTTAAGAGAAAATTATAATAATATAGTATATCTGTATCTGTATGTAGCCTATAATATTGATCAATAAATCCATCTGTCTACATACAAATGACTTTAAAGGAGGTTTATTTCCGTCCTCACATAAGTCCGCCATCGGTCCCTATCCTGAGCAAGATTAATCCAGTCTCTACTATTATATTCCACGTCCTTCAAATCCATTTTTATATCCATCTACGTTTCGATTTCTAAAACGAAGTCGAGACGCGGCTTGAGAAGAAACCGAGGTTCGTGGGTTTTATATATGGAAACGCAGCTTAGAATCGATTATTATTCCTGTAAACAGTCGATATTAGAAATAAATGAACAATTGTTTTTATTCAGAATATTCGCGGACCCCACTTTGAGAGCCACTGCTCTAGATCTAAAGTAATAAATAATGAAGTTATATGGCAAGCTTTTACATGTGGCTTTGTATGTAACGATTAGTCAAGTTTGGAGATGTTAAAAAAAATCTGTCTCAATAATAGACCATTTATTTATACTCATTTCTTACAAAATTACATTTTTGCTTTCCATAATGAACGGCCAGAATTTCACTAATGCTTCATGATTATCTACGGATGACTGCCTAAGCAATTTCCCATAAAAGCAAAGTTTCACTTCTAGCCAACTATACCGGTCAATTACACCTGTGAGTGTTAAATCACTTACCATTTTCCATGAGATGTGCTCACTGTGATCCCACCATCAGAACAGTTCAATCAACCATCGCTATGCAATTAGACAGCTTAACGGCTCAGCCATACATATCACGTTATGAGAGATTCACTGAAGGACCCTTACCATTCAATCATGGCTTGACAAGCAGAGTTCACTGTCCAGATAACACCTTGTTGCACGAAAATTAGCATGATTCCGCCAATGTACGAGTAAAATGTAGAATATAGACTCCGTGTTAAATCTTAATGATCAACAGATCAATTTAAAATTACTCATATTCACGACGTTCGGAACTTTTTGTAAATATAACTGGACAAATATTTAATGAAGTCCAAATACATATCCTATTATACAGGGTGTCTCAGGAGGAATGCAAAATATTTTAAGATAATGTAGTTTGGATTAATCTACATCGCTGTAACCTAATATAGTTATGCCCGAAATATAGCGGTTCGGAAGTTATTGAAAGTTATTTTTAATAGGGTATTTTACGACGCTGTATCAACATCGCAGGTTATTTAGCGTCTGAATGAAATGAAGATGATAATGCCGGTGAAATGAGTCCGGAGTCCAGAACCGATAGTTACTCAGCATTTGCTCATATTGGGTTGAGGGAAAACCCCGGAAGAGACCTCAACCTCAACCGGGAATCGAATCCGGGCTACCTGGTTTCTCGGCCAGACGCGCTAGCAGTTACTCCACAGGTGTGGACTTAAAAGTTATTAATGTGCAAACTTTTAAATGAAGAGAGGTTTTATAGACGTATTTCATTATTTTAAAACATTGTCATATGATACATTATTGAAAATGCTGCACATTGTGCTGTTCCAATAAGTTTATTTCATAATTAAGTACAAACTCAGTAGGAAAATGAAATAATTACACAAGACGAATTACTAAGATTACCCACTTATGGTTTAATGAACTGTAAGTTCATACCAGGTATCGATTCCTGTTCTCTTTCCGACCTCAATGAAACTCTTGGTAGCTTGGCAGTTTCAGATAACATCCAAAAACACGGGAAATAACACAGCTAGATAGAACACTTCGATTGGGAAAGCGTCGTCTATATTCCTCAATAACAGGCAACACAAAATCCATAAACAAAAAGTATGTCTGCATGTTTACTATATTATTATTATTATTATTATTATTATTATTATTATTATTATTATTATTGTTATTATTATTATTATTATTATTATTATTATTATTATTATTATTCCATATATTGTGGGTCCCTATCACCACGGCATGGCGCGTCCTCAGGTTGCGGATAGAGGAGACGGCCTCCAGATATGGAGGGTAGCTGCGAATATATATATATATATATATATATATATATATATATATATATATATATATATATTAGTGGTTATTTCTCTCAGAGTATCTCTGCAGTCACCTATTGTAATGGCCTTGATTGTAACACCTACATCAAATGTATTTATTGTACTTAGAGTGAATCATACCTCTTAAAGTGTTGACATTTTCCGTGTTTTGTATTATCTTTATCAATTTTAACAAGTTAACGTGTGCAAATTGATGCTACATCACAAGCAATAAAAGCACAATTTTAACCACACCATCAGCGCAAGTTAATGCAAGTAACATTAATTTTAACTTATGCCTGCCCGCAGTCTGTAAGTTGGGCGGAGAGTTGTGTTTTCATTGCACGGAGGAAGCAGGGCTACCGATTACCAGTATTTACAATTTAAATCTGAAGGGAACTGGTCTATAAACTCCGCGAATTTAATTTCAGATGGGAGGGAAATAGCTGTAGGGAATGAGGCCGTGTATTTAGACGAAATCGGGCAACTCTGGCGTTTATATTGTGGTTTCTACCCGCATATTCACGTGGCTAACATCCCTTTTTGCATCAAAGGAGTTGTCTGTGCCATTTTGACTGTCTCTTTGCAACGTTACAAAAATAACGGTTGCCTTTGCAATCACATAATCTTTATTTCTTCTGTTATTAATACATCTCCTGGAAATTCTCACATTTCTTCGTAAGTGGTGTCTCCTTTGGTAGTTTAGGTCTAGACCAGGGATGTCGAACAGCGCTCTCAAACTGTGAAACGATTAATACTGTTTCCTACGGTAGCTGAAACGACAGTCAGTCAGCTCGCTGTAGCAGTGTTCTGTACGCAGTGTGTTTATCAACTCTGGCGGCTGGTATGGATATGGAACGACGATTCAACAGTGAGTGGACAGATAAATATTTATTTATCTTAAAGGACGGAAAGGCACATATGTAGAAAGGAACATGGATACATTGGCCATCATAATATTAGAAGGCATTTTAATTCTACACGTCATGCTGAAGATTAAGGATCAGAAAAGTTATCCGGTTTCACTCGTGAAAAGGCTGTAGAAGAATTAAAATCAAGATTGCATTCAGAAAACCTCCCATCATCACCGGGTGTTAATAGAACAAGCTTAGTTCGTGCTAGCTACAAAATTTGTGAAATTATTGCAACGGCTTCAAAGCTATTTACTGACGGAGAACGTGTGAAAGGATGTCTCATACCTGCTGCAAAAAGGATATGTCCGGAATACGTTAACGATTTTAAAACTATATGTTTGTCTCGTGATATTGTTGCAGAGCGTACATCATAAATGGGAGATAACTTGGAGGAACAGCTGATAGCAAGAATGAAAACTTTCACTTATTACTCAATTTAACTCTTGATGAAAGTACTGACCGGAAAGATACGGCGCAGCTAGCTATAGTATATTCATAAGGAGTGTCGATTCAGATTTCGATGTTCATGGAGATCTAGTAGATGTCATTTTACTAGAGGAGAAGATATTTTTGAATGTATAACAAAAACTATGAACAAATTTCAAGTTACGCTAAAAGTAATTAATTTTATGCATCAATACAGTTTAGGTTTTTGAAGTTCAACTGCTACAACACATACATACTAAGTTGATATTTTAAATATGATATTAACAACATTATTATCATTATTATTATTATTACTATTATTATTATTATCATCATCATAATTCGTTCTCACGTAGGCTACATTCTTTGTTCATCAGAGTTCATCAAGTGCAAATCTAAACTGAGTTCCTAATCAATTGGTAAGATATATAAAAGTTATCAAAGTACCAGCCGCCGCAGTTTCGCTTTTGTTTACGATCATTCGGCCGGGCTGCCTGCTGCCTGTGTTCAACCGTTGCACGGTAAGGAAGGAGTAAAGGCTCTGCAGTTCACAGCTCGAGAGCGCTGTTCGACATCCCTGGTCTAGACTCTAGAGCAGTGATGTCAAAGCAAGCGCATTTTTCTGACCTTGACGTCATGCGCGGGCATCAAGCGCTAGGTATGGAAGGAGGAAGGATTATGTATATCAATAAGCAGCCTGCGGGATTAAGACAACAGTGGTGTACAAATTTCAAACAGAACGTGAAATTTTATGTCGTTATTTTTATATGGCTTCTTCCTGTTTGATATTATCATTGTCTGAAAAAAAAGTACTAACACCAATTTCTTAATATTGCAGTTGTGTTTTAAACGTTAATAAGATAATAAAAATCATAATAAAACGTTAAGAAGGAATATTCACATAAATTCCATAGTAGTACAAGTATATTGTACTATATGAATGAAACACATAATTCATAAAGGAATTGATATCCCAAAAAAAGAGATTGAGTATGACACGATAAGTTGGAATTGATATTGATGGTATCTTTAGCCTTAAAGCCTTATAGTTACCTAGGTGATGTGTATCGTCGTTGTTCCTGTAATAACTCCTATGTGACATATTTATCGATTTTCAGATTTTTGCTCTATTAAATAACTTAAATAGTGATACAGCAAATAATAAAATCTCCAATGTGTAATTATATTTCTTTGTTTCGAAAATGTAAAAATTCACAGTCCCCTATGTACGGCTGCCATAGGATGAATAAATGTGTTTTTTCTTCCTACTGAAAAATTTTATATTTTGCACATAGGAGTTATTGCAGGAACAACGACGATATGTTTTAACTGTAACTAATATTACATAACAAAACTCTTATCGCATTATGCCTTTAAGGTCATATTGGTACGCAACTTCCTATCATCAGGATATTAAATTATTTTGTGCGAGATCGTGCGTATTTTCTTGGTTTCCGCACAAAACCAACCCGCGGTAAGTCTAAAATTCCACATTCAGTATTCCCAACCGAACACACATAATTTCCCTCTTCTTACCGCTTAAGTGACATATTAATTTTACTGCTTTAGGCTTTTAACATTTTATTTTTAGAGACGTTCAATATAGTAATAATTATAAATTGGAAACTTACCGCTGCAATTTCACCTAAATTGCACTGTTAATTATTGTTTTTAAATATTTGCAAAAATTAAGTAAACTCTACAACTCCACTAAAGTTACTGCATTTCGTGATGCATGTAACATTAAAGAAGCCGTTTGTTTTAAGTTCGCATTTATAGACTGGGGGGAAAAAAGACAGACGTATATCACGGCCTGCTGGAGTATAGTAAACACAGAAAACATTTTAAAGCAACAATGTTGAAGATAGATATTTTTGTTTTCCAAAATTGCCGTCATTGAACAGAAACCAAGATGGAGATTTCATTGCAACTAATTAGAAATTCCTCTTTCAAGTATGTAATAAACGATCTTCGCACAAAATAATGTACGATACACGAGCGGTATGTTTTCTTTCAATTCTACTACGTTTCGATTTTTCAAACTTTTCCTCGAACATGAAAACTTCAACATACCGCTCTTGTAACGCATATTACTATTCTCGAAATCTGACTTTTTATAACACATGGGCACATATCTTTTGTTTATGATGTAACAGTAGTTGATTTGTTAATTCATTTGCTTACAAACATTTTCCATGCTAATGTTTTCAAAATTTTCAATGCACTATCTTCAGTAATAAATATTTAAGATATATTAGATTTAGGAAAACATTGTTTCAGTACCTGTAAGGCTACTAAATAAACATATCTGAAAATTTCACTTTTCTGTGAAAGAAATTGAGAAAATATTCCTTTTGAATAAAAAGCACACTTGTGAAAAATCACCATTAAAATTAAAACTTACATGATAACACTTATATTCTGTAGGACCAAATTTAATCTTTACGTAAAACTTATATTCTTATAATGCACTTATACTTCTCAGACAAATCTAAAAATTAACATGAATACAGTTTTGATAAGTTCTCTTCTCTTTATCCATTGAATCAGTGCTGGCCATCTCTGTATATAGCTCGACCAAGCGGCATATATTACCTCTTTCGTCTGTCTCTTTCCTTTCCGCTGTAAAGCGCTCAGGCTCTCCTGAGCTCTAAAGCGCATGCTTGCGCCTGTTGGCATCAGTTGACATGACTGCTGTAGAGGATACTAGCCTGGCTCTTGGATCCGAGGTTCGCAGGTTCAAATCCAGCTGAGGACGATAGAATTTTAAGAAGCGGTAAATTACTTTATATTGCTTCTTCCGGATGAAGTACTCGTAAAGCTGGCAGGCACATGTCGTGGATTCCAGGTACGTAAATAATCCTATCTCTGATGGGGAACTCCAGGCAAAATTTTACGGCCATTTGTCATCCACGTTCAATTCAGACGCTCAATAACCTCTGTAATTGAAAGAGTTGTTAAATGAAGTAGTACCGGTAGATCTACTATCTTCACAAGTAGGCCAATTTTTCTACGTAATCGTTTTTTTCCTTTAATTTAATTTAATTTCATTTATTATATTCCATAGATTTTACATAAGCAATGAAGCTTTAAGATGTGGAAGAAGTTAAAATTTTACAATATTACAATTACAATGTTTACCAATTTTTACAACTTTTACAATATTTTACAATTCTTTACAATTTTCTGAATTATTTTTACAATATTTTGGCGCGATATAGTGAGATGAGGTGAGGTCCGAGGATTCACCAAAAGATTACCCGTTATTTGCCTTTTGGTTGGGGAAAACTTCGGAAAAAACCCAACCAGGTAATCAGACCAAAAAAGGTGAAACGAAGTGAGGCTGAGGACTCGCCATAGACCATCCGGCTTCAGTCCCACGGCTGGGGAAAACCTCGGAAGAAACCATTCAATGAGACCAAAGGGGGATCCAACCCAAGCCCGAACGCAGCTCCGGATCAGAAGGCCAGCGAGTCTGCCGACTGAGCTACATCGATGGCTCTACTAAAAATATAGACATAGCCAATCAGATTATTAAATTTACAAACGCAAACGATTATTCATCAATTGAGCTATATGTATAATATAAAACAAGTAAGTTAATTCAATTTAAGGCATAAACAAGTCAATCAGTTGTGATATACAGAAATTGATAATACATATCATACAAACCACTTCAAATTACAAACACAAACAATTCATCAATAGAGCTATACAGATTACTATTCATTTAAAACATATAAAATTCATAAGTCAAAACTATACAAATATATACAATACAAAGTGAGCAGATTAATTCAATTTACAACCATACTTTCATTAAGCTATACAAATTTGTACAATTAATATCAAGCAGATTAATTCAATTCATAATCATAAACAATTCATCAGTTGAGCTATACAGACTACTATACAATTTACAGCATATACAATTCATCAATTGAGCTATACAGACTACGATTCAATTTACAGCATATACAAGTCCTCCTTATATCTTCGTTGAGTCGCCATTGTTAATAATATGAAGTTGTTGTTTTACAGTCAGGTACTCATCTACCCTTAATTTTCAATTTTCCTTAAAAATGTGAGTTTTTTTAACTTTTATTTCATCTGAAAGTTTGAACTTTCTCGTTTTCAGAAATATATCAGTTTTGTTTCTAAGATGTTTGCTTAATTAATTAGCTGAACCTTTATTGATGGAAACTCTCTTTTTAAACCGAAAATGCAGTTCTGCAAGTGTCAATCCGTCACATTTTGTCAGTTTTAGGCTATATATTTTCAGTGTAATAACAATACGAATTTGGCGTTAGAGTTTGAGTGTATAATTTTTCATAGTCAGGAAGCTGTGTGTTTGGTTTTACAATTTTTCATACCCTCAGGATGTAGATGATTTTCTTCATGTTCAGTTTTGCATCCTTTTACAACACTAATGTTAACACAAAAAGTGCACTTAGAATTGAGATATTTTCATCATTCATGCATCAAAATGAAGCTGATTACGGGGGCTAAGTGCCAAACTACAAACAGTGTCTTACTGCTTACTTACTTACTTACAAATGGCTTTTAAGGAACCCGAAGGTTCATTGCCGCCCTCACATAAGCCCGCCATCGGTCCCTATCTTGTGCAAGATTAATCCAGTCTCTATCATCATATTCCACCTCCCTCAAATCCATTTTAATATTATTCTCCCATCTACGTCTCGGCCTCCCCAAAGGCCTTTTCCCCTCCGGCCTCCCAACTAACACTCTATATGCATTTCTGGATTCGCCCATACGTGCTACATGCCCTGTCCATCTCAAACGTCTGGATTTAATGTTACTAAGTATATCAGGTGAAGAATACTATGCGTGCAGTTCTGCGTTGTGTAACGTTTTCCGTTCTCCTGTAACTTCATCCCTCTTAGCCCCAAATATTATCCTAAGAACCTTATTCTCAAACATCCTTAATCTCTGTTCCTCTCTCAGAGTGAGAGTCCAAGTTTCAGAACCATATAGAACAACTGGTAATGTAAGTGTTTTATAAATCCTAACTTTCAGATTTTTTGACAGCAGACTAGATGACAAAAGCTTCTCAACCGAATAATAACAGGCATTTCCCATATTTATTCTGCGTTTAATTTCCTCCCGAATGTCATTCATATTTGTTACTGTTTCTTCAAGATATTTGAATTTTTCCACCTCTTCGAAGAATAAATCCCAAATTTTTATATTTCCATTTCGTACAATATTCTGGTCACTAGACATAATCATATATTTCGTCTTTTCGGGGTTCACTTCCAAACCTATCGTTTTACTTGCTTCAAGTAAAATTTCCGTGTTTTTCCTAATCGTTCGTGGAGTTTCTCCTAACATATTCACTACTCTACTGCTTAAGAAAGTAAATTTAAAACTTCAAGATCTCAAATTTTTATTTATATATTCGAAATTTAAAAAATGACATTTTTTCTTAATGAGATAAAATTGGGGAAAAATGTTCTCACAGGCTATTGTGTATTTTTTTAGGAGTAAGACTGTGAAAGAAATTTTATTCTGAGATAAAAGCTGTGGGTCAAGGGCTAAAACAAACAAATTTCAGTTTTAGCCTTAAAAATTGCCATCCCTGCCCCTCCCCAAAATATTGGAGGGGTTTATTTTTGTGTGGAAATCCTCGATTTTGTGTCAAGTAATCAGAGAAAAAAAGAGTTAAAAAAATTGGACTGAAATTGGAAATTTTTGTCCAAAGAGTAGAGAAATGCCTTAAGTCCCTTAAGTGTACAGTGTGAACGAAGTGAAACAAATGACCTTTAGGCTAGGAGCTTATATAAAGATGAGTCCCGAGAGCTCTTACAAAAGTGCGATACTTCCTCTTTTTCATTCATTAATTAATTAATTAATTAATTCATTCATTCATTCATTCATTCATTCATTCATTCATTCATTCATTCATTCTCTGCAAATTAGGGTTGTCAACCCTCACGTATTTCCCGAGATATCCCGTATTTGCCCGTAATTTTTAACATTCTCCCGGCTCCCGTATTTTTCTTCTCTTCGATCATTTTTCTCCCTTATTTTGCATAGGCCTAATGTAAAAACCATTATTCTAAACATTTCATTTTGCCGTGAATAATGATTGTTTATACTGTATGATGAATTTTGTTGTTCAAGACAGGCATTGAAATATGGAGTGTTTATGGGACGTAATGCTTGCCAGAAATGGGTTTTAGTGATCATCCGTTTAAAATAAAACAATATTAAAATTATGAACAAAACATAACACTAGGTACTGTCATCCTCTGAGGAGTTTAGTGCTGAGAGGAATGCGGTTCCGACTAGTCTAGCGCGGTATTGGAGTGGGAGGGAACAGTGACAGGGACAGTCTGGAAGGAAGTACTTATCATACTGAAAACATTCGCCCAATTTATGAGAGCAGTATGCCTATTAGTTTTCTAACGTATTTTTGGCGAGATAGAGATACAAACATTCGTACTTACTTGTTCAGATAAGGAAAGTATTGTAGAACATTTTATTTATTTATTATTTATTTATTACTTATTTATTATTTATTTTGGTGAAGTTAAGGCCATCCCACCACCAGAAATACAAATACAATAAAATAAATAAAAAGAAAAATCATAATACAACTACAATAATATAAATGAAAAGATGAATCATACTATAAAATTTAGTGATTAGTATAATTGAATTAAATTTGTAAAGTAATAACTACTTGATTTTGTATTTTAAGATATCACCAACAAATGATTTTCGCATGGCATTATAGGAATCTGTTTTTCACGATACCAATCACAGATATATTCTAAAATTCCAATGGAATAAAACCAAACATTTTCCACAGCATGTTTCCTTAAAAATGACTTGTAACGGTGAAATATTTAATGAGTAATTCATATAATATTAACATAACTAACATTAGGGAGAAGACTGAAGACTGCATATTTTTGGACGATTAATACTTCCCACTCCGCTCGGCTCGGCTTGGCTGTAGCAACAAAAGAATCTACCTGCAACCCCCCCGCACCGATGGCAAGAATACCTCAGGTCCCAGCGCTAAACTCGTCGGAGGAAGACAGTAGTAATGCTCATACAAAGAGGATGTTTTATCTCATGAACAATAATTGGGCAGATATTCGAAACAGAAGCACGACACATCTAATCAAATCAGAGCTGCAAAATGCAGTCCATTTCAACTGTTACGCGAGATAAAAATCTGTCTCAAAATACTTTTAATTTAAGCCTAGCTGCCAAAGGGTAGAATAAAGTTGTTTTTTTAGTAACTGAACGGAATAATTTGTAAATTTCCTATGTGAAATTTTGTCGATTACTTAATCTCCCGTATTTTCATAAAAAAAAGTTGGCAACCCTACTGCAAATACATCTTATATCATAATCAGGCTTCGAGACTTGGGACCCGATACAATAAGTTTACTGTGCATGTACTATAGGTTGTTGACTCGCTGCAGGTAGTGAAAGATGTGTTGAGGTAACAACATTGCTATTTAAAATAGAGTACGGTAGTATGGGGAAACACACAATGTACATTCTGAAAGTAAATATACATTACACAATGACAATGTCAAAAGAATGTGAAAAGCATTTGTTCTCCTGTCTTTTATAAGCATTTGAAGGGTACATGGGAATAACGATCAAGGTCCATTTTAGAAAGTTTCGAGAAAAACAAATTTTAAAGTTTAAGCACCTAATACTTTGTTACGTGTGTATTTAATAGAAATTGACGTAGTGGAATGTCAAGAACGATTATTTCTTATTACTAGCTAGACCACATGATAGTACTTCCTTTCCACCATAAGATGGCATTATTAACTCAATTTAGATTTTTGATGGACCTTGATCGTTTTTCCCGTGTACCCTTCATTTGTGTTTAATTATACACAGTGTCAGTGGTGGAAATAAACATGTAGCAATTTTAATTTCTTCATTTATCCTATTGGTCGTCTTTAGGAAGTGCAGTTACAGTACCGAATTGCAATGTACTACACGATACATTTTCAGTCTCTCATACGTAAATCTTTTTCGCTTATCTACCAAACACAGTTTGTACTATGAAAAGCTGCTCTCTACGTCGCATAACGTGATAGGAGCAAAACGAAGAAACCTAACATTATTGCAGTCTCTAAGAGACAGTCCTTTATTCTCGGGTAACTCTATGCCCACTAATTTGCTGTTTATATTACACAATGTTCCATATCCGTTATTTTTACATAAAATTGATTTCCACTTCTGTTTTACACGTTCAGTAACCGGTGTGCTTGGTGTCTCATTAATTCTCCATGTCATTTCCTCAATTAATTTGAGGGATTCCGGCATCTCTTGCTTGACCTTTCTAACCGTGTAATAGTTTCAGACACAGTTTGTATGAAAACCAAATTATTCGTCAGAACCTTCAAATCCAGAGCGTTTTTCTTGCTTTGCGTATTTGTTAGCATTCATTCTACAGTACCCCCACCCACCGTACGCTTACTATACTCAGTACGCCGTTATGCGGATTTCCCACTGAACTGCTCTATTGGGTCCGAAGTCTCGAAGCCTAATCATAATCATGATGAAGTATGTTATACTATACTCTCAGGACTCAGGAGGATATTGACGTGAATACGTCTTTAAATTCAGATACCAGGACGGAAACAGCAATGTAACGATGTAGGGGAAAGTAGCCATCAATGGACCTGCAGACTGCTCTTGATGGTTCCCTGCCTAACGTCTCCAACAACCCTGCCATCTAGCGAAATTTCTGCATTACTGCGGTCTAGCGGGCGGAATGTGAACTACTGAGTCAAATTGAATTCGGCTCAGTCTGCCATAAGAAACGCATATAAACTAGAATCAGTAGCCTTTTGTACAGTGTTAAGGCTCATTCACAATGGAAATTAAACATAACGTAAGCGTTAACTTAAGAATATAAACGTTACGGTAAAATCAAGAAGTCATACCATCATTCACGATGGGAACATAAATATAACAGCAAACATACTTGGTAACCACGGAAACATAACAACGACGCCATGGATAAATATATAATAGGATGCGAAACTTAACGAGTTTCCCGTAACACATACCAGAGGCGCTGTTGTAGAAATTGATCTTGCTGCCATCTATTTCTGGGAGGGGCGTTATTACATCTAGCAGCGCACCAAGTAGCGAAAAGAGTAATTACTCCATGCATTTAGCAGCGCACCTGGTGACGAAAATGTTAAACTGTGCAGAAAGTATTCCCTCCCACCCTCATCGATATTCAAAACTAACCCAATTTAAAATAAAACATTTACGGTTTTATTCCTCACAGCATATTCTACTGAAAATTTTTACCGGAGCCAACAGGAAGATAAAAGAGACGATGTGTTTTACACTACCCGATTAAAATATAACCAGACAGAGACAAAAAATAAAGCAAAAGGTTAGATAATTGGGATTGTATTCTTTGGGTACGGAAAAGTCTGCAAGAACTACTTAGATAGTTCAATTTATTATATTACTATTACTTTACAATACATTCAACAACACTATTTTTACAACATCCATAAACATCACTGTTTAACATACACTGCTTATACACACACGTATCACTTTATGTTCACTTATTAGCTAGTTTCAGTCCGCCATCTTCATCTTCGATTCTCCCGTACAGCAATATCTCGAACGGATAAATAGAGAACTCTCGGTAATGTACCCAACACGTAATTCTAATATTCACCACCTACGACGTTGGGCGCTGATCACCTTATTTCAAACCCCCAAATCCAGATGGTGCTGGCCGCAGTTTCGCATCCTATTATATATTTATCCATGACGACGCCATTTCCTCATATTCTGTCGTATAGTTCAGCGCTCCACGATTGTGTTCTGTTTGCAAATTACGTAAACATAAGCATGAAAGTTTGGAGTTTGCAAACTTTCATGTTAACGTCTTACGGTAATGTTTATGCCAATGCTTATGTGAATCATTGTGAATGATCCCATTTAGTAGCCTGGGCGCAAACTTCTGTGTTGATGTTACGGTTATGTTTAATTTTCATTGCGAATGGGCCTTTATATGGACGCAGACAGTGCCACAGCAAACTGGCTCCAACGTTCAGAAAAACGCTGCAAGAGCGCGTCTCGATCTGCGCGCGCGCTCGTTCAGATGAAATACGAATAAAATGTGTAGAAATAAACAAATTAATACTGCTTTTAGGATATTATTTTTTGTTTCTTTCATTGGTGGTGTCATGGCACACTGGCACTGCCTCAAAAGCCGCCCCTGCGTTAAATATTAACGTAAAACCCACAGCTGTGTCCTAGGCACAGCAATACCCATTCTTTTAGAAAAAGAGGTTCTTCAATTAACGATTTTTAAAATAAGAAAGTGATACACCTATGGAATGAGTCGGAAAGCGCGAAATTGATTACTGTGACTCGTGGCATGATATGGTTAACTATTAACGACAACAGATGTTCCTTGAACTGTGTCAACTAATTAAGCACGGGATGTAACGTGACATCCATTGCTGATCAGAGTTGTTGCAATGTTTCCATGGAGAGAACAGAAGTGCAGAGCTGTACTTCATTCCCCATTGCAGCGTGAGTGATTTGTTTGCAATCCCAGGAGCAAAGCAGCCCAACGGAATGGAGCGGCACGGTGTCATTCAACGACAGCTGATAATCAATCACCTCATTAACGAGTAGTTAGGTTCCGGGGAAGCTGCGGCGCAACTGGCTGAGGTGCCTGCCACATGGTCGTCGATATATTCTATTCGCTTGAGTTCGCACAAGTAGGCTGCAGCGTTTATGAATACATTATTTAACCAGATGAGGTACACTTTTGAGGAAGCGCATGAATAATGTAGTAGTGAGGTTTCCTGTACTTCATTTACAAAGCCATTCCAGTACAATATTACCCACAACCCGCTTAAAATTATTGCAACACGCTCGTTTATTATCAAATCAACAATCCTAGTTGGTAATCAAATTTACATGATGAACTTTCCGAAATGTCTTCTTTGACTTCACAGAAAGGAATATGAGCGTAATAATTGATGTTTTAGTCTTAATATCTTGCGAGTGGAGGCTTCCAGGAAACAAATAAGTTCATCCCTATTTCAATTGACGAGGTCAGAAGCAAAGGGGTACAAGTGATATTTCTAACTATACGCGTTTGATTAAGTCTTGACTCTTAACTCGCTGTAACTCGGAACCCATTAAAGATTTTGATCAGCAACAACTTTTAAAAGTAATTTCCATTCTTTCTCAACATTTCTCTCTCTTTGAATTCCCATATAACGTGAAAAACAAAACAAAAGAGTTTGCCGCTTATCAACTTTTGAAGATGTAAATGTCTATTTTTCCCAAGAAACTAGTTCGATTACTTAAAATGTGTCTCAGTGAAAAGTACAGCAGAGTCCGTATGGGTTAGTTTCTGTCAGATGCGTTTCCAATTCACTGTGGGCTAAAGCAAGGAGATGCACTATCTCTTTACTTTTTAACTTTGCTCTAGAGTATGCCATTAGGGACGTCCAGGATAACAGAGAGGGTTTGGAATTGAACGGGTTACATCAGCTGCTTGTCAATGCAGATGACGTGAATATGTTAGGAGAAAATTCACAAACGATTAGGGAAAATACGGAAATTTTACTTGAAGCAAGTAAAGCGACAGGTTTGGAAGTAAATCCCGAAAAGACAAAGTATATGATTATGTCTCGTGACCAGAATATTGCACAAAATGGATATATAAAACTCGGAAATTTATCCTTTGAAGAGGTGGAAAAATTCAAATACCTGGAAGCAACAATAACAAATATAAATGATACTCGGAAGGAAATTAAACACAGAATAAATATGGGAAATGCCTGTTATTATTCGGTTGAGAAGCTTTTATCATCCAGTATCCTGTAAAAAATGTGAAAGTTATAATTTATAAAACAGTTATATGGTTGTTCTTTATGGTTGTGAAACTTGGACTCTCACTTTGAGAGAGGAACATAGGTTAAGGATGTTCGAGAATAAGGTGCTTAGGGAAATATTTGGGGCTAAGAGGGATGAAGTTACAGGATAATGGAGAAAGTTACACAACATAGAACTGCACGCATTGTATTCTTCACCTGACATAATTAGGAACATTAAATCCAGACGTTTGAGATGGGCAGGGCATGTAGCACGTTTGGGCGAATCCAGAAATGCATATAGAGCGTTAGTTGGGAGACAGGAGGGAAAAAGACCTTTGGGGAGGCCGAGACGTAGATGGGAAAATAATATTAAAATGGATTTGAGGGAGGTGGGATATGATGGTAGAGACTGGATTAATCTTGCTCAGGATAGGGACCAATGGCGGGCTTATGTGAGGGCGGCAACGAACCTGCGGGTTCCTTGAAAGCCAGTAAGTAAGTAAGTAAGTAAGTAAGTAAGTAAGTAAGTAAGTAAGTAAGTAAGTAAGTAAGTAAGTAAGCAAGCAAGTGTCTATTTGGAACGATCACTTCAAAGTTAGTATTTTTCTCGTTTTTTAAAAATTATATTGCTTTCGAATTTTTTCCTATGTTTCCCTTCGACATTAATATATCAATAAAAAATTACAGCGCGATTGAATGTTATAGGAGTTACGACACGTTCATACCCTCTAGTCTAGACAAAACAATCTGCCGTTCTGCTAGCAGTGCAGCAAAATCCTTGCTATCGCACGTACAGAAGCGAAGTGTGCGCGCGTCATCACCTGGCTCGGGACTTGGGCGTAGCTAATATAATTTTAGGAAATTAATTTTTTTTTACAGGAACACTTCTTTATGTAAAGCCTAAATTAAAATTGACGCAGTTTCTTCTGAGAGAGAGAGAGAGGGAGGGAGGGAGAGAGAGAGGGAGAGAGAGGGATAGAGGGGGAGAGAGGGAGGGAGAGAGAGAGGAAGGGAGAGAGAGGGGGAGAGAGAGGGAGAGGGAGAGAAAGAGAGGAAGAGAGAGGGAGAGAAGGGGGAGAGATAGAGGAAGAGAGAGGGAGAGAGAGAGGAAGAGAGAGAGGGAGAGAGAGAGGAAGAGAGAGAGGGAGAGAGAGGGGGAGAGAGAGGGAGAGAGAGGGGGAGAGAGAGGGAGAGAGAGGGAGAGGGAGAGAAAGAGGGGAAGAGAGAGAGGGAGAGAGAGGAAGGGAGAGAGGAAGAGAGAGAGGAAGAGAGAGAGAGGGAGAGAGAGGAAGAGAGAGGGAGAGGAGAGAGAGAGCGAGAGAGAGAGAGGAAGCATTGGTATTTTTATTTTTACTATTTCCGTGGGAATGTCTATGAAGTATCGATAGGCTTATATCTACTTAGGTTCCGTTAAAAATTAATATATAATATAGTGCATGCATAGTTATGAAAATCGTACTCTGTTATAATATGAACTTTTGTTGAAATGTTCATTATAAGTCGTTTCAATTTTATGCCCTTTGAAACTATGATTTTTTACTAAATACGATAAATTTAAAGCATTAAAGGAAGAAAGATAATGGATTTAAATGAGAACAGACTTCACAAAATAAAGTATCTTCTATCCCTCTATACATTTTTTTCGAGGAATTACACTACAGGGTGGACCGCTCGAATGTACCTCATTTCAATTGTATGTGATAGGTAAACGGTTGAAGATAGAAACCTACAGTAACGTTTATATGAAAGGAAAACTCAATAAGTTTCGATATGCATATCACCATATCTCTACGTGAGCTCCAGCTGTCACTGTGACGATATCGAGGCGATGAACGATTTCTTACCAAGCACGTTGGAGCATGTCTTCTGGAATGCTCTCAATAGTCTCTATGATGCGCTCCCGAAGATCACGAAGGTCTCTGACTGGGGTGGACATAAAATCAGGATCAGTGGCTAGACGATCTAGCATCGTATTGGCGAATTCCACTCGTTTGGGTTTGTCATCCGGCTCCAGACGTTGCATTAACTGCACTTTGTATGCAGAGACATTTCGTTGCAATGTTGAGTTTGGTACTTGAAGTTCCCGCGAAGCTCTTCTTAATGACTTCCGCTGGCTTCGCTCATACGCGGCTTAAACATTTGCAACCATTTCGTCGGATGTTCTACGACCACCACCATGCTTCTTCAACACCGATCCTGTAGCTAAAAATGTATCGTGCCACTTCTTAATGCTTTTAGCAGTTGGAGCATCATGGTTAAACACTCGCCGATACTCCCTTTGAACTCTAACAATTGATTTAAACTCCGCATACCACAACACAGTTTGCGCTTTCATCTGCTGTGTCGCCATTTTGACAATCGATACACTGCACAAAAAGAAACCGTGTCTGCGCTCCATCTATCGACAGGATTCGAAACTTGTTGAGTTTTCCTTTCATATAAACGTTACCATAAGGTTCTATCTTCAACCGTTCACCAGTCACATACAATTGAAACTAGGTACATTCGCGCGGTCCACTATGTATTACATTATAAAGCTTTTTTATGTCTGATTTCACATGAAATGTCCAATATTATTATGTGCTTTATAGATGTAGTGAAGCATTTGATAAAGTACGACTATCAGATGTAATAGCCTACAATTATTAGCGTTGAGAAAATGTTGAGTGATAGAAGTTCTTATTGCATTAAGAAATATTTAGTAAGAAATAATTATACAGATAACTCAACGGAAATTAAAACTAAAAAAACTATTACAAACACAATAAAAGAAGAAAATGGAATTCGACAGGGTGGCTCATTGAGTCCACTTTTATTCAATTTAATAATGGATGAACTTATGAATGAAGTATATATGTGGAAAAAGATATAGAATGGGAACAAAAGAAATATTAAATATGTGCTGCGCTGATGATGCCATGCTTATCGAGACTTCTTCACAAATTTGTCACTAGCCTATTGGTAGAAAGTATAACGCGACAGTATCCACGAAGAAAACCAGAAATGTGTAACAAAAAGTAAATAACTCGAAGGCGTAAACTGGAAGTCGAGAGTAACATTACTGAGAAAGTTAGCTGATTTAACTACCTTGGAGTACTGGCCAGCGGCGTAGTTCAGGCGGTAGCGCTGATCCGGAGTTGTGCTGTAGCGTGGGTTCGATTCCCGCTCCTGATTGAGTTTTTTCCGAGGTTTTCTCCAACTATAAGGAAAATTTCAGGTAATCTGTGACGAATCCTCGACCTCATCTCGCCAAATACCATCTCGCTATCATCAATTCCATCGATGCTAAATAGCCTAGTGGTTGATACAGTGTGGTTAAATAATAAGTAAAAAAAGTACCAGTGACCTGTTACGGTGATTAAATCTTGAGATTTTCACTCAGGGTAAAGAAGCACTGAGAATATCGGGGCCGTAGGAAATAATATATAGAACAATACATTTTTACGAATAGGAATAAAAACGAGAATTTATAAAACTGTGATTCGCCCCGTAGTCACGTACGGTGTAGAAACTGGATCAAAAACTGCAAAAACAAAACAAATAAATGAAATGCTATATTGAAAATATTACAAAGAATAGTAAATAAAACACGCTGAGATCATATCAGAAATGATACAATAGGGGACTTGTGTAAAATCGAGCCAATAAATGACTGGATACTGTATGTGCACGAAGGAATGAATGGGACAACAACGTAACTTGGATGAATGACAAAAGATTAGCGAAAACAGCGAGAGGTACAGTATATCACCAAGGGGGACAGAAGTATAGGCCGGCTAAGAAAGAGGTGGTCCGACAGTGTTTTGAACTGAGTTATAGTCTAATTTTAAAATTTTAAACCTAATTACATTTTGAAGAAAAGTAAAAATATTTGGTGTCCACACCTGTGGAGTGACGGCTAGCGCGTCTGGCCGCGAAATCAAGTGGCCCGGGTTCGAGTCACGATCGGGGCAAGTTACCTGGTTGAGGGTTTTTACCAGGGTTTCCCTCAACCCAATATGAGCAAATGCTGGGTAACTATCGATGCACCGGCATTAGCTTATCACCTTCGTTTCATTCAGACGCTAAATTACCTGAGATGTTGATACAGCGCCGTAAAACAACCCGCTAGAAAAAAAAAAAAAAGAATAATATTGGGTGGTTCTAGTATCTGGAGGGTCCAGCACCTTGGTGATTCTGAGCATCTGATATGTCCGGAGCTCCTTTATATCCAGAGTCCTGCGTTTGGTTACATACATTCTCCAATCAATCTGCAACATTAATAATTTCCAGGGAAAAATTGTTCCAGGGGCGGGTTTCGATCCCGGGACCTCTGGTTGAACGTACCAGCGTCCTACCAACTCAGCTACCCAGGAACTCCACCCGATACCTTCTTAATTCTTCCACTTACATCCACACAACTCGAGTGGGCTGACAAGACGCCAGAGACCCACATCGAGTACACACAAATTCTGTGTGACTTGGAATTGAGACAGTGTCGGGTGGAGTTCCTGGGTAGCTCAGTTAGTAGAGCGCTGATACGTTCAACCAGAGGTCTCAGAATCGAAACCCGACCCCGGAACAATTTTTCTCTTAAAATTATTCAAGTCTGCTTCACAGGGACCTTTACCTGCAAACTAGACTTGCACAACCTGCAACAGTTTAGGTATTTATAGAGTATAGTTCAACGGCATCCATCGCTACTTAGTTTAGGTCTGCTGTACAGTGAACATACGAAAACAAAACATAGCTAGGCGGTTGAAAATGAGTGCTACAATAGAAGAAGAATTTGATAGCTAGCACGTCATGAGACTCATTAGGAAAGAAGAAACTGTATTTTATCATTAAGAAGGAAACATTTTTCATTAGAAACCCCTGAAATGTTTACAGTCATTGATTGTTATGTGTAGAGACTTGTAAAGCATGCACTCATAATTTGTTTTATTTTAAATTTGTGCTGATATTTGTATTTTGGCATTTGTTAATTCCATACTTTAATTAGTTCTAAAGTTTCTAGATGCGTTGTACTTATTATAAAAATGAGGGGAAGACAAATTCCGGACACATGGCGACTAAAAAAATGTAACTTATGTGGTGTCTGAATTGTTTATTAAGGTCAAATTTTTTTAAGACTTTTATTTCTTTTATGTCACTACGACTAATACGTAATGTTAACAAAACGGTTGTAGGAATAAATTCGAATGTGGTTTTTATTAATATCGTTACATTTGTTGGGCATCTCAAGATATTGTAGCTTCAAAGCGTCTCTGAGAGAGTTTGGATTGTATAGATCAGTGGTCGTCAGCACTCGCTGAAATGGGTAAAAGGTAAGCGGAGCCGTCCCGTGTGCCCCGTGGTGCAGCAGGAAGAGGTAGAGAGCATACCCGCCAGCAGCTACGAATGCACCGTAGTGTAGTGTGTTCTCCTCGGGTAAGAGATGCTAGCTCCAGGGTGCTCTGTGCTGATGACTGCTGGTATAGATATTTAATTTTTCACTAAATGTATCTTTATCTTAGCTCGAATTGTTTTCTCATTATATGTGTGGACAAAATGTGGTGGCTCCTGAAAATAAATGGACTAGCTCCTGATTTTTTTTTAGTTTTGTCTTTCCCTAGTAAAAATTATCTTTCATTGCACATAATCTGCCTTTAATTTTTTTTGTTCATACATCATATTTACTGGCTATGGTTCGCCACCACATTGGTGTATATTTGTTATCCATAACCTTCTAATTTAAATATCTACTACTTTACTCTTCTTAAACGTGTGCCTTTTATGTTTTTATGCTCGACCATGCCGAAACGTAGTAATTATATACCTGGTAGGAGACCTTTAATGCATGTCATTAAAGTATACCTACTCATTAAAGGTCAGGTCTTTCAGCCAATGACGACTCAGGTTACAACTGTTCAGCCAATGACAGGTCAGCTTTCTACCGTTATAAAACCGCAAGTGTCGATTATTCTCGGATATGCAATGGAAAGAGAATTAGCGAAAATTCACGGAGGCTGGAAATCCAATACTGTCGCAGAAGGTTATGTTCTGTTACTATAATAATTAGCGTTAATTGTAAATAATATTCAAATAAATTCAATTTGTCATCTCGTTTTTCAATGTCTAATTTAATTTCAATGTTATCTCTGTAGGTTCTTATGGCCTAGCAAGGACAATGTGGACATCTGTTCCTCGGAAAAAATCAATACTTTCGCGTCTGCGCACATCTCACAACATACGGAACATTGCTGAAGGTCAGATACAATTAAAATTAATAATATCAAGTTAGAAATATGGTCGAGCATAAAAAGTCGTATGAAACTCGCCTATAATGGTAATTAAGAAGCTCGTATGAAAATTATGAAACTCGCTTGCGCTCGTTTCATAAATATCCATATTCACTTCTTAATTACCTTCATTATAGGCTCGTTGCATAATGTACTATTTTAATCCTATTTATATTATTATAATCATAACCTACAAAAATCTCATCCACTCTTCTCTGATATATTTATACAGCCCTGGGCATAAAGAGGAAGAAAAAAAGGAAAGAAGATGCCTCGCCCTTGTCCTTTCCACTTCACCGCTTTAGAAACGAACACATAGTAAAATACTGTGCATCAGTGATGGATTTTAGGCGATCAGCGAGAGCGGAAAGCTATGATGTATGCCTTATACAATCCGTCACTGAGCAATGCTTGCGTTTAGGTCTACTCGTATCGGTCCTATATACTGTGCGGAGCTGACGAGAAAGTCTCTGCGAGATGTATTTGATTAGGTGCAGTGCGGGGAGGTATTGATGCATGAAGCACCGCTCTTCCTAAAATTGACCAGAGATAAGATAAGTTCAGCAGTGCTTGGGAAAAGTGACAAAGTCAGTTTTCACAAACCTTTTTTGATTATTTATTGACAACTTACACTGGTTTATGTCGATTTGATTTTTTTCTGTATGAATTATTGTAATGGGAGGAATACCTATGTATTTTTTTCCAAGCGAACAGATGTTCCGTAAGTTGTCAATAAATTATCAAAAAAGGTTTGTGGAAACTGACTTGTGTCACTTTTCCCGAGCACTACAGAGTTGTTATGAATATGACCTTTATTTTTAATTTTAATTTCACTTTGTTATTTAACGACGCTGTATTAATTACTAGGTTATTTAGCGTCGGTGAAATTGGTGATAGCGAGATGATATTTGGCGAGATGAAGTCGAGGATTCGCCATAGATTACCTTGTATTCACATTACGGTTGGGGAAAACTTCGGAAAAAACCCAACCAGGTAATCAGCCCAAGCGGGGATCGAACCGGCACCCGAACGCAACTTCAGACCGGCAGGCAAGCGCCTTAACCGACTGAGCCACGCCGGTGGCATGACCTTTATGGCACTAAACAGATGACATCACTGTCGCCACATGATGTTTAATTATACCGTGGCTGAAAATATCAGATAGTTTGAGACTAGCTCTGTGTTGGTGTGCTGTGTAAGTATTTTTATTTGGTTATTTAACGATGCTGTATCAACTACGAGGTTATTTAGCGTCGATGGACTTGGTGATAGGAAGATGATATTTGGCGAGATGAGTATTCGCCATAGATTACCTGACATTTGCCTTATGATTGGGAAAAACCTCGGAAAAAACCCAACGAGATAATCAGCCCAAGCGGGAATCGAACCCTCGCCCAAACGCAACTTCGGATCGGCAAGCAAGTGCCTTAGCCGACCGATCTACGCTGGTGGCTCGCTGTATAAGTTGAAACTGTTAGTTTATATTTTAAAAGTTGATCGAATGTATTCACTTTGGTTAGTTATTGTAATGTGTCATTATGTCGTTTTCTGCGAGCAAGAGTGGCGTTACGCTAGCTGTTGCCTACGTGTAGGATTGGCATTATTCCACATTCCTACCAGGGCTGATCTCCTGAGTTCCCCACAGTATAACTGTCTGCCGGGGACTGAGTGGGGAGTTAAGGTGTAGTCTGTAGTACCTCAATTGAGGTATTAACGCCCAGGCCTGTATTTATACATTCGAGTAACCTATTTTTAACAAACTCGTCCCCCTACTACAGCACCTTTCCCATTAATTTTAAAATCACCCATAACACTTCCATGCACTGTTTATCTTCTGTACACTTTAATTTATACTTTTTCTGTACACCACTTTTGTTCTTTACTCTAGTTTCCTCCTACTCCCCTTTCCTTGACTGTAACACTCTTTGATTTCCATTATGCTGTCATTTTTCATTTATTTATTTGCAATATTTTCACTTTGTGCTTTAATATTGTGACAGAGCTGAGATTCGATCTCACGACCGGCAGAAGAAAGGCTAGGTCGGCCGTGGTTCGGGAATGTTGCGCGCGCATCTGCTTCCTGAGGCATGTGCTGTGATGTAGAAGAGGAGAGAAGAGAGGAGAGAGAGCGACCGCGGCAGAGAGGGGAGTAAAGCAGCTGGTGACTGAGGAGAGAAATCCAGAGAAGCCTAGATAGGCGCCATCTTCTGGAAATTTCGAGCAATCGTACTTTCTCGTAATTATGGTATGGTTATAAATTACGACACGCGAGTGAATTCTAGCAGTGTTGTTGTAATCGTTGGACAGCAAGCCAGCCAGTCTTGTGTAGCAGTGAAGCCAGCTTCGAGACCGAAGTTCGACTTTAGTTGTGTCCGTAACTGTGGAGCCGGAAGTCCTGAGTTTGAGTGCAGTGGGCCGCAGTTGGGGGACCTGAGTTCCAAGTTCAGCGGATTGTCTCTGAAGGTCTGGGGTTCGAGATACTGTGAACTCGAGTGACTGAGCTGGAAGAACTAGCCAAGGCAAACGAGCTGTGAATTGAGAACTGACAGTTCTGATTTGTAAATAGTGCTCTGTGAATATTAGTTAAGATTAACAATTCATTGTTGTTCTCAATAATCCATGTAAATTGTCATTGTCGTCTGTGGAGTGCAATAACGAATACTGTGTTGTTGTGTGGAGTGCAAATCCCATTGTTGACGGGAGTAGAATTAAATTGAAGAAAGTGATTATTATTGTCGTAACAATAAAGTTACATTCTTGTTTTCAATAAAAGCTACTTTACTTCACTATTTCACAATTTTTACCCTTCCTCACTTACTATTTTTCTTCCTCACTATTGACGTTCGTGCTCTTATCTTCTGATCCCTTTTCTTTTATCTTTCCCTTCATGCTCTCCTCTTCTAAGCACCAGCTTCTTAAACTATAACTGATTTCCTCTTTTCGAAACACCGCTAGCTGCTGGTTCGATCACATCTTCTTCACTCCCCCTCCTAGTCGAATCCAGACGCCTTCTCTCTTCGCAGCTTATCTCACTGACCTTACTTTTCTGGCCTTTATTTCCTGCCACTTCTACTTTGTTGTTCGGCTGACGCGTCGCAACTCTGTTACTAAGCCGTATTGCAGTTCTTTGCCTTTAGCTGCCTGTAAATAAATACTTTGTTGTTGTTATTAAATCCAAGTAGTATTTTATACGTGAGTATTATTCCTGTTGTTCACCGACTTATACACGCAGGTACACGAATAAACAGATGTAAACACAGTACCGGAGCGCGTGCGAAGAATGCTGAAACTGCAGCGTGAACTATTGACTCGCAACTTGCACTCCGTACCGAGCGAAACTAGTATGATCGATGTACACCTAACTTGTATTCAAAGTAACCAAACGCAGGACTCTATTTATAACCTAGATTAGTCTAGTGCAGCGTTTCTCCAACTTTTTTGAAGTGGGGACCACTTTTTTAAGTGAGAACAGTTCCGCGGACCACCTTACTCTTGTTCCCTTCGAAAGTAAATTTATAATTTTGGTAGCATATTTTTATACCAGTATACTTATATTTTAAACTAGAATTAATTAATTAAAATTAATTTAATTCAATTAATTTTATATTAGTATTAGCTAATTAAGTTAATGTTAATATAAGAAAATTTATTTTGTTTTTTTTTTTATAATTAAAGGCTATTAGAGTTTGGACAATCTTTAACATATTAACTAAACTTAAATGTTGGTACTCACATTAGTGAGATGGATGAGGCTGTCGATTCTTACACAGTGGTTCTAGACCTATATTTGAATAACTAGATATTTCTTTAATGGCACTAGAATCATTGATATTAATATCTTCACACACAGCTTCTGAACTATTAGCAGAGCCTAAATGAAGCCTATCATCACGTTCCTTTCTTTTCAAAGATCCGGATCGAAGCCAGTTTTTCATTATGTATAATGGGCACTATTTAACAGAGACATAGACAACTACTAGCGTGTACCACATAAGAAAGATTTGAAGTCATAAATACATGAAAAGGTTCGGTACTTTGGTCCTTTGTAATGAATCGGGTGGTCCCTGGCTGGGTTACAGGTGCAGCACCAGAAATGCAGGGAAAAGATTGCGAGAAACACCACTTCATAGTGCTTTAAATCCCTCTTTTGTTGCTAAGAGTAGAGTGAGAAGTTTGTAGACGGGTAGGGTAATAAATTTCATAAAATGTCAGTACTGGGAGAAAAAGTGAAAACGATTGCCATGTGTAATTTCCAGTCTCTGACATTTTCAGCTATAATGTAATACGCAATTCGTTTGAATTTTATTTTTTCTTCTGTCTTTTTTGACCACAAGGGCAGACCTCGAGGACCACAGGTGCTCCGCGGACCATAGTTTGAGAAACGCCTGTCTAGTGTAAGGTTACCAGATTATTTTCAATATTTCTGGGGACAGATATCGTTATAGGGAAGAGTAGCCATCGATGAACCGTTCCTTTCAATGGACCGTTGCCATTTTTTTTTGGAAATATTGACTGCGCATGCATGAAACGCCACCTCAAGGCTTCCCCCTCGTGTATGTCACTCCCGAGTTGTCTTTGATGGCGGCAGCAAACACGTGGGCTGAACAAGAAGCTCAGATACGTTTTTGTTATTTTTGCTATAATTTTAAAGTAACTTCAAGTACAGAGCACATTGGCTTAATGACATTAAATTATGAAATGACATACATAGCTGGAAGCTGTGTTCTATCTACTTTCTTTTTAGTTGTATATTCATACATTTTGTATAACCTCTTCAGCGCTCTTGAATTGTGATTAGAAAATGGCGAAGTCGCTATAGATGGACCAGCTGGAGTTCCCATGAATGAGACTGCATTTTAAAATGGATCATTCATGGAAACCAATTCCCTTCAGGAAGCAATCAAAATCAAGACTCCTGGTTTTGCTTCACGTATGAAGAAACCATTGAGGAAAGTATGATTCAGTGTATTTATTGCAGGAAATGGATACGTGAAGCTTGTGCAAATGTTAGGCGGAGTGAAAAGAAATACTTCGTGTGGCATGTGTGTCTTGAAAAGGAAGACTGTTTTATCTAAGTATAAGAATAATCTCAGGCTCCAGAAAATAATTTCATATGTACAGTCACATCATTATGTTGCTGTCATGTAATTTAAAGTTGTATGCTAACATTTTTTAACTATTGCATTAGCTAATTTGAAATAGCCTAAAACTTTGAAACATTGAAATGACAAGGACTGTGTTTTTCATGATTTTTAGTTTCAAAATACGATTACAATTGGATTAAAAGTAACTTCAACATACATTAATCGAATCCATGTTTCTTCATTGTTATGATTTGTCATTTGTTGACATTATTTTGAGACATTTAAAAAATTTTTCTTTTGGTCCATTCATGGAAACGTGGTGGTCCATTCATAGAACCAATAGCCGAATTTTAAATGAGCTAATCTTTAAACAGATATAAATAAAATGTAGCCCTGAAACTTCACTTTATCATTTCTTATTAGTAATGCAATTGTTCAAGCCTATGAATGGAATTTTAAGACATTGCCTTTGTTAGATAAAATAAGAAATAGTTAGCTGGTCCATTGATGGCTACTTTCCCCTATAAAAAACACCTTTAACATTTCTGTTAGTTTGGCATTCACTTATAGACCTATTGTTTTACACATCTTAAAGAATTAAAATGTTCTTTATACTTAAATACAATTTAAACTGCTAGTATTTTCAGAAGAGTGGATCCCAATTTCGCAGCATATTCCTGACAGGTCATATTGAATTTGGTTAAGATAGCAAGAATGGTTCGAACAGTTTCTAAAGTCATTCTGGATTTTTTGGACCTCCACAATATTTTCATAGAAAACAAAATTCTTCACTGAACATTATTTCCAGCAAAACGTGGAGATATTTCGATAAATTTCTGGAATTGAACATAGAAAATCATTTTTTCGGAGAAAATTAAAACAACTCTTCATTTTGAGCAAAGAGTACTAGCATACGTTTATTCCATTTTGATATTTTCTCTGGACTCACATATTTATTCAAGCAAGAAATTTCATAAAATAAGTTATTTAATCTAAGTCAAGTACATCTACATTGGAAGAGAAATAATGGAATGTATTTTTCAAATTTTTCTCTTTCTGGAGGTCATGTTGCCAATATACATTCCACAGGTATGAATGAATACCAAAGGCACACTGATACTCAACAGAATTTTCATAAAATTATAATAATTAACACTTAAATTCGGGGATATCTGGGGACAAATTATAAAATTCGGGGTCATTCCGGAGACGAATTTTGTTCGGGAACAAAAAGAAAAATTCTGAACTTGTCCCTGGGAAACGGAGACTCTGATAACCTTAGCCTAGTGGTCAATCTCTCTCTGCATATCACAAGAATTTGAATAACAGTAGAAAATTATCAAGGAAGTATAGGGGCTTTTGCTGTCTAAGAAAATGGTAGAAAGCCCATGAATTAGACAAGCTTAAGTCTAATTTAAAATATTAGACTTGGTTTCAAATAAGAAAATAAAATTATGCAAGTAAATCTTAATAGGTCAGAAAATAAAACATTGAATGGGTTAGAGGTCATAGGTCTAAGAATTTTAAGTCTAATGACAGAAGATCTAATTTTGTAAGTTCAGTGAATTTTGTCTTTGGAACGAAGTCTAATACAACCTAGTCCAATTTACAAAAATGTCTAATACTACATAGTCTAACTTGCAATGACGTCTAATACTACAATATAATAATAATCCGTGGTGCTACAGCCCGTGAAGAGCCTAAACCGACCAGCCGGCTGCTGGCCTCACGCCCACATGCCGAAGCAGAGGTGGACGATCATCCAACCAGAATGGAGGTATCGTGTGGTTAGCACGATAATCCTCCCAGCCGTTATAGCTGGCATTCGCAACCGGATTTCGCTACCTATCTTACCTCTCCAAGTGCATCACGATGCTGGGTGGGCACCGGTCCCATACACTGGCCGAAATTTCATGAGAAAATTTCTTCCCCCATGAGGACTCGAACCAGCGCGCATTCCGTAACGCGAGTCCTAGGCAGGATGCCTTAGACCACGACGCCACGGCGCGGGACGACGTCTAATACTATTATGCCTAAATTATAACAATAATACATAATATGTTACCTGTATATTATTGTTTATTACTAGGGAACGGAATTTGGAGTAGTAAAAGCTAGTATTGGCATCTACACAGTCATTTGTTTACAACCCTTTATACCTAGTCCTCCCCTCCATGACATACTCGCAGGTCTCTGCACGTCAACAGCAGGTGAACGGGACAGTTGTCGCATAAGAACTTCAACGTGCAGGTTTACAGTTCAGAGTAGTGAAGTGCAGGTACAATGCCGAAAGTGAAACCAACAAACAATACAAAATTGAAAGACTATATTTGTAAAAGCTCCAGATCTAGTATCAAAATTCAGGAAACAATTCCTTAAATTGTCGCTCCCCCACGTCCAGTTCTTAAGAGCTGGAGGTCATGGTTAGAAGCTTGCAATTATTACGCACATCACCTCAAATCTGTGAAGAAAGTGGTCCAGTCTTTCGATCTCAATGGCGCTGCTGCGATTCAAATACGCCAGGAACTGCTAAGTGATAGAAAAATCGAGAAAGAAGTCACGGATATTAAGACAAATTTTGAATATTTACCGGATGCCATTATTCAATTAGAAAAATCAGGAGTGGAACTAGTTGAGCAAATAAATATGATGAGGACTATTGTAAATAAACTGAATGCAGTAGAATGTGAAATAGGAAAACGCGTTGGTGAAAAAATGAACAGAGGTTTGATTAAAAATTATGGGTACGGTATTCTTAGTCGGATTTCAGATGTACTGACAAGGATGTGTCCCAATGACATCATTCAACATGTGAATTTAATTGACGTATCTTGTTTCAAGTACTTTCCAATTGTCTCTCCTAGATGTAGAGCTGAGTTTTTCCATGTTAAAAAATTTCCTTCCTTGCAACAAAGCAAAGTTGTATTTTGAAAATTTGAAAATAATATTTACAATTTATTATAATAAGGTACTGCAGGAATAATTGTTTCATCAACAAAACATAGCATTAATTGAAAATGCCATTTCGTTTGGTTCTACATTTTGTTCAACATTTAATGATACTGTATTAGGCTATATTGTAAATATTGCAATATATATTGCATATATTGCAAATATTGTAGTATACATTGTATACATATTATCATATTTCCTGACAGAAAAACACACATATTCAGAGGCGAGTTCCATACAGAAGACAACTGTCTATCAGCCATCAATATGTCCACTGACACGCGAAGATGCAGAGGTTGATATTTAATTATGTATATTTGTAATGTTGTTTATTGGTGTCTTGTGCGTTGCCAAGAAAAGCACATGTAGTTAAAAAAGGAATGCAGATTATGTATGTAGGTCACTATATGTCATTAAACTATTCCATTTGTTTATTCTGAAATACGTTTATAGCACGTTGCGTGTAAGTTTGTATGAAGTGTACTGTACTAGTCCATGCTCTGTAACGCATCTCGCTTGACAGTCAGTGAGCTACGAATATCTATACTACGTTTCACCATTCTTTATAATACTCCAAATCCCTTTCCCTGTTTATTACATATAAATTATAACTGAGAAGTAAAATACAGTAGGCCTAATGTTGAAATAGTTGACCAATGAAAATATAGATTAATCTTCATTTTCATCTTCCGGTAAGCATGGAATTTCAGCCTGTACCTTAAAGTTCTCAAGTACAAATCAATTTCTACATGATCTTTATACTTCTGGTAACGTGTTACCATTCTCTCTACTTGTCTTTGATTAATTGGTACGATTTCTTTACGGGGTGCTGAAATCTTCCATATCCTGCCAGGACACTGTATATTCTAAAAACTTCCCTATGGATGAATGATGAGATATAAATAATTTTATGCTCGACCATGCCGAAATGTAGTAATTATACACCTGGTACCAGACCTTTAATGCATGTCATTAAAGTACACCTACTCATTAAAGGTCAGGTCTTTCAGCCAATGACGACTCAGGTTACAACTGTTCAGCCAATGACAGGTCAGCTTTGTACCGTTATAAAACCGCAAGTATCGATTATTCTCGGATATGAAATCGAAAGAGAATTAGCGAAAAGTCACGGAGGCTGGAAATCCAATACTGTCGCAGAAGGTTTTGTTCAGTTACTATAATAATTAGCGTTAATTGTAAATAATATTCAAATAAATTCAATTTGTCATCTCGTTTTTCAATGTCTAATTTAATTTCAATGTTATCTCTGTAGGTTCTTATGGCCTAGCAAGGTCAATGTGGACATCTGTTCCTCGGAAAAATCAATACTTTTGCGTCTGCGCACATCTCACAACATACGGGATATTGCTCAAAAATTAATAATATCAAGTTAGAAATATGGTCGAGCATAAAAAGTCGTATGAAACTCGCCTATAATGATAATTAAGAAGCTCGTATGAAAATTATGAAACTCGCTTGCGCTCGTTTCATAAATATCCATACTCACTTCTTAATTACCTTCATTATAGGCTCGTTGCATAATGTACTATTTTGAAATTTCGAGTGCCGTCCTTCAACACGATTTATAGTTCCTTGGAGTCTATTTGATACAAGATTAAACACATTCCACACTTGGTAGACTTGAATCTTATCCATTGTGGTGACACAAGTAGCATTGCAAGCGTCTCTGAGTGAACGTCTCCAGTAGAGCCTACTGCCGGTTGTATTTCTCAATCTTAAGTGATGGTCTAAATTATTATGAACTATCATTTTTTTACCTTTAGGCCAGCGGTGACCAAAGCAGGTGTCATGATTACATCGTGTAATCACAGACATTCAAACGGGTACGAGGAATTTCCTGTACATTGCTGTGTGTTTCATTCACGTACTGAAGGCAAGCAGTGGCGGTATCATGTCGCTCTACAAACCCTGTCTCTACAAGCAGTAAAAGGTGGTTTGGTAAAGAATGAGGATAATGTATGATTGTTATTTATTATGATTATTATCATTACTGACCACTAAGTATGTGTTTCTACAATTCTTCTATACGTGCATGAATATTGATATTTTTAGATCTTCTCCCTAGAAGGATAAAATTATTAGGTTTTAACTCAATTTTAACCTTCTTAATCTCTAGATGAGGGTAACTATTTATTAGTTATTCATTTAATAATATTGCAGAAAAACTGATTCAGTATTATGTTGATTTAACGAACTGTTAAACGCCAGGAATTGACATGTCTTAAATCATAGCCAGGAAGAGAAAGATGAGATAAATAAATGTAAGGAAGTCAACTTCCTAATGGGGTTTGACATATCTGGTGCTCTGAAGTCTTTTAATAGAACAGAATTTCTCAAAACAGTAATGATTAAAATAGCTTAAATAACTTATCCATAAGACGTTTTTAATTTTTTAAAACTACAAATTTCTCGACCAAGTATCAAGAGAAGAATTTAGAAAATTTCTGATTATATTCAAGAGGAAAGTTAAAAAAAGAAGCAAGAAAAATCGTATATTATTCATTGGCTCTTGATGACAGCAGTGACATTACTGATACAGCAAAGCTTGAGATTTTTATCCGCGGGATTGATCAAGATTGATCAAGTTGTAGTTTTCATGCCAACTACCTTTCCTCCGTCTCCTTACTTCATAGGTTGTCTGTCGCATGTAATCACTGCAGTTCGAGTTTTGGTCACCGGCTTTAGAAGAATTCATAGTATATGTATTCATTTTGCTAAACATTTTCTGAAAGTGACAAGTATCCAGCAATCTATCTGCGGTTAGATCTGTGCCCGGCAGAAGTTTCAACACAACTCGTTGTCGCCATCCCGGCTGCAACGAGACGGAAACTCTTGGTCACGTGTTGGGATTCTGTCGAAAAACGGAGCTGCTGATGTCCTCAAGCGTCGTGGATGGGAGGTACACGAGGAGATCCACTGCGTTTCATCCCTAGATTCGAACAGAAGAGCAGATATTGTAGCATCCACAGGACTCAATCTAAGGGAATAGTTCTTGATCCTACAATCCGGTTTGAGAGGGATGCTCTGCAGGCACAACACTTTGATGAGGAGAAGAAATCCATTTATGAGTCCTGCATCCCTTACTTAAGTGAGAAATGTAACATTCCCACTAGTCAGTGGAGTGTTTCTGGTCTTTTGTTTGGTGCACGTGGCACACTTCCTAATTTCACATGTAATATTTTAAAAGCACTCGGTCTCCGATATTTTGGAATTCAAAAAAACGAAATTGTCGAATATTCTTAAGGATTCAATCCAAATATTACATTAACATTTATATTTTGGCCATTGATGATTCTATTGGGTTTGCATTTCTCTGGACTTTTTACTATACAATTCCTGTCTTTCTAAATTATTCTGTAGTGCTTTTATTCTGGAACTCTATGGTCACCCTCATTGAGGGCAGATTATTTTGTTTAAAAAATATTCATATATAAGGAAACCTATGTTCATTATTGTAAAAATATCAACTTTTTTAGTAAGTGTTGTTAAAATTATTTGAGATTTATACATACATTTTATTTAGAAATTTACACATTAGACGTAAATTTTATTTAGACATTTATACATTGGACGTAAATTTTATTTAGACATTTACACATTAGACGTAAATTTTATTTAGACATACACATTAGACGTAAATTTTATTTATACATTTACACATTAGACGTAAATTTTATTTAGACATTTATACATTAGACGTAAATTTTATTTAGACATTTACACACTAGACGTGAATTTTATTTAGACATTTACACATTAGACGTAAATTTTATTTAGACATTTACATATTAAATATAAATTTTATTTAGACATTTATAGATTAGACGTAAATTTTATTTAGACATTTATCCATTAGACATAAATTTTATTTAGACATTTACACATTAGACGTAAATTTTATTTAGACATTTATGCATTAGGCGTGAATTTTATTTAGACATTTACACATTAGACGTAAATTTTATTTAGACATTTATACATTAGACGTAAATTTTATTTAGACATTTACACATTAGACGTAAATTTTATTTAGACATTTACACATTAAACGTAAATTTTATTTAGACATTTATACATTAGATTTAAATTTTATTTAGACATTTACACATTAGACGTAAATTTTATTTAGACATTTATCCATTAGACGTAAATTTTATTTAGACATTTATGCATTAGATGTGAATTTTATTTAGACATTTACACATTAGACGTAAATTTTATTCAGACATTTACATATTAAACATAAATTTTATTTAGATATTTAGACATTAGACATTTTTCTCTTAGACCTGAGTTGTTATTGGACTTTTTTTATTAGACTTCATGTTTTATTAGACCTACTGTCCATTAGATCTTCTGTCTTTAGACGTAATGACCTGAAACCCATTGCATTGTAAGAAATAGGATAAGGGAGTGTTAAGCATTGCGTAACATGTTTTTGAAACGCCGTGTGTGGAAGATTGTGGGTCCGCAATCAACGGCGCTGTGTTGCGGGAATTACGAGACGATCATTCACTTGGCTTGTGCACCGGGTTCGAACCTGACAGCCGTGCAGCGCGAGGCGCATGTACCAGCGGCTTCTCCTCAGTGCTCGTGTGGACGCGGCTGGGGAAGGACGTCACTGCGCGAGAGGGCTGCGTTGTGGTGCGTGCTCGATACCAGTGTCCTTGCTCCTCAGTGTTTGTTCTTGTGCTAGATCAAGTAGGCCTGTTATATGAAAAATAGGACATCACGTGCAGTCGTGTTTGCTTTACACACGTAAGATTTCAGAAAAGAAATTCTGCGCCTAAGTGTTGTGACGGAGCTCGCCGCACGTTTGGTGGCTTAATGATAAGGAAGACGTACACGTGTACAGACAGAGTAATTCCTCCGTGTAAACTTGTATAATAATTAACTTTGTAGGAATCAAACTTTTCATAATTAATTCCATTGTTTAAATATTATTAAAATGTTATGTAATTCTAAATATTTTAAAATTAATTTGATCCGTATCGAAGAACAGTTCAATGCCAATAAGAACTCTATAAGAATATTTTAATAATAATAATAATAATAATAATAATAATAATAATAATAATAATAATAATAATAATAATGGTTTATTTTAACTGGCAGAGTTAAGGCCATTCGACCTTCTCTTCCACTCAACCAGTATAATAGAAAATTAATACAATATTGTGAATGTAACATAATTAATACAATGCAATACAATACAATTCAAAGCAATACAATACTACAATACAAGACAATATAATACATAGTTAATATAATACAATGACAATTCTTTTCATCTTCACAACACCAATTAAAATAATTATGTAATAATAATAATAATAATAATAATAATAATAATAATAATAATAATAATAATAATAATAATAATAATAATAATAATAGAAATGTTAGTTATACCTAAATTAAAATAAATTATTAAACTCGATCACAATTATAACTTCAGTTTGACTGCGCCCGTAAGAAATCGTTTAGCCTTTTCTTGAAAGTGGTTATTGTCTGGCAGCCCCTAATCTTCTGAGGTAGAGAATTCCATTCACGGGGACTGAGGCAGTAAAAGATTGATCTCTAATAAAATTCTTATAAAATTAAAAATTCTAAAAAGAATAAGTTTCTATGCTTGGGACTTAGAATCTTTTTTCAAATTCACGAATATAACGTCTTAGTAACAAATGTAATATTAATGTTACAGTAAATAGGCCCAATTAGTATTTCTCCACTTTCATCCGTTTTGGAATTGGATTCACTTTTTTTGTTAAATCGTAGTAATTGTATACTTTCAGCAAAACATACTTACACACTGACTTTAAACAAGATGAATCGCAAGTAATATCATTAATTTCAGGGATTATTCATTGAGATATTTCAAACAAAACAGTTTAATAGAATTTTGCTCGTTTTTGCTTCCTTTTCGAGATAAAAATTATTTTATACGAAACATTTGATAGCGTGTTTTGGGAAAGCCATTGATTTAATTCCCAATATGTGACCCGTTGCGCGAAAAGGGACATAAGTCGTGAAAGGAAATTTTAGAGGAGAACAAAATAACGAATTTGCGGTGTAAAAATTGAATTTCTATGTTTTGACATCTTGTGCTACCTGTAGGCTTTTTTACATACTAAACTACTGTATTCCAACCACGAGAAAGTCTCCAGGGAATGAGAGGGAGCGGGGTGATGCTGTGAATGAATGTTGATGTCATAAAGTCACACACGTGGGTACTAGTATCTCTATTGGCTAGCTCTCACAGCACAAACAATAACACTGATATACACATTTTTATACTACCCTAGTTAGAAAATTAGATCACGGTTAATTTCCTGGTCTTTTAATCCCTCCATACAGGAAATAACATATGCAGGAGAGCGCATGATTTTTAAACTGACGTTATAACTCTAATATTATCTATCTACTTCGCTCCAATAGATGACGCAATAGTAAGCCACATTCCTTTCACGGTTTATCTCCTGGTTGGAGAACAGTAGGTAGTTTTACACAGTGCTTCTTAAATACCTAAATCTTTCTTTTTTGTTGCTAAGAAAAGAAATGAAAACTTTATTTTGCATTTTTCTCGAAAAGTACATAATGTAATATCAATATTCAGTAAGTAATATATTAAAAGCTATAGCACTAGAATCATGAATTAAAAAAAAACTAAGTATTTCCTCTTTTTGAAAAAAAAAAAAAAATCCGACTTTAGGTCCCATTTCCTGCAACTAGTCACATATGCATGATTGAAATAATTTTAATTTTGTCCTTTAAATGTACAGAAATTTGATCCGAAAAGTGTCACTTTGCGTCCTGAAAAGGAATTTTAAAATGTCACATTTGTTCGGATCAAATTTTTGCATATTTAAAAAGCAAAACTAAAATTATTTCAATCATTTATTATCATAATACATTGCTGTCTTTAACTGATTGAATCGGGGTGGCTCAGTCGGTTAAGGCTCTTGCCTGCCAGTCTGAAGTTGCGCTCGGGCGCGGGTTCGATCCCCGCTTGGGCTGATTACCTGGTTGGGTTTTTTCCGAGGTTTTCCCCAACCGTAAGGTGAATGCCAGGTAATCTATGGCGAATCCTCGGCCTCATCTCGCCAAATGCTGTCACCAATCTCATCGACGCTAAATAACCTCGTAGTTGACACAGCGTCGTTAAATAACCAACTAAAAAAATAAACAAAAACTGACTGAGCGTATTGGATATTAAGTCAATGGCTTTTCCAAACACGTTATGAAATGTTTGGTATGAAACAATTTTTATATCTGAAAGGAAGCAAAAATGAGCAAAATTGCATTAAACTTTCTTGTTTCAAATATCTCAAAGAATAACTCGCTAAAATTAATGACATTACTTATAGTTCATTCTGTATAGAACGATATAATTAATTCTTGAGAGATGAGAGATATTTTAGAGGAAGAAATGTTGAAATGTTGATCAGTAGTATATTGTGCGAAGTTACAAATTTCTCTTTGATTTAAATAATTTTACATAAGCGTTATAAACTTATTAAATCGTTAAATACTGAAGTTTAATCTGAAAACTGAAAAGTAGGAAACACGGAGAACAAATTGTTACCACAGTCACGAAGCTTGAGTTGTTGAGGTTGCTAGGAACAACAGACTGTGCAGATACTATTTCGCATTGTCTGTAATGAGGCGATAGTAGCAATCCTAGTGGTTAGCAACTATCTATGGATACATATTTATTACATATTGAGCTACGTGACTGTATATACTAGACTGTGTTGTTACTCGTTATAGAAATTTCTTTGATCGTGGCTTTCGGTTCGACAAGTATTTAGTTTAAATTCGAACTTACGAAAGAAGCAATGGCCTATGGATATCTTTATGCGAACTTTTGTAGTTTCAAGTCTGAAAGAGTAGACACAACTTCTTTTATTAAAACATCAATCTAGTAGCGCACCACACACGGGACTGACGTCTGTTTTGTGTTGAGTTATTTCGTGATTCAATGAAACTGAGTGGTGGTATAACTTTGCAAACATACACGCGACACAAAAATGTATATATTTCAAGTTCCATGGATTATATTTCCACTACAGAAACATTTCACGTCAAATTGTACTTTAGATCTCGGATATCAAATATAATTGACCTTATCCTTCTAATGACTGGGTATGCATATCATAGTGCTGCCAGTATCTGGAAAAATAAACGAGTTTTTGTAAGATCTAGGATCAATGACTGCTTAGATTTAGTTTATTAAGGCTTTTGGTATGCCTTAGATATACGCTTTTGGTACGTAAGTGGATAGATAGCGAGTCTTCTTAAGATCGAGGATCAGTGAAAGGTTAGCTTTGGTTTGTTCAAGCTTTTGAAATTCTTTGTATACAAGAGTTTGGTAGATAGGTAGTAGAGATGAACAGCGATCGAGAAAGCAAGACAACAGCGCCCGCAAACCCGAAAACCCGCACGACAATGTTGTATATGTCGCGTCTTTGACGTAAAGATTACTTGTGAGTGTTTCGAGACGTCGAGATTGATCACTCCCGAAGTCCCGAAGGTCAAGCAGTCTTGAATCGCCACAGTTGTTTATGCCTGACTGAACTTTTATCATCTTTGGCAACTGTTATATACGTATAAACAATCAAGTAGCCTATTTGAAACATCATCTCTATCTTTCAGCATATAATATTCCGTTCCCAAGTCTTTATTTAATTTATTTAATTAAAATTGTGAAGGTGTCTTGTATTGTTCCTGGGGTAGCTCAGTCGGGAGAGCATTCGTGCGCTAAGCGAAGGATCCCGGGTTCGATACCCGGCCCCGGAACAATTTTTCCTTGAAATTATTTAAACCTGCTTTACAGGGAGCTACTACCTGAAAGCCAGATTTGCATCTTTATTTAATTACTAGACCCTTATTAAAAAGATAGGAATTTTCTTTTAATATGTTTGAGATCAAGTGTGTAATCTCAAGTAAAAAGATATTAATGTTATGTTTTATGTTTCTTAGAAATGCAAATTTATTTGAGAATTGTTTTTTTTCTATTTATATAACCATAGGTAATATCATATAATAAAACCAGAACATTTTGATAACTAAGATACTGTTCTGTTTTGTCTTTCTGTCTCATTTAAACATTTATAATGTTATTTATTTCAATGATGTATGTTATTCAAAGTTACGAAATCTTTCCACGCCGACCAAATGCTATTTCGAGAATGATGAGCGAGACCCGAAGCGCACGAGAATGACGAACGCGACTCGAAAGACAAATGCAACGAACACAGCGAGCGAGAGCTGCAGTTAGTTTTGTTCACAGTCTACTATATACAGTCGCGAAGCTCAATACATAGTAAATATGCAAACATTAGATAGTTTTTCACCAATAGGATCGCTAATATCGCCTCATTACAGGCAATGCAAAATAGTACCGTCACAGTCTATTGTTTCTAGCACCCTCAAAACTCAAGCTTCGTGACTGTATATAGTAGACTGTGGTTTTGTTCATCTCTAGGTGGATAGCAAGCAAATTTTCATAAGGTTGAAGATCAGTGGAAGGGTAGGTTTCGATTTTCTAGGTCTTTGATACGCCTTGCATATACGCTTTTTGTTAAATAGGTAGACAGATACTGTAGATTTACCCTGGACGATAATGAAGAAAAGATTATTTACCCTGAACAGAAGAAAGAAGTGTTTTTCTGCGTTATACAGCATCATGCCGGTAGCAATGGGTTACGTGATCACTGTCTGTGAAAATGTCTGAGAAAATCATGGGTCTGGTATATAAGAAACGAAGGTATTTGGGGCAGAATGGGTTTACAGTTTTTGCGATAATCGCACCTTATGTGCTACAATTTTCAATAATTTAAGTACTATTTTCCTTATCCCGTGTGTAGTGCGTAACGGGACCAAAGTTTCACCTTCTCTAATTAGAAATGTACTTTTCACAAAGCTGTATCCATTTATTAAAAATAATATTAGTGATATTAATAATAATAATAATAATAATAATAATAATAATAATAATAATAATAATAATAAATACACATTTACGTATTTATACTAAATCAAATTTCGTTTAAAATTTAAGATAATGCCCACAATTATTCCATACACATAATGTATGTTTTTTTACAGTTCAATGTCAATTAATGAATTCAAAAAAGTGGTATTTGTTTTTTTAAAAATACCAAAAAAAGGAGAGTGTTATTGAAAGACAGTCGAAGGAAATTTCAATCTAATTTAACTAGTGTTGTGGAATTTAATCGATTAATCTAATCGATTAATTGATCAGTTTCTGTTGTAAGATTAATCGATCAAAAATATTTAATCCAATAATCGAGTCGATTAAAATTAATCGGTTGTAATTGATATTAATTATTACTTTGTTAATACAAACTTGTACTAAAAATTCCGACAATATTCCTCTCTCGGAAATTGCTTACTTAAAAGCACAATAGTACTGTTATTTTGTAACTGCAAAGTAGGTAGCGTAGGGAAAATCTTTGCACAAACACTTCAGAAAGAGATGGAGATATGAGGATAGTGACCTAGTCTACCTCTATTGAAAGTTGAAACACAATGCGAAACCCTTATTAAGTTCTATGGTTTTCCAAGAAAACCTCTATTGAAAGTCTATCTCTATTAATCTATATATTAAATTCAAATAGTTAATTGATTAAATATTTTGATCGATCAACAGCGCTAAATGTAACCATTATGTTTGTATATATTTTATATACTTGTTAGAATATAATCGCCAACTCAACAATAAACTGCTGATGTTTCTGTATAAATTTACAGTTCAGTTTGTTTTAAATTGCAACTGTAAAACTGTAAAAGTACTTAAGTGAATGTACAAAAAGAATTATCTTTGTGTATAAATTTCATTGCGAATATAGAATCAAGAACGAACTGTTTCCAGCATAATATGTATATGTGACAACTAGCATAAAAATAAGATCTTATTACTATATACACACTCCTAAATTAGACTAGCTATAGAAAATTGTTTTCTGACTTCGCTCTAGTTATGATTGACGTCCGTGTGGAAATTGTACGATATCTGTTTCCAACTAGATTAGTCATATAAATTCTGTGATAACCGTAAACAACAAGATATTAATTTTACGTTAAATAAGTATCTAAATTTAAACGTAAGCATGAATAAAAAAATAACCATTTCATTTTTTCACTGATCCAGAAAGTTAAATGAAAAAGTCGTAACAAATCGTTCCGAATACATATTTTTGGGGAGAAAAGAAGATCAGGAATAACTTTCGTACCGTAGTTCTGAAACTTGAGATATGCAAGTGAATGTGCCCTTCAATGAATGAAATCCCACAGAAGAAACCTGTTAGTGTGCGCGTTTGATGCTCGAGCGTGTGATGATTGTGGTCTGTTACTTTGAGTGTTGCTCTATGTATCGTTACTGAACTGGACCTGGAGTTATGAGATTGAGTGCTTCGTGTCTGCACCGTGTCTTTAGTTACAAACGGAAGGTAAGTGTTCTGTTTTCCAGCTTGTGCTATCGCTTAAGTTATAAACCGGAGGTGTTTCCATTCTCTGGCTCATCGGTTTATTTTCTGTCCTCTTCTATCTTTACACAGTAGATCGACGTGCAGGGCGGGATTCTCTTCGCTGAAGATCAGCACGACCCGCGCAGGGCTTCCATATAATACAACACAAAAACATTAACCCATACATATGCCAGAATATTTAACTGAATGCCAAATTTTATGTGCAGAGGGAAGAATAAAATTACATAACTCCGAAATGAATTGACAGATTGCCATGAAACAAGTTCTGTTATATTATCTTAAGGTACGGTCACAGCAAAAGTTGCGTGTCGTGTTCACACGTAAGCCAAAAGTAGCGCGCTGCACGCCACTTTTCGTGCTGCGCAACCCGAGTGCAGCAAAAGTTGCAACTGGAGGTTGCGAGTCTGTTCACACACAAGGCGCTACTTTTCCAGCCGCAGTCATGCTGCAGGTTTCCATCTCCGTGTTAACTTCTCAATATATATTATTTTAATGTACCGAAGTACATATGATATTTCCATGCAGATATTCTGCGTCATCATACGATGAAAGAGTAATGGAACAGAGAAAAATTCTCTCCGGCACTGGGATTTGAACCCGGGTTTTCAGCTCTAGTGCTGATGCTTTATCCACTAAGCCACACCGGATACCCATTCCGGTGTCGGACAGAATCGTCTCAGTTTTAAGTTCCAACTCTTGGGTTCCCTCTAGTGGCCGCCCTCTGCACTACGTCATAAATGTCTATGAACGTAGGACTGAAGTCCACACATGTGCTGAGGTGCACTCGTTATGAGTGACTAGTTGGCCGGGATACGATTCTGTCCGACACCGGGATGGGTATCTGGTGTGGCTTAGTGGATAAAGCATCAGCAAGTAGAGCTGAAAACCCGGGTTCAAATCCCGGTGCCGGAGAGAATTTTTCTCTGTTCCATTACCCTTTCATCGCATGATGACGCAGAATATCTGCATGGAAATATCATATGTACTTCGGTACATTAAAATAATATACATGATATGCGTAAATCACTTCGTCGGATCCCGGCCAACTAGTCACTCATAACGAGTGCACCTCAGCACACATGTGGACTTCAGTCCTACGTTCATAGACATTTAAGACGTAGTGCAGAGGGCGGCCACTAGAGGGAACCCAAGAGTTGGAACTTAAAACTGAGACGATTCTGTCCGACACCGGGATGGGTATCCGGTGTGGCTTAGTGGATAAAGCATCAGCACGTAGAGCTAAAAACCCGGGTTCAAATCCCGGTGCCGGAGAGAATTTTTCTCTGTTCCATTACTCTTTCATCGTTCTCAATATACATTTTGTGGTTATGTTCGCATTATTAATAAACTCATGCGAAAGCTTACTTATCTATTATTTGCTTTTCTGTCCTAACCAGTATTCAGAAATTGGCATTATTTTTACTATAAACCTTTTAAAAACGCCTATATACTTAAATGATAACCAACAGCACATTCACGTAATGAATGTTGGTAACCCTCCTGTTTGAAACTACACTACAGAAAATTAAAAAAGTGAATTATATCGTCAGCAAATATGCTCAGACTGTGTTGTGCATTTAATAACTGTTACAAATAATTTATTTTCATCACATCTAACATTAAAATACATCCAAACAATAAAAGTATCATTGGCACATATGGGTGGCATCACTGGTCGCATCCGCAGCAAAAGTTTCAACAAAACCTACAGTATATCAAAAATGCTGCGGCTGCAACCCTGAGAACCCTGTTCACACGTCGCTACTTTTAAGCTGCGCGCAGCATGAAAAAGTAGCGGGCAGCAGGTTCGGCAGCCGCTACTTTTCGGGTTGCACCGTTGTTCACACGTCGCAGTACGAGAGTTGCGCAGTTTTTTTGTACTGCATCGCTGCAAAAGTATCAACGTGTGACCGTACCTTTAGTGCAGTCATGTCAATTCATGCCCACAGGAGCAAGCGCGCGCTTTAGAGCTCAGGAGAGCCTGAGCGCTTGACAGCGGAAAGGATAGAGACAGACGAAAGAGGTAGTATATGTCGCTTGGTCGAGCTATATTCAGGGATGACCAACACTGATTCAATGGATAAAGGGAAGAGAACTTATTAAAACTGTATCCATGCTAATTTTTAGATTTGCCTGAGAAGTATAAGTGCATTATAAGAATGTAAGTTTTAATTTTAATGCTCATTTTTCACAAGTTTGATTTTTTTTATTCAAAAGAAATATTTTGTCAACTTTTTTTAATAGAAAAGTGAAATTTTCAGATATAGGCCTATTTATATAGTAGCCTTACAGAATGTTTTCGTCAATCTAATATACCGTAAATACGTATTATTGAAGATAGTGTACTGAAAATTTTGAAAATATTCGCATGGAAATTGTTTGTAAGGAAATGAATTAACAAAGCAACTACTGTTGCATCATAAGTAAAAGATACGTGCCCATGTGTTGTAAAAATGTCAGCTCTATAGCTTCAGCACATTTCGAGAAAATAATTTAATATTTTGATGACAGGAAGTTGCTCACCAATATCACCTTAAAAGCATAATGCGATAAGGGTTTTGTTGTGGAATATTAGTTACACTTAAAACATATACGGCATCTAGGTAACTTTTCTTTGTACTGAAATATTGTTTTGATTGGTCTGTTGATTACTTTTATAAGGCTAAAGGTACTATCAATATAAATTCAAACTTATCATGTCATATTCAATCTCTTTTTTTGGGATATCACTTTCTTTATGAATAATGTGTTTCATCCATTTAGTACAGTATAGTTGTACTACTATGGAATTTATTATGAATATTCCTTCTTAAGTCTTTATTTTGTTATTAACATTTAAAACACAACTGGAATATTAAGAAATTGGTGTTAGTACTTTTGTTTTACAGACAATATAGATAATACCAAACAGAAAGAAGGCACATAAAAATAACGACATAAAATTTCACGTTCCGTTTGAAGTTTGTGCACCATTGTTTTCTTAATCCAACAGGTTGCTTATTCATATACACAACCCTTCCTCTTTCCATACTTAGCGCTTGATGCCCGCGCACGACGTCAAGGTCAGAAAAATGAGCTTGCTTTGACATCACTGTATAATATCACAATAAATACGTAGAATTCAAAATAAATGAGTATAGTAATGCGTTTACAAAATTAACAAAATAGGTTTCACACTGCGATCCATACAGTGTTGCCAGAAAGTTATGGGACATCTTAGAATTCTTATAAAATGCTACCCTGGCCTTAAATTATTATGATCAGTAAGGAAACGTATGGAAATGAGATGTACGTATGTGCTTCCCGTCTCTGCTGTCTACCTCTTCCACTTCGACGGAGCGATCCCTCCTGCCCATATCTCTCCACTGGCAACACTTTTACAGCAACTTTCCATCCTTATTTGGTGCAAAATTGGTGTCGGCACTCTATTTTTTTGTTTGATTCTTTTTTCTGGGGTCGTGTAAAAATTCCTGTCTTCGAGACACCTGTAGAGAATAAAGAGAACCTTCTGGTAAGAATCCTAGTTGCTTGTGACATCGTTAGAATGACTTCAGTGATATTAGATGGATACGGCAGAACTTCCTGCGACGTTGTCATGCCCCCATCGAAGCTGGGGGACGCCAGTTTGAAACACTGTTGGAAATGTTGTCTTCGTAGCTTGAAGATAATGTAATTATTCCATCTAGAAACAAGATTTTAAAGTGTTCTTTTTGTACCTTAATAGACATGTGGCGCCACTGGCGTAGCTCAGGTGATAGCGTGTTTGCCTGCTGACCTGGAGTTGCACTCGGTCGTGGGTTCGATTTCCGCTTGGACTGATTACCTGGTTGGGTTTTTCCGAGGTTTTCCCCAACCGTAAAGCGAAAATCGGTTAATCTAAGACGAATCCTCGGCCTCATCTCACCAAATACCATACTATCACCAATTCCTTTGACTCTAAATAACTCGGTAGCTGATACAGCGTCGTTAAATAACAAAGAATATAAGTAGACATCCGAAAACTGTTTTGGTTTATAGCTTTCGACTGAGGCGTTTTCGGACCGGAGTTCCTGATCTCATATTAATGCTTTTGCCCTTCTCCATCGTCCCTGGAAGCTGGTAAAATGATCATATTTTATTGCATTATTTACTTACAAATGACTTTTAGAGAACACGAGGTTCATTGCCGCCCTCATATAAGTCCGCTATCGGCCCCTACCCTGAGCAAGATTAATCCAGTCACTATCATCATATCCCACCTCCCTCAAATCCATTTTAATATTATCTTCCCATCTACGTCCCGGCTCCCCAAAGTCTTTCTCCCTCAGGTCTTCCAACTAACATTCTATATGCATTTCTGGATTCGCTCATACGTGCTACATGCCCTGTCCATCTCAAACGTCTGGTTTTAAATGTTCCTAATTATGTTAGGTTAAGAATACAATGTGTGTAGTTCTGCGTTGTGTAACTTTCTCCATTCTCCTGTAACTTCATCCCTCTTAGACCCAAATATTTTCTAAGTCCTTATTCTCGTTCATCCTTTACCTCTATTCCTCTCTCAAAGTGAGAGTCCAAGTGTCACGACCATACAGAACAACCGGTAATAACTGTTTTATAAATTCTACATTAAAGTCTAAAAACAATTTTTGAGATGGAAAATCAATAGGTTTATGAAGACATATTTTTAATTATTTCTTCTGTAATAAATAAATGGATTAAAATTGTATTTAAATAAGCTACCCTATAATTCCATACATAATTACCGATTGAAATAAGTTAAGTATATTGTGCGTAATTAACTTATTCTATTGACAAGTAATTCCACAATAAAACAAAATAACTATTATAAACAGATGTTTTCTACAGGGACATCAGTTTATTTTTACCAACATTTTTAACATTAACCTGGCTATACTCGGAAACACTGTTTCCCCCTTCCATTACAGGAGTTTGATGTTACTAGTGCAATATGTAAACAAATCATTTTACTAGGTATAGGAGGAGAGAAAAGTAGTGTATCCATTTATGCTGTAGGGAAATACGATATTACGATTTTCAGTTTGATCATCACTTTTACGGAATTTATCAAAATACAGTAGAGTAGTAACATTTTTTTTTCAAAAACTCAACTTTTCAGGCGGCTATGTTCGTTATGTAATGTCTACTTTATTTAGCATATTAATTATTGATGTTATCATACAATATAGAGAGTGCATTTAAATTGAGGGGGTCATAAGTAAAGGGCTCTAAGTGCACTTAAGTTACTTTTGAGAAAATGGGGTTTAAATATTTAAGCTTTCGTAAAATCGCTGAAATTTGTTATTTAAATTTTAATGTGTGATGCGATTAAAATATCCCTTTGCTACTAAAATTTTAGATACTTTTGCTTACACTGGATGCACTTAACTCATGTTATTACAAATGCCACTAGCATTCCTTTGCTTCTAGCCACCTCAATTCAAAAAAAGCTAATCTGAATTTTTAAACAAGTTGCTGAAAATGGTTGCCGTTCATTACAATGCAGGCTTCAATTCAGTACGCATATTATTAAAAACATTTTGAAGCATATTCTCTGAAATTGAATTTATCGTTGCTTGAATATAATTTTTAGTACGATATTATTAATATAGGTTCTTTCTTCTATAGAAAACGCAATCATATTTATGAAACACACTATACACTGCAGTGTTTACTTCACTGCTTGAAGACTTGGAATGCAACAGCGGCCGTAAGTTTGTGTGTCTGACGGGAGCAAGGACATTAGTGAAGGGGTGAGAGTGAAGTACATTCAGAAATGCAGGTACAATAAAAATGCAAGTAAAAATAAAATGATGTCCCTGTATATAAATCTGCGCATGTTTATAAATGACCTGCAAAAATTCTCGTTAATCAGCCATTGTTTTTATCCTAGATCATAATTATACCCATATAGGCCGGCCTTATGGGCTTTGAGGTTAACAACTTTTGTCAGGTTTACTACGCTGCCATCTAGTTGTTACATAAGGAGTCACGTCATGATTCCCATTTGAATTGCATTAGCGAATGTACTGCCATCTCGTGTTCGTTTAAGGTGGACGGGTGGCGATCCTGGTGGTTGTTCTCTTCAAAGTGCTGCCTATTTTAACATAGCGATGAGTTATCTGTTACATATATGATCTAGGTTTTTATCTCGATTAAAGATGAGGAAGGAAATACGTGCATATATACGACAGAGATTAAGCTTAGCTGTGTCGGAGGTTAAATGTAACTGCTGAGCGGCTGAGTGGGAAGTAAGCCTGTAACAAATATCTTTGGTTTCTGATTTACTTCGAAACAAATCAGAAAGATAAATGAGGACTACAAAGAATCACTAGAAGGTTAATGAGGTGCAGTCCGACAAGCAGAATTGTCGAAGCCACGTCAGACGAGAGAAGATCCAAAGACTCAAGCCGCATGACACGGTAATGATTCGTCTCCGAGTGCAGAAGAGGGGGGGGGGGGCTCAAGCCATGACGTTCAAACCACATGGGGAGCGATTTGTCTCCGTCTAGGAAGGGATTTCACCGGCTTAGTGAACTACTTTTAAACATGGATTCATCCTCAGATAGCGAAACTACTGCAGTACCTGTGTACCTGTCCCTACTCGCGATTAATAACAATTGAGAGAAAAAATATATATATATACACACACACATACAGTGTGTGTGTGTGTGTGTGTCTATATATATATATATATATATATATATATATATATATATATATATACATACAGTATATATACAGGGTGTTTAAAAAATACGGCGCATAATTTCAGGTATGTATTTCCCACATGTAGACAATCAAAATAGTTCATTACAACATGTGTCCGGAAATGCTTCATTTCCGAGTTATGGCCTTCACAACAGTGAAATTTACCGGAACGTTTTTCTTTCCGCACGTCGTTGTCATTACAGAAGATGTTCAAAATGTCCACCTCCTGCTTGAATACAGACCTCACATCGATGTCTCATGACCTGCGAATACGATCCCAAACTCCAGCAGTATTGCGTATGTCCTCAGAACATGCTACAATTCGATTCAGAAGGGATTCCAAATCAGGTACCGGAGACGAATAAACCAATTCGATTATTTGGATCCCATGTACTTGTAAACAGATTTACGGGGCAGGCGTACACAAACTGCCTGGAAAACACCATACCTCATGTTTTAGAAGACACTCCACTGATCAATCGTCAACACATTTACTTCTTGCATGATGGCGCTCCTGCACACTTCAGTCGTACGGCTCGCCGGTACTTGGATCGAAGGTTTCCTGATCGATGGATAGGTGGAGGTGGCCCAATAGCTTGGCCTCCACGCTCACCTGATCTGAACCCTCTCGATTTCTACTTGTGGGGCCATTTAAAATCATTGGTTTATTCGTCTCCGGTGCCTGATTTGGAATCCCTTCGGAATCGAATTGTGGCATGTTCTGAGGACATACGCAATACTCCTGGAGTTTGGGATCGTGTTCGCAGGTCAATGAGACATCGATGTGAGGTCTGTATTCAAGCAGGAGGTGGGCATTTTGAACATCTTCTGTTATGACAACGACCTGCGGAAAGAAAAACGTTCCGGTGAATTTCAATGTTGAAGGCCATAACTAGGAAATGAAGCATTTCCGGACACATGTTGTAATGAACTATTTTGATTGTCTACATGTGGGAAATACATACCTGAAATTATGTCCCGTATTTTTGAAACACCCTGTATGTATGTATGTATATATATATGTATATATATATATATATATAGAGAGAGACACATATATATATAAATATATATATATATATATATATTTTTTTAGTGTTTTCACTGTACTGTATGCCTTTCGTATTTTAGTATAACTAACTGAACTATAAAACAAGTACTGTAATATATCGTCGGTTTACAAGCAAACCTTACTTACTTACTTACTTTTAAGGAACCCGGAGGTTCATTGCCGACCTCACATAAGCCCGCCATTGGTCCTTATCCTGAGCAAGATTAATCCATTCTCTATCATCATATCCCACCTCCCTCAAATCCATTTTAATATTATCTTCCCATCTCGTCTCGGCCTCCATAAAGGTCTTTTTCCCTCCGGCCTCCCAACTAACACTATATGCATTTCTGGATTCGCCCATACTTGCTACATGCCCTGCCCATCTCAAACGTCTGGATTTATTGTTTCTAATTATGTCAGGTGAAGAATACAATGCGTGCAGTTCTGTGTTGTGTAACTTTCTCCATTCTCCTGTAACTTCATCCCTCTTAGCCCCAAATATTTTCCTATGCACCTTATTCTCAAACACCCTTAACCTATGTTCCTTTCTCAAAGTGAGAGTCCAAGTTTCACAACCATAAAGAACAACCGGTAATATAACTGTTTTATAAATTCTAACTTTCAGACTGGATGATAAAAGCTTCTCAACCGAATAATAACAAGCATTTCCAATATTTGTTCTGTGTTTAATTTCCTCCCGAGTATCATTTATATTTGTTACTGTACAAGCAAACCACATCATCAAAATGTTACTTCTTAGAAAACGGTGTATCTATACAGAGTGATTCACGAGGAATTACTGTCCCTTACGGAGTTTATTTCCGAAGACATTCTGAGCATAAAAAGGTCATATAAACATGTATCCCAATCTCAATATTTTTACAGTTACACTAATTTGAAATTGTTAGTAAAATATCCTTTTTCTTTAGTTTTAAGAGTAAAAAAAGATATTACAAATCAAGAATGAACTATTGAGAAGTGTCATTTTTTTTAATTAGCTAGTGTTCTGAAGCTAAAAATGTGTTAATTGCTTTGTATAGATTTTGTTTTTCAATTTTTATCTAAAAATTACATCATTCTTACGCACTTATCACAAAAATTGTTACAAATCATACAACTTTAGGAACTTGATTCTTTACAGTTTAATTATGCATTCTAAAGTACAATCTTGAAGAATTTATAAGAGTGGCGTGATTTGTAACAATTGTGATAAATGTGTAAGAAAATGTAATTTTGTAGTTAAAAATCGAAAAAAAAATTCTGTACTAAGCAACTATGGAATTCACGACACATTTGTAGCTTCAAAATTTTAGCTAATTAAAGCATTAATACTACTGAATAGTTCATTCTTTATCTGCAATATTCTTGTACTCTTAAAACTAAAGAATAATGGTATTGCCTACACTGCCCAGCTTACCAGTACCTTCCTGAAAGGGTGTCGGCAATACGACTACATGATAACTTCCAGTTTATCACTGTCATTTGTTGCGTTAATTTAAATTTTCTAGGCTGACCCCCACGCGACTACTGATGTCATAAATTAGTCCACAAGTACTATAGTGTTATTTTTGTGATTCTGTACGTGAAATCTCTTACTCTAGAAGATTATGGCAAGTAATGATGCTTATGAGCTAGAAGACTTTCATAGAACCAGGATATTTCATATTTTAATTCGTGTTTTTAATTGGGGGTCACTCTAATCCCCACGCGACTACTAATGTTACAAATCAGTCCACAAGTATTACAGTGTTACTTTTGTGGTGTATATACATGCAAATTATTACTTAAGAACATTTTGGCAAGTAATGACCCATGTGAGCTAGAACGTTTACGTAGAACTATGAATTTTATATCTTAATTCGTATTTTTGCTTGGGGGTCACTTTGACCCCCACGCGAGTACTAATGTGACAAATAGTTCGCGAATACTTAAGTGTCGTCATCATCATCATCATCATCATCATCATCATCATCATCATAATCAAAGAGAAATTATAGGATCTGCAAGGCAACGACAAGAAATTTATGATTTAATTATTGCTGTTGAATGAAGAAATATGCACAGTATAACAGGACTTTTGGAGAAGAATGTGAAATTGATAATGGTCGTCCTCTGTTAAAAGTTTGTGAAGAATTGGTCAGATACACAATGGTTTTTTTCAACACGAATACGTGCTTAAATATTCGTCGGTATAGCATACCAGGAATGCTCGGTCAGTCATTGATCTGATAATATAATAGGAAGGCAAAAAAGAGAAGTGATTGTACTGGATGTACGTGTAACCGGAGAGGAAGAATGTGGAACAAACCATTATATGGAATTGAAGTGGTCTGTCCGATTAGATAAAGCAAATTTAACACAGATAGGACATAAAATAGAGGACTTTAATATAATACAGCTTTATTGCAGGATGAGAGTTTGCGTGAACTATATAGATTATTATAATATAAACTATATATATATATATATATATATATATATATATATATATATATATATATATATATATATATTACAGAGATCAGTAACAGAAATACATGGCAAAATTTAAAAAATCACTTCATGAGGTTGCAGATAAGATTGTTGAAGAGGACAGATTCATCACAAGACGATCTGAAAAAGTCTCAGAATTTGAAGGAAAAATAGCAGAGAGAGAAATAACAACAGACAATATGGGTGCTATTCATAGATATTTCGCTAGCCGGCGCTACGAGCGTGCTAAATTAGCCCCGGCTATCGAGTGATTACTTGTACGGGATTCATATAATATCGTATCGCTAACACTGGTTTATGAATACGAAAAACGTTAATTCGCTGATCATCCACTGGAAGCCCGCGCTAAGAATATCTATGAATACGGCCCTAAGTGACTTCGCACTCCCAGGAAGATACGGCTGTCTGTAATCAGGGCCTGGTTCTTTTTTTGGTGAATATTTAAAAAATCTTTCGTGATAAACAAATAGAATATCTTACTTATGGCTAAAAATGTGACAGTTTCGTAAAAATTGTGTAAATATTTTTTTTCCACCAAGTAATGTCATATATAATCTTGATAAGTAATAATTTTACACATATTATTCTATAAAAGCTGATAAAAATAATGATGATGATAATAATAATGATAATGATGATAATAATAATAATAATAATAATAATAATAAAAATAGTAGTAGTGGTGGTATTAATTTAGTAATAATAATAATAATAGTAATAATACTAATAGTAATAATAATAATAATAATAATAATAATAATAATAATAATAATAATAATAATAATAATACTGGCTTTGAAGGAAAATGGAGGTTCATTGCCGCCCTCACATAAGCCCCGCCATTGGTCCCTATCCTGAGCAAAATTAATCCAGTCTCTGTCATCATATCCCACCTCCCTCAAATCCATTTTAATATTATCTTCCCACCCACGTCTCGGCCTCCCCAAAGGTATTTCTCCCTCCGGCCTCCCAACTAACACTGTAGCCCCAAATATTTTCCTAAGCACCTTATTCTCAAACACCCTTAACCTATGTTCCTCTCTCAAAGTGAGAGTCCAAGTTTCACAACCATACAGAACAACCGGTAATATAACTATTTTATAAATTATAACTTTCAGATTTTTTGACAGCAGACTGGATGATGAAAGCTTCTCAACCGAATAATAACAGGCATTTCCTACATTTATTCTGTATTTAATTTCCTCCCGAGTATCATTTATATTTGTTACTGTTGCTCCCAGGTATTTCAATTTTTCCACCTCTCCAAATGATAAATTTCAAATTTTTATATTTCCATTTCGTACAATATTCTCGTCATGAGACATGATCATACACTTTATCTTTTCGGGATTCACTTCCAAACCTATCTCTTTACTTGATTCAAGTAAAATTCCAGTATTTTCCTTAATCGTTTGTGGGTTTTCTCCTAACATTTTCACGTCATCCGCATAGACAAGAAGCTGATGTAACCCGTTCAATTTCAAACCCTCTCTGTTATCCTGGACTTTCCTAATGGCATACTCTATAGCAACGTTAAAAAGTAAAGTTGATAGCGTATCTCCTTGCTTTAGCCCACAATGAATTGGAAACGCATCTGACAGAAATTGACCTATACGAACTCTGCTGTAAGTTCCACTGAGACACATTTTAATTAACCGAACTAGTTTCTTCGGAATACTAAATTCAATAAGAATATCATAAAAACTTCTCTCTTAACCGAGTCATATTCCTTTTTGAAATACATTAATAACTAATGCAGTGTACCCTTATACTCCCATTTTTTCTCCATAATCTGTCGAATACAAAATATCTGATCAGTAGATGGTCTATTAGCCTAAAACCACACTGATGATCCCCAATAATTTCATCTACATATGGAGTTAATCGTAATAGTAATAATAATAATGGTAATAATAATGTTATTAATATTAATATTATTATTAATATTAATAATAGTGTTACACAACACTTGGACTCTCACTCTGAGAGAGGAACATAGGTTAAGGGTGTTTGAGAATAAGGTGCTTAGGAAAATATGTGGGGTTAAGCGGGACGAAGTTACAGGAGAATGGAGAAAGTTACACAACACAGAACTGCACGCATTGTATTCTTCACCTAACATAATTAGGAACTTAAAATCCAGACGTTTGAGATGGGCAGGGCATGTAGCACGTATGGGCGAATCCAGAAATGCATATAGAGTGTTAGTTGGGAGACCGGAGGGAAAAAGACCTCTAGGGAGGCCGAGACGTAGATGGGAGGATAATATTAAAATGGATTTGAGGGAGGTGGGGTGTGATGATAGAGACTGGATTAATCTTGCACAGGATAGGGACCGATGGCGGGCTTATGTGAGGGCGGCAATGAAACTTCGGGTTCCTTAAAAGCCATTTGTAAGTAAGTAAGTAAGTGTTACACAACGCAGAATTGCACGCATTGTATTCTTTACCTAACATAATTAGGAATATTAAATCCAGACGTTTGAGATAGGCAAGGTATGAGTGAATCCAGAAATGCATATAGAGTGTTTGTTGGAAGACCTGAGGTACAAAGACTTTTGGGGAGACCGAGACGTAGGTGGGAGGACAATATTGAAATGGATTTGAGGAAGATGGGATATGATGATGGGGACTGGATTGATCTTGCTCGGGATGATAGGGGCCGATGGCGGCTTATGTGAGGGCGGCAATGAACTTCCGATTCATCAAAGGCCATTTTTAAGTAATAATAATAATAATAATGATAATAATAGTAATAATAATAATATTAATAATAATAATAATAATAACAATAGTAATAACTGTACCCTTTGTAAATCAGCTTTATTTAACCCAGTTGTATACAAAAATCCAGTCATGAATGGACCTGTAGGCCATTACAGAGAAGAATATTAGCCTATTCACAAATAATTTCTCTTCTTATTCTTTCGCAGGTTACAACTTCAAAGCTAATATTCCGTATTTCTTTGAAACGATTAAAAAAGGAATGCTCTTTTTTCTGTACATCTTGATTACACAACTTTTAACACTATATCACTTCGGAAAATGTATTGTGTGTCTTTCACGTGTTAAATTTTATTATCTCTTAACACACAGCTCAATTTCAGAACACACACACTCTTTGATTCCACATTACACTACACAAACACACCCCCACAGGAAACAAAACAAAAGGCGCCAAGACCAGCAACAGCCAGTTCTGAAGATGGCCAATAGCAAGCCGAAACATGTTAACAAAATAATAAAATTTAACATGTGAAAGACACACAATACGTTTTCCGAAGCTGTTTTTCTCGTTTCTTTTGCAGAAATAGCCAATTTTAGCGAAAATTCACGACAAATTTAGTGCCATAACTGAGTCACATTTGTGAAAAAATCTACATATATTTCTTAGTATATTTCATAGCCACATTTCATGTTTGCCACTAGCTACAAAAGACAAATGGACTCTGTAGGCTATATAACAGTTCAAAGTGTGACGTAGAAACTGTAGTGAAGTCAAAAGAAATCGCATGGAAAGGGCAAATTTCTGAAAAATGTACATTTGATATGATATAACCGATTTGTACGAAATATGTTTGTATTTCATCAGTCTCAAATTTGTCTTTATAGCTATATAGCATCTCCCTTCTGGTTTGGAAGCAGTTGTAAAAAAAAATGTTCATTGAGTACTGACCGAAAGACCTGATTGACAACTACAACGTTTTTGAGAAAGGATGGTAGAAGAGACGAAGACGAACTGGAAAAATATTCAAGAAATAAAATGCTGTAAAATAGTTGGTACAGATGGAATTGTTACGTAAACGTTTGAAAATGGAAGTACTGTCTAAAGAATTGAAATGTTTATCTAGTTAAAGGTGAGAGTATCCCAGAAGAGTGGAATATCTCATATATTTCGTTTATTAAAAACACAAGCATGACCCTAACAACTATAAGAGAATTAGTGTCATTTATTTTGTGAGTAGGATTTCCAGTAGGATAGTGAGAAAATAATTGAAATCATATATACAGATGAAAGTGAAATAATCCTGAAAGTATAAATAATCCTGAAAGTCTCATTCTTCTTATTCCATTCAAGGATTAGGCCTAAGGCCTGTTCCGATCTCAAAGGTCTACATACAGATTTATTCCCTATAGATTGAAAATCTATTATTTTTCTAGGTAACCTGTTGCTGTCCTTCTATATAAAATGAACTTTCCAGTTCTGTTTGGGTTTTTATAAAATATCAGCCATTGTAGTGATCTGTAATTATTCTCTTATCTGTTCATTTGGTATTCTGTCTAGTTTGGTACCTCCTTTAACATCTCTTAAAAATTTCTTTTCTGCTGTTTCTATGTGGCTTCTATCTTTCTGTCTCATTATCCAACTTTCACTTCCGTATTACATTACAAGTACAGCTACAGGGACACCATTTTATTTTTACTTCAATTTTTATTGTACCTGAGTTTTTGAATGTACTTCACTCCCACCCCTTCTACTAATGAACTTCCAACTGTCCTCCACACAGAACCAAGGCTGCGTACTATAGTAAACAGCACTGAGTTAGTGAGTATAGTACGTTCCAGAAATATGTTCGCGTTTTCCAGTGACGAAAGAGCTTTGAATATTGAATCATATTTTCGCACAGGTACTGTCGTCCATTTGCCTACGTCGCCGATTTCCCCCACCTGCTTCTGCTCGCCCCTCTGTAAAAGCTGGGCTGTCTTAGCTCTTTTCTGAAAACATTAATTTCTGTTAGGAATTGGACGTCTACGTAATATTATACAACTGTTTAAAATGACTTAAATAAAAGGGCCTCGTTAAGTAATTACCTGTCACGTGATTTACACCCTTTCTACGATCCTGCGGCAAAACCACTTGGACGGACAGTAGATAGCATGTCTGAGTAATTTTATCTGTGCGGGTCGGGCAGAAGTGAAGATTGAATATACAGTACGTAAGGTACTGTACTCTTTCATAGAGAAGGTACAGAGTTATTTCAACATGAGTTACTAGTACGAAGGACGAAACTGGTAATTGGAATTAGGTGTAATGGTCTATAGTGCGATAATATGCACAAAAGAACTGAAGCCTGTATCTAAATGAACGGCCACCATTTTCAAAAAAGTGTTTAAATATCCATATTATGATTATTTTTTCAATTTAACTTCATTCTCTACATTGTACGCTAATGTGCTATAGACAATGTAATATGCAATGCATAATGAATACGTTCGCATGGATAACTCAGTTCGTGAGCAAAAACACTTATTGTTAATACAGTACTGTATTTTGATTTAAAAAAACCTAATGAAAATTGCCGAACTCAAAATCGCGATATTTTCTAGTTTACGTAAATGGATGAACTACTCTTCCTCTCTCCTATACGTAGTAAACTGATTTCTTTGTGTCTTACTCCAGTATCATCGAACTCCAGTCGTGGAAGGGGGTAGCAAACTGTGTTTCCGGTTCTCTAAAGGTATAGCCAAGTTAATATTAAAAATGTTAGTAAAAGCAAAATGATGTCCCTGTATAACCTTATAAAACTTAAGCTGTGTTTCTTTCACAAAGCAGAGGTGCAATGGAACAAATTTTTCTTTGAAGCAGATTTTGAACTCCATTTTCTCTTCATTAATAACTGAATAATCGTCATATCTTTGTCAAACCAATTTGGTCTCGTCAGCACCATTTTTATTTAAAAAGGAAATAATCGCTTTCGCTTTCCTTGAAGTACACAGATCATAAAGCGGTGTAGATAAAAAAAAATCCTCTCGAATGCGGTAGTACCGCGATCATTATTAAAGCACACAATTTTATCGACAGCTACTCTTCTCCCTCCACATCTGTGGACTCGACTGCAAACACTGGAAAGGCGGTAAATTCGTTCAATTGTGAAATTAACTCCTTCAGAACAATTTGACTCCAAATTGCTATTACTTTATTTCTAAATTGGACTGAAGTTTATTTAGCGTTAACGGTGTTTGTTTAAAAGTTTTTTCTAGGTAATATTTCTAGCATCTACTCTAAACTCGAACAGATCGTGAAGAACGCCAGAGCTAGAATTCTTGCCGCTAAGTCGCGTGTTTCAGAGAAAATAATCAGATAAGAGTTTTTTTGCATGTTCTATTCAATTTCTTTGTGGTAAACAACTTCTATTTCCTGAGCCGTACTGATTGATTTATATTTCGCATCGTCCAAGAAATTACGCGACTTCTTCACAGCCTCACGATGCCAAGATAACTTCACATCCTCACGGGATAATTGATTAAATGTCTTTACTTAGTAAAACAACTTACTAAAAAGCACCTTGAATACCGCGATGCACTTAGTGAATGAAATAACATGCAATGTCGACACAAAAGTTCCCTTGTATTTAGCTGAATATGTTTGTCATAATGAGTAATCGGTAAACATAGGAATTTTAGGCACTAACAATTACAGTTTCAGGAGCCCAAAATATAGATAGGTAGATAGGTAGATAGATAGATAGATAGATAGATAGATAGATAGATAGATAGATAGATAGATAGATAGATAGATAGATAGATAGATAGATAGATAGATAGATAGATAGATAGATAGATAGATAGATAGATAGATAGATAGATAGATAGATAGATAGATAGATAGATAGATAGATAGATAGATAGATAGATAGATAGATAGATAGATAGATAGATAGATAGATAGATAGATAGATAGATAGATAGATAGATAGATAGATAGATAGATAGATAGATAGATAGATAGATAGATAGATAGATAGATAGATAGATAGATAGATAGATAGATAGATAGATAGATAGATAGATAGATAGATAGATAGATAGATAGATAGATAGATAGATAGATAGATAGATAGATAGATAGATAGATAGATAGATAGATAGATAGATAGATAGATAGATAGATAGATAGATAGATAGATAGATAGATAGATAGATAGATAGATAGATAGATAGATAGATAGATAGATAGATAGATAGATAGATAGATAGATAGATAGATAGATAGATAGATAGATAGATAGATAGATAGATAGATAGATAGATAGATAGATAGATAGATAGATAGATAGATAGATAGATAGATAGATAGATAGATAGATAGATAGATAGATAGATAGATAGATAGATAGATAGATAGATAGATAGATAGATAGATAGATAGATAGATAGATAGATAGATACTTCGCACGAGCCTGTACAGCCATTCGTGCTGTAACTATGCACAGTTTGAATCTTCAAAGAAAACGCAAATAATAGTACTAATAATAAAATAGTAAAACAACAGTTATTATTATTACTACCGTTATCATTAATTAACACAATTACAACTAATCTAACTTCAAACCAAATATCACAAAAATAATGAAAATAAAATAAATGTAAGATATAAAAAGAGAGAGAAAAAAACAGTGAAACATATATATATATATATATATATATATATATATATATATATATAAACAATTCAATTCCTTATTGAGACTGCACGAAATAATCCAACTAATAAATATAAAGGTAGTACATAAAAAAAGAAGAAACATACACACGCGATAAAAAAACACAATAATTATAAAAATAACATTATCCACTAATTCCTTCATCATTCCAACACTAATTAATAACTCTTTCCCTTATTTTCTCGGCTCCCTCCCCCTCCGCCAGTTCCACCCTCAGCTGTCGAACTTTTGCCATACATTTTCCCACATTATTTAACATATTGTATGTTTCCAAGTGCCCCCTGCTAGATGTAGTGAAGGACTCTGGCAGGAAAATATTTAATAAATTAGGTCAATGTAGAACGAATATTACACACTTTTGTCACTGCCAATGTGGCGCTATAAACCAATTTTCAATACTTTTATCACAACCACAACACATTTAAAATCTTACTGTACCATATACAGGGTGTATCTAAATTGGTGTCAAATATTTCGGAGATGTTCGTAACACAAGAACATTACAAAAGGTTCATATGAACATTGGTCTCAAAATAATTTATTTCAGAGTTACAAGACAAAATTTAATGTTACAAAAATTGTTCGAAGTGGCTTCCTCCTGATTCGACGTATCCCCTAAACCTGCGTTACATGCTCTGGCGTACTCTGTTGAAAATTCCTGGAGTGTTTCGTATTTCGTGAAATCCAGTTTGGACACGCTCTCAGAATATCAACATTAAGTACAGGAGTCGCATAAACGTGGGACTTTAAATGTCCCCAGACGAAGAAATCCATTGGATTCAAATCAGGCGATCGAGCAGGCCATGCAATGAATCCCCTTCGACCAGTCCATCTTTGGGGAAATTGATCATTAAACAAATTACCAACTATCAGACTGAAATGAGCTGGAGCAGCATCGTGTTAAAACACATTCGTTGGATGACGCCCAGAAGCACATCATCAATTAAATGATGCAAATCATTTCGTTCTGTTCACTCACAGAACACATTTCCTTCTGATTTCTTCGCTCTATAAAATACAAACAAACAAAAAACCATCAAATAATCAGCGGTCTATGAAGGGACAAATCCTTTAATAACTCCCTAACGAATGGTTTTCAGACCCATGTTCTTATTAACTTTTTAAATTGTTTTGATGTTAAGAACACGTCCCCTAAATATTTGACACCAATTTATATACACTCTGTATAGAGAATTATTACTACATTAACACATTTAGTATATCACAAAACATGTGAAATGTAATTATTATGAAAGCCGCCATTGCTTCTTCTTCAAATTAATAGTATTAGTACGATTCACTTCCATTAGATGGAAACCGACACGATTGACAGAGCCGGCAATACATGAAAACGAAATGATACTAAGTGTGAGGAATGTTACTACTGGTGTGTAGTATTATGTGACAGATTAGGTTAGGTTTGATTAGGTGTGTATTATGTGACAGGTTAGGATAGGTTTGATTAGGTGTGTAGTATTATGAGAAAGGTTAGTTAAGGTTTGGTTAGGTGTTTATATTATTACTATGTTGGCAACACTGAAAGCCACTGTTACATTAAAGAAATATGGTGGTATCCTTCGTTCATGCACGACGATTTTCGTATATAAGTAAGGTACGTATTTAGGGTGGGTTTATAGCTCTCACAGTGATCACATCAATTATCTACTACTCAATACCTTCAATGCAAGGCATTTTGAATGTATTTTGTCAAGTTCCTGTAACTGCCGGGACATAAGTAACATTTACCATAAATTATTCTTATTATTAGTCGGCCTGGGCGGTGCAGTCGGTAGAGTGTTGGCCTTGTGTGCCCGAGGTTGCGGGTTCGATTCCGGCTCAGGTCGATGACATTTAAGTGTGCTTAAATGCGACAGGCTCATGTCCGTAGATTTACTAGTATGTAAAACGAACTCCTGCAGGACAAAATTCCGGCACACCGGCGACACTGATATAACCTCGGCAGTTGCGAGCGTCGTTAAATAAAACATAATTTATAATTTTTAATAAATTAGCCTCTAATTCAGTAAAGTTAAACATTTTAGACATTAATGTTTCCTAAAATGATACACTAAAATACAAAAAACTTTACAGGTAGATATAAAGAGAGAGAGAGAGTTAAACAATTTCACCTTTTCTTATGAAGTTGATACTCAATTGCGTAGTCATTTTTATTCTTCATTAGCTGCACAGTACATCACCACAATTTCATAAGGGTCAAGCTTTCCTACAGTAACATTTGCTATATACCTATTCGTACACCGAGGTTTCATCTACAAAGGCATAAAACATAAGAATCACCTATATCCTCTCGAATGGAAGAAACAGTTTAATTGTAAATACTGTCTTACTTACTTACAAATGGCTTTTAAGGAACCCGGAGGTTCATTGCCGCCCTCACATAAGCCCGCCATTGGTCCCTATCCTGAGCAAGATTAATTCAGTCCCTACCATCATATCCAACCTCCCTCAAATCCATTTTAATATTACCCTCCCATCTACATCTTGGCTTCCCAAAGATCTTTTACCCTCAGGTCTTCCAACTAACACTCTATACGCATTTCTGGATTCACCCATACATGCTACATGCCCTGCCCATCTAAAACACCTGGATTTAATGTTCATAATTATATCAGGTGAAGAATAAAATACATGAAGTTCTGCGTCGTGTAACTTTCTCCATTCTCTTGTAAATTCATCCCTCTTAGCCCCAAATATTTTCCTAAGCACCTCATTTTCAAACACCCTTAACCTCTGTTCCTCTCTCAAAGTGAGAGTCCAAGTTTTACAACCATACAGAACAACCGGTAATAACTGTTTTATAATTCTAACTTTCAGTTTTTTCTAGAGCAGACTGGATGATAAAAGCTTTCCAACCGAATAATAACAGGCATTTCCCATATTTAATCTGGGTTTAGTTTCCTCTCGAATGCCATTTATATTTGTTACTGTTGCTCCAAGATATTTGAATTTTTCCACCTTTCCAAAGGATAATTTTTTAATTTTTGAATATAAATTATAAGCGATAGCATTGCAATCAATGCTTGGAGTGTACTCTTATAACCGATTGATTGAAATATTTTTCTTAAAACAAAACTCTGTGAACTTATGTAATTACGTTTCATGAAAATTGAAAGTTAAGATCTGTAATCATTTTTTGCTTTCTCTTAGAGGAAGAAAATATACATTTGTCTTAAAATTCGATGTCTAGTAATCAGTAAGGCACTGATGTCGGAAGGATGAATTTTGTGCCCCTATATTCGATTAAAATTCCTAAGTTTTTGAAGGCATCTAAGAACTACTTACAATATCATATCTCTTGTCGTGGCTTCTTATCTCACTGTTGCCTAAATAACATCCTATATCTGCCTAGAATAAGAACCGAGCAGCAAAACAATTTTTATTTTTGATATATTTTTTGAGAAAATGTTGCATATATTTCTGTATCCACTTTCATTAAAACTCCACCCTTAAGGGGAGAGGATAGTAATTTTTAAAACTTTTTTCTTATTTGGTGTAAAATATTAATTTTTTGTATGTAGAGAGCTCATGGCTATAGCAACTCAACAAAATATAAATATTTTGAATAAATTATTTGGGAGGCAGATTTGAAAAAAAAAAATGTACCCAATGCAGGATTTTACTAAACTCGATATATCTAAGCCATTTTTAAAGATAAATTCAAACACTATGTTACAATTTATTTGTAAAAGCACGCTATACAAACTGTCTGTAACAGAAATTTGATATTAGTTCCTACATTTGTAAAATAAACAATTAAAATGTAATAACATTTTTTTTTATTTTCTTTCTTGCAAACAGAGAGACTTATTTTTAAAATGAAATCAATTAGGGAAATTCCGTTACAGAGAAAAGTTTCCTAGTAGTCTAGAGAATGTGTATGCTAAATTTCATTCGTATATCTTTAATAGTTCAAAAATTATATCGATTTTTGTCTGGCTATGTAGCGAAAAAAGTAAAGTTCCAGAAACAGCAATCAAAGGGGTGTGATTTAATAATCCAGAGCGCAGGAACTTGAAAAATGGCGTCTCAACATCCAATAAGGGCACAGATACCCACACAATGTTATACAATGTATTCCACACACATCACAGAGTATTTTAAAGAAAAATTTGGTTTTGAGAAAAAAATGAAGTTCCGGAAACAACAAACAAAAAGGCGGTGTGATTTAAAAATCCAGAGCGCAGGAAGTTTAAAAATGATAAGGGCACAAATACCCACAAAATATTATACAATGTATTCTGCACATATCACAGAGTATTTTAAGGAAAAAAATTGTTTTTTGAAAATTTACTCATTTTTCACCAAAAAATACCATCCTCTTCCCTTAAGTGTGTGAAATCGACATACTTTAATCTTTTTTCTTGTAATACGCTTTCTAATATTCATAACTGTCACGGAATGCGTGTTAAAAAGACTACACAATTGACAACACGATCCCGAACAAAACAAAATATATCCGATTTTGAACTGAAAGATCATCAGGGTCAGAGGAAAGAGACAGCAAGATAAGAGGGACATAGTGACCCTTGCTGCAATAAGCGGTAGGCCGAAGGTGTCACAAATTCTTTGGCTATTACAGTTAGACTATGCATTGAACTTTGAAAGGAAGAAAATTAAGAAAGGACATGTTTTCGCGCTGATCAAACAGTCAACATTTAAACAAGATGTTAAATAATTAATGATGTATGCCAACACCATTTGTGAATCGTAATATTCAAAATATTGTATATATTGGTTAGAAAATTCCTGAACTCAATCCCTCTTAAATTCACGAATTTCCTCTGCATCTGATACAACTCCCTCTGCGCCCTCTCTGTTTTACACACATGGACTGAAAACAATGGTACACAGCAGTAGCATATCCTGACGAGTCCACATGGGGATGTGATGAATATTTAAATATATAAAACAACTGCTGGATGTGCTTTTGTTGTGGCAGCAAATTACGTAGTTTAAAGGAGTAACTTGCGAAGTATTATAAATTATTCATCCACAATGCAAAGACTTTAAAGACTAAAGCGTTAAGTGATGCAACACATCATTCGCACCTATTGAGCGTAAACCATTGTTGTTGAATAATCCTATAGTATATTGCGACACTAGGTTGGTAAGTGCTCTATAACAGAGGCGAGGAAGAGTTTGAGAAAACTAGGAGCTTGTGCCGATTTTTTTAAATTCCCGAGTCTCTGTTATGCACTTAACGTCCGTGTATCGCATATTCCTTTTTGCACAATCACAATTTATATACTTATTTTATTTATTATATATTTTAGTTACTTTTGTTGACGTCGTACAAAATATTGTCCAATATTCTTTTGAGAAGATTAACTCCATATGAGCCGTTCAGAGCAGAAGTGGTGTAAGTCAAAAATGGGTAGGCCTAATGAGGGTTAAAGTAAACATTCTGTAAAATACAGCGCAAAGTAGCAATTGATATTCAATTTATTTAAACTATTAGTAGTCAGTGGATAGCACGAAGGACATATTAATTGCTACTTTGCGCTGTATTTTACAGAATTTTTACTTTAGGGGAGAGTCGAGTAGTATCGGACATCGGGTAATATCGGACAGTGAGTTTCTTTCATCTACCACACGATGATAGTACCTGATTGGCATGCTTACGTTTCTGTGATGTCGCATAGAGAAACGTAACCATGTCATTCAGGTACTACCATATGGTGGTAGATGAAAGAAACGCACTGTCCGATATTACCCGATGTCCAATACTACCGGACTCTCCCCTAAACCTCATTGCCCAATTTTGATTTACACCAGTTTTGCTCCGAACGGCTCATATGTAGATGAAATTATTGAGGATCATCAGTGCGGTTTTAGGCGTAATAGATCGACCATTGATCAGATTTTTTGTATTCGACAGATATTGGAGAAAAAATGGGAGTATAAGTGTACACTACAGCAGTTATTCATAGATTTCAAAAAAGCATATGACTCGGTTAAGAGAGAAGTTTTATATGATATTCTTATTGAATTTAGTATTCCGAAGAAAGAAGTTCGATTAATTGAAATGTTTCTCAGTGAAGCTTACAGCAGAGTCCGTATAGGCCAGCTTCTGTCTGATACCTTTTCAATTCACTGCGGGATAAAGCAAGGAGATGCACTGTCACCTTTACTTTTTAACTCTGCTCTAGAATATGCCAATAGAAAAGTTCAGGATAACAAACAGGGTTTGGAATTGAACTTCTTGTCTATGCGGATGACGTGAATATGTTAGGAGAAAATCCACAAACGATTAGGAAAACACGAAAATTTTACTTGAAGCAAGTAAAGATATAGGTTTGGAAGTAAATCCCGAAAAGACAAAGTATATGATTATGTCTCGTGACCAGAATATTGTACGAAATGGAAATATACAAATTGGGGATTTACCCTTTGAAGAGGTGGAAAAATTCAAATATCTTGGAGCGACAGTAACAAATATAAATGACACTTGGGAGGAAATTAAACGCAGAATAAATATGGGAAATGCCTGTTATTATTCGGTTGAGAAGATATTGTCATTTAATCTGCTGTCAAAAAATCTGAAAGTTAGAATTTATAAAACAGCTATAGGCCTATTACCGGTTGTTCTGTATGGCTGTGAAACTTGGACTCTCACTTTGAGAGAGGAACAGAGGCTAAGAGTGTTTGAGAATAAGGTTCTTAGGAAAATATTTGCAGCTAAGAGGGATGAAGTTACAGGAGAATGGAGAACGTTACACAACACAGAACTGTACGCATTGTATTCTTCACCGACATAATTAGGAACATTAAATCCAGACGTTTGAGATGGGCAGGGCATGTAGCACTTTTGGGCGAATCCAGAAATGCGTAATATAGTGTGTTAGTTGAGAGACCGGAGGGAAAAAGACCTTTAGGGAGGCCGAGACGTAGATGGGAGGATAATATTAAAATGGATTTGAGGGAGGTGGGGTATGATGATAGAGACTGGATTAATCTTGCACAGGATAGGGACCGATGGCGGGCTTATGTCAGGGTGGCAATGAACCTGCGGGTTTCTTAAAAGTCATTTGTAAGTAAGTAAGTAAGTATTGTAATTATTTATTAATTTTGAACTGAATAATTGCCTTTTTTGTAATGGCAATGTGTAATTTTCTAGGTGACCGTGCATTTATATTCTTTTGTTTTATTTGTTGGATAGATCTGTCTTATATATGCATTGTTCAAATAAATGAAAAGTTAGCGCAATATACGAAATTGATTTGTAGGAATATTTTGTACCAAAGTTTTAAATTGAAAACTTATTATGGATTATATGAACAACAGTTTTGATGATAAAGTAGATAACAAAATTAAAGACGCATTCAGAAAGGATTGGAGTCATATTTGGCTGTTAAATCAATATAAAGGTATGAGAAAGCATACAGTTCTTTTAAAAAGTTGGTAATTGATAAAAAAATTAGTATTCATGAGAAAACAAACTTCACGTTCAATTTTAATATTTATAAATAAAGTTACAGTTTGTTCTGTCTGAGTTCTTGTTCTTTTTTTAATTTACAAGTGACTGTATGTCAAGTTTGTAGAAAATTTACTTACAACACGTGTTGTAAGTAATTTACTGATGTGTTGTAAGTAATTGCCATCGTTTCCGTGGTAACCATTGAACGTGTTGTATCTTCAAGTTTCATGACATGCAACAATGATGGTAAGTATGCAAAAAGAGCACGATTGTGCATAAAAATAATTACAGTTTGAAACGAGAAGTTCATTCATTGCTTCTATGTTATCCTACACAGGCACAACATTATTACCTATATTTAAGGGTATGAAATCCTGGAATCCAGAGGGAATTTCCCCTCTTGCCCTTCCTTCCGAAGCCTATTTCCCCAGTGTTATTGTGCTTCACATTGCTGAAATATCATGCTTGGTTTTATTTCTTCACATTGAAGAACAACATAAAAGTTTTAATACATCACCTTAATTACCTGAGTTCACAGAGTCTTGTTCTGAGAAAAATATTTCAATCATTATTTTGGTTATAAGAGAGTGCACTCCAGGCATTGATTTTTAGAGCTATCGCGTATATACAACAATTCTGGGAATCAGAATTTCTTGCGGCTGACTAGCGAGCTCTGCCGAGCAGTCTTGGTTGGGATTCATCAAGTTAGAGTGTGACCAGCAGTTTAAATACTAATGGTCGGCATGGTTGTGTCTTCGGGTGAAGTTCCTCAACTGACTGTCGGCTTCTTATTGGAAACAGTGTAATGCAGTGTCTCCGAACCTTTTTGACTGACGACACACTTTACTGAACGCCCACTATATCGCGACACACTTATTTTTATTAAAAATAATGATATAATAATAATAATAATAATAATAATAACAACCAGTGCTTTTCGTCTGGAGATAAAGGTGGTGGAACTCTGTGTAGGATATTTTATAGCGGACGGGGAGATGATTACTGTTCACTGCATAGGCGGAGTTATGAGGGGACATGGGGGGACACTGCCCCCCCCCAAACTTGACCGAACTCTTTTTTTTTCTATTAACGTTAGAATTCAAAAGATTTTTCTTGCTTTTGTTTATGATTAAGTTTCTGTGCTTAAATTAACAAATTAATGTTTTCAGAACATGTGTCTGGACTATAATATTTATTTTGAATTGTTGAATGTATAAGAATTTCTATACCTCATTTGAGGAATGGAATCGCTACAACGTTTTTTGTATCAGCCTGTACTCATGTGTTAGAAGTCTGCAGGTGTTCAAGTAGCCACTTGGAGATGTATGAATAACATACTGCACAACAATGCAGAAAAAAGAAAGTGATCCAGGTATAATGTGTAAACTTAAAGACGAGATTAAATAAAATAATTAGAATTTACATTTCATATGATATCTTGCTTACTTTAGATAAACAGATAAAGTAAATGTAAAATTGTCCACCGCTGTGAAGTAATGGTTAGCACGTCTGGCCATGAAACGAGCGGCCCAGGTTCAAATCCTGGTTGGGACAAGTTACTTGGTTGGGGTTTTTCCTTAACCAATTGAAGCAGAATTGTTGGGTAATTTTCAGTGTTGGACCTCGGACTCATTTCGCCATCATTAATTCACATATCATCCATACAATAGCCCGGGTTAAGTTCACGGTGCGGCGTGCTGAACTTGTACAAGAGCGCGGCCATTCGGTTACCCAATCATTCACAGAATAGGAGTGGTAAGCACAATAAGTCTCAGGTTGTAATGTAAGCCTTTGGGTCCCTCCTCCGTACAAGAGGAAAGAAAAGTAAAATTTTCTGTATATTTTGTTACAATTTTACTTTATTACAATATCTTTATTAAATGATCATATTCCGATATACTGCACCAAGGTCAAGTTATAACGGGGGGAGAAGATCAATTATGTTCCCCATAACATTGTTATATCGGGATTCTATGGCTTTGCTCTGCCCCCCCCCCCAAAGGAAACTGTTCTCTCTCCGTCTATGGTTCACTGCACGGGAATTTTGTCGTTTTTAACCTCCTTTTCGTCGAAGATCTAAGTGGAATTCAAAGAAAAATAGCTAATATTAAAAACATAGTTATTCACACATATGTCGGTGTCTGAATACCGTTCCAGAGCGTCCCGTCAGAAAAGAGCACTAATAACAATTTCTATGTAGTGTCGGACATCCAGTGCTGTAAATAGGTCGATGTTGACACGCAATCTAAAAAAAAAAAGCAACTTGAGTGGCATTAGAAATAAAAAAAAAAAAAAGGTACTGTATGTGTCAAAAATCTCAACCTGTCTATTCTCAATGTCCGATAAAATAGTTTTATTATCGTTTTCGGAAACTCACCTATTTAAATTAATGTAAAGTCTGCGCTTGGTGGGTTGCATACAATTTCTCTATATGTGGCTTTATAATTGACAGGCCAATACGTAAATCATCTTCAAAATGCAGCAGTCTGTTGCTTTGTTTAGAGTTCACTATTTCATGGTAGAAAATGCTGATTCACATAAGTATGACGTTAAAAACAGCAGTTCTAAATGCCTTTTTAGTTTATTCGGCACCATAGACTGATTTGACAAAACATTTCCGCATATAAGACACTCGAGATTTTGTTTATATTCATCTGCACGCCACGTAAAAACATATTGCAGTATTTATCACTATAATATTTACGAAACGCAGTACGTTTTTGCGAACCCTGAAGGGAACTTTCGCTCACATTATTTGAATTGGCATTACTGTCATCTAACCCAGAATTTAATTCTGATTGAGTTTTTTAATTAAAAATTTGTTCATAAAAATCTAAACAAAGCACTTTTGATAAAAATAATCGCTCTCACCCCTCACACGTATATACTGCACCTGACCAATATGTTCTAACGATTCTAAACTCTGTTTATTACTAAGTGGGAAGACTAAATGAATTACTAAGCATTGTTGATGTTCACTTTCATTTGAATTATCGCCAGGCAGAAAAATTAAACTGAGCACAGTTGCAGGTGTTCACGTTTCATTGGTAAAGTCTGCCTCAAAATAAAATGTACTATATCAAAAGACTTCGTTGTAAATAAAAAATGCGCTGTAAAGAGACTTCCTGGATGGCATAAAATTTATTTTTCAATTCCAAAATTTCGCGACACACTCCATGGCGCTGTGCGATACACCATATTCTCATTTTTATGCGTGTCCTATCCCAAGTTGTTGCTAATGAATCACAGAATGCTTGTCTATGAAAAAGAAGCTTCGACACTAAACATACGGACGTCACACAATGATGTTGACGAGGATTCCCCTCCGTAACCAGTTTTATTGCTCAGCCACGCTGAAATAGTGTAAGAAGCAAGCTTGTTTTCTGTGATCTGGAAGTGAAACATTTTGTGGTTCTGAAATGGAAAATGAAGAACAAGATTGGTAGATGATTATTATATAAATTTTATGTTCATAATAAGTTTGAATTTTTAGAAACGGCATGTTAACTTAAGGGCTGCAAATACGATTTTTTAAAACTATTTATCAACAGTAATCTCACTAGACGTTTTGATTTATCTAGAGAAAATCAAAACTCGAGTGGGATTTAATTGACTATTACACGATTAGAAGAAAGTATATAAAGATTAGAAGTAACGAAGTACTCCAATACATTAAAATATTAATTGACTTACGAAAATACAACTGTCTTCAAATGTATTATTGTACCATCTCAACATTACAAATATTATGCTAGATGCATGATAGATGACAGTAGTGAGCAATGCCTTCTCGTCGAGAAGTTCTCGATCTACACGTATACACAATGGCAATGTTACTAGTCAATAAGGCTTTGTTGATTCAGTTTCATTTTTATTATTAAAACAGTTGCATTCCACTTACTATCCGAATCCCAGTAATCAACGTCACTTGACAGATGATTTTCAATAAATCTTAATATTAAACAATCTCTGATACGTGACTATCCATAATATCATATAGCAGAAGCTATAACATAACCTAACTAATATACTGTACAGAAGTGTTAGAAAAGTTTTAATTAACGGCGATGACATAAAAAATAAACATGAATAATTTTAAAAGGAATAATTATTGAATGTACAATTTTCAAATTTGTATGTGGTTGGTGGTTCAATTGATGTTGTATTGGACGTGTGCGTAATAGAAGTGGAACTCGTTGATTTAGGCCTACATGGTGTATTCAACTTATTCAGGATTTCCGAATGGTGCTCTTCATTTATTTGTAAATCGGATTTCAGAAGATGCATAGGTATGATCAATGATTTTTATTAATTCTTGTTCTTGAATGCCAATGCGAGTCATATTTGAAACTGCTGTGCATCGACTGGAGTGGTTTGTAATTTTCTGTTTTTATTTTTTTTTTGACGTCCATACCAGCGCAGTTTGAAATGTTGGCAAACAAAAAAACAAATGCTAGGGACGCGATAAAATTAAACAAATGCTAGGGATGCGATAAAATTAAACAAATGCTAGGGACGCGATAAAATTGTGCGATAAGCAGCCATGATTGGTTGAAATACGTCCTTTCGTACCGTTTTATTGGTCAAAAGTAGTATGACGTAGTCAGAGTGTAATAGTCAAAGTAAACGTTGACTTATAAGAGCAGGGTCACATTTATTTGTATGTCTGAATCTAGGTTTAAGTATGCACTTTAAGACTAACGTAGTTTCATTTGCTCCTACTGACCGCTCTGCATGTGGTTATTTTTTTTCAGACTCGGAACCGCTACCGGTGATTTCGCGCCGTGATCTATTTCCAATACTTGCCAATTAAAGTGGCGACTTGGATGAAGTATATAGATATGTTTTGAACAAATTATGTATTGAAATATGTGATTCTAATAGTGAGAAGTGCATTCGTAATATTTTGACAAATATTCGAAGTAATTCTAACAGACGTTGGATGCAGTGCCACCGTGAAAAGGATTATTTTCTTTAAAAATATTGTTCTTGGCAGGTCAGAGGTAACAACAAAGATATTTTTGCAGCTAGAAAACAGAAGATTATTTCTAGATTTCGCTCTCAATTACGGCTTCTTATTGACAAGCCGAAACGTGGTGGCCCTGGGACATCAAATGATGACAATACTGCACGTCGGTTTTTTGAAAACCCACAAATTACAGCCAATATTATGGGAATTAATAAGACCTCATTCACAGATTTTCTGTAATTATATGCACCATTTCATGTGGATATTCAATATACAGTATATTGAGGCGTTTGAGAAGTACATCAATGATACAGCCCATTTATATGTACAATTATATCCATGGTACTACATGCCATCCAGCGTGCATAAAATACTGATACATGGAGGAAAAATTGCAGAAACTGCGATACTTCCTATTGGGATGTTATCTAAAGATGCTCAAGAGGCAAGACACAAAGATTTATGAAAGTACAGCTTAGATAACGCTATGAAGTGTTCTCGTGAGAGAAACTTATAAGATGTCCTACACATGTTGTTAGTATCTTCTGATCCCATCATATCCCAGATCAATCGACATCCAAATACAAGAAAATCAAAACTATAAGTTGAGGTAATTAAACTGCTACAAGTACCAGCTGCGAGTGCAAACAACAGCACTGCTCAACTGCAACCCCAAGATGAGGACGACAGTAGCGCTAGCGGGTCCGACACTTCTGGAGATACAACAGACGCTTCAGATTTCGAGTTAGGCATTTTTTTCCGGTTATTATATGCTTATTTAAGTTGTGTTAACTCTCGCTAGTGGTTTTATATTTTATTTTATCCCTCTTAGTATTTATTTTATTACTGTAAATATTTTTGTTTTATCATTGTTATTATTATTATTATTGTTATTATTATTAATGAATTATTTTGTATTAAAATCTTTGTATCATTTCTGTCACGATTATTCTATTATTATTATTATTATTATTATTATTATTATTATTATTATTATTATTATTATTATTGTTACTATTATTTATATCATCAGCATTATTATTTGAACCCTGTAAAATTTATGTAGACTGCTGGACTGTACCCGAGCACGAGCATTATGCTCATTTCGGGTATCTATTCATATGTATTCAATTCAAATGTAAATTGTAAATAAAAATAAAGTAAAGTAAAGATTTCTAAACATGAATCATAAAATTTACTACATATATTACTTTTCTCTTCATAGTAGTCTGTGAAATAATTTCTGTTCACTTTAATTTTTCATTCGCATTAGCTGTATGCAATTTATATTACTGTATGATTTTTTAATAAATAGGCATTCTATACTAAAATAATAATTCTCATACAAATATTTCATCAAATGTCATAATAATTTACCTTCATCTTGCCATTTTCAACAATTCGAAAGGAATATCAATATTAGATTTTGTTCCGGCTAGAGTCGCAATGCGTCCCACTGTGCACTGGTGTAATGCATTTGAATTGTGGGAAGAAGCAACAACATTTCTGACAAGCAGTCTCATAGAGGCAGATAATTTTTTTTTCCCGAAAAACACGATTTGTATGTGGTAAGTTCTGTTTCTAGACTCCCAAAATATGGACTGGAACCACGGACCATCCCCAGCGGAAGTGTCAGAAGCGAATGTTTATTTTTGTCACACATGGTAGTGGTCGAAATCGTTGGCTACATTGGAGAAGCGGCAGAACCTGAAGGAAAACGGAATGGACCGAAAAATCTACTTGAGTGCATTTTGTATCACTAGGAGCTCCACTTTCTTCTGAGAGGGATTTGAACTTGCATGGAAAGTCAAAGAACCAGATTTATGTCTAACGCTACGCCACTGCTATGGAGTTTTTATCTATACTGTTTGGCGTGATATACGCCGTAGCATTATGGAGAATAAACGCGGAACGACGCTTTTGGTAGTACCACATAACGTACCGGAGGCAGTGTAGACGGGAGTTTCCGTCAAACGCAGCATGTGGTTATCGATCAAAGGCCTGAACCAACACCTCACATGCAGCAGCGTCTCTGAATTGCAGAACACACTAGAAATGCCGCCTTATAAATTATGAGCATTATCTAAGTCTCCTTAATAGATTTTGATTCATGCGCAGTACCTTTAGAATTATGTAGTTCCTCTCATTACGATGTTGAAAGGTTATTTCATGCACTTGGAATTTTGTACATTTTTTCTAAACTCCAGAACACGGGACTTCTCGGCCGTGATACTGAACAATATGCGGCGGCACTATAGGCGTGAGTGAACAAAGGCGCCGCCTACATTCAAAATAACAAAGAGCGCCATAATTACGCAGCTTACACGCAAACATTCTCGTGGGGGCAGATAAAAAACTTAAGTTGTTTTCTTCCACCGTGCTAATAAAGTCAAAACAAGTGCTATACAAATTTTGGCCACTCGACCGGAATTACGAGGCCGTGCAGAAAGTAACTTTCCTTGGAACCGTTTACAGAAAGAAATCACAATTTCATGGAAACACTTATTTATTTACTAGCCGTACCCGTGCGCTCCGCTGCACCCGTTAGAAATAAATATAAAGTAATTACATAATTAAAATAGGACATTTGATCCAGGGAGCATTCGTGTTTGATAGAAGGATAAATCGTTTAATATGTTACTTAATTTAAATTGCATTTAAAATATTAAAATGTATGTATTGTATTTATTTATTTACACTGCAAGTGGGCAAGCACCCGGTGGCAGTGGTATATACAATATTAACAATACACAATAAAATGATAAGCAATACACAATAAAATTTACAATACACAATACAATTTTACAACACATATACAATTTTATACACAATATAATAAGAATACACAATACAATTTAACACAGTAATAATAAAACATAAAATAAAATACCTAATTTTACAATACAACCTACATAATTATGTATAGGTCCTACATAAGTTTCAATAGTCTTTCACTTTACTCTCATCTCATTCCCTGTAGTGGCATTATGACGCATATCACTGACACTTTAGCACACATTTCACTGACACTCTGTAACACATTTCACTGACACTATAGAACACATTTCATTGACGCTATAAATTATCACTGATCGGAACTGTTCACTGCACTGTAAAACCATAACTTCACTGACTCACCTCGCTTCACTGATACAACAGTTCAAATAAGTCAAATAATTACATCCTTATGCATACTTATAAACAGAACTACATTTAAACTAAACTAAACTAAATGCGATCATTTTGATCCAGAGAGCACTCATTTGGCGCAATGACAATTCCTTTAACATGTTTCTTAATTGTTATTACCAATTATTATTGGAAAAGCGAAAATTAACAGAAAAATTTTGGCTACAGATTTATTATTATGTTTATATTATATTATATTATGAAAAAGTGTGTTGATAACGGATGTACTCGAATTAGAAAGTTTTTAATTTGTTGTGGGAGCTCTTGAATCTCAGGAGGAACAACTTTTACAACAGCGCAACATAATCTGCTTGGCTCATTACCCAATTTTTTTGCATTGCATTTATTGCGTATGTATTTTATGTATTTTAACACGATTCAATTGAGCATAGTTAAAATTTGAATTATAAAATAATGGATTGCTAAGCTAACGTACTATTACTGCATACTAAATCAATACACTCTCGTTGTTCGTTAATTCTCTGAGATAAATGTTCATAAACATTATTATAAGAAATACAGGAAATGAATATACAGAATAACCTATCAAGTTTTCTGTGCATAAGAAGCTACTTTAATCTTACCTGTCCTCAATTCACTCACAAGTTACTGTAATAACATTATAGCATTATGTCCATCCAGAGAAACTACACTTTCCAACGATGAAATAATAATTAATTATACAAATCGGTTAATTTAGCTTCCGATATTACTTCATACAAACACAGAAACATTGTCTGTAGGCTATGTTTCATAGCTTTCGATTGTTGTGTCCAAGGCCCCTTATAGACGAAGTCATTTGTTTTTTATTTCAATACACCGCCTTAGATGGCAGTGATTTTAATTTTAAAACTCATTTATCTGATTAAATATCAGTCCTATCAAAATTTTTCAGAGAATAAAACTTATCAGAAATCATTGTTAAAGAAACTTTTGTTATGTAACATATTTCACAAAAATCAATAATAAGCGAGATATTTCGATTTATTTAATTCAGGCCCCCTTATAACACCCCTTTTAAATAACGTATTTTGAATGCCATATAGCCTATAATCTAAGTTACAACGAACTTAATTTATATTCCAATTTTCATCGAAATCCGTTCAGCCATTATCTCGTGAAAAGGTAACAAACATACATACAGACAGACAGACATACAAACAAAAATTAAAAAAAAAAAGCGATTTTCGGTTTCAGGGTGGTTAATTATATATGTTAGGACCAATTATTTTTGGAAAATCGAAAATTACCAGAAAAATTTCGGCTACAGATTTATTATTAGTATAGATTTATTATTTTGCTAATAATTGTAACATAGAATATAATATATACAGAAAAAATTAGCTCGCCCCTGAAAGAGTAAACTAGTGCTCAGGGGCGGATTCCTGAATTGAAATTAATAATTATACAATACAATTTGTCTTATGTCTACTGTGCAATTATAGTATATAAATTTAAATTTACAATTTTTCAATTTTTATAAAATCCATACTTAACTTTTTAAATTTAATACTAGAACTATTAGAATTGACAAGATTAGGATATTTAAATATAAATTTGTTTTATATTCTTGGGCCTAAATTACTACTATGATTAAATACTGTAGCAGTGTTGCATTTTGGTTTAAACAATCTTAAAGAATTCATACCTTTTGTTTCATAACTATGAGAATACAATTCAAAATTATTTCGATTGTATGTATGAATTTTATTAATACAATATAATAAATTTGTCTTACGTTAAGTACATTAAAGTCTAGAAACAAATTTTGAGATGGAAAATCAATAGGTTTATGAAGACATATTTTAATTATTTTCTTCTCTAATAAATAAAGTGGATTAAAAATGGATTTAAATGAGCTACCCCATCCTATAATTCCATACATAATTACCGATTGAAATAAAGTTAAATATATTGTACGTAATAAACTTATTGACATGTAATTCCTCAATAAAACAAAATAATATACTATTTTACTTAATTTATTACAAAGGTAATTAATGTGTTGGTTCCATTTTAAATGATTGTCGAAATTTATGCCTAAATACTTAACTTCAGAGGACTCTTTAATAATCGGACATTTACACTGTATAAGACAACAATCAGAATTATGTAATTTAATACTTAATATAGATGTAGGAGGTTTGTTACATTTTTCAGATAATGAGAATGGAATAATTATGGTTTTAAAACATGGCTTTTATGGTTTTATTGAAACAGATACAACAATTGTTGCTCTATTTTCCAACATATTTCCCACTGGAATTGAGACATTTATCATACCATGGAATCAATTTTTGTATCGTAGAAGTCTGCCTCCTGAGATCGGAACCAGTGTGTGACAGTCGTCTGCACCTCTCTGTTGATTCCACATGCCCAACACATTGACTAAGATGTGGCGCACCCGTTTAGTTGAGATACGCATAACCTAGCTAATTTCCCGCACTTTCACTCTACGATCATTCAACATCGTATCGTGGATTTTTTTCTACTGTTTCTTCACTTATTGTTGTTACTGGACGTCCATTACGGGGGTTGTCTTCCACACTTTTTAGACCATGTTTAAATAGTGTCGACCATTTTTCACAGTTGAGAAAGATGGAATGGATTCCGCCAGTATAGCATCCATGTCTGCTTTAATTTCTGTTGGACTCGTTCCCTTTTTTTTTTTACGAAATATTCAATGACATCAGGGTGGTCGATATTTTCTATTTTTGAAAATCTGCGTACAACTCCGAAATTAAACTACAAAAAATTTAGTCAACAGAAAACTATGATTTTTCGTACTTAAACTAATGTGAAATGGCTGGTAGGAATGGTGGTATTTTTTATACGTTTTCAATGCCATCTATATATCAGGTCACGAACTTTTGAAATGCATCTCGTATTACGATAAGTGGAATCTACACGAATTCCCTTAAACCGGGGCTACTTTGATATGGTTTTAAGAGACAATTTAAAGCAGTTTTTGTTACTTTCGTTACATATAGTAAGGCAGTAAAAAATTTAGGGGTATATTTAGATTCAAATTTAAATTTTCAAAGTCAAGTGACCTACATATGTAAGAAAACTTTTTCCATAATTCATTCCCTCAAACACTTAACCAATGTTTTACCTCTCAACCTTAAAAAGAACCTGATCCATACTTTAGTGATGCCCCACTTCGATTATTGCGATTCTTTATTCACGAATCTAAATACTGATCTTGCCCATAGACTACAGCGTGTTCACAATATCTGCGTTCGTTTCGTTTGTAACATTAGAAAATTCGATCATGTAACACCGTCACTAGAATTGTTGTCTTGGAGTCCACTTAAAGAAAGAAGATTCTTCAACTCTCTCTTATTACTATTTAAAATCATCCACACCTCCACACCCTCTTACCTAGCATCTCGTTTTGTTTACCTTTCACTACCTCGAACCCGGAACATGTACCTTCTCTCTATTCCTCTGCACAGAACATCATTCTACTCATCATCTTTCAGCATATCTATTCCACGCCTCTGAAATTCTCTCCCTGATCACGTCAGAGACTGTCGGACAATATCAAAATTCAAATTTAAATTAAAAAATCACATTCTAGTTCGTGGAATTGCTTGTTGAACACATGTCAGGTTGCGCAACTTCACCTTAACCCGTGACATATAGTAAATATTGTAACTATGCTGTTGTAAAATTGAAAATTAATATGTAATGTATTTATTATTATTATTATTATTATTATTATTATTATTATTATTACTACTACTACTACTACTACTACTACTACTACTACTACTACTACTACTACTACTACTACTACTACTATTATTATTATTATTATTATTATTATTATTATTATTATTATCATTATTGTCAGTTATCAATATCATCATTGCTATCTCTGTTTTCTTTTTGTTGTATTAGCTCGATGAGAGCACTATAATGTACTTTTGACTCTGTTGACCCTCTATAGGGCTTTAACTTAATTTGTATCATTTTCATCAGTGTTTGTATTTCTTTTTTGTATTTATATGTGCTATCTGGTAGGATGGAAGAGAAGGCCTTATGGCCTTAATCCTGTCAGATTAAATAAATAAATTATTATAATGCAAATGTTCCTTAGGCTATTAATCTATAATGGTGTAATTTCTATATATTAACACTAAATAATAAGAAACGCCCTCCTTTTCGTGTAAATGTAGCCCCGTGTTTTGTGGTACTTTGATATGGCATTTGCTTCCTTTGCAGTTCAAAGTTGATCCTCTCTATGGCCTACTTCGACATGAACTTTCATTTTTAAAATATATTAACTTAAGAGATGGCATAATCATACCTTATTTTGGATTTATTTTTACTTTATTAATAACTAGCCGTATCCGTGCGCTCCGCTGCACCCGTTAGAAATAAATATGAAGTAATTACATAATTAAAATAGGACATTTGATCCAGGGAACATACGTGTTTGATAGAAGGATAAATCGTTTAATATGTTACTTAAATTAAATTGTATTAAAAATATTAATATGCGATCATTTTGATCCAGAGACCACTCATTTGGTGCAATGACAATTCCTTTAACATGTTTCTTAATTGTTATTACCAATTATTATTGGAAAAGCGAAAATTAACAGAAAAAATTTGGCTACAGATTTATTATTATGTTTATATTATATTATATTATGTAAAAAGTGTGTTGATAATGGATGTACTCAAATTAGAAAGTTTTTAATTTGTTGTGGGAGCTCTTGAATCTCAGGACGAACCAAGATCTTGAGGACGAACAGCTTTTACAACAGCGCAACATAATCTGCTTGGCTAATTACCCAATTTTTTTGCATTGCATTTATTGCATATATATTTTATGCATTTTAACACGATTCAATTGAGCATAGTTAAAATTTGAATTATACAATAATGGATTGCTAAGTTAACGTACTATTACTGCGTACGAAATCAATACACTCTCGTTGTTCTTTAATTCTCTGAGATAAAAATGAATATGTTCATAAACATTATTTTAAGAAATACAGGAAATGAATATGCAGAATAACCTATCAAGTTTTCTGTGCATAAGAAGCTATTTTAATCTTACCTGTCCTCAATTCACTCACAAGTTACTGTAGTAACATTATAGCATTATGTCCATCCAGAGAAACTACACTTTCCAATGATGAAATAATAATTAATTATACAAATCGGTTAATTTAGCTTCCGATATTACTTCATACAAACACAGAAACATTGTCTGTAGGCTATGTTTCATAGCTTTCGATTGTTGTGTCCAAGGCCCCTTATAGACGAAGTAATTTTTTTCTATTTCAATACACCGCCTTAGATGGCAGTTATTTTAATTTTAAAACTCATTTATCTGATTAAATATCAGTCCTATCAAACTTTTTCAAAGAATAAAACTTATCAGAAATCATTTTTAAAGAAACGTTTGTTATGTAGCATTTTTCACAAAAATCAATAATAAGCGAGATATTTCGATTTATTTAATTCAGTCCCCCTTATAACCCCCCTTTTAAATAACGTATTTTGAATGCCATATAGCCTAAAATCTATGTTACAACGAAATTAATTTATATTCCAATTTTTATCGAAATCCGTTCAGCCATTATCGCGTGAAAAGGTAACAAACATCCAGACAGACAGACAGACAGACAGACAGACAGACAGACAGACAGACAGACAGACAGAAAGACAGACAGACAGACAGACATACAAACAAAAATTTCAAAAAAGCGATTTTCGGTTTCAGGATGGTTAGTTATACATGTTAACACCAATTACTTTTGTAAAATCGAAAATTACCAGAAAAATTTTGGCTACAGATTTATTATTAGTATAGATGTAATAGAGTCAATGTGAATGAACTGGTGTATAGGATGAAATCGTAATGGAACGAGGATATGAGTAGAATGTATAATAAGCTAACAGGATTGTAAAAATTAGAAGACACGAATTAAGAGGCGATAAGTGAATGTTCAGACCTTTATCCCGTCGCTTAGGCGGTTCAGGTTGGAGTGCCGGTCTCGTCTGGTCTGGGACTGTTCATTGAAACATGTATAGTGACATTTTTAAGGGGAATATCGCATTTAGAGTTTTTGTCGGGGTTCTCACGCTTCCCTATATTAGGCATCTATATCATTTCGTCAATATTTCTACATTTCGTCATCAATCCATTGCATTCCTCGAATGCCGGCTGGCGACGCATGGAGGGGCCTTGCCTAGGGCCGACTGGGGTTGCCTGCTCGGAACCTGGGTACTCAGCGAACCGTAGTGTAGTCAGCCAGTATGTATCTTTTTGGGAGGTACATATCGCTAAGATTAAATAATAAAATTTAACTCTCAGAATTAGCGTGAAGATTAATTTTTGGTCCTACAGAATACATCTGTTATGGTAAGAATTGATATTACAGGAAAAAAACTCGCTCCGGCGCCGTGGATCGAACCCGGGTCCTTGGTTCCAAGTACCAAGCGATCTAACCATTGAGCTACGCCGAAGTTCAATCCACAGCACTGGATCGAATCCCTCTCCTCCAGTGTTTTTTTCTTCCTTTTTGGCCTAACTCCAAGTTCGACATGTAGGCCTATGTTGACATTTTATATTAAGTCAACTACCATTATAAAAGGAGCGCACGCAATTGAGTGACTTGGTGGCCGGGATTCCATAGTAATATGCACTGTTGGGCGAAGAATCTACGTGAAGATTAATTTTTAGTCCTACAGAATATATCTGTTATGGTAACAATTGATATTAAAGGAGAAAATTTCACTCCGGCACCAGAGTTCGAACTCGGGTCCTTGGTTCTACGTATCAGGCGCTCTAACAATTGAGCTAAGCCGAAGTTCAATTCACAGCACCGGTTCGAATCCCCCTCCTCCAGTGTTTTTTTTCTTTTTCCTTTTTGGCCTGACTCCAAATTCGACATGTACTGTTCTCCAGCCAGGAGATAAACCGTGAAAGGAATGTGCTTACTATTTTCGTCATCTATTGGAGCGAAGTAGATAGATAATATTACTGTTATAACGTCAGTTTAAAAATCATGCTCTCTCCTGCATATGTTATTTCCTTTATGGAGGGATTAAAAGACCAGGAAATTAACCGTGATCTAATTTTGTAACTGGGGTAGTACAGGGACATCATTTTATTTTTACTTCAATTTTTATTGTACCTGAGTTTTGGAATGTACTTCACTCCCACCCCTTCTACTAGTAAACTTCCAACCGTTCACGACACAGAGCCGAGGGCGCGTAAGCAGTACTGAGTTACTGAGTATAGTACGTTTCAGAAATATGTTCGCGTTTTCCAGTGACGAAAGAGCTTTCAATATTGAATCATATTTTCGTACGGGTACTGTCGTCCGTTTCCCTATGTCGCATCCCGGTTTCCCCCACCTGCTTCTGTTCGCCCCTTTGTAAAGTCTAATAGCTGGGCTGTCTTAGCTCTTTTCTGAAAACATTAATTTCTGTTAGGAATTGGACGTCTACGTAATATTATTCAAGTGTTTAAAATAACTTAAATAAAAGGGCCTCCTTAAGTAATTAACTGTCACGTGATTCCCCCCCCCCTTTTCTACAACCCTGCGACAAAACCACTTGAACGGACAGTAGATAGCATTTCTGAGTGATTTTATCTTTTCGGATCGGGCAGAAGTGAAGATTGAATTTACAGTACGTAAGATACTCTTTTATAGAGTAGGTACAGAATTATTTCAACATGAGTTACTCGTACGAAGGACGAAACTGGTAATTGGAATTAGGTACAATAGTCTATAGTGCGATAATATGGACAAAAGAACTGAAGCCTGTATCGAAATGAACGGCCACCATTTTCTAAAATGTGTTTAAATATCCATATTATAATTATTTTTCAATTTAACTTCATTTTCTATATAGTACGCTAATGTGCTGTAACAGTACAATATACACTGCATAATTAATACTTCCGAATGGATAGCTCAATTCATGTGTAAAACACTAAGTGTTAATACAGTACTGTATTTTGATTAAACAAAAACTTAATGAAAATTATCAAACTCAAAATTGCGATATTTCCTAGTTTACATAAATGGTTGAACTACTTTTCTTCCCTCCTATACCTAGTAAAGTGATTTGTATTTTACGCCAGTATCATCGAACTCCGTCGTGGAAAGGGTAGCAAACGGTGTTTCCTGTTTCAATCGTTAATAGAAAGGTATAGCCAGGTTAATATTAAAAATGTTAGTAAAAATAAAATGATGTCCCTGTGTAAAAATGTGTATATCAGTATTATCGTTTGTGCTTTGAGAGATAGCCAATAAAGATACGAGTACCCACGTGTGTGACCTTATGACATCTTATTACATCAACATTCATTCACAGCCTCACCCCGCTGCGTCTCATTCCCTGGAGACTTTTTCGTGGTTGGAATACAGTATGTTGACATTTTTTTTATTAAGTCAACTGCCATTATACAAGAAGCGCACTCAATTGAGTGACTTGGTGGCCGGGATTCCACAGTAATAAGCACTGTTGGGCGAAGAATCTACTTGAAGATTAATTTTTCGGAGCGAATTTTTCTCCTCCAATATCAATTGTTACCATAACAGGTGTATTCTGTAGGACCAAAAATTAATCTCCACGTATATTCTTCCCGACCACCAAGTCATTCAATTGAGTGCGCTCCTTGTATAATGGCAGCTGACCTAATATAAAATGTCAACATACATGTCGAACTTGGAGTCAGACCAAAAGAAGGAAAAAAAAAAACACTGGAGGAAAGGGTTTTGATCCGGTGCTGTGGATTGAACTTCGGTGTAGCTCAATGGTTAGAGCGCTTGGTACGTAGAACCAAGAACCCGGGTTCGATCCCCGGCGCCGGAGAGAATTTTCCTCTTCTAATATCAAATATTGTTCTCAGAATTAGACTTTTGGATAATCCACCGTTCCTGGAACTTGACATTTCCAACGTTTCGAAAGTACATAGAGATCTGAGTTCAGTCGTCCGGAATAGCATGACGTAACGAACCCAACAGAGTAGAGTTGGTTCACAATAAACCGGGTACGGAAACGACAACGAGAACGAAAATAATGTTAAAATAAAGTATTTAAATGTGAGCATTCACGATAGGTAATTGTGAATGCTTACATTTAAATACATTTATTTTAACAATATTTCCGTTCTCGTTCTTGTTCTCGTTGTCGTTTCCGTTCCCGATTTATTGTGAATCAGCCTTAAGCGACCTCTCTGATCTTTACCTTTTGCTCTAAAGTTGGAACCCATCACAGTCACCGTGAAAGCCTCAAAACTCGTACAAAATTGAACTAATTTGAAACAAAGTAAAACATGCTCGTAACCACTTTGCCTTGAAATATATTCCTCTAGTTTCCATACGAGTTTCACGATCAATTAAGAACTGAAAATAATTGTGGTAGTCCTGTGGGGAACAACTTGCAAATAGATCGTCATGGGATCTTGCTTGGATTCCATGGAATCAGAACGTTCTTCTTTCACTGAAGACGTTAGTATCGAAAATAGGAAGTAGTCACAGGTGGCAAATATAGTGAAGTGAAAGAAGAGATTTATTTTCTGGCTGAAACTTCTACACAGCTGCCGTCTTATGCGCCGGAGCTTTGTGCAGCAAAGTCAGGCGCCTGGTTTGCGATTGTCGTGCCCTGCCGTCCTACAACAATTTGCTTCCACATTCGTTCCATACTCTCTAAGAATCACAGTAAGTGCAACACATTTTTGATGAAGATACTTAATATCGTAGAATCAAATAAACATTTCCTTGATTTTCGATTTTTTCTTTTTCGGTGAGTTCTTTTGTTTCGTATTCTATACTTCCGGAATTTCGTATCTAGTCGTCTCTTCCAACGAATTCCAATAATGGAAAAATATTATTGGAACGTGAGACTAAACGAATAAGAGACGGTCAAATTTCGGCTTGCTACTGGAGCGGAGAAATCAAAAGCTTGCCTGTGGCTTATGAGGAAAGATCGCTGATAATACAGACTGGTTCTATCTGTAGAAGAAGTGAATGGGGTAGATACAGCTCCTGTTATTCTAGAGAGAATTGCATGATATACCGATTTAAAGAAATATATATATTTTTTCTGTTAATGAGAATACTTAATATATTAAATTTTTCTTTTCTTTATGAATCTATTTCCATTCACGGCTAAAATGAACTACAAAATCCTTTAGATTCTTTTCTAAGATTTTTCTACACCTTCAGAACGTTACTGTATCCCTATTTTTATTTTCATATACAGTAGAATCCCGATTATCCGTCACCCTATTAACCGATTGTTGGATTATCCGTCTGTCATTATCTCCTTTTTTGTTGCAGAAAAAAATATCGAGTACTGCACAATACATTAGTACGTATTTTTTTATAGAGAGTGATATTACAAGCCTTTGTCCTTACACATTATGATCTACTGTTCGAGTGACCTGTTTAATTTCTCTGCAAAACGTCTTCCAGAAGTACCAAAAGAATACATGTTGTGCTAAGTATCGAAGAGAAGTGCATATAATTGATTGGTTTTGGAAAAGAGGAACTGTGGTTCATCTCACATCGGAATACGAGATTGGAGTTACAACTGTGCGAGATTTAATAAAAACAAGGATGAAGTGTATAAATTACTTAAATCTATAACATGAGAACTATAGTTTTCCTGTCTTTTCACAGAAATCCATCATAGGAAATTTCCTTGACCCTTAGAAACCCTTCATTGACATTCATTCATTCATTCATAGTGTTCTGTCACTGCAAACCCAGCATTCTCCAGTCTTTCCTATTTTCTGCCTTCCTCTTTTTTTTCACATACTTACTTACTGGCTTTTAAGGAACCCGGAGGTTCATTGCTGCCCTCACATAAGCCCGCCATTGGTCCCTATCCTGAGCAAGATTAATCCAGTCTCTACCATCGTATCACATCTCCCTCAAATCCATTTTAATATTACTCTCCCATCTACGTCTCGGCCTCCCCAAAGGCCTTTTCCCCTCTGGCCTCCCAACTAACACTCTATATGCATTTCTGGATTCACCCGTGCATGCTATATGCCCTGCCCATCTCAAACGTCTGGATTTAATGTTCCTAATTATGTCAGATGAAGGATGCAATGCGTGCAGCTCTGCGTTGTGTAACTTTCTCCATTCTCCTGTAACTTCATCCCTCTTAGTTCCAAATATTTTCCTAAGAACCTTATTCTCAAAAATCCTCAATGTCTGTTCCTCTCTCAAAGTGAGAGTCCAAGCTTCAACAGGCATACAGAATAACCGGTAATATAACTGTTTTATAAATTCTGACTTTCAGATTTTTTGACAGCAGACTAGATGACAAAAGCTTCTCAACCGAATAATAACAGGCATTTTCCATATTTATTCTGCGTTTAATTTCCTCCCGAGTGTCATTTATATTTGTTACTGTTGCTCCAAGATATTTGAATTTTTCCACCTCTTCGAAGGATAAATCTCCAACTTTTATAGTTCCATTTCGTACAATATTCTGATCACGCGACATAATCATATACTTAGTCTTTGCGGGATTTACTTCCAACCCTATCTATTTACTTGCTTCAAGTAGAATTACCGCGTTTTCCTTAATCGTTTGTGTATTTTCTCCTAACATATTCACGTCATCCGCATAGACAAGAAGCTGATGTAACCCGTTCAATTCCAAACCCTCTGTGTTATCCTGAACTTTCCTAATGGCATATTCTAGAGCGAAGTTAAAAAGTAAAGGTGATAGTGCATCTCCCTGCTTTAGCCCGCAGTGAATTGGAAAAGCATCAGATAGAAACTGGCCTATACGAACTCTGCTGTAAGTTTCACTAAGACACATTTTAATTAATCGAACTAGTTTCTTGGGAATACCAAATTCAATAAGAATATTACTGTATATAAAACTTCTCTCTTAACCGAGTCATACGCATTTTTGAAATCTATGAATAACTGATGTACTATACCCTTATACTCCCATTTTTTCTCCAATATCTGTCAGAATACAAAAAATCTGATCAATAGTCGATTTATTACGCCTAAAACCACATTGATGATCCCCAATAATTTCATCTACATATGGAGTTTTCGCATATGATCCATATATCTTAATGCCGTCTATTATTTGATATCTTCTCCCGTTCACCATTCCTTCCAGTGAATCTTTTAGTAGGCAGTTTCTTCTCAGTCAGTGACCCAGCCAATTCCTTTTTCTCTTCCTGATCAGTTTCAGCATTCTTCTTTCTTCACCCACTCTTTCCAACAGAGCTATTATACTTACAACTTCTGATCCACTACCTAATGTGTTAAAACACATGACCACGGAGAAAATTACGAAACTGCTTTATGCAACACTTAATTTATAAAAGTCTTCATGGTACGGATTATCCGATTTTTTCGATTAACCGTTCAGCTCAACCTCTTCATTACCACGGATAATAGAGATTCTACTGTAGTTAGTAAGCGTTTCTTTTTCCAGAATCTTAGAGACCAGGTCTTCAAGTAGCTGTAACCGCGTGATAACCGGTTGCTCACCGACCTCTAAAATGTAAAATAACTAAGGAAGTTGCAAGAATGTGAAATAATTTTATAGTTGCCGTAAACTAGAGATCTTGCACTATATTTTAGCATAATTCAGATCGTGACGCGACATGACGCAGTTTGTTAAAAGTCTAGTTAAATAATTAAATTTGAAATAATTGTTAAGTTTCTTATAGAAGTAAAGTTATTAAAAATTATTGTGTAGATATTGTAAATAATTAGTGAAACTGTTTAAAATATGAATTTGCAAACTTTCAGCCATATGCTCTATATCAAAATACCACGGTAAACACTCGGATAACATGAATACAACCGCAGACATCCATCCGCTAAATGACGCTGCGAGATGGTGTGAATAATGCGTGTGGAGATACTTCAGATTGGGGGCTGTGCTGTGTTGTCAATATACACTAATGCCCACGTGCATCAACGTCAGTTATTGTAACCATCGGTTAAAATTGTCACCTAATCCCTGATTAAGCATTTTTACTGTGGATCGACCTCGGTTACGACTTAAATTTTATTTTATTTATTTATTTCAAATATACAGAATAAAGAAATATATTTACAAAACAAACAAAGAGAAATACAAATAAAATAATACAAGCAATATAAAAAGAAGATACAGTAGTATTAACAAAATTTGACCGAATGAGCAGCGCTCGTGCTCGGTCGCAGTTCAGATATAATATTAAAATAAAAAATAATAATATAAATAAATAAGTAAAATAAAATAGGAACTAAAATATAATTACAGCGTCAATGGAATTATATAATATAATATTAACACTATAGAAGAATAATATCGCACGTGAAAAGTAGGACTAATATATATTTCAAAATTATAGAATACAAATATAATATAGGTTGATTAATTCATACACATAGGCTATAAATTTATTTAATCAAATTGAAGATATTAACACGTTTCTAATTTTCTTGTTATATGTTAGTGGGTTACATGTTAGAAGTTCTGGGTGTAATTTAGTTAAAGCATTGTACAACCGAGGGCCAAAATTTATGCTATGCTTTAGACCAGCAGATGTGAGATATTTAGGTTCTACTAATGTTGAATTAATATTTCGTCTTGTGTCATACTTATGTGTCTGTAATACAAACTTATTACGATTTTTATGATAAAATTTTAACAGCGTATACTTATAAATTTGTTCAATATTAAATACATTAAATTCAGAATAAATTAATTTAGTTGGATAATCCAAACGTTTCTTCAAACAAATTTTAATTATTCATTTTTGTAGTAAATTTAACGGACTAAGATTAATTTTTGTACTTCCACCCCAAACAATTATACCATATTGAATGATAGACTGAATAATGGCCAAATAAACATTTCGTAGAACTCTAATCGGTAAGTAGCATCGAAGATTAACGAATTTATAAATTGTTTTACGAAGCCTCTTACAAAGATAAATAATGTGATGAGGAGGTTAACGACAGTACTCTCTAACCGGCCATATTCGATCGGTTAAAGGAGATAACCAGCGATTAGTAGAGCAAGTAAAGCAAAATGGCGGCCAGAACTACAGGTGAGTATTTCGAAGACGATTATTATTGTACAGTACTTGAATTACTTGCATAGAGCGTGAGCGTGAAGTTTCTTTGGTGGAAAGAGAGAATTATTACGAGGAATTAGGTGACAGAAAATTTCAGGAGGGATTTCGTTTATCAAAATCTACAAATGGATCACTTGAAATAACACAAGAACAATCATATTTCTCCTACGGATCGGCTGCTTATATTACGATTCTAAGTAACTGTTATTTTCTGTATTTTAAGAGGGAATACTCGAATACCGGTATCTCTTTCTCTATGTCACTGGCTGAACAAAGAGAGGTTATGGATGGATCTTGGATAATGCACAATTCCCTGGTGTAAATGGAGTCCAAGATCGTACATACATTCCTACTAATCTTCTGCATCCTTTTCCTTTATGGATATTCCATCTTTTTTATGTAATACATTTAAATCTAGTAATTAAGTCTATCGATACTTCAACCTAACATTGGGATATAATCATTCTTTGATTCAATTTTCCGTTTTGTACGATTTTAACCTAACAGTACTGAAAAATAAAGAAATGGACTCACAAATATAACATCGCCCAAAGGCAAACAAATGCAACGCGAAAATGTAGGATACGTTCATTTCGATGTAGAACATAGTGAGCGCAGTCGTTTTTAGACGTTGACTATTATCTTTGCAGCGGTATTGATGCTTTCCTTTAGTCATTTTGTAGGAACAATGTACCATCATAGACTTTACTCTGGTTAAATGAGGTGTCAGCTAGCCATGTTTTAGTAATCGGTGATTATGAATGGTGCACATAAATTACATTTTAACCACGGCTGCTGTTTAACCGTCGTTTCGTAATCTACGATTACTGCGTTTTTAATCAATGTTGATGCACTTCGCCATAAGATGCTTTTCTAGTGTAGGGAATTGAGGAACAGTTACTTGTGAATAACATACATGGAATAAATCAGGATTTTATTAATATGGAAAAAAAAAAAAAAAAAACTTTTGTTCAGCCGGATCAGTAGCCAATTTGACCCACTGTGGATCCGAAGGATACTTATAAAACAATAATTCGGTGTCCGTTAGAGATAGATAGGCATACTGACTCTGCATACGGAAAAAACTTAATCATTTTCAGTCCTCGTAAAATATATCGGTGAAACGTGATTCCTGTGCTACCCGTCTAAGGGCTTAGTGAACAGAGAAAGTTTAACGAAGTCAAATCTTCAAGACTTCTCGGAAGTACTTTCACAGCGCTCATTACGTAAGGCCAAAAGGAACAGAAAATATTTAAAATTATAAAATAGTTTTATCCTAAGAGCATTTTCCTAATGATTACTGTTAGAAAGAATAGGCTTAATAAAATTAAAACAAGTTTTGTTATATTTTATGTTTTCATTTATTATATTACATTATACGGCAATAATTATTTATTATATATTACATTATATCGCGAAATATCCAAAAGGTCGCACAGTCTCTATAAGACCCAATGAGGATCTATTATTTCTTCTGTCTTTTTGTGTAGCAGAAATTTCTCCTGTACTTTTAGGTTGATGATATTCAGATTCATTATACACGAATTAACTTTTCCAAAAATGAATATAGAATAGCTGTTACTACAAATTCTTATGAAGAATAATTATTGTGACACAATTGCAATTTAAACTGAATAAACTGTAAATATTTTTATTTCAGATAAGTTGGAATCATATTATATGAAACGGTATGGACATGGTGTCTATCTTAAAATTGTATAAAAATAATTATTTTTGTTGATATAATAATGCTTCCAATTTTTATTGTAGACAAACACTTTATAATTTAGAGAGATCCATATGAATCGCATTGAAAACTTAACCTATTGGTAATCTTCACAGAGGTAAAAAAGAAGTGTTTAACTGTTTACAGGGGTAAAAATGTGCCCGAAACTCAGAAAACCTGGGAGCTCTATCTCCCTCTTTACGCTTCAATCCTGTGTAGGCCTACTATACAGGGTGTTAAAAAGTATCCAATATTTAGGACGTGATATTATGCATCAAATCGAGAAAATAATGTCTAATAAACATGGGTCCTACAACACATACTTTCTGAGATCTGAGCACTTGTTCATAAGAGGTACTCAATGTGCCGTCCATTTATGGCAATGCATTTTTCTGCCCTACAATACAGCAGACTACCAAATAATCTTCCGTAGTTGACACTCTTGGCATGGAATACTGAAAACAAAAGTCTGGTTACGGATATGAGTGAGGTTCAGTAGAGATGATGATGTGAATTTTCGTAATCAGCATGTGTGGGCTGATGAAAATCCCCATGAAATTGAAGAAACAAGGCATCAGCACCGATTCTCAATCAACGTATGGGCAGGCGTTCTTGGTGATAGATTAATAGGGCTATACGTGCTATCACAGAGACTTTCAGGACTTTCTTATTAACGTATTGCCTGCCTTGCTGGAGAATTGCCATGTCAGCAGAGACTAAAGATGTGGTTCATGCACGATGGCGCACCAGCACATTTTCTCCGCAATGTGCGTGAACACCTGACGCTGACATTTCAGGACCGCTGGATTGGTCGGGGAAGGCCCACACCTTGGCCAGCTCGTTCCCCAGACCTAAATCCCCTAGACTTTTGGTTATGGAGACACATGAAGAAACCAGATCAATTCCAGAGTGCGTCATTCCTTACGCCGAAGGACAGAGGAATGGATTGCTATGAATGAACGTCACATTGAGCATCTCCTGTGAACAAGTGTTCAGATCTCAGAAAGTATGTGTTGTAGGACCCATGTTTATTAGACATTATTTTGTTGTTTTGATGCATACTAGCACCTCCTAAAATATTGGATACTTTTTTTTAACACACTGCATAAATTTTAATACTAAGGCGTTTGAAAATTGCTAACAATATAATGCAGGGAATTAGCGATTCCATTGCTGATTGCCAGGAGCTTTTACTGTGTGACAGAGTAATCAATTATTGCACAGTGAAATCATAGTTAAAATAATCATACATTTGTCACGAATTATTTCGTCTATTTTTCTCAACGTACGTAAGTAATACTATTGTAAAAGACTGTATTCTAAGTACCATATAAAATCGATTTTTGTGGAAGTAATGCATCTCAATTCTTAGGGAATTACAAGAAGCTCGGAGGAGGGAGATAGTGTCATATTGAATTGCTACCAGCCAGCGGGTTAAAGCTTTCGAAGAGGCAGGGAATCCAGCGCACACAAACTGGCGCTCCTAGTCCATTGCTGAAGTGGCGATGAACTCTTCTGGAAAACGATAAACGTTGGACATCCGTATAACTGCGCAGGGAATTGGTATTGCCTCGTAAAATTTCCATTTAACAAGTAAGTTAAAACTACGAAAAAAAAGTGCTCGCTGGGCACAACTTAGTTCGATTGTAATTCAAATATGGCACCACATGGAGAAGCTACTGTAGACTGCATCTGGAATAAAATGAACGTGAATAAATATATATAATATGTGCTCAATTCAAAAGAGATTACCGGTGAAGTAAGAAATAAGAAATCATACGAACAAAACATGATTACATGCTCCATCAATATAGGAGAAAGTCACTCTCAATTTTAATTTTATTTTTGTCTGTATTGGAATCCCCTTCTGAGCACGAGTCTTACTCATTCAGGAGTGGGCTAGATTATCTTTCATTGTATTTATTAATTTGTATTCATTTCAAACTTACTAGCAACAATAAATAAATAAATAAATAAATAAACAAATAAATAAATAAATAAATAAATAAATAAATAAATATTGACCTACTTAAATATAACCACTGATCGAATACCGAAATTATTTAGGTTTCGATGTAATACCGGTGTTATTTATACCGTTACCTTTGTGTAACTGATATTATTAAAACTTTTATTGTTACTAGCAAAATACGTCGAAAACCGATATTTTTATGTCGCTATTTATAGGTTAAATACCAGTGTTCATTGAAGAGCAAATACGACATACAAAAAATAATGAATGGAAGACAGCCTGACTCGATATACGCACGTAACAATACAATATATCAGTTACATGAATACAAGCCATCTACAACAACACACAATAGAAACAGGAACTCAACAATAGTAAAAAACGGCCTACTGGTATACCAACATATTATAAAAACACGCGATATGACCACAATGTTAAAACGTGTATTAAACTTAAAAAAGACAATAGAATGCCGAGTGAAGCAGTATCAGAGCAGTAACTGTTCTTAAATTAAATTAAAATATTCATGCTGTAGAACATTAAGATTTTTATAGTAGTATTTCATGCATGTAGGTCAGCCGTGTCGAAAATGTGACTCACGAGCACATTGTGGCTCCCAATGATAGCTGTGCATTTCTCTTACTTCCTGCCTTCCCCAACCCCCACCCTCTCACTCACTGGAATCAAACTCCGTTTCACGAAATGTTTATTTGGCCATTATTCAGTCTATTATTCAATATGGAATAATTGTTTGGGGTGGAAGTACAAAAATTAATCTTAGTCCGTTAAATTTACTACAAAAACGAATAATTAAAATTTGTTTGAAGAAACGTTTCGATTATCCAACTAAATTAATTTATTCTGAATTTAATGTATTTAATATTGAACAAATTTATAAGTATACGCTGTTAAAATGTTATCATAAAAATCGTAATAAGTTTGTATTATAGACACACAATTATGACACAAGACGAAATATTAATTCAACATTAGTAGAACCTAAATGTCTCACATCTGCTGGTCTAAAGCATAGCATAAATTTTGGCCCTCGGTTGTACAATGCTTTAACTAAATTACACTCAGAACTTCTAACATGTAACCCGCTAACATATAACAAGAAAATTAGAAATGTGTTAATATCTTCAAGTTGATTAAATAAATTTATAGCCTATGTGTATGAATTAATCAACCTATATTATATTTGTATTCTATAATTTTGAAATATATATTAGTCCTACTTTTCACGTGCGATATTATTCTTCTATAGTGTTAATATTATATTATATAATTCCATTGCCGCTGTAATTATATTTTAGTTCCTATTTTATTGTACTTATTTATTTTTATTATTACTATAATTTTTTTTATTTTAATATTATATCTGAACTGCGACCGAGCACGAGCGCTGCTCATTCGGTCTCAAATTTTGTTAATACTATTGTATCTTCTTTTTATATTACTTGTATTATTTTATTTCTATTTCTCTTGTTTGTTTTGTAATTATATTCTTCATTCTGTATATTTAAATTTAAATTAAAAAAATTGCTTATTTGTCTCTCACCTGCGAGTGGCCTATTGTCCAATGTCTCTCTCGAAACCAATGTGCCTCTACAAAAACGAAAGTTTCAGGGAGGACGCACTTTTTTGTTGCCAATATGATGAAAATATTAAATGTACCGGTATGATTTGTTCACAAGCATTACGAGGAAACGGTTGTATAACATAAAACAGCATTATACTACATGAATTATTATTATTATTATTATTATTATTATTATTATTATTTTTATTATTATTATTATTACTATTATTATTACTATTATTATTATTATTATTATTATTATTATTATTATTATTATTATTATTATAGTTATTATCTCTGTACGTCGATCCTTTTTTAGCAGATGTACGAATAATGCCGTTAGATCTTCAATTTAAACTCAAAGATTTACAATGTGATGTTAAATGAAAGCTATATGTAAAGACTTGACAAATGTTGAATTTTTCAAATCTTTACCAAAAAATAAAATAGCTTCGTTTTTTCGCTTGTTCTGTTGATGCCATTTTCGCTACAACTTACGTTTGTGAAAAATTATTTTCAATAATGAAAATAGTAAAAACGAAATTTAGATCACGACTGACAGATCGTGATCAAACGACCAGCAGTAAGTGATATAATTCCTGATTTTGAATCTGTTGCAAAGACATTGTGAAGACAATAATTAATAGGTTGTGATAATGTGTCCTATGTTTTTTTGTTCATTTCTTTCTTCGTTACAAGTACTAAACATTAGTTTGTAACTTTATACTGTATAAAATTGTATTTAAGTGCTTGACTGAGGAAATGAAAATCCGTTAATAAGTCAGACAGTTGCTTCACTTCCCCTTCGGGTGTCCGCCTCCCTCCATAGGTGCTATGCACGTTGCAGGTTACACAGTGGCTCGGCGCACGATGACATTTTCACCACGGCTGATGTAGGCTACTATGCCAATATCGGTAGAAAGTTCTATAGTGTCATATCGGTATTAAGCATATATGAAATTTACTATAAAGGAATTGCTAAGTACTAAACAAATTGGCCTACCTATTTTTGTCTATATTTTCAATTTCGATTCGGACTATGGTTATTTCAATCATTTGTGTTTTATTCACTTTATAGTGTTTTATCGGTATTATACCGGTATTTTATTAATGTGCGTCAGTACCGATAAAAACGTCCTAAACTGACGTCATACCAGTACTAGGGATTTGTGATATTCTTTATCGGTATTGAAAAATATTGAAAAAATACCCGTACTTACCTCTATATTCCATAGCGATACGGTCTCCGATCGGCAAGCGGTAGAGTTTGGGAGTCCAAGAATATTATGAAGAGGAAAACATCGATCATATGGGAATGAGTATTTAAGAGTTAATTCATTATAAAAAGCGAATCTGGTACAACATTGATACAAATTAATTTTATTTCCTTAGAATAATAAATAAATAAATAAATAAATAAATAAATAAATAAATAAATAAATAAATAAATAAATAAATAAATAAATAAATAAATAAATAAATATGTGAAGGTGATTATACTCGTACGCATCCTATGAGACTGCAGTATACTGCATCGGACATTCTGTCTCGGACAGGAAGGTTTTGTCTCGGACCGTTCGATGTGACGGTGATTACACGCATTGTTATAAGTAGGGCGCGGATTTTAGCATATTTTCATGTTTTAATCATTTTTTCCTTAGTAATGTGGTGCTTAAACCAAGATTAAGAATACGGAAAATCGGAAAAATGGAAAACAGAAGAAACTTAGATATTGAAACACATTACAGGAGTTATATTTCATTTACTGGAATCTGACAACATGCAGACAGTGCGCTGTTGTCTGTGAATCATTTTGGACAAATCCTTGGCAATCAACAAAGCACTCAATTAATTAATTGCATTGCTGACTCTGCAAATTTACAATATTGGGATGTTATGATGGATGAAAGTTGTGATTAAAAGAACAGTTATTCAAAACAAGAAGCCACCTTATTTTCTACTCCGCATGTGCATAAGATTTTGTCATTAGAACGCTGCAATATGATTCTAACAGAAGTTACAGAAAGTGTTCATAGGATTCTTTGCACTAGCTCAGGGCATACATACAGTCACTGTAGCTCAGGGCTCGGCAGCAAGAGGGGATTCTACTCTCTCACGGGGAGCCATATGATTTCTCTTCAACCCCTTTCTTCCCCGCCGAACACCGCGCAGCGTTGATTCAGTAACGGATGAATATTAAGCGTCCCCGTTTAGAGACTGGTTCCGCTCCCGACGCCCAGCCCTGCACTAGGTAAAGTCGAATTTCGCCACCTGTCAACAATAATATAGGCACGATAATGCAATTTTATGTTTTTTACGTACCAACGTGGCAAATCAGAATACTTCATTTTATTATAGTGACAGGTCTCAGAAACTTCGACAGTGTGTACAGTGCATTGAATTTTAGAACAGCTTAGCTGCAAGAAAATTATTAATTTTTATTTAGTTTTATCAACGATACCAAACGAAAAATGTGCAGAAGAGTACCATCATTTCCCATAACTATGGTCCTAGAACATAACTGTGTTCCATTCAAATTTTGTACTCCATAACGTAGTATTTCGTTTATCTATATTTTTGCCCTATTGTAGTTTGAAGTCAATTCACTGCAGCTATCTACGAACGGTCTATGTTACTTCTATAATGTTTTTTGAATAATTGTATAGTAGACTATAGTTGTGTTCCAGGACCATAGTTATGGGAAATGACGGTACTGCTTAAGGCTTAAGCAGTGGGTTGAAGGACACTCAACTTAAGCAACTCATGGTATCTCAATATTCTTATGTATAATAGAAAAACCATCAGTAATAGTAAATTGCTATTTTTTTTGTTAATTTTAAGAGTGCATATTTTGTTATTTTTAGTGCATATTATATCGTGGTTTTTAAGTGCTTACATGCATGCATATTTTCCCATTTTTTGTGCATATGAATCCGTCCCCTACTTACAAGGCTGCAGCATACTGGATCGGACGTTCGTCCCAGCACAATTCGTGTAGCCGTCACATCGAACTGTCCGAGACAAAACCGTCCTGTCCGAAGCAGATGTCCGATGCAATCTGCTGTTGGCCTGAAGAGCACTCAAATTGTAAAACGAAAAGGAAACCGTTACAACAATTTTATATTAAAATGGCAAAGTTTATATACACTCGCTCGACAGTTCAAATTTTATACTGTGCACGAGACAGTACTGTCCAGCGTGGCAATATTGTAATTGAATTTTGCAGTGTTATTTCTTACGTGTACGTAAGCACGAGTATTTTTATATCGCTATTTATAGGTAAAATACCAGTATTCATTGAGGAGCAAATACGATATACAACAATTTCAGAAAAGTGAAATGTAAGTTGAGAAACGTTATTGCTAAAAATTCTGCCTATTCACAACTTCGTATTATAAATTATGTACTATCAGGTCACGACAAGACATCTGAAGTTGGTGTACTAAAAAGTAGTGACTTTCCGTTCTTCAAATATGTACGTATTACATTGTGTGACGTTGAACGTACATTTCCCAAAATAAAAACTATTTAAGTGACCATCGGAGGAGATTACTTTGCAGTCGTTAAAAATGTACGTAACTCTTCACTGCAATGCACATATTCAAGAATGATGTATCTTACATTAAATTTTAAGAGTTAATATATTTCACTATAAAAAAATTGTGTATTTACATGTTTAGACATTTCCTACTTCAATGCCAATTCATTATATTTCTTGAATACAGGATACAGGTTTTTTTGTAACCGGAGTATACTGCTCACTGTTTACATCAGAGGCATACTCCATTCTTTGCAAGCCCCCTTCTCATACAGTCTATACCGCGTGCGCAGTAAACCTTGCGATTCTCGTGGCAATTCCACGAAGTCTACTCATCAGTATGTAGTGCGTGACTTTTGAGATGTCCTCTATCTTTTTGATGTTCAAGTTTCCCATTCTATGCTGCAGTACTGGGTAGCTCCACATGATCTTGTTCCTTCAACCTGAATATTCCATGGTGCAAACCATCAATGCATTCTGAAGCCTCGACACAGCTTTCCATCTTCTGAGTCAATACAAGTTGCCTGTACTTACTGATGTTGAATGTCAGGTTTTTATTCTCAATATCTTTACATGTTCTCTTGAAATACTGTGGCCACCAGTGTTTGAAGTTGAGTACCTGATTGTTTTGAAGCCTCTTTACTTGATATGGGGGGGAGGGGTTGAGTTTCCTGGCATTCGAATGATGTCATCATACTGATTTGCAGAGTAAATGCGATCTAATCTTCGAACTTGTCGTTTAATGACTGAAAACGTTCTGTCACACGGCAGATAACTGTGACCTGGGATTTATGCTAATGCAATATTAAGTAGAAAAAAGATGACATTCCTGCAATGTTATCCTTCTTCCACTCAACTAAAGCTTCAATGCTGGTTTTAATAATGATATGAGACTGAAATATTCCCGTTTTTACACTCATTGGATAGCTGAAGCAAAAATCTACAAAATGGCTATTTCAGTTTAATTCCTCAATTTTTTGGAATGTTATCCTTTTTCCCACTCACCCGTTCAATTTTAACTGACATGCGTTGATATTAGGTCGTCGACATTTTTTCAACAGATAATGCATTCTGTATCAAGCGATGTTAAAAAATAAACATATGAAGAAAGATTTTACATACGTTAAAAAAAAAAAAAACTTCGCGAAGTTGCTAACAGCTACTGGTGGTGGTACTCTTAGTTCTTTGACCTATGCATAATGGGATTATAGCGTAGTTGTGGCTGGTAAAGTAAAGCTAGAAAAAGTGTTTAATACAAATCCAGACTATGAAGCTCTTTGTGTAGCAAAGAAGGTTATGTGTGAAGAAAATACTATTAATCATGAGCTTGACCTCACATTGCCACGAGCATTTTTTAATTAACGTTTGCGCGAATAACGCCCTGTGTAGTGGAAAAGTAATTTTCTGCACAAATCTGACAGAAGAAAATTAGGACATGTTAGTGCACGTACACTGTGTAAATAGAAAATAAAGCGAGATATAGGCTATACAGTGGGAAGGAAAATTCATGACAGTGAATGTTTTTTGTTTTATTTAGTTCATTTTGCATGTTTGGCATTTTATACAGCTTGAATGCATGCATATTTTTTATGATAGGATATATTTATTCATCCATAATTTATACCTGTAAGACAGATCTGTTACAATTCTATATTACTCCAGATCTGCCTTACTTTACAATTTTAATCACCTATGCCAAGTCTCACAACTAAAAAAAAAAACAATAAAAACACATACACGCTACAAGATCAATTTAAAACACCATTAATATTAACTTTCTCTTCCCATTTCATCTTCACTATCATTAAAAATTTGCCCAATTTATTTAACTCTCTTATACCGGTATTATTTATGTATTTTCTTATACAGGATGATTCACGAGGATTACCGTCCTTCACGAAGTTTATTTCTGAAGACATTTTGAGCAAAAAATATTTTCAGAGTTACACTAATTTAAAGTTATTTGTAAAATACGTTTTTCCTTTAGTTTGAAGGTAAATGAATAATACAGATAGAAAATGAACCATTCAGAAGTATAATTTCTTTAATTGGCTAAAAATGTGCTGTGAACCCCTTAGTTGGTTCGTACAGACATCTTTTTATATTTTTAACTAGAAAATTACATTATTCTTACGCACTTGTCACAACAATTATTACAAATCACACCACTTTCACCGACTTAATTATTTGCAGTTCAATTTTGCATCCTAATTTACAGTCTCGGAGAGTTTACAACACATTTTAAAAAATGTCGCCGTCCGCTTGAGTACACGTGGCCGCACGCTTGTGAACGGCACTCGTCGCGCTACGTAACTGCATACGGCTATCTTTGATTTCCGTAGCGCTCGCGCTGGCTGCTGACTGCACGCTGACCAAGATCACGCGTTCACAGCAATGCGTTCCAATAACGAAACGTAACTCTGTAAATATTGAGAATAGGACCCATGTTTATATAACATTTTTTGCTCAGAATGTCTTCGGAAATAAGCTACGTAAAGGAGGTAAATTCTCGTGAATCATCCTGTATGCTACATATCTATTCATATTAAAAAAATTATTATTTACTCACTTTTTCCTTGTATTGTCTGTTTCTTGATATTCTAATAATATATGGAACGCGTCTTCTCCCATGCCGCAAAGGGGGCAGATATCCTTCTCTATGTTACCCCTCCTGTTTTTCAATTTCCATATTCCTAGTCTCCATCGAGCTAAGCGCATCCTCACTTTCCTATTATTTATTCTGATATATTCTTCTTGTTCCATGACGTTTTAATGTCCTTATACTTACTTAATGTTCCTAATTCATTGAGATTTTGATATAATTCCTGTCTCGTAGTTTCATTACACCTCTCTTTTACGATTTTACAAATTACATTTAAATTCATTACTCCAATTTCCTCCCATAACCATTTTTTACCTAATCTACTCACCTTGTTCTTTAAATCTTCTAGCCAATTGGATTTCAAATTCATATTCCGAAGAAACTGCAAGCACTTCTTTTCAATGGCACTATCTTCCTTCTCCATAATATGACCTAAGAATTTTATTTTCCTTACTAGTATTGTTCCCATAATACTATATATCCCCATTTCGAATCTAGCAGCTAAGTTAGAAGCGTTACATGGGATTCCAGAAATTTATTACAAAATTTAAATCTAATTTTATCAATAAGCTGGCTAGATAAATCATTACTCCAAATTTCCAATATTCTCGATTCTACAGGGACATCATTTTATTTTTACTAACATTTTTAATATTAACCTGGCTATACCTTTGGATTAACGGTTGAGAACCGGAAACACCGTTTTCTATCTCCTTCCAAGACTGAAGTTCGATGATATTGGCGTAAAATACTCGTGCAAACAAATCACTTTAGGCCTACTAGGTATAGGAGGGAAGAAAAGTAGTCCATCCATTTATGTAAACTAGGAAATATCGCGATTTTGAGTTTGATAATTTTCATTAGGTTTTTGTTTAATCACAATACAGCACAGTATTAACAATAAGTGTTTTTACTCACGAACTGAATTATCCATGCGAACGTATTCATTGTGCAGTGTATATTATACTGTCTACAGCACATTAGCGTACAATATTGAGACTGAAGTTAAATTGAAAAATAATCATAATATGGATATTTAAACATATTTTTGAAAATGGTGGCCGTTCATTTCGATACAGGCATCAGTTTTTTTTGTGCATATTATCGCACTATAGACTATTGCATCTAATTCCAATTACCAGTTCCGTCCTTCGTACTAATAACTCATGTTGAAATAATTCTGTACCTACTCTATAAAAGAGACCTTATGTACTGTAATTTCAATCTTCACTTCTGCCCGACCTGCACAGATAAAATTACTAGACATACTGTCTACTGTCTGTCCAAGTGGTTATGTCGCAGGATCGTAGAAAGGGGGGAAATCACGTGACAGTTAATTACTTACCGAGGCTCTTTTATTTAAATTATTTATTTCAAACAGTTGTATAATATTACGTAGACGTCCAATTACTAACAGAAATTAATGTTTTCAGAAAAGACCGAAGACAGCCCAGACACTAGCCTTTACAGGGGTGCGAGCAGAAGCAGGTGGGGAAAATCGGGATGCGACATAGGCAAACGGACGACAGTACCTGTGCGAAAATATGATTAAATATTGAAAGCTCTTTCGTCACTGTAAAACGCGAACATATTTGTGGAACGTATTATACTCACTAAATCAGTACTGTTTACTATATGCGGCCTTGGTTCTGTGTGGAGGACAGTTGGAACTTCATTAGTAGAAGGGGTGGGAGTGAAGTACATTAAAAAACTCAGGTACAATAAAAATTGAAATAAAAATAAAATGATGTCTCGGTACAATAACTCAATAAATATTAAACAGGTTTTTAATCTCTATTTACTGCCATTTATTCAAGCATGCATATTTTATAACTTGATAATGCATGGAAATTCTATTTTTACTTAGGAGACAACCTATGTATTAACCGAAAGTGGACGAAAAAATTAGTAAGAGTTAAAAGCTGAGTTGTTTAATTCTTTTACTTTTAGTTTCACTTGTAAAAGGATGGTTCACTTCAATACATTGGTGTAGGTCTGTGTGAGATTTAAACTTTTTATGGTGGTTAGCTTTTCGTTTCTTTACGCCCGCACTACTTAAATACCTAAATAATTAAAAAAAATAATCTTATATTTTTATTCTTAGATTTTTATATACAACAGTAAGTAACGCGATTATACAGTTCTCAGAGACCTTGAGTGGAATCATTGCACAGTTTTCTCCATACAATTAATATTTGACATCATAACTAACTGCAAGGGGGAAAGGCACTGGCCACCCTACCCCATTATCTCCTGGCTTAGTTGCCTCATAAGTAGTGCCTTGTTGGTGTCACTTGTGAGGTTCGGACCTGTCTCCGGACTAGGCTTGCCAACTTTCGTAAGTAAAAATTAGTGACACAAACGTTACTGACAATTTTATTGCACTAATTATCCACCTAGAGGAGAGTTGGGTAGTATCGCACATCGGGTAATATCGGACAGTGCGTTTCTTTCATCTACTACAGATGGTAGTACCTGAATGACGTGGTTACGTAACTGTATGCGACATCACAGAAACGTAACCATGTCATTCAGGTACAATAATCTGGTTGTAGATGAAAGAAACTCACTGTCCGATATTACCCGATGTCCGATACTACCCAATTCTCCTCTATTAATCTACATAATTATGCAACGGTATATATAAATTACAAAAAAACTTACCAAAATCACGACAAAACAAGTTGAAAAACAGTATAAGTTCCTTATAAAAGAAATGTTAATTCGTTGGGTTGTAGGTACCCATCATATTGATGTAATTCCTAACCTAATATGAACTAACCTAACTTAACGTAACCTGAACTAACCCGAAGTAACCTAATCTGCATACACAAAAGTTTTCAGCCATTCTTCTCGGAAAATACAGAGACGTTTAAGTGATTTATCACCAGAGCTATCGGATCTTATCATACTTGAGGGGCTACGGTTTTTTTTACAAGTTTTTGTTGTTGTCATCGTTGATATCTATATCTATCGTAGAAGTGGTCGTATGTTTTTTTTTTCACTTTTCTGTCGAAACCAATGAAAAACGCATCAAGTGGAACAAAGTGGACATAATACTGAATGGCGCCAAACTAATCAAAATGCATACTGTTATTGCAAGTTATCTTGAACTTCTTGAGCGGGAACAGAGGGGCAGAGGGAAGGAAGCGCGTAACGTGGGTGGAGCCAACTGAATTGTTACGCATGCTCCGCATCACAATCTCTTGTCAAGAAGCATAGAACTATTTCCTTCACTGCATACCAGTAGTGTTAACATGGAGCAGCAACCACAGGGTAGTAATTATGGTGAAATCACACCACCGCGGAGAAGAAGTAACGCTGTTATCCACAGCGGAGAAAGAGAAATTATCGCAAATATAATAATTAAGTGTTGCGAGGAGGAAAAATTAAACAGATGTTTCTTGGAACCTCTTGATAAGGAATATGAGAGAACTGCTAAATACTCAGGCAAAAGTATTAGTTCCGTGAAGAGAATTAAGAATAATATTGAATTCAACCGAATGAACCTCACACTACTCCGGGAAAGAATAGGTATGTAATGTTTAGAAATTATTGCTATAATAGTTATGTACAATAGTGTGTGTACTGACTGCTATAAGTTATTATTTTGTTATAGTTCTGCAAAACATATTATTTCATTTCAGAATTAGAACTTGTGTAAAGTTGAAGTGGAAGACTTCGATTAACATGTCATTCGGGATACAATCGAAGAATTCTATCTTGTTGAGAAAGTAGTACCTACGATTAAGAAGATAATTCCGAATGGATGATGCCATTGACGAAATAATAATTAATTTTGGACCAAGCGATGAAGACGATGACAATGATGGCAACAATGATAGGGATATGGATAGTGTATAATTGTAAATTAATGTAAATTCAAATAATAAGCCTGTAAAATATTGTTATAAGAATATGTACATATCAGCTGTAGGTGTAAGTCATGTAGGCCTATATAATGTATAGAAATAGCTGTAGTAACTCCGCCATTGCCGGTCCCCAAGCCGGATGAGAGAGGAGTGTACACACGATTATATTTAAATACCTACTCATTACAGGTTAATTAAAGCCTGCTACGAAACCATGTTCTCCTCTGAAAACCGGAGTGTTGTGAGATGATGTCCGTATTGAACCAAGTTCTTTTACAGTAGAGAGACGTAAAGAGAAAGAACCAACATTTTCTGAAAAGAGTCACGTTACCCGAGGGAGGGGCATCCTTGCCGTGCCGTTACGTTGATGAGTACATGCCGTACCGAGCAGTTCGAAAGACAGACTTAGGGGATGTAAGGTTCAAGATAACGTGTATATTATGATCATTGCACCCGTCACTCTGTTGACACATCAACGAGAATTAAACTTCTGCCTTGAAGATGCGTACTAGAGTCTTATCCATTTCGTCGCATGGAAGCATGTTTCGAGACTGCGGAAATATCTTCCAATCCAGACTAATCCAACAACATGGAAGGAACGAAAATCAGCTGTAAATGTCTAATATGCCATGAAATCAGGACATTTTGATCCATGTGCAAATTATTTCGGGACGCAAGAGTCGAAATCGGGACTGTCCCGGGAAATACGGGACGGTTGGCAAGCCTACTCCAGACAGTTGACTAAACAACAACAACTAACAACTAACTACAACAAATTTAATAATATTGTAAATTGTGTAAATTCAGTTACAGAGGAAACAATAATTTCGAGGCATTCCGTTGTACGAATTAGAATGTTATGCTTAAACCAACAAAATTTAAATCATTAATAAATAATGCAACTCATGCTTGACGTATGTTTTCCATACAACGTTCACTTGTTTTACATTTAAAACTATATACGAAGGCTGTAATTATATTAAAGGGGTAGCGAACAAAAATTATGTAATGTAGAGAATGTGGAGCTGACAGCAGCATTGAAAACCGCATCGAAAAATACGGAAGCGTTTCCAATTATTTTATTTCAATTTAAAAAGTTGGTTGTCCGCTACGATGACGTAAACCCTGCGCTAGTGACCAGACTCTGCGAGCAGCTGTATAATGTTTACCTGACTAGCATGTGAGCTTATCGTTGCATTGTTGAGGTCACGTGTGCTCGCTAAAAATTTAATTACAGAGTGACATTATTGCTGTTCTTCGGTTTTTTCATATGCAGTAAAACTAATTATCTTTAATGGGCACCCATGGAGGGACATAAACATGTCAGCCGTTAAGCAATGTCCGCTATTCTGAAAAAAAAAAACTTAGGATGATGGATGCTACATAATATAAAAAAACTAGTACATTACATGGTTGTAGATATAAAGTATTAATTTTTGCAAGATTGTTTTCGTTTTTTTTTTAAATTTATTTGACAATTTTTGTACATTAGTACTATCAATTGTGCTTAAATAATTAACGTTACAATAATATGAGACTTGTGGAGAGGGTGACGTCCATTAACGTTCCTCAAAGCATCAACAAATCAGTGTGCCTTTTCCTCTTGAGGCGACGATCAGGCCGTGCAGGGGGCAGGTTCCGAGGAGTCTGGTTGATTAAGTTGTTAGAATGTGTTGACAATGTTGCAAATAAGCGTGTGTAGGAAGAATGAATTACAGTCTCTATTTTGGCTAGGTCTAGATCTGAATGAAGTGTTTCATTTCTTACGTACCATGGTGCTCCAGTGATTATCCTTAGTGCCCGATTTTGGAATGTTTGAATACGCTTGATTTGGCTTATAGAAGCCGATCCCCATAATGAACATCCATAGAGCCAAATAGGTTTGAGAAGCATTACATATATTAACCTTTTGTTGGAAAGGGAAAGACTAGAGCTGGAAAGTATTGCTTTCAATCGATGAAGTCTGTATCTTAATCTCTGGAGGGTGTAAGTGAGATGTTTATTCCAGGTCAAGCGACTGTCTAGGATGAGTCCAAGATATCGTATTTCTTCATGCTGTGGTACTGGTGAACAGTTGAGGTATAATGGAAGTACTTTTTCTTTTTTGAGGTATGTGAATGTTACTGTTGACTTATTTGTGTTCATGACTGTTCTCCATTTTTTGTTCCATATTTCAATTTCCTGAAGAAAGTTTTGTAGAATGGTTGTCACTTGCTCACCAGTATCTCCTTTGCTAAGGACAGCAATGTCATCAGCGAACTGAGCTACAGTTAGAGAATCTGATTTAGGTGTTGGTATATCATGAGTGTAAATTAAATAGAGAAAAGGGGCTAGAATGCTCCCTTGAGGTACACCAGCAGAAATATATCTAATCTGAGACTGTACACCTTCGTATATTACTGAATAAGTTCGTCTTCTAAGAAATGATTGAATTAAACGGTAGTATGTGTCAGGAAGATGGTTTTTTAGTTTGAATAAGAGACCAGTATGCCACACTTTATGAACGCCTTTTCTGTATCAAGGAAAAGGCCTAAACAGATTTGTTTCTTTTCATAGGTGTCAAGAATTATGTCAATAATCCTGTGTAATTGTTGCGGACAGGAATGCATTTTTCTGAATCCAAATTGAGTATTTGTTAACAATGATTCGAGATGCGTTAATAGTCTAGGTAATAAAAGACGCTCAAATATTTTTGAAAAGAGAGGCAGAAGACTTATAGGTCTGTAGTTAAATGGATCAGTACGAATTTTATTCGGTTTAGGAATCATCACAATATTAGCGTGCTTCCATGTTGAAGGAAAATATGATAAGCGTATCATTGCATTGTATATCTGTGTTAACAGTACTATAGTTCTTCTAGGCAGTTGCAAGAGGAGAGGTTGTGTTATATAGTCATGTCCAGGGGCTTTTTTCGCGGATAATCTATTAATCGTGTTTCTGACTTCAGCTGGAGTGAATAGTTTACAAATTGAAGACAGTTGTAGAGGCTGGTCTAGAGTATTATTCACTTCTAAAGTTGTAATATTATCTTCGTTGTCATTAGGTTTAAACTGGTCTTCTAAAATTTTGGAAAATATCTCAGTTTTATCATTCGGGCTTGTGAGCCACTGATTGTCATATTTTAGCGGTGGAATCTTTTCAGTTTCTTTAGTAATTTGTCTTGTTTTACGCCATAGACTGCCATCCTTTGAATCTAAGGATTTTAACTGAATGTCAGTTGCCTCACTGTATAATTCTTTTAGGGCTAATTTTAGTTCTTGTGTAGCCTTATTATAATTTTTCTTATGAGGAGGATATTTTGTTCTTTGCCATAGTGCCCTGGCTGATCTTTTCACATATTGGAGCTGTAAGATATGTGGTGGAAATACTGTTTTTCTTCTAATTCGATTAAAGTTTGAACTATTGGAAGAAGCCGTATTTGCAGCTGTTTTAATATTATTGGTAAGTGTATTTATTGCCATATCTATATCTCTTTTATTTTTTAGGGGAATCTTCAAGTTAGTAGAGATATCAAGACAAGATACATATTCATTCCAGTTAAAGGGGTGTCTTATGAGCGTGTATTTATTACATGAATTCGGAATAGCTGCTGATAAAGTCAGAAGAACAGGTAAATGATCTGAACTCAATTCATGTATAACTCTTGGAACGTTACAGAAATGTTGGAATTGTTTACCAATAAAGAAATCGAGCAGATCAGGCATATGTCCTGAATCTGGATAATGTGTAGGTTCAAAAGGGTGTGCTATTTCCAAATTAAGTTTAAAAATTTGATCATATAGCATAATGCCTCGTGGATTGGTTACGTTGGATCCCCATCTAGGATGTTTGCTATTAAAATCACCTCCTAGTATGAATCTGAATTTCATTTCATGAACTATTCCCCAAATCAAAGTGGGCGTGACACGCTGGTCCGGAGCAGAGTAGAATGAACCTATTTGATAGTCTGTATTATCAATTTTTATCTGTACTCTTGAAATTTGTACTTCATCCTCTAAAATTGGGGGAAGTTCGTTGTGACACAAATCTGCTCTGATAATTACTGCAGATCCACCTTTTCTGCTTCCAGAGGGATGATCAGCTCTATATATCTTATATCCAGATATGAAAAAGTTTAGATTTGGAGCAAGTTTAGTCTCAGTAATCAACATTATGTCAATATGATAAGTATTCAGGAAGCAGACTAATTCATAGTATTTATTATTTAAACTCTGGTAATTCCATGTGCTGATAATGAAACTTTTCTGTGGAATGTTATTCATTTTGCAGTACTCTTGGGAGTAACAAGTTCAATGAATTAACCAGAGGTTGTATTAATGATATGAGCACATCTAGTTTCTTAATCATATCAGAGAATAATGCATTATTTGCGATTACGGTATTATCTACAGTACCTTGCTTGTTAACCGAAGATGCTGCAATACTTGAATATAAGGGCCGATTGGAAAATTCCCTGTGTACATCTGAAAATGGAGAGTCCTGTGCAGGAACCTTTTTCAGCTCTGGAGGGGAAGCTGAAGTTTTATCTAAAGAAGATGTTCCTGGTGCTGGTTGAGATCTATATGGAATTGTCTGATGCCTAGTTGCTCCTCTTTGTAGTCTTGTATGTTCAGGACAACCTCTGTAGTTGGCTGGATGATTCCCTTTATAGTTTGTACAAATGGGAGGAGTGTCTTTTGGTTTATTACATTTCTCTGTAGGGTGAAGACCTTCACATTTCACACATCTTGCAGTCTGATTACAGAAGTTTCTTGTGTGTCCAAATTGTTGGCATCGCATACATTGTACAATAGTTTTTCTTGGTTTAGGCGGCTCCACTTTTATTATTCCGTTATAAAGTCGGGTTAAGCTGTATATTTCAGGATTCTTAGGATTGTGTTTTAAATCTAGGAAAAATAAAGGTAACGGTAATTTGGTGATTGGATGTCTAACTGGTAGCATCTGTATAGGTTCATAACCCAATTCTTTAAGTTCTGACATCATGAATTCTATATTACAACTGTGATGTAGTCCCCTGATGACTACACGAAAAGCTTTCTCAGATTTCATCTGATATGTATGGAATTCAGCATGATGTGATTTTAAATAATCAATTGCCTTTCTGTATCCATCTATGAGATCCATATTTAGCTTCACTTTGTTATTTTCGATAGTTATGTGTCGAAAACCGCCACAGTCCAGCGTTTTGAGCTCATTAAGCATAGAATTAATATTCAGAATATTGTGAATATAAGTTGGTGGTGGTTTCTTTGGTGTAGATGTTTCCATCTGAATGTGATACGAAGACTCTTGTTGGTCTCTTTCGTTCAAGTCAGCTAAAGGTGCAAATGCATTTGATGTCGGTATAGTGGTTTCGTGATGTAGTTTTTGACGTTTTGTTGAATTTGTATCAGGCGCAGAGTTGGACATGTTATTTTGAGACATATTAAATTAATTTATACAAATCAATGTGATAGAAGTGATTGTTTGCAATATGAGATAGTCACTTGTCACTATTGTCTTAAGTTATGGCAAGATTCACTGATAATATTAAACACAATTAATAATAAAATAAAACTTTTCAGTAGAATGAAATGTCACAACACATCAATGAGTTCACAATTAACAATTATTAATACACAACAAATATTATTGAACACGAATTCCTTTTAAAAAAACTTAATATTAAGAGCACACAATCAATCTCTATTCTGCTTATTTCACCGCCTTCTTGATCGATGATTGTTTTCGTGTTTATTTTAGTTTATGATATAATATGATATTATACTGTAATTATACGGAAATTTTACTTGAAGCAAGTAAAGCGATCGGTTTGGAAGTAAATCCCGAAAAGACAAAGTATATCATTATGTCTCGTGACGAGAATATTGTACGAAATGGAAATATAAAAATTGGAAATTTATCTTTTGAAGAGGTGGAGAAGTTCAAATATCTTGGAGCAACAGTAACAAATATAAATGATACTCAGGAGGAAATTAAACAAAGAATAAATATGAGAAATGCTTATTATTCGGATGAGAAACTTTTATCATCCAGTCTGCTGTAAAAAAATCTGAAAGTTAGAATTTATAAAACAGTTATATTATCGGTTGTTCTGTATGGCTGTGAAACTTGGACTCTCACTTTGAGAGAAGAACATAGGTTAAGGGTGTTTGAGGATAAGGTGCTTAGGAAAATATTTGGGGCTAAGAGGGATGAAGTTACAGGAGAATGGAGAAAGTTACACAACACAGAACTGCACGCATTGTATTCTTCATCTGACATAATTAGGAACATTAAATCCAGACGTTTGAGATGGGCAGGGCATGTAGCATGTATGGGCGAATCCAGACATGCATATACAGTGTTAGTTGGGAGGCCGGAGGGGAAAAGACCTTTAGGGAGGCCGAGACGTAGATGGGAAGATAATATTAAAATGGATTTGAGGGAGGTGGGATATGATGATAGAGAATGGATTAATCTTGCTCAGGATAGGGACCATTGGCGGGCTTATGTGAGGGCGACAATGAACCTCCGGTTTCCTTAAAAGCAAGCAAGTAAGTCAGTAAGTAAGTAAGTACATTACATGGTTGTAGATATAAAGTATTAATTTTTGCAAGAAATTTTTTTCGTGTTTATTTTAGTTTATGATATGATATGATATATGACTATATGATATTGTTGTGCGACCGTCACTTATGTCGCACCGTTTGCTAACCGGATGGCTACTGCGTTCGATTTCTGCTCCTACTTACCAGGATTTCTGACACCACCATTTGATTCAACAATGGAAACGATTTCACTGGAAGAGCTGGAGCTCTCAAGATACTATAGGAAAACTACATGGTTACTAAACTTAGTCTGAATTGATTACAAAGAAAACTCTACTTGATTTATTATGAATTTATAAAATGTAGCCTATGTGAAAGTTACTTACAAGATATTTCATGGGCTGACGATGACGCCATAACGCTACCGTCTCTTCTTCACTTCAAAGACCCGATTAACACTTTCCGTCAGTCTCAACTAACTTCCAGAATCTCCTCACCAACATTTTTTTATGTTTCGTTATCGGTTTCCCGCCCGGGTACCGACCACGCCATCCACCAGGTGAGATGGGCTTAAAACCCCTTCTGATTTCACGTGCTTACAGATGTCGTCTTAATCAAGCATTTATTACATTTTATTCGATTATGTGCAATATAGTGAAAAGTCGCTTTGATGAGACTACGCGTAAGAAAAGAGTTCGAACAATGCGTGATTTAATTTAACCAATTAAAATGCATGCTTTGTTCCACTGGATCAATGCGATTAGTCCAGCAATGATCTGTGGCGTAAGAATACTTTTATCGTAGCCAGTGATTTACCACACGCGCGACAAACTCTATAACGCTGGCTAAGCATCTATTTACTTCGCAAGCTGGGATTGCATTGCGCGTCTTAACCATGTATTCCGCTGACACTGTTCCTGTTTCAAATTTAATACTCCACAGGAAATAATGCTCCAGGGCGCTCTTTAGCCCTGGGGCATAACAATATGATGGAAGTGATATAGCCTTGGAGATTTCAAGAGCTCATGTAGTATGTAACAAAGAACTATAATATCATTTTGGTGGAAAGTTAATAGTATTTTCAGAAAAAAATGTTTTTCTCAAATTTTTAACAACCCCTTATTCGGTAACTATTGCAAGTAGGATCATGATTTTTGTTATCAATAGGAAAACGATGAAAGAATAATTTATCCCTCTGGCGTATTTCAATATTGTGGACAGTTTTCGTGTAAATTTAATCTTAAAACCTCTAAATTCAAGATATTGCACGCTGCGAGTTGGTTGCAACACAGCGCCAGCTCATATAGCGAGAAACATCGAGTTAGCGAGTTCGTTGATCTCTTACATCTGTATCACGAGAAGCATGTGTTCGCGGCGATGTTGTCGGACTGCTGAAACTTCGAACTTAATTTTCTAATTAACCGTGCATTTAATCACAAAACGTAATATAGATTTTCTATTCATTTAAGTACCCTATCGTCCTTTTTAATCTGCAAGGTTATTTCACTTCCACCCTATGTGATACATGATATGATATATTTGTTTATTTTAATAGGTTATTTTACGACGCTTTATCGACATCTTAGGTTATTTAGCGTCTGAATGAGATGAAGGTGATAATGCTGGTGAAATGAGTCCAGGGTCCAACACCGAAAGTTACCCAGCATTTGTTCATATTGGGTTGAGGGAAAACCCCGGAAAAAACCTCAACCAGGTAACTTTCCCTGACCGGGAATCGAACCCGGGCTACCTGGTTCCACGGCTAGACGTGCTAACCGTTACTCCACAGATGTGGACGATAAGATATGATATTGTAACTTTTTATTCAAACAATAATGTAACTTTATTGCTTCAACAATAATCACTTTCTATAATTTACTTTAAATGCTCCCGTCAACAATGGGATTTCCACTCCACACAGCATCTCAGTATTCGTTATTGCACTCCACAGACGACAATGACAATTCACTTGGATTACTGAAAACAACAATGTATTGCTAATCTCGACTAATGTTTACAAAGCACTATTTACAAAACAAAACTGTCAGTTCTCAGTTCACAGTTCGTTGCCTTGGGTAGTTCGTCTAGCTCATTCACTCAAGTTCACAGTTTACCGAACCCAAGTCTTCCAGAGACAGTCCACTGAACTTCGAACTCAGGTCCCCCAACTGCAGTCCACTGCACAACGAACCAAAGACTCCGGATTCGCCGCACTCTCCAGGACGCTCCCCCCAGTTGCGGACACACACAAGTCGAACTCCGGTCTGGAAGCTGGCTTCACTGCTACACAAGACTGACTGGCTAGCGACTACTGCAACAACTCACTTGCGTCTCGTATTTATAACTAAACCATAGTTTCCCGAAAGTACGATGCTGGAAATTTCTACAGATGCCCAGAAGATGGCACCTCTCAACTTTTCTGGATTTCTCCCCACAGTCGCAGACGCATTGCTTCCCCCTCTCTGCCGCGGAATAGCGTGTCGTCGTTTCCCTTACGTCTGTCCCCTCCAGACCCGAGCAGCCGCAACCTTCTTCGCTGCGTCGCTCGTTTTCTCGTGCGCCCCGACCTCTGTGGGACGCGATCGACTCCCGACTGTCACAATATGATATGATGATATGATATGATAATATGATATGATGATATGATATGATAATATGATATGATGATATGATATGATAATATGATATGATATGATAATATATGATATGATATACTGTATGATATGATATGATATGATATATGATATAATATGACATGATATATGATATGATATGATATTATGATATGTTGATATGATATGATATATGATATGATATGATATGATAAGATATGATATGATAATATGATGAGGATATGATATATGATATGATAATATGATATGATATGATAAAATGATATGATACGATATTATTGTCATCCAAGCCCCCAATTCAGATACCACTCCAAGTTCATTTCACTCAAGTCGATCCCCTTGAAACATATAATGCCAATGATAACAGGCCTTTCAAATATGCCTATCATATTACAACACGGTGGGAAGGTGTTTCTTTTGAAATTTTACCTCAAGTTTCACCCTCCAAAGCCATTATTTCACCGGCCGGAGCTCTGAAGAAAATAGCAATTTCGTTACAGTTGAAAATGCCTCTTCTTCATAACCATCGCAAAATAATTGCTGGTGTTTTTTCCCCACTCTCCGATACGATGTTTTTATCAATTGAATCCGATTCATCGTACACTTTTCGAAAAGGGATATGTCTAATTTTGATTTAATTGTCAAGCCAGCCTACAGGTGCTTCAATCGTGAAATTATAATTTTTTTTAGCTGATCAGTTATTATGTCGACCGGTTTCGTGCGGATGTTTACGATTGCGGGATTCCTTTGTCTGCATAAATACGTTGCTAGGCAACTGACGTCAGATGTTGAAGCTTTCGTAACATTTTATGCATTTCACTCTCAATCATAGACGAATCACATTAAAATTTAACCAGGCAATTAATTTAAACACATTAGCAGTTGTGTATTCTACTCGCAATTAGTTTAGAGAGAGAGAGAGAGAGAGAGAGAGAGAGAGAGAGAGAGAGAGAGAGAGGGAGAGAATACCGATGTGAGGCAAGGGAAAGGGTGCAATTTTCTGGAACAGTATATTGATTCTTGTTGCATAGCTCGCAGCTGTAAATACATTGCAAATAATAAAAATATGAATATGTGTTTAGTTCCAAACTCTTTCTTCCTCTTGACGTTGATAATTTTATTGTTTTTATCGGAAAGACGTGACAGGTCTCGCGTCCAGCCGCGATAAACCATGCGCTGTACAAGGTGTCTGATTTAAGCTGTTCCTTTTTCGTTTAGGCACCCCCATATCAGTCCAGACATGATGGAGGTATTTAATGATTTCGCAGGCGGAATCTGAAAGTAAGAACTGGCACAAAACTTGTTTAACGGTCAACCTCCTAAGGCCTACTCTGTGAGTGTAAACACTTTCAAAAGAGTATTATATTAACGTCTAATATAAAATTCCTTTTACAGTCTTGAGAAATTTGATAATATTTATGTAAATATAACATTTTAATTGACTGAAATATTTGTACATTTGACTATATGTCCATAGTACCTATTTCGTGCTTACGACAAATAAAGAATGATTAAGACATTTTTTATTATGGTTTATTTAACGACGCTCGCAACTGCCAGTAAATCTACTGACATGAGCCTGTCGAATTTAAGCACACTTAAATGCCATCGACCTGGGCCGGGATCGAACCCGCAACCTCGAGCATAGAAGGCCAGCGCTATACCGACTACGCTACCTAGGCATACGAATGATTAAGAATGATTATGATTATGAATCAGGGGTGTGTATAACTTCCACTGACATTTTCACATAAATGTTACGACTTTAATTTTCATGTGATAATTTTATGTTAAACATGTTATGTTATTTAGCATGTTATGATATTTATATATTATTTTCTTTCAGATTTGAAACGTTTTTACAGTCGCGTTTTTCATTGGATATTGTTTTATCGAGTCATTTGCTCTTCTACTATTATTTCTGAATACGTACCTGCAAGTTATCTCCAATCCCTCAAATTAATATCTATGTTTTGTTTCATTCGGAATAAATAATGGACATAATAAGAAGTTACCTGTGAGGAACAAATGGTATAGGTTTTAACACAATTTATTCGTTTATTTAAAATATATTTTGAGTATGTCACTCCTAACAGCACTACCATGAGAACGTTATAATCTAGGTAGACCATGAAAAAACTTTGAATTCAGACTATGACATACCAAATGGTCTACGACATACGAAATCAATGACAACCAGCATGGAACTGGACCATGTGGACGTATACTGCTTGCTGGAATATCTTATGTTCAATTCTTCTGTTGCTATCATTCAGTAGGAGCACAGTCTACTATATACAGTCACGAAGCTTGAGTTTTGAGGGTGCTAGAAACAATAGACTGTGACGGTTCTATTGTGCATTGCCTGTAATGAGGCGATATTAGCGATCCTAGTGGTGAGCAACTATATAATGTTTGCATATTTACTACGTATTGAGCTTCGCGACTGTATATACTAGACTGTGGTAAGAGTATGTCACTAGTTTAATAAATTCGAACTGTGGATATTTGCCGAAGGCAAGATTGAAGCTTTTATAGCTACTGCTGTGGAACATCCTGGTTCATAAGATGTTTCATCGATTACATATTTCTGTTTTAAAGTGGTATTAATTAGAGCCTGGTAGAATCACCTGTTATCGGAGTTCGATATTAAAGAGTACGAAAAGAAGAACAAGGGATCGAACCCTTATCTGCAATCGAAATATTCTTGGAACTCATTACTCTAGCTGAAAGCCATTAACTACCTTGATAGATCCGCATATTAGAAATTAATATTTCTTTACTCAAACACATCGTATGAATCATTATATTAATTAATCAACGCATTTATATCCATTTATTATTTTAGCTGTTTTCAATTATTATTAAAACTAAAATAGAAGCGCTGCGAGTTAGAGAATTTCAACGACAAAAAGTGTCTTCCCCAGTTGTGTTGTGCGTGATGCCTAAATTTATGAACTGCTTCAGTCACTCTGCACATAAAACATAATCTTACAGTAAGTTAATTTAGAAATCTTCTCACTATTCATGAGCTGCCACAAGAGACAAAGAGTACTTAACCATATAAATGTTTACAAGTTCAGTGAACCATTAATTTTGTTTTGACAATGAAACTCCTACAAGTATATAGTTGCAAATACATTTTGTGATTGGTGGAAATATACCTAGTTTTAGAGAGCAAGTGTTACAAAAAAGTAAAGAATGCTAATGTACTTGGTTTATTTCGAATATAGGTGATGCTTCAGGAGCGCAATTGATCCTTTTAATGTAGCTAAAGTTACAATTGGAATAATAGGTGTAGGTATTCCAAGCCTCTTAAACATATCTTTCATGAAGAGAGTAGCGGTACCTCTTGCTCTACCTCTTGCTCCAACCAGAAGTCCGATTACTTCAAGCTCTTCTAGCTGGTACTTTTGGAGGTAATATGCAATGGTAGGATTGTAGATATTCTTTTTTTCCTTATCCACTTCTGCTGGCTGTTCCTCATTCGTTTCGAAACGCACAATGGGATCAATTATGAATCCAGATCTTGTAGATTGCGCATTACTCAAGTATCATGGATTCGAGTTACTTGTGGTACTCCAACATTGGTTCTAATCAGGAATAACTTGAGTGATTTTTAATAGTGGAAGACATGTCAGGTTCTAAGAAGAGGGCATTTCTGCTGGTATTAATTACAGCCAGATATGGTTTGAATGCCTGTAGCAGCGAAACAAAAAACAATGGCTTTCAAAGAAAGGTATCCAGTTAGAAGCAAAATAATAATAAACAGATAATTACTTCAGTTACTCGGCGTGCTCAATTTTATACGAAAATGAAGTAGATATTAAGACCGAAATCACGAAATTTCTCAGAATTACTGGAATAATTAATAAATTTCTCAAAATTACTGGAATAATTAATAAAGACATAAAAAACCTCTCAAGTTCAGAAAAGTACACGTTTGAAAGTTTACAATAATTTAACAATATCTACAACGTTATATGGCTGTGAAACTTGGGCCATCAGAAAGAAAGATGAATCCCGCATCACTGCAGCAGATATGAAATTCCTGAGAAGAACAGCGAAGTACGTGTGACAGGATCACAAGACAAATGAGGAGCAGACATGGAAAACGGTATAAGTGCCTACGAGGTCAAATTTTTGTTTTTGTCACGGAATGTGATATATGTAGCAGCGCCAATGTCATTGTAATGGATATATGTGCCAAACATCCTTCCATATAGTCAAACGAGTGCATTCTAGATGGCATTCGATATAAGTCCCGTAGTATAGTCATAATGAACGATATAAGTGTCACCTAGTATATGTTCTGTGGAGGGTTACTCGCAGAGAATGTAGCGGTTTTGTAGCATTTATCATGGATAATAACAAGCCACTAACTATAAAAGTATCTAAGACAAAGAATTGCGTAAAAAATGGGAAACTACGGCAGCAACGGAAGCCATACACAACTGCTAAGGGAGAGGGTTTGTAAAGCCATGGTTCATGATGTGCAGGTTTCGAGACTTCGGACCCAATAGAGCAGTTCAGTGGGAAATCCGCATAACGGCGTACTGAGTATAGTGCTAAAGCGTACAGTGGGTGGGTGTACTGTAGAATGAATGCCAACAAATACGCAAAGGAAAACGCTCTGGATTTGAAGGTTCTGATGAATAATTTGGTTTTTATACAAACTGTGTCTGAAACTATTACACGGTTAGAAAAGTCAGAGCAAGAGATGCCGGAAGCCCTCAAATTAATTTAGAAAATGATGCAGAGAATTAATGAGACATCAAGTACACCGGTTACTGAACGTGTAAAACAGAAGTGGAAATCAATTTTATGTAAAAATAATGGATATGGAACATTGTGTAAGATAAATAGCAAATTAGTGGACATAGAGTCACCCGAGAATAAAGGACTGTCTCTGAGAGACTGCAATGATGTTAGGTTTTTTCGTTTTGCTCCTATCACGTCATGCGCCGTAGAGCGCAGTTTTCTACAGTACAAACTTTGGCAGATAACCGAAAAAGATTTACGTTTGAGACACTGAAAATGTATCTTGTATTAGGTACATTGCAACTCGGTACTGTAACTGCACTTCCTAAAGACGACCAATAGGATAAATGAAAAAATTAAAATTGCTACAAGCTTATTTCCACCATTAACACTGTGTATAATTAAACACAAATGCTTATAAAAGACAGGAGAATAAATGCTTTTCACATTCTTTTGACATTGTCATTGTGTAATTTATATTTATTTTCAGAATGTACATATGTGTGTTTCCCCATACTACCGTACTCTACTCTAAATAGCAACGTTGTTACCTCAACACATCTCTATCTACCTGCAGCGAGTCAACAACCTATAGTGTATGCACAGTAAACTAATTGTATCGGGTCCAAAGTCTCGAAGCATGATGATGAGATGCAGGTCGGCCAGAATTAAAAAAAAAACATCCAAACTAATTTCAATGAAATCTGAAGACGCCTTGGATGTGGCTTCAGAAGCTGATAGGGCTGTAAATAAGTTAACATTGCGCATTACTCAAGTATCATGGATTCGAGTTGCTTGTGATCATCCAACATTGGTCCTTACCAGGAATAACTTGAGTGATTTTGAATAGTGGAAGACATGTCAGGTTCTAAGAAGAGGATGAACACTGCAGTCTATTACAAATCTGGAGAAGTTTGCTATGCTGACTTCTAAGAATTCCTTATAGGCAGAGAAGAAGAAAGACCTTCTGGCAATGCTAGATGTTTGATTTTATGTTTTATTTAACGACGCTAGCAACTATAGAGGTTATATCTGCGTCGCCGGATGTGCCGGAATTTTGTCCCGCAGGAGTTCGTTTACATGCCAGTAAATCTACTGACATGAACTTGTCACATTTAAGCACACTTAAATGCCATCGACCTGGCCCGGGATCGAACCCGCAACCTTGGGCATAGAAGGCCAGCGCTATACCAGCTCGCCAACCAGACAATGCTAGATTTAATGGACTCGAAGTACCATGATTTTTATAAGGACCTGTGCCAGTAACAAAAACAAACAGTTTCTCAGGTTTACAAATCAAATTGTTAGTGGTCTAGCTTTTAATATTCACAAATCACTCGACTGTTTGTACCGTTTTCAAGGAAATTATACATGGCACTTATATCGTTGTCAGACTTAGATAATGTGGGAGCCAGTTACACTGTAATATTATCAACTGCAAACAAATTCAGATGTGCCACTGGTTTTGTATATAAGGCAGTAGATTATTTTAAAAGGCCTCCTAAACATCATGTATTGTCAACAATAAAAAATAAACCTGTGGTGTAGGGGTCAGCATGCTGGTCTCTTGCGCAGAGGGCCCGGGTCCGATTCTCGGTCGGGTTGAATTTCCTGGTTGAGGTTTTTCAGGGGTTTTCCTCAACCGTATGGCAAATGCCAGGAAATTCGGGCCACAACATCCCTGAATATCACCAGCCTGATTCATCACCGAAATCATATTCATAACAAATCAATAATACATACACAGTCGCCATCTAGTTCACAACAATAGAACCAGTCTCAACAATAGTACATAGGCCTTCGGATTTCAACCAAAGATTAACTCGCGATATGACCAAAGATGTTAAAGCGAAACAGCGAGGGAAAAAATAATGGATGCATTTAAAACTTCGCGTCAACAAGGTCTTCAGGTGCATTACTATAATGTAAAACAGTGGGCATTGATGTTCGTAAAAAAAATTCTCTTGGATCTTCACAAACATTTATTTATCAATGTAAAAAAACCTCATATCATCACACGTAAACTTACTAAATTTATTTCTCGTAAAGAAATTGAAAATGAATTCAAACTCATTGACGAAGCCAATGAATTCATAAAAGATGTTAATAAAATCATTGCTGAAAAGCATTACAGTTTCGATAGTGTGTTTAACACAGAACAATCTCGTTTTGAATATGAAATGACTTTTGGTAGGGCACTCTGTCATCAAGGTGAAAAAACACGCTTGCAGTAGTGCAATCCATAGCATCCTCAACACATTCTTACACTATCCAAAGTCATATGTCCTCTGCTGGTGTGTTAGGTTCGCGATTTTTTATATGTTTTCAAGAACCGAAGGGCGAATTTTGTCCTAGAGTAAAGCAATTGACAGAGAGGGAAACCCCTTATTGTAGTAAGTGCTAGGTCATCAGGTAAACTCTTTAAACTCCAAGTAAAAACTTGGCTGAAGAAAGTTTTCATTCTTGATGTACAGAAAGATAATTTACTACTTTTAGATTCCTGGAGTGAACAAACAGATATAATTATATTTAAAAATGAGGAAATAATTCGCTTGCTTGATGGAAAAACTATTAGCGGTTTATAGAGCCATTAGATGTATATATATTTTTAGACAGTATAAGCTTGTGATTCGTAAAGTAGAAGATTATTTCAGGTCCGAACTAATTACTCAGGAATTGTCAGAAAATTTACGTGATAGAATCTTTATTCTAAAAATGCATCTCGTTGTGTATCATCAGTTCTGTTCACCCGAACTCCGAGACATGCTGGTATATGCTTTGCAGAAATGTGGATATGTGACAGAAAAGGACATAAACGATTTCAGTAATGATCTCCAAACAATTCTGCGTACTGAAAATAGTGTTTTTGAAACATCTGGATGTGAGGAACAGCTGTTGCGACATGTTTGTACTGCAAAAGGACCCTCTGCCCTGACCATTTCGTAACAGAGCCACATTATCACAGAGGATAATGATTCAGGTTTGTGTAGGTAATAAAATTATACTATTGTATACGGGGTTGATTGTATGTGTATATAACAAACAACGTTTCTTAAAATCGTAGTGATTACTTCGATACTGTTTGTAGCAAGTAATAAATAGGTTTTCGAGTGGCGCTACGTTGCTAGGCAGGTGAGCAGTCAGTGCAGTGGCAATGTTAGTTGAGTGTAAGAGCGGCGTATAAGACGTACAATTAAATACGTTATATTTCTTTAAAGAGGGAAAATCTAGATGAGTGACTAATACCAGGTTATTTACTGACTCAAACTTACAAGGAGAGGACACGCTCTGTATATCACCGAAGTAAATAAGATTTTGTGACATGAAAGTACAAGACGTACCGTTTAAAGTCATACCTGGTATGGGTGGCCAATAACCCCTCGTTTTGGAAATATTGGCTATTGTTTATGACATACTTCCGTTAGGTGCCTATTAGGGAAGCATTAGACTGCGTAACGGCGTAGCTCATGTGGTTGGATGCTGAGTTGTCATCTAGGCACCCCGAGTTTGAATCCTAATGCCTTCTCATTTTTTAAAGCTTGATATTATTATTATTATTATTATTATTATTATTATTATTATTATTATTATTATTATTATTATTATAATTCACTTTCACTTGTCAGTTCCTATATTCAAAGCCATGTTGAAATATGCGTGGTATGCATCAAAATTGATGAACGAACGAGAAGTGTTTGTGAATGTGAAGGATATCTGTTTCGCAGCAGAAGTGCGGAAAAATGTGTGTGACTGTGGACAACCTTCTTTCATTTGCTGTGCATGGTGCAGGAAATATGTATGTTTTGTGTGTTTTTATGACATCATAATGAATCGGGTACAAAATGAAATGGAATAGCTGCTACAGAAATAGAACAGACGCCAGTGACACATCTTACCTTCCTACGTGAGCAGTATTTCATTGTTTATCCTTTACAATACAATGTTAGTTAATTAGTAATTTGTTTAAAACGTGATGAAGCATTCAATACATTGAGAAATATGATATAGGTATGTAAATAGATAACTGTGATCACCAGGGAACGGATTTATATGGACTAAAAATATATGAAATATGTAAATATATATGTAGTTATTTTTACCAAAATATGGAATTAAATATGGATTTTTACCAAAATATGGAATTAAATATGGACTTAAAATTATAAAAAAATGACTATGTACGTTAAATATTGGTACATTTTAATCAAACTAAACAAAAAATATAATGGACGTACCTTATCTTCCAATGTAGTTTCAACAAAACACAATTTTTATTGTCTGTTACCATAACAATAGGTTACAAACATTTCTTTCAAGTGCTGAAAAGTGAATCTTCTTCTATTGTCTCTGAGGATAGATTTATACTGACTAAAAGAGCGTTCGACGTCACAAGAAGTAACTGGTACATAATTCAATTTCACAATGTCTGCTGGGGATAAGTCCAAGTTAATCTTCACTGTTGATTCACCACTCATCACAGCAACAACCTTTTGTAGTTCTTCATATCCAGGGTTTTTTGAAAGTACAGTGTCCACCTTAGCTCTTACTGCATCTGCAACTTTACCTCTACCACGATTCAGTTGTTCCACAGTACTATTTATAATTTCAAAACTTTCAGATAGTGAAAGGTGCCTATTTTGGAGACTTTTGAGCGTTTTTATGATGCATGAAAATGTATGCTGAATGTGAGCTAAGTCATTCTTCACACTTATGTCACAGGTAACTGTTTTCGCAGTATCAATTGAGACTGCATCTTCAGAGTCCAATGCAAGGAGAACATTGTTAATAGAGTCTATATGTTCGGCATAATATTCAACTGCTTCTAGCCATGTACCCCATCTAGTTAAAATTGGCTTTGGTGGCAATGGAATTTCAGGGTACATTTCTTTCAACACGTTAACTCTACTGGGAGCTTTGAGAAATACTTTTTTCACTGATGAAATCAACAAATCTACTTTAGGGAAATTGTCTCTGACCACTTCTGCCACACGATGAAATGCATGCGCCACACAAGTAAAATGAGTCAATTTAGGATATACAACAGATAATGCTTGTCCAGCTTTGACCATATAAGGGGCAGCATCGCTAATAAAGAATAACACATTATCGTACATAATACCCTTTGGCCACAGGATATCCATAGCTTCGTTGAACAGTTTAACTATAGTTTTGTTATTGCACTTTTCTAGAACATCACAATGTAAAAGAATTCGTTCAGAATATTGTTCACTTAACAAACCGATAACTACATTACCAACAAGTCTACCTTCTTTGTCGGGAGTCTCATCAATGGAAACCCAAATTGAACTATCTTTAATTTCATCTCTTATCTTCTGTATTGTCTCATCGTAGATGGATGGAGCATACGTCTTCCTAAGTGTTGACTCATCCGGGATTGTATGTTGAGTATATTTTTCAAGGAATTCCCTGAAGACCTTATTCTTTAGTTTGTAGAGAGGAATATCAGCAGAGATGAGAGAACGGCACAGGTCGATGTTAAACTCAGATCTTACATTCGATGTTGTTGGTTGTGTTAAAAACAATTGTCTCTGCTTGGAATTTAGTTGTTTGTTGGCCTGATGTTTACTAGTTGTAATGTGTTGTTGCACCAGGAACTTTTGTGTAGATGATACTGCACACTGACACAAATTACAAAATAATATTTTATTGTCAGTTGATAAACCATCTTCTTTAAATTCTGAAATGTAACTTGTTAGTTTTGATTTTAAATTGACTGAATGACGTACTTTTGGCATATTTACCGTCTTTATAGTATGATTTACAAAACTGAACCTATGTGTACTCTGACTGGCATTTAACTGTTGAGCTGCACAACTGAAGTCTGTTAAAAATTTTAAATTAAATTAATACAGTTTTGTAACTTACTTTCCCATTGTTGATAGGACTGCTAATTTTCAAATAACTCTGATGTTAAAGGGATTACTGAACATGTGTTTAAATCTCTATTGTTGAAATGTATTTTTAAAAGTTAATGGAATTTTGTTTTGTTTTATTGTTAAACCTAATATAATATGGACTGTTTTATATGAAATATGGAAAATATATGGAAATTAACGAAAATATGTACTAAACTCTAAAATATGGAAAAATATGGAAAATAAAAGTAGGATTTTTCAACCCTACACATTGTGAAACATAAAGATAATGCAAAATATAAATTATATTAGCTTTATAAGTAAATATGTATTTACATATAAATCCTTTCCCTGGTGATCACAATATTAATCATTATTAAAAGAAAAATATATAGGACCAGTTAAGATTCGAACTCAGGTTGCCTGGATAACAACTCAGCATTCAACATATGGGTTACGCTGTTACAAAGGCTAATGCTTCCCTATTAGGCATCTAACGGAAGTATGTCACAAACAATAGCCAATATTTCCAAAACGAGGGGTCATTGGCCACCCATATCAGGTATGACTTTAAACAGTACGTCTTGTACTTTCATCTCACACAATCTTATTCCATTCGGTGATATACAGAGCATGTCCTCTCCTTGTTAGCAATTGTGAGAATTTTCATTGAAATCGCAATTCAAAGGTAGAGAATATTCCCTTGTCAGATAGAAATTTGATCATAGCACATCCAGTATATATATTTTAGATACGTTAAATCAGTGGTGGGCAAAATGAACGCAACCTACAAGACAGGATTTAAATGGCAACTACATACTGTGGGAGGGGTTGCACTCTACGGATTTACAGACAGTTGCGCCACTACACTCCTACCTACCATTTGTAATTAGAATAGTCCATTCACGTGATATTTAATTAATTATTTTTCAAAGCAATTTCTTCGAAATGCTATTCATGCTATTTTCAGTTGCGCAAGGAGATGAGCATCGCTTAAGCGGGATCTGTGGCTGGACTTTATAAATTTCATTTTAGAAAACAGCTGTTCGCACTGGTAGGTCGATGAATACATACCGTCATTTCCCATAACTATGGCCCTGGAACACAACTATGGACCACGATACAACCACTCAAAGATCATTGTAGACGTAACATAGACCGTTCGTAGATAGCTGCAGTGACTTGAATTCAAACTACAGTACAGCAAGAATATAGATAAACGAGGTACTACGTTATGGAGTACAAAATTGAATAGTTGTATCGTGGACAATAGTTATGTTCCAGGACCATAGTTATGGGAAATGACGGTACTCATTATTTTTTAAGCAAACTGTCTGAGCAGTGGATATGTGGACATCTTTTAAAAAATGTTAGCCTCCAGTAGACCTTTTACATTCTGCTTTCAAGAAGCCATCATTCTGAAAATCCAGTACCTCTAACTGCAATTCTGGGATAACATTTTCAATTTAAACATGAAAAGGAGTGGCAAAAATATTGAAATCTTTCTCCATACTTTGAAAATCACTGAATCTATGTTCTTTGAACTCGTATAACAGGTGATCTATTTTAAGAATGTACATATTTAAGTTTGCGTCCTGAATATTTGTAACGTAATCTAAACATGAGAAATGAAAGAACTGCCTTTCTTGTAAGTGTGATATCCTCTCGATTCATATGATTCTGCGGAAGACATTGTATCACTAATGAAGCTCTGAAGTACAGCAATCCAATATAATCCGCCACGTACACGCGCAGTATTTTCATGGAGTGGGGGAAGGGGAAGGTAGGGAGTACGTTTGATGCTTCGCTGAAGTCTAACGTCACTACGGCAATGCCGCAGGAATGCCCACCATTGCATTAAGTAGACAGAATTCGGACCTGAAATTTTGGGAATATATTCTCAACATAACAGATTAAATTATGGACCTATTTCTGAAAAATCGGTTTTTTGATGCAAGATCCTCCAAGACAAATGAGGATATATTATCATAGCTTAAGGTGAAACCTATACTTGACAAAATACATGAATATAGGAAGAACTGAAGATCACATGTGGGAAGAATAGACTATAGATCATTCGTTATCTCGTGAAACAAAATCCTTGTGTGCGCCGTAGCATAATATATAGTAAGAACCTTATTGTGGTCGCTGGCTACAAGTAGAAGCGTGGCGAGGGAGGAAAGCTTCTCTGTCCACTTTCTTCTTTCCCTGACGCGCAGAAAGATTACACGAGATAAATAATGGCCTATACCAGATTTAATTTCAAAATATCAACCAACAAGGAAACGGAGCCAACATCATCCGCTTAGACCGCAACAGGCCACTAGGCCTAAATCTTCTATTTGTTTGATGATGATGATGATGATGATGATGATGATGATGAACAAATTAATAAAATAATTACTGAGCAAATATGAATAATGTAGTGAAAATTAAAATTAAAATTAAAATTAAAGATGCAAATTAATGTGTAACACGCTGATTATATTTAATAAAATATTCTCGATAATTAAGTTGTTTAAAATGTTTCATTCATTCATAGTCTTCTGTCTAGGGGCAGATCTGTTACTGCAAGCCCAACTTTCTCCAATCATTCCTATTTTCTGTCTTCCTCTTTGTGATCCATATATCTTAATGTTGTCTATCATCTGATATCTTCTCCCGTTCACCATTTCTTCCAGTTCATCCTTCAGTATACAGTTACTTCTCAGCCATTGACCCAACCAATTCCTTTTCCACTTCCTCATCAGTTTCAGCATCATTCTTTCTTCACCCACTCTTGCCAACACAGCTTCATTTCTTATTCTGTCTGTCCACTTTACACGTTCCATTCTTCTCCATATCCACATTTCAAATGCTTCTATTCGCTTCTCTTCACTTTGTCATAATGTCCATATTTCTGCCCCATACAATGCAACGCTCTACTCAAAGCACTTCAGTAGTCTCTTCCTTAGTTCTTTTTTCAGAGATCCGCAGAAGATGCTCCTTTTTATATTAAAAACTACCTCGGTCACTTTTAGTCTTCTTTTGACGTCCTTGGAGCTGCTCATGTTACTGTTTATAGTAAACCCCAAGTATTTGAAACTGTCCACTTGCTCTACTGCCTCATTTAGAATTCTCAAATTTACTTTCTTTATTTTTCTTCCTATGACCATGGTCTTCGTATTATTTGCATCTATCTTCATCCCATACTGCTCACAGCTGTCATTTAATTCCAGTAGCATATCCCTTAGTATCATCTCCTCTTCTGCTAACAACGTCATATCAGCAGCAAATCTAGTGCACTTTATTCTTCTTCCTCCTACTATCACTCCTCCCATGTTCTGAAAACAGTTCTTCACTAAGTCCTCCAAGTAGATGTTGAATGTTCAAGTAATTTTATTTATTTATTGAGTAATTAGCACTAATTATTGCAAACGCACATATAATTTTGTTTTACGTAAGAGAGAAAAAAGGAGAAAGACATAAAAATAGGCTACTTTAAGGGGATGCGCTACTGAATTTTGTAATTTCTACATTTTAAGAGATAATGTATTGAAATTTTAGCAGCATATTATGATCATGATTATGAATTAATCAGGAAAATTTCAATGATCTAAGTCAAGAAATAACTCTTTTAAAAATTAAATTTGGAAATAAAGCACGTTTATTTTTGGAAACCGTTTTTTGGAATCTAAAACAAGAGTTTTCTATGTTTTTATAGTGCATATTATAGCTGAAACACAGGTTGTGGTAATGGAGCATTGGAATTTAGCATATGAAGAAAAAAAAAACATGAAATTTCTTAAAAAACTGCCATTTTTCAGTAGCGCATCCCCTTAAACTTACATTAACGTTTTGTAATCTTACCTGGTTAAGTTCTAATTAATTTTGTCATACAGTAATTTACGTAACTAATTTTCTCAGTGTTGGAATTCATTCGCTTAGTGTTATTGCAAGAACTTCCTCTGAATAATACTTTTGTTCGTATCGTAAAATAATTTTTTTGGGGACCTAACAGGATTAGAGGAAGCTACGATATTTTAGGGCGCCCTGTCTCGTCTTTCTTTTCCCATTTCCTTATAGTGTATAATTTATTCCTGTATGATAACTTAGTATGTACATTCTATAGCCCGACGTGTTGCTCTTTCTGCTGGATATTTAATACCGTCTCTCTTTTCTTAATAACGCGCCTTAATTACATTATACATAATGCAGCTCGCTTGCTCAGGGATCATAACCGGCTTCCGATACACAGTTCTGCCACAATGCAAATATAATCTAAAGTTACTTTACTTGATTTTGCGTGTCACACAATACATTCATGGCAGCGGATGTTTGTTCGATAATGGGAACATTCACGGAGCGGATGTTTGTGTTTGGTAATGGAAACATTGTTTTCGTACCGAATAAGGCAGAGGCATGAATGTCACATTAATATTCTTATGCGCGTTATTGAAATTTTGGTGGTGCTTAGGCTCAACTGTGCGTGGAAAAGGCTGAAATGTTAATTATCGAATGCTATTTTTATTAGGGTCTCGTATGAAATATTTGAAAAAAATATATATTTACATAAAAATATTACAAAATAATTTCTTATGATGTTGTTTAGTCAACTGTCCAAAGACAGGACTGGATCTAGAAGTGATACCAACAAGGCACCACTCATGAGGCAACTAAGCCAGGCGATAATGGGGTAGGATGGCTGGCGGCAGACTTCTACGACACAAGGATACAAAAATTTGATCCCATGGTATGACAAATGTAGCGTGAGAACATGCTGAAAAACACCGTAACAATTATTGTTGTATCTGCTTTAATAAATCTTTCCATGAAATTGTGCTTTTTTCTGTAAACGACCCAGGGAAAATCACTTTCTGGACGACCTCGTAATTGCGGTGGAGTGGCGAAAATTTGTATAAGCACTTGTTTTGACTTTATTAACATGTTAGAAAAAAAAAGATAACTTTTTTATCTACTCCCATGAGAATGTTTGCTTATTGGACGTAGTTCATTTCATTCGAATTAAATAAAAAATTATAGTAAAAGTATTAAGAAGGAAAAAAAAGTATGTCATTAATGTGCTTAACCCTCTGTGTACATCGTGATTTTATAATTTTACTAGAAGTGCCGGTCACGATCTAATCATGATATAGTTTCCATTTTGGTATTATTTTCCAAACGGCAAAGATCACTGTTATGTTGTGCTAAGAACATAGAGGAGGGTTCAGTGGAGCAGTTCACTGGCGTAAATTTACTTGGCATTTTACACATAATCTAGTATGCAAAGGGTGTCGGCACTAACAAGTAAACCTTCAGGTGGGGTAAAAAAACGAAGACTTACCTTTATTACCATTCGATTAAGCATTAAAACCAATGCAAAATACGTAAATTTTACAACTCGAACGCAATGAACACCAGAGATCGCGACCAAACAAGATCAAGTTGACATGGGCTACTTAGATTGCAAACAACTATACCACGCAGCAATGCTAGACGCGTGAGCGAAGACAGTACTGCTATAGACGCGCTGTTAGCTAGCTTGTACCTTGCAGTTTATTATGTAATGTTATGTGCAGTGAGCTGAAGAAGATGAACCCAGTGAATATAGTGATTAAAATTCTGGATAAACTAAAAGAAGAGGGTTATAAGGAGACAGACTGTGAAATGTCGCGGAAGGAACTTGGAGTTGTTGATGATATGTATGACTTATTAAAGAGTTATGAATCGGAAGCAGTTGAAGAAAGTCATACTCTGGACACTGATGAAAATGAACCACGAAATGATGATAATGACATGCCTCATGTACGAGAGTGGGAGAATGAAAAAACAAATACTACGTCAGAAGAGGAATCAAGTACTTCACAAAGTTCCGGTTCTCAATACGCTCTGTCCCCTCCCAAAACATCCCGAGTCATTGACTTTCAAGAAAAATGTTAGGTAATAGAGTATTGGATTCTGCCAGCTGTACCGACAAACAAAAAGAAAAAGTTTAACCATAGGTCAAGGAGCAGTATGAAGCATAAATTCATGTGGTTAACACACGAAAGTCAACTCTACAAAATGAAGCAAGCTGCCGAACAACAAAACGATGTCATGAATAAAATGAAAGAAGTGCACCGAAGAACATTTGAGGAATTCTGTCTGCGGCGGTCGTGGAATGAAATTGTAAAAGAAAGTGACATAAAAAGAATTGCACTGACAACAGCTCGTGATTTATTAGGCATAGATCAGAAATACTTCAACGCAAGTCCTACTTGTTTGCATCGCTTTAAAAAGCATTATAAGTTTGTTAGCCGAAAAATAACATCATATGTAACAAAGCGTCAGGTACGCGAACAATGAACAATCAATCCAAACCTTCAGACGTGAGTGCGCACCACTTATGGACATGCACGATGATGATCATGTGTTTAATGCCGACGAATGTGGGTTCCATAAGGAAATGCCTTTCGGCAGAACATTATAACGTCAAGAAACCAGTAAAGTGTACGGTGTCGTGCAATCCAAAGGGGCAACTACACATTCCTACACTATAATGCCGGTGGTTTCTAAAGCTGGAAAACTGATGCCAAAGTTACTACTGATTCTCCAAGAACCGAAATGTATAAGTGCAAGAGTTGGTAAACGCATTTTCCAGAGTGACAACCTTGTAGTAAAATGGACGTCGTCGGGAAAAATGACCAAAGAAATATGGATAGAATTTTTACGAGAAATATTCCTCCCTAATTCTTCAACACGCAATCTTCTGCTGTTAGACTCATATGGTGTCCACTGCAACTAAAATATAATTAAGCAACTGTTAGAAGAAGGGGACTATGGTCTTGAAAAATTAGTAGTGAAAATCATACCACCAAATACGACTTATGAATTGCAACCTTTGGACAGGTACTTTTTTCGAATGTACAAGCATATGATTCGACACATTTCTCATAATGTAGATTTTGATGATTCATCTGATACATTACAACAACGCAACAATATACTGTAACTGCAGTCTCTTGTTTACCAGCAGTTTCTTTCTCCACGATTCCAACAGGCGCATGGGTATGGTTGGGCGTTAGCTGGATTGGGATCCAGAAGTGGACGTTTTCAAAACACTACAGAGTACTGTATTCGAAATGTACAAGGAATATGTACGATTTGTGCAAAATCAGCCTGTACAGTATAAAGTGCGGGTGGTGTACTGACAATTTGTGTTTCCAACATTTTTTTGTTAGCTATCACTGTTGTGCGACATATGTTTCTGAATAAAAACAAATCAGATTCTGGAATACGATGCGTTGAGTAACATGATGACCACATCATCGTTTTCCTTCTTATGCAGTAATCGCTAGTTGAAAGTGTGTTTCCTTGCTGCTTGAAGCCTCGTGTTCTGCGCTGTGTATCGCACTTGATAATTGCAGTCGAGTTACGAAATTTTAGGATTGCCCATATTTTATTATGCTGATTCCAAAACTATAAGTTTCATTTTCATTCTGTTTTACCTCAGGTGAAGGTTTACTTGTAAGAGGGTTAATAGTATATTTTGTAGTTGAATATCTATTTATTTTTCAAAATAATGTTTCACTGTTTTGTATGGAGAATTAGCATTGGATGGGGAATAGTTAGACGAGTCCAGAAGTGATGCAGTTAAACTTCAAGATTGCAGACATAGCCTATATTCCCGTTTTGACTGCTTAGACACTTCGACGGGAAATAACAATATAATAATCAAATACAATCGCTTTGATCTGTATTATTCATTTTTACATTATTTATTGTAATATTAAAAAGCTGGAAAATTTGGTATTAAATTAACGTTCTTCTTAAAATAACAAAATAACAATCGGTTCTACGAATTGCGACAAATTTAACAAGTGGTTCGAGATAAAAAAAGTGTGAACTGTGCATATGATACCACTGAAATTACCTAACTTTCAACCCAAATTAAAGATCTACGTAAAGATTAATGTTTGGTTCTACAAAATATATCTGTTATGGTGACAATGTTTATTCTGTAGGACCAAAAATTAATCTTTACGCCAACAGTGCATATTACTGTGGAATCCCGGCCACCAAATCACTCAATTGAGTGCGCTTCTTGTATTATGGCAGTTGACTTAATATGTCAACATACATATCGAACTTAGACTCAGGCCACAAAGGGAAAACACCTAGAGGAGAGGAATTCGATCCGGTGCTGTGGTTTGAACTTCGGAGTAGCTCAGTGGTTAGAGCACTTGGTACCTAGAACCAAGGACCCGGGTTCAATCCCCGGCGCCGGAGTGAATTTTTTTCCTTTAATAAACAAATTAAAGATGTTAAAATCCATATTTGGCGTTGTAGAAACATTCTCTATCACTAAATTTGATTGTGAAATAAAATTCACGAAAATATTGGTAGAGAAATTGAACTTTCATTATTTCATTTATTATTTTTCAGTATCGTTATGGATTTGGACGCGATTCTACCCGACGTGGGCGAGTTCGGATCGTACCAGCAGCTTCTGCTTTGGTTCGTTCTTCTCCCCGGAGTTTTGCCGTGTGGTTTCCATGCGTACAATCAACTGTTCATGGCAGCGCGGCCCGAACATTGGTGTCGCGTTCCTGAACTTGATGCGGTAGCCAACTTCAGTGTGGATCTCGCCAGGAACTTGAGGTAAGTACTGGTCACTTTATGAAGCAATGTGATCAAAAAGTAGTTTGCTTCCCTATAGATATTTTCCACGAGTATTGAATTCTTAGCCCAGGCACGTCAAAAATCAGACACTGAAAGTGCAGTGCATGTGCGCGGAACGCCGGTCTGTGCAGATTGCGTCATTCACGTGTTGCTGTTACCAGTTCTTAGCGGGAAGGATGTACAAGAATCTATTCTGCGCTTCTAGTGTTCAATTAAATTGACATTTGGACATTATAAACCTACTTAGCAGAAGGAAAAAACACAATTATTGTCAATGTCTATATTTGACAATGATTGTAACACAAGAAACAATAGACTTACTCATTTACAATTCACAATGCAGTCGTTTGTAAAGAATCATTAATTTACATTATTTGTATACAGTATTTGAAGAAAATAATATAGATATTGCAGTAATTTCGAAACAACAAAAAACGAACACAATATTTCATTTTACGTAGTAGGTATTGATTATTTCAAAGTAGGCCTAATACTCTTTCATTGTTCATCAAGCATTATTGGTACCATTGGTGCACAAATGCTAAGAAAGAAAATATTTTACTCCCAATTACTTGCAATAGGACATTGTGAGGCTTTTACACAGGAATCATTTCCTTGCCGTATATTAATATAAATTCACATTATTATTGATAAATTCGATAAATTAAGCTTGAATTTAAATTTATATATAGTTTATTGGGAAAACGTTGCGAGCAAGTATTAGCAAGTTGGGAGCGTTACTGAATTGAGTTAAAAGAGTACTTCACAAGCTGTGAAGCGAGGACATTTTTTTATGTCAGGTTTAAATATTTATTAACGTAAGTGTATTAAGATAATATAGTAACGTGAGATGGAAAATTCGCCATTATGTATCATTTTTCCAGAAAATTTTTCCGCCTTACAAATAGTTGCTTTCTTCCTTCCCTTACAACCTCATGAGCCTCACATGTATTCCTCACTATATTCTCATCACTTATCAATCAGCTTATCAAATAAAAGTTGTAAGTCGTCTAACCATTGATGGCTGTGTTAGTACAGACTCCAAAACAACATCACTGTCATGTTTGTCTTGCCGTGAGAGTACTAATTAAGAAATAAGAGCTGGCGAATATCATATTTTGAGAACTTTACTAATCTGATTTAAATTCTCACATCACTATTAGGTCCACATGATATGATGAAAGCCTTTCATTTTAAAATAATTACTGTTGGCTGAGGAAAACATCATAACAGTTATGTTATATGATTCGTGATTTCTCTTCTTCGTTATATCTGTGGACTCCTCACTTTATTTCCATAACGCATTCACAATCACAGCTCAATGAGCACCCGTACTGATCTGTGTTACTGAAACCAAAGCTGTTCTGCTACTGCAGGTAATGTACAGCTCTGTCGCGTTCCTCTCCAAGCCGATTCACTCCCTCCAGGTAGGGGAATAGAAACTGCACGTTGCACAGAGACAAGTGCACAATGTGCAGGGTTTTGACATGCCTGTCTTAGCCTATAACGAGATTATGAATTAGCTTCGTTAATTATTGAAGTTTCAGTAGAAATAATGACATTTACGGCATATACGAGTACTACTAACTTGAACATCCTATTACTAGGAACATTGACAGGATAATTTTCGTAACGTACTTAAAGCTCCAAGTGAACAAATTACATAGCACTACTGCTAACATTTGTTTACCTACTGCGTTGTAAGTTTCGTTCTTACAAGAATTTAAAGCCCATTAATATTTCACTCATGGCGTTGATGACAAATTCTTCCCTTTTCAACGAAGAAATTTTCCACCATTCTAAATGCTGAACTGATCTGAAGGTCTTTGATTGTGAAATTCACATTAATTTTGGAAGATTCCTTTGCCCTTCCTGGTCGTGTGCATCTTCAAATATGAATTTACTTCTTATTAAGTTCAAATAAGTTGCTCCGTTGAAATTAAATTATGCCAAATCGTTCAAATTTGTAAGAAGAAAAACATGGAATCGGTCATACCTACTAGAGATGAACAACAATCGAGAAAACGAGACTAACAGCGCCTGCAAAGCCAAAAACCCGCACGACAATGTTGTATTACGTAGCGTCCTTGACGTAAAGACCGGTTGTGAGTCTTCCGAGACTCGATATTGATCATGTCCCGTAGTCCCGAAGTTGTTTATACCTGACTCAACTTTTATCTACTTTGGAAAATGTTATATATGTATAAACAATCAAGTAGCCTATTTGAAACATCATCTCTACCTCTCAGTGTATAATAATCCGTTCCCCAATCTTTATTTAATTACTAGGCCCTTATTAAAAGACTAGGAATTTTCTTTTCATATGTTCAAGATCAAGTGTGCAATCACAAGTAAAAATATATTAACGTTATGTTTTATGTTCCTTAGAAATGCAAATTTATTTGAGAATTGTTTTTTCTTTCTTTTATAATATCTACAGGGACATCATTTTATTTTTACTTGCATTTTTATTGTACCTGCATTTCTGAATGTACTTCACTCTACCCCTTCACTAATGTCCTTGCTCCCGTCAGACACACAAACTTACGGCCGATGTTGCATTCGAAGTCTTCAAACAGTGAAGTAAACACTGCAGTGTATAGTGTGTTTCAGAAATATGGTTGCGTTTTCTATAGAAGAAAGAACCTATATCAATAATTGAATATAATAAAGAATTGAAGCCTGCATTGTAATGAACGGCAACCATTTTCAGCAAATTGTTTAAAAATTCAGATTAGCTTATTTTGAATTGAGGTGGCTATAAGCAAAGGAATGCTAGTGACATTTGTAATAACATGAGTTAAGTGCATCCAGTGTAAGCTAAAGTATTTAAAATTTTAGTGGCAAAGGGATATTTTAATCGGATCACACATTAAAATTTAAATAAAAATTTCACCGGTTTTACGAAAGCTTAAATATGTAAACCCCATTTTCTCAAAAGTAACTTAAGTGCACTTACAGTCCTTTACTTATGAGCCCCTCAATTTAAATGCACTCTCTATATTGTATGTTAACATCAATAATTAATATGCTAAATAAAGTAGACATTACATAACGAACATAGCCGCCTAAAAAGTTGAGTTAAAAAAAAAATGTTACTACTCTACTGTATTTTGATAAATTCCGTAAAAGTGATGATCAAACTGAAAATCGTAATATCGTATTTCCCTATAACATAAATGGATCCCCTTATGTTGTTTGTGTGTGAATTCCCCTTATGTTATGTAACTGATTTTGATTATGTGTAATTTTCTACTTTATTTTATATATTATGTAACTGATCTTGTCTATTGTAATTTCCTACTATATTTTATGTAATTCCTAAGTTATTTTCTTTTGTGTTGTTTTGTAATCAAATTTTGTATCTCATGTATTTGTATTATTGAAACATGGTTGAGTGGAAGAGAAGGCCTCATGGCCTTAACTCTGCCAGGCAAAATAAACGTACTACTACTACTTTTCTCTCCTCCTATACCTAGTAAAATGATTTGTTTACATATTGCACTAGTAACATCAAACTCCTGTAACGGAAGGGGGCAACAGTGTTTCCGAGTATAGCCAGGTTAATGTTAAAAATGTTGGTAAAAATAAAGTGATATCCCTGTATAATATCATATAATAGAACCAGAACATTTTAATTACTAAGATAGGCCTACTGTTCTGTTTTGTCTTTTTGTCTCTTTTAAACATTTATGTTATTTATTTCAATGATGTATGTTATTCAAAGTTACCAAATCTTTCCATCCCGACCAAATTCTATTTCGAGAATGATGAGGGAGACTCGAAGTGCAGCGAGACTCGAAAGACAAATGCAGCCAGATACTCTCAGTAGCATGTTATGCACTTAGCTGTCACATGTTTACAGCTGCTTTTTTTGCATCGGAGTAAAAAATATTCATTTCTTTTCAGTGAAACCGTAACGTAACAAATTGATACAAAAGTATCGAATACTCTTCATCGTAAAAACATCACTTCTACCAAAGAGAGCAATTATTTCTTAACCGCTGTATATCTTTCACAACGTAACAGAAAATCAATGCATACACACACACACACACACACACACACACACACACACACACACACACACACACACACACACAAGGTACGGTGACTTATTATTAATTCTGAACTCCTCGGCAGAGAAGGCAAGCTTCCGCATAGCGATATAGTACACGCAGAGAATTCATGACGATGCAGAAAACAAAGATTGACAAAGTTCATAAGGTTAAACAGGTTATTAATGTCAATAAACTTCTTACGGAAAATGCCGCCCTTTAAATAGTGTTTGACGATCAAACAAAAGGTTAATAGAAGTGTCATGTTTGTGATAAATGGAGTAGGCTACTGAAACTAATGAAAGTTCACATGCTTACAATACTTACAATGAACATTCAATAATAAAACCAAAATATTTCACAATTCGGTCATTATTTGAGTGCGCGTGGCAAATGGATTCTTGTGACACAGTCTAATTCCGTTAACAAGCGAGTAATAACAGAATAATTAATACAATACATTGTAATCAATAGTTCAACTGCTGTTAAGTTAAGTCTTCCTGTCGGCCACATATCGTGGTATTTATACTGTTCTCCAACTAGAAGATAAACCGTGAAAGGAATGTGCTTACTATTGCGACATGTATTGGAGCGAAGTAGATAGATAATATTAGAGTTATAACGTCAGTTTAAGGGAACTGGGTAGTGATGCCTGTGCGATTAAGAAAGTTCAATACAAAAGTTTAGTGCAATATTTCTAGGCTTTTAGTACTCAAATTAAAATAACAATTTTCATGCTTATATAATCAATCATTCTGAATTCCGTGTATAAAAGACAACTAATTAGTTTCTTATCCAAGTGCAAAAGAAAGGCCCTAACTGATAACCTGTTTTCCCACTTTGCTAAGTGTACCTCATTCTTCAGGTGCACATTACTAGCTACAATTTTCACTTATATAACTTGTATTTTTTTTAATTATCTAGCAATGTATATTTGTAAATTCTAAAGCAAAATTTGATTCATTATTTCGCCCCTAGTGAAATAGAAAAATATTGAACTTTGTTTAACATTTTTTGCATTTTCTTTCAATGGATATTTTTTCTCGTGTTATGTGTGTGATATTCTTAAACTCTACTAAGTAGAACACAGGTTGAAAAAAACACTATAAAATTTCTATGTAAACTGATTAAGTAGTTTCAGAGAAAAATGCACTTAAGTTTGAAAAATGTCAACTTATGGAAAACTGCATTAAAAAAAAGAAGGATGTATGAATTACATGCACCGTCATATTTCAAGAGGCTATTTAAAGGGCTTATCTGCAGAACTACCCCCACAATATTTATATTGTTTTAAAGAGCAAGTTTTGGACTTTTTTTAAAACAAAAAATAATAAATCGGTTTTTTGAACCCTAATCACTACCTGGTTCCCTTAAAAATTATGCGCTCTCCTGCATTTGTTATTTCTTGTATGGAGAGATTAAAAGACCAGGAGATTAACAGTGATCTAATTTTGTAACTAGGGTAGTATAAAAATGTTTATATCAGTGTTATGGTTTGTGCTTTGAGAGATAGCCAATAGAGATACGAATACCCACGTGTATTGTGTAACTGTTTCCCCCCCTTTTTTTTCGATGTCTCCGCGGTATCCTTAGAGCGAACATAAACACAACACTAGCAACCTGCGATGAGAGGAAGATACTGTTGTGTTTAGATAGCTTGGCCGGTGTTATGCGCGAACATTTGGGTAGGAGTAATGTGGAGAGAGTCAGTTTCTCAGATTTTCAGTGGGGTACGAGAGGAATTGCGTGCATTCGGACCTAAGTTATAGCTATGTTGAAAAACGTTGGTCACGTATCTACACTCCATGGACGATCACAGTTCTTCCACCCACTGCTATCCAAACACTCGTACTTAACACAATGCAGTCTTCTCTTTTCACTCTTCTACTCACAATAAACTAAACTACAGGGACATCATTTTTTTTTACTAGCATTTCCAATATTAACCTGACTATACCTTGGATTAACGATTGAGAACCGGAAACACTGTTTGCTACCCCCTTCCACAATCGAAGTTTGACGACACTAGTGTAAAATACAGTACAAATAACTTTACTAGGTATAGGGGGGAAGAAAAGTAATGCATTCATTTACGTAAACTAGGAAATATTACGGTTTTGAGTTTGATTATTTTCATCGGGTTTTTATTTAATCAAAATACAGTATAGTATTAAGAGTAAGTGTTTTTACTCACTAAATGAACTATCCAATCGTACATATTTATTATGCAATGTATAGTATACTGGCTATAGCACATTAGCATACAATATTTACAGTGCATTTAAATTTTAAAAGTAATCAAAACATAGATATTTAAACAAATTATTGAAAATGGTGGTCGTTCATTTCGATACAGGCTTCAGTTCTTTTGTGCATATTACCAAAGACGTTTTCAAGCAAATCTTCTGAAATTGAATGTATGGTTTCTTGAATGTAATTATTTAATTCTTCTATTGTTGTAGGATGTTTAGCAAACACAACTGTTTCACAGTAACCCCAAAGAAGTAATGCAAAGCACTCAAATCAGGCGATATGGGGGAGCCATAATCCTGCGCCTGTTGAAATAATTCTGTAACTACTCTATAACAGTGTACCTTACGTACTGTCAGTTCAGTCTTCCCTTCTGCCCGATCCGCATAGATAAATTTACTCAGATATGCTATCTACTGTCCGTCCATGTGGTTATGTAGGAAGATCTTAGGAAGGGGGGAAATCACGTGACAATTACTTACTTAACGAGGTCTTTTTATTTAAATTATTTTAATAGTTGTATAATATTACGTAGAAGTCCAATTTTTAACAGCAAATGTTTTTAGAAAAGAGCTAAGACAGCTCAGCCACTATACTTTACAGAGGAGCCAGCAGAAACGGGTGGGGGAAACCTGAATGCGACGTAACTAAACAGACGCACAGTACCTGTGCGAAAATATGATTCAATAGTGAATGAATGCTCTTTCGTCACTGGAAAATGCGACCATATTTCTGGAACGTACTCTACTCACTCACTCTGTACTGTTTACTAGTTTAACTGCTTTGGTTGTATGTGGAAGTTTGCTACTAGAGGGAGTGGGAGTGAAGTACATTAAAAAACTTAGGTACAATAAAAAGTGAAGTAAAAATAAAAATATGTCCCTGTATAATGCAGGAATGGGAAACAGCTACTCTCAGAGAGATTAGCTTCTCCCGCACAATTGTTGTACAAAGATACTCATGCTGACTGCTCTGTTTACAATTCGAGTTTCCCACCCCTGCTATAATGTTTTTATTACTTCTGTTATGGTACTAATGTTTTTACAATAGTTTGTACTTGCACAAGGAAAAGAAGTGAACTCTACAGGTGCTGCATAGCGACTAATCCATGCATCCCTTTTTTCCCGCATCAGTATAAAATGATGTTGCCTGGTTTACTGCGCAGAATATTATGACAGGCAAAGCTATCTAAACACAACAGTAGACTGCTTGTATCTTTAAATTAAACGAAGACGGACTGAACAAATATTCTGCAGAACATTGGAAAATTCGCAATTACTTTCCCTAACTGGAATCTACCAGTCTGAATGTACCACTTCAGTATGGACTTGCTGACTCAATGAAACAACGCTGGCATTTTCCTAATGAAATTTGAGGCGACAACAAACTTCGTCGTCAGTTCCTCCTCAGTTTCTACCATGTTTCGTATACACCACTGCGTATTTGGTTCCATAAAAAAAAAAAGAAATGTATTGAGGTCCTGTGATTTTTTAGGCTGTGGGTTGAGACCATTCGGCTTACCCGTCTGTGGCCTTACAGTTTAGTGTGAGTTTCCCCAACTTCAGTCCCCTAATGCACTGGTGTACTTTGGATCAGAATCACATTGCGTTCTGTGTGACATTCTCTTCAATACTACTACTAAAATAAGTTCATGCGTTAAAACGTGGTGGAAAAATGAAGGGCTTAACTAAAATGCCGTCATAAGCATAGAGTAAGATAAAATAAATATGCAGTGAATTACACAAGGTGTTTCAGAAATACTTTGACAAACCTTGGGGGCATGTTTCTCACACCAAAACAAGAAAACAAGTTCATATAAACATATGTCCGAAAATCCTTAGTTTTTAAATGATTAATGAAAGGACATAATGAAACATCTGAAGAGTTCGAGGGAAAAACGATGAATGTCACAGTTTTGTTAAGGTTGATGTCATTATCTAATTCAATGGATCACTACGAAATTTAATGTTGTTCTTATGAAAAATGGTAAAAAGGAGAATTATCACCACGAATACAGTAATCTTTTCCTTTATTTCCTATAGCAACAGCACTACATCTTGCAGTTATAGACTCAATTAGATCATTATGTAATCCTTAACAGAAATGTGACATTCATCGTTTTTCCCGCCAACTCTTCATCTGTTACATGTTGTCAACTTGGTAGCAAGTGTTACAACTTTAATCAATTCAGAAACTCATAACAAATGTTCAAAATGTTCTCTTCTTGCATGCTCTCATCGGATCATGGACTCATTGGCAACGCATAGCCATCTAGGATACAACGGATGCATCAGCAGACTTATATCGATAACATCAATCGATTAATTATGGTCGGTTACAAACTTAAGTTGTTGGATTGTACCTTGAAACGCGTTGAACGTAATCTTTCATTGTTATGAGTTTATGAATTGATTAAAGTTGCAACACTTGCTACCAAGCTGACAATAGGCCTATATAACATGTTTAATTATGTTCCTTCATTAATAACTAAAGAAACTAAGGATTTTCTGGCATATGTTTATATGAACTTTTTTCTCGTTTTGGTGTGAGTAACATGCCTCCAAGGTTTGTTAAAGTATTTATGAAACATCCCGTATAGAGCCATTCATCTAAGCCTTTACAATTTTAATAACATAATTTCTGAACCAATAATAGCAAACGTGTACAGTCTGCTCTGAATTACAGAGTGAGTGTGGGACATTCCGCAGAGTAAATGTTGAAAATGTCTTCCACCTGCATCCATACACAACTGTACTCGTCGCACCATATTCCGTGACGTTCTCTGAAGTGTATTCTGGTCAGTGTTGCTGATTTCATTCCTAATGGCCTCACGGAGTTCAGCAAGTGACCGCGGTCTGTTTATCTATATTTAGCCTTAATTAGCCCAATAAAAAGAAGTCCGGCGATCTGGGGGACCACAGATTTTTTTTAGATTAGGCGATCTCCGAAGAAGCTGGCTAGAAGTTGCATGAAATCGTTAGACGTATGACATGTCTCCTGGCTCAATCGGCGTAATGATTTCTTTGGTGAGTTCACTAAACGTCCTCGAACATTAATACAATCTTGAACCATTGTAGGTATGTGTTTTCCACTCTCGCTAAGAAGCGACACAGTTGTCTTCAGTTTTCTTGCCATCGATAAAATTGTTGGTCTGGTTAGAAAATTGCGCACACTGAATTCTCTTCGACATGCCCGTTGTGTTTGGATCAAGGAATTTGTCTTCCAATACGTTTTCGCAATAAAAACACGCTGCCGAATTGAGAACTGCATGTTCGTGTTATGATTGCAAAAACTAGATCTAATTACCAAGAGACTATTTTATAATCCTCTTGCTAATTACTAATAGCCAACAATAATCATAATAATCAACAATGGATGGTAGGGGTACCAATATAGATTCTCCCAGAGCCACTGAGATCATTAAACTCAATTTCAAGTTTATAATAGCTTCCAGAGGGAAATTATACCTCATTAAAATTGTAAAGGCTTATATGGATCGCTCTATACCTGTCTGAAGTGCTGTCGTTAACTTAAACGATCTCCAGTGGGGAAAATGGCATTACTGTATATGGGTTTTTCCTTAAAAATTACCTAGCTTGACCCTTGTAACTTTAGGAAATTTATCAGTCGATGTTTTCTACAACCTACATATTTATACACACAACATAGACTACATACGAAGAAGTCCAGGTTATTTCGGAAACAGGAAGCTGTCGGCGGGTTGATATATTAGCCTTTTACAACACAACAGGCTATATAATAGATCCTACTATCTGCTTCGAATTGAATACAGTACAACTCAACCGGAAGATGTCAACAATGAGAAGAATCAAATTTATGGTCCAGCTATTCCTTATTATTTACATACATATAAATTACAAACTATTGGACGATATCACATTGAAAACTGTCATGAAAGGAAAACCTCACCCACAAACTTCTGCAAATACTAAGCTACAAATCCTATGCACATTGTGCGCATTTCATTTCATTCATAAGTTACAAACTATTGAAATTATTGGGTTATTAGTGGGTGCTAGAGGCATGATTACAAAAAAAAAATTAATTTCTGCAAAGAATTCAATCTTGAATCCACTTTGGGCAAGACTGTTTCTTTGATAGCTCTAAAATATTCAATATATCTTCTCAGAAATCACATATATAAAGTAATTAATAACACAATAACAATAATTATATTTCTCACGAAAACATTTTCATAAAATTGTGCGCTTTTACTATATTTGGTATACTTTGTCCTTCAGGGCAATCCCTATTTTAGGGGAAGTTTGTTTACATACATAGCAACCTATATAACACACCTGCGTTTATGTAACATTGATGCTATGGACAATACTTAGTTTAGTTTAGAGCTTGATAATATAATCTAAGATCCCTCGATATTATGATGTTAAAGTAAGTAGGTAGTTTCTAATCCATCCCCCTTTGTTTGTATTTAATATTACATATTTTCTATTTTTCTGCTGCTTCATTCTCCTCTCGTTTTCTCAGTTCCCTAGTTTATCTAGTTTTTACTGTTTTGCTCGTTTTCCCCCTCTACTTTTGTTTTTATATTTATTTTTGGTATTCAATTTTCGCATTGTTTCCAATATTTTTCTTTCCATTCTTCCAGAACTGGCTCTATTTCTTTCAGTCATGTTTCATCCTCTGATTAGGTTCTGGCTGATATGTGTATCTATTATCAGGCAGTACATCTCACTAGACGATGTGTCCGTATGCATCTGAAGTCTGACTATTGTAATATGTAGCTAGTCTGCGATGTATGCAATGGAAGGGGAAAGGAACTGGCTACCCTACCCCGTTATCTCCTCGTCTAGTTGTCTCATAAGTGGTGCCTTCTTGGTATCACTTGTCAGGGGTTCAAACCAGTCTTCGGACAATTGACTGAACAACAACGTCACGTTTCTGTCTTTTTCTTTCTTTTTTGTTAATACTCATTTTCCATTCCTTAAAATTAACTATTATAAGCGTTAGTTTTTTATACACTTTGATGAAAAGGTTGTTACGTGCAACACGTAAGGAAGTTTAGTTTGAAATGAAAGGTGACTGGAAAAACAATTTCATTCCTCTCTTTACAATTTTAAGATGAGAATATTACTACTTGTTTTCCCTTTTCTTTTTTTTTTTCTTATTTTGACCTGGTTTTGGTTTTTTAAGATTGTGAACAATTTCTAAAAAATCTAATGAGATTATAGACTAACAGATCACTGATATTGAAAAAAAATTATATACGAAAACAAGCACACATATGACCAATATTGTTAGAGTTATTGCATTCTGTAGTATTATGGGAATATTAGTCCTAAAATCAATTTACATTTTATTCCTTTAATCGTGTAGAAAAGAGGCATACATAATAAGTACTTTATTTCGATAATACAGCGCGTCTAGAAATAGAGTGAACTTGCCAGCTGTTTACATGTAGATCTGACAGTAGGTGCGGCAACTCTCGCCCAGTTCAAGGCCACCGCGGTTCACTTCATCTCTAGACGCACTAGACGTATTTTAAGAAGGAGAGGAAGTGAACTGATATGCATAGTATATTAACATGAAATATTTTCATTTGTTTTGTAGCTCAGCCCTTGTATAATTAGCGAAAAATTTAGCAAATTTCATTTTGAGAAACTAAATTTTACAAGAATTATTTATTTTAAAGGAGGTAAAGAGGAAATGTCAGCAAGTTATGAATAAATAAAGTTACGTACAAGACTCTCTGAACCTGTTGCTTCTCATTGAAATTTCTTCACTTCTTCCGGCATCGTTCCAAATCCTGTAAAATTTTAGATATTTACTGGTTTTGTTAATCTTTGAATTATCATATAATAAAACTTTTCAAACTGAGTATCAGCATTAACATATACATCACATTACAAAAAGTGTACAATATTATGTTTTAACGGTAAGTTAAGTCTAAAATATAATGAAAGCTTTGTCTTTCCTTAGATTCCATGTTTCAATATTTTCCCGACACGGAATTTCTGAAGTTGATCATGCCATTAATTTCTGGATATTCGAATATTTTTCTTTTTAATACGGTAATTCAGCATCTTTTACGAGGGATAAACGAACTATTAGAAAGCCTAAGATATATATAGATATTATACCATACACGAAAATAAAAATTGTGTGATTTTCTCAAATATGAATTAGTGTTTCTCTTGTAGATTTAGAAATTTATATACATAATTAAAATAAATTGTTTGGGTGGTTTACACATTTTCAATGCATGACTACCGTGAAAAATGTTGTAAGGGAATTGTTAATACCTTTAATTTTTAGTATCTACATAATTACTCCGACTACATGAAGTCAATAGTATGACGTTCAGGCTAGAGTGGGGGTTTTGAACGTATATCTGCAAGTCCTCTCGTACTTAAGATAGTTACATAAAATAAATCTAAACTATTTACTACCTATTGGATAACTGGATAATTGGCGAATAAGTTTTTAAGTAGGTCTAGTTATATAATATCTTGATTTTATATGAGTTTATTTCGTTCATGAAATCAAAACTGCCTTTCACAAAAAGCGGACAATATAAAATCATAGGGCCGTATTCATAGACATTCTTAGCGCGGGCTTTCGGTGGATGATCAGCGAACTAACGTTTTTCGTATTCATAAACCAGTGTCAGCGATATGATATGATATGATATGATATGATATGATATGATATGATATGATATGGATCCTGTTTAGCACACTCGTAGCCCGGGCTAGCGAAATGTCTATGAATAGCACCCTAAAATTTTAGCTATAAAATTGCACACAAATTTCCAACAACATAGCCCTACTGCAAATGACTTTTTAACTCTGTGTGTTTTCTGAAAAGGACGCCCTCTTCATTGCAAGCGCTGCGTATTTGGTGTAGCTTTTATTTATCTGGATTTACACAAAACATTTGTTCCATTATAGACCTGCTGATAGGCCTAGTTTAAAATTAAGAAGTTGGAAGAATTTTTTGCGTAAATCACTTCTTTTATTCACTTCGCATTTTATTGATTATACAGAATAAACACTGTCTTTATACTAAAAAATGCTGTAAAAATAGACCTACTTCGTTTTCCTTCTTTTACGGACTTTTTCATCAATCTCGCCTTTTTTTTTAAAGTACAAAAACCGTCGTACATTCAATATGAGCTTGTAACACCAATTAATATTTGAGGAGAAAAATTCGCTCCGGCGCCGGGGATTGAACCCGGGTCCTTGGTTCTAGGTACCAAGCGCTCTGACCACTGAGCTACGCCGAATTCAATCCACAGCACCGGATCGAATCTTCCTCCTTCATTGTTTCCCTTTGTGGCCTGACTCCAAGTTAGGCATATACAGTATGTTGACGTATATTTATGGTATAACTGCCATTATATTAGGAGCGCACTCAGTTGAGTGATTTATTTGGCCGGGATTCCGCAGTTATGATGCACTGCTGACTATGAGAATATTATTGATTTATTAATTTGTCCTACGGAATTATCTCTGTAATGTTTACAATTAATATTTGAGGAGAAAAATTCGCTCCGGTGCTGTGAATTGAATTCGGCGTAGCTCAGTGATCAGAGCGCTTGGTACGTAGAACCAAGGACCCGGGTTCGATCCCCGGCGCCGGAGGGAATTTTTCTCCTCAAATATTAATTGTCAACATTACAGAGATTATTCTGTAGGACAAATTAATAAATCCATAATATTGTAACACCAAGCATAGAGATCCTTTTAAGTTACACCTAAGGGTGTTCATCATTAATATACGACGTACAAAAAATACCGCGGACCAAATTTGAAATATGTTTAGTTGAGAGAACGCACTTGAACAGTTGAAAGTCATGCACTGATATTTGTAACCACATTGAGAAATGAAGTTTCAATTAAACTTTGATTCATACTACGGTACGTGTAGTAGAATGGTACGTGCTCTACGGATAGAGGGAGTTAGGATAAGTTCGTACCAAGTTTCTCTTGCAAACTAGGGAATATATTAACTATATTGTTCTATGACTTAGTTACTTTGTTGAATAATTGTGTACGGAGGCTGGAGGTACAATTTATAGATTAACTATAGGGTAGACTCGCCTGATTTCGTGATACTAAGATCTTTGGTGCAAAATAAGTTTCAAATTTTGAAAACAATTACCGATAGTATTTTTTTTAAATGTACTTAGTACATTATTGGGGTTCAGGAAGTTACGTATCAGCATTTTTACCTCAAATAAATTTATACAATAATTACGAACAAGCAATACAACGACCAAAACTATTTGGCACTCTAGAAGGATTGGTATAATTTCATGATGGTACAAGGTTATTTTCGTTATAGTCCTTAAATTCAAAATATTTAGGCATATTCAGTCAAATGGTACACAGATACTCAACATACCAATGAACCAAAATGATTACAAAGAAGAGCTAAACACAATCAAATACATAGCACAAGAAAACGGATACAACCCTAACATAATAGACAACATAATACGTAAGACAAAACATAATCACAAAAAACATGAGAATACAACACAAGCACAAGAACACAAACAATACATCACACTAATATACGAAAACAAATACACACAAGATTCAACCCCATTGAAGAAATTAAATTACAGAACAAATAACACTCTACAAAAACATCTCAACACACAAACAACACAAACAAACAAATACAACCACACAGGAGTATACAAACTCAAATGCAACACCTGCAACAATTTCTACATAGGACAGACAGGCAGATCATTTCAAACACTTTACAAAGAAAACATCACAGCCATAACAAAATTACAAAACTCCTCCACATATGCAAAACACATCACAAATGCTAACCACACCTACAGAGGCATCAACACAGACATGGAAATACTATACATCCAACCAAAAAGCAAGAAACTAAACACACTAGAATAATATGAAATATACAGACACACAAAAACACGCCCCAAAGAAATTCTCAACACACAACTCAATTTCAGAACACACACACTCTTTGACGCCACTTTACACCACACGAACGCACCCTCACAGGAAACAAAACAAGAGGCGCCAAGACCAGCAACGACTAGTTCTGAGGATGACCCATAAAAGGTTGAAATATGTAAACAAGGTACGTTAGAATTTAACACAAGAAAGTCTTATCACACATATTTCGAAGTGATACAGTGTTAAAAGTTGTGTAATCAAGATATATAATGTCAAATTTTAAATTCCTGAGATTCATACTACAACCCAAACAATTAAAGTTCTTTCTGTATTTTAAAAGGTATTGATATGTATCATGAAACCACTGATCACAACTGACACACGGAATCTATCTTTCACTATGCTTGTCGTCGTGTAAATTTGCTGAGCAAGATCCTCACAAAAATCATTAGGATTATCATTCGACTTTTCTTTGAGCACAGATCTTCCTTGTTTGGCTCCTGAAGATGTTGCTGTTTCGTTGTTTATCTCTTTTAACTCACTTGAGAAATGTCATTCTCTTTCACTGCTGCTTTGGTCCCTTCTGGTTTTCGTCGGACTTGCCAAGAAGAAGACGAGATTTCTCTGCGGCAGTATCCCTTTGTTTTAGACACTTTCAATTAAAACTATACCCAATAACGTCCACCAAGAAGCATGAAGAACAAAATGTTGAATAAAGGGTAGCATGCAGTTTTGAATATTTTTTCTCCACAATAAATTAAATTATACTTTTGCCTATCCAAAATATTTTGTCTTTGGAAAATGTGAAGAGTCGGATACCAAAATTTTGGTTGAAAAGAACACAGCACTTGACGTCTTGAAAAGGAGGAAAATTCATTAACGAAAGGCAAACGACTAGGATCAGTAGAACATTTATATTACGCTAAAGAATATCCTTATAATCGGTGTTTAAATGTAGACAAATATGCTATTTTTGTCTGAAATCTATTTTGGGCAGATATTTTCTGTTTGTTTATGTGAAGTTTTGTTCATTTAGTATATTTATAATGGACCAAAGTTTAATTCAGTAGCATAGTAGAGCTGAAATAAGACAACCTGCCTCAATTATTCTGTACCCAACAAGCACACAAACATTAAAACTTCATGTTATATGCAGTCTCATCCAAACCTGACAGGAAGCATATATATATACAAACTACTGGAAACTTAAATTGTCGTCTTCCGAAACGCAGTAAATACAAAGAAAATTACTTCTCGCCATCATAATATCAATTAAATGCCAACAGTTATTATAACTTAAATTATTTACATTTTCCTTTTCACCATAGTAATATAAATGTAATGCAAATCCTTTAAACTTTGAGCTTCACAAATAAAACGAAATCTATGCCTCATAAGTTAAATAGCAAATCAATGCTGTATACTGAAGAACGAAAATCTTATTTCCATTTTACGTCTTCATGAGGCTCTTAATTGTTGACGAGGAGAAAGGTAGAATGAAATATTTTTCTGTAATAGTTTTTGATATTCATAATTGTTACCAACGTATTTTGAACATATTTTTTTCTTTCCTTTCCTCTAATTTATTTTTGCTTTTTTTTAACTAGTTACAAGTTAATAAATGTTTCTCATTTTGTTGAGCCAGATACACTTTGCAGGAAAATAACACATTTAATATTTATCTTACTATTCTATGAAATTCTATAGTAGTGAAATTATGTTTCTTTAATCGAGAATTATCTGCCATTATTTCTTGAGCAGACACATTTTGAAGGGAAATGAACGTTTCATATTTATCTTATTATTTTTATGAAATTTTATAGTACAATACTGTAAATTGTAAAACTATGTTTCTTTAATCAAGAATTATCTGCCATTATTTCTTGAGTCAGATACACTTTGCAGGAAAATGAAACATATAACTTTATCTTATTATTTTATGAAATTATATAGTACAACAAATTGTAAAACTATGTTTCTTTAATCAAGAATTATCTGCCATTATTTCTTGAGTCAGATACACTTTGCAGGAAAATGAAACATATAACTTTATCTTATTATTTTATGAAATTATATAGTACAACAAATTGTAAAACTATGTTTCTTTAATCAAGAATTATCTGCCATTATTTCTTGAGTCAGATACACTTTGCAGGAAAATGAAACGTTTAACATTTATCTTATTATTTTATGCAATTCTATAGTACAATAAATTGTAAAACTATGTTTCTTTAATCAAGAATTATCTGCCATTATTTCTTGAGTAGAGACACTTTGCAGGAAAATGAAACGTTTAACATTTATCTTATTATTTTATGAAATTCTATAGTACAACAAAGTGTAAAACTATGTTGCTTTAATCAAGAATTATCTGCCATTATTTCTTGAGTCGGATACACTTGCAGGAAAATGAAACGTTTATCATTTATCTTATTATTTTATGAAATTCTGTAGTACAATAAATTGTAAAACTATGTCTCTTTAATAAAAAATTATCTGCCATTATTTCTTGAGTAGATACACTTTACAGGAAAATGACACGTTTAACATTTATCTTATTATTTTATGAAATTCTATAGTAAAATAAATTGTGAAAATACATTTCTTTAATAAAGAATTATCTGCCGTATTTTACGCAGGAAAGACAGATTTAAGTAAATAAATAACCAACGAAATTGGGTATAAAATTACTGTTTCATCTTAACAAGTGTAGGCTGGCATGTATGATTGTAAATCACTCTTTGCCGGTGTCTGCTGAAGAGTAATGTGGAGCAATATTTTATTTTACGTGTATTTGAACTACAAGAACTGTCCGAAAACGTGAAACTATAACGTTAAAATGGAGCAATGATAAACTGTGAATGGCAGAAGAAACCGGGTACTGTATAAACAGCGACACAACATTTTCGCTCCTGAACACTATCGGAAGATTTGTAAGAGATTGTACTCCGGTCCTTTGGTAACAAATTGCATCTTAATTAAACTGCAGTGTGTGCTAGACGTTTAATACATTTCATGTCTTAGTAAGAGAGTGCCAAACTATGCTAATGTTCAATATAGTAGAAGACGAAGTAGAAAAAGCAACATGGGAGTTGAAGTCTTAAAGTGAAGACTCGTCGTGTGCGTGTCCAAAGACAGACTTCATCAGTAAGTGCCGAGGCGAGCATCAAAGTTTTAAACTCTTCTTTCTCCATATTCATCAACTTTAATTAATATCTCAATTTACGTCTCTTTTACATAAATGCACTTAATTAAAACGAAAAGCATTAAGAGAACATGAAAGACACTACAGGGCGATGCTTAATTAAAGACATGTTGCTTCCAGTGAATTCCTCATTCTTAGTTCCATTTCTCAGCTCGCTTCTTCCTTCGACTTCCATCGGTACCAACATTTCAACAAGAAAATTTATCAGTACAACGAAAGAACTTTTTCTCGGTCTATAATACTAGAGAGAATTCTTTGCTATACACCTTACACAATGCTATGTTTTGAAATTCATAAGTCGTACTGTGTTACACCTTATGCATTCAGAAGTTACTCTTACGTGTTTTGGACGAAGAGAATTCAGAACATGCACATATTGGATTCCTCGCACCGCTATTTTTATTCTAGGTTGCGAAAAAGTCTAAAAGAAAGCCGTTGTTTCTACTTTTTAATATCTTGAAAACTCTAAGTTCTACGCTTTCTTTACAGAATTTTTCTACACCTAGGGTTTGTACACCAGGAAACATTTGGAGACTCAAAATACTGATTACCGCTTTTATTCTCTCCCAGCATCTTGTGTTTTATCGGTTTATACCTAAATATTAGCCGGAATATTTATGTCACCCATTTCTAAATTAGTTTTTTGCTAAGCTCTTTATTATTTTATTTGGAGTAATAAGAAAGAAATGCCAACATTTCAGAAAATTATAATATTGGTCGTTGTGCAAGAAATCGTGTGTAAATCGTCATAATTTAAAATTATTGTTAAGCATGTCATCATTCACTGGCCCTTTTGGTCGTCTGTCAGGTTCTTAGGCACCCAGCGGGCACTAACTTCATGAAATTTCGCTTCTAAGACGTTAAGTCCATTGAAACCATGTCCATATGACTTACGTCCTCTACTATCTTTGTCCACTTTCATTTACGTCCACATTTTATGTGCGTCCATTGTTTTGGGTCCATGACTGTTATATACACTTTAATTTATGTCCAATTTAATTGAAGTCCACTTTTATTTATGCCCACTTTTTTAGTGTCCACTTTTATTTAATACTGGATCAGCAGCATTTTTAGCTTCCTGTTTAATTGTTCATTGAAATTATGGAAACGTCTACCTTCTTTCCTCTATAGAGTGCATTGAATAACAACCAAGGATGAAGCAAAATTGATCCACTGTAAAAAGGAAAACCTTTGCTATTGTAAAGTTTCTGTTGTCATCATCATTTATACAGCAGTAATGGGCAAAAGGGATACTGGAAATGTGAAAAGAGAGATGTGCTTGGCGGGCATTTGAATATGCGACACCTTATTGAAAGATCGTACCTACAACATTTAAATCGAGTAGAAGAGATTGTTCGGAATTACAACCACTACAACGAAGAAGTAGGCCTATACATCAGAACTTACCTCAAAGCTATTAATTATCTGAAGCTGTATGAAAATGAAAAAGCAGAAGACATTGAGTAGAGAATTGAAGTAAATTTGTAGATAGACATAATGTATTTTACAATCATGTAGTGGACGTAAAATTGTGGACACAAAATTTGTGCAATTGGACTAAAATAAAGTGGAAATATACTTCATTGGACATATATTTATGGATATAGTGTAATGGACGTTTGTATAATGGATATAATAAACTGGATATTAAAATTGTGGACATGATAAAAAGAACCTAACGTCTGTGTTTCGAAATTTCAATGTGTCATGCACAATATCGTACATCGCACCGTATGAAATGTTGAACTGCTGTGATAAGGTTCGCAGTTGGATCCGCCGGTCATTCAAAATTGCCGCCTCAATGCCTGTGACATTCCGCTGAGTGTAGTTATTACCGCCCGCCCGGAACGTGGCGAATCACAAAGGTTCTCATAGCCGTCTGCGAAGAATGCGCACCACCTGGAGATGTTGCTACGGTCTATACAATCTTCCCCGTACACGCCAAAGATGTCTGTGAATTTCATTAGTGTTACGTCCTTTAGCCCACAAAAATCGCACAACACTTCGCTGCTCTTCACAAGTTGAAGACAGTAACTTGCGCGCCATCTTTGTTGCGTAGTTCACGCTTCTCTCGCTAGAACTGCACATGCAAAACAAATTGTGTCTGTAGTGAAAACTTCAAACTATATCTCGGTGAAATGTCAACATCCCAGCCGCAAAACCAACGCAGAAAAAAATATATTGTGCGTTACTTTCCGATCCACCCTCGTATTAACGAAATGCACTGTTAAAACTGTGACAGTTAAGCTAATATGAAAGGCAAAAGGATTAGCTTACAAAAAAAAGGTACAGATAGTAGAGTATTTTATGCACTCTATACAGCACTCTTAATTTAGTTATAAATGATACTGCGAAACATTTTTCGGAAGTCACTACATAACTCTTTTACCATTGTCCATTTTTTTTCAAGATATAAATGTTAAAGAAAGAACTTTAACTCTAAAACCACTTCTCTGTACACGTTGTGAAAGCAGAATAGACGCCGTAAAAACTCTTTTAATTTAGAAAAATGTATAATGCTTTGATTTTTATTTAAATTTATATTTATTAAAATAAGGACACTGACACAAAAACTTGGAAAATTCTTTAATTTAAAAACTAGAGGCATAATTATAAATGTCTTTGTTCGTTAGTCACTTGGTGTATTATTTTATTAAACTTGTTATTGTAAGTAATTACACTTGATACTTGTAGAGGCTACTAAGAAGATTAAAAAAATTCTTAACTGAAGGTCAGGCAGAGTTAGATTGTACAGAAATATTTAATGAATAGAAAGGTTTTGCTTAGATTGCGCAATTAATTTCCCAGCAGCCGCTAATGTGCGACCCAGCAAATGGAGACTTAGGGTACCTATGTTTGATTTCGAATGTAGGGACGATGCTGTACAAAATCCAGGATTGAATTTTTAAGGTAAATTCCTGCTTCTTTTATTGAACACCATCATAACTGATCTAGAAGGAAATGAGAGATAAAAATGTCTTTTTTGTCACAAGAATTGTATTCATTTTTGGCCACATTATTAAACAATGGAGACCTACTTGAGTCAATAATAACAATACAATAAATGAGTCGCCAAAACGAAAACATATTTTTCATAGAATAAATTGTACACAAGTAAATAAATAAAGAAACATGGTAGCTAAATCCATAACAAAGTAATTTTCGACAGAAGCGAATTTCTGGCGGCGCTCCACAATTTCTAGAGGAGATAGAATAAGGAACAATGTGATTAGAGAAAAGATGAATGTTCAAAATTCAATAATAGACTTCATAACAAACAAGCAGCTAAAATGGTATGAACACGTGGAAAGGCTGGCAGAGAATAGACTGCCGAAGGTAATACTGGAGTGAGTTCTACGTGGTAGGAAAGGGAGGGGAGGACTAAGATTACATGGAAGAACGGAATTTTCAGCACCATGCGGGAGAAAGGGCTGAGGGACTGAGATTGGAAAGACAGGGACGCTGGAGAAAAGAGACAGAACATTAATTGGACGCAGGAAGATGTTAACATTGTAAAACCTGCTTAATGAATGGATGGATGAATGAATGAATGAATAAATAAATGAATGAATAAATAAATGAATGAATAAATAAATAAATAAATAAATAATTAGATAAGTAAGTATATATGTTGGTAGGTAGGTAGGTACGTAACCAGGGAGTTTGATATTTACGTAGATGGGTAGCTGGATAGGTAGTTTTGTAGGTAGATAGGCAGGTAGATAGATAGAAAATTTGGTAGGGAGGTAGATGGATGGATAGTTTGGTAGGGAGGTAAATATATAGGAGTTTGGTAGGTATGTGGATGTATAGGTAGTTTGGTAGGTATGTAGATATATTAGGTAGTTTGGTAGGTATGTAGATAAGCATTTTGGTTGGTGGTAGGTAGGTAGATATATAGGTGTTTTGGTAGGTATGCAGATAGGTAGTTTGGTACGTAAGTAGATGGATAGGTAGTTTGGTAGTTAAGTAGGTATGTAGATTGGTAGTTTGGTAGGTAGGTAGCGAGGCAGTTTGGTAGGGAGGTAGATAGATAGTTTGGTTGGTTGGTTGGTAGGTAGGTATATAGGTAGTTTGGTAGGTATGTAAATAGGTAGTTTGATAGGTAGACAGATAGGCAGTTTGGTAGGTAAATAAATAGATAGGTAGTTTTGTAGGTAGGTAGATATACAGTTTGGCAGGTAGGTATTTAGATAGGCAGGTAATTTGGTTGGTAGGTAGATATGTAGGTAATTTGGTTGGTAGGTAGATATGTAGGTAATTTAGTTGGTAAGTAGATAATTTTGTTGGTACATAGGTCGGTAATTTGATTGGTTGGTAGGTAGTTTGGTTGGTAAGTAGGTAAATAGGTAGGTAGTTTGGTAGGTAGGTTGTTTAGTAGATAGATATATAGGTAATCAGATTTTTCTTAAAATGTTGCTGGGATTTCTGGACCCCTATTTCCAATTTTATAATAATAATAATAATAATAATAATAATAATAATAATAATAATAATAACAGTAATAGTAATGATAGTCATATCTAAATTAAATTAAATTATTAAACTCGATCACAATAATAACTTCAATTTGACTGCGCCTGTAAGAAATCGTTTAGCCTTTTCTTGAAAGTGGTTAATGTCTGGCAGCCCCTAATCTTCTGAGGTAGAGAATTCCATTCACGGGGGACTGAGACAGTAAAAGAGGATGAATAGTGGGATGTTCTGTGGGCAGGAATTGCTAGGATTTGGGCTCTCCTGTAACCTGGTGTTTAGATTGTGATTGCAGGATAAGTAGTTAAACCGAGAACGAAGATAATTTGGAGTAGAAGTGTGGAGAAATCGAAACAGAAGAGACAGCGAATGAAGTGTTCTATGGTTACTAAGTTGCAGCCAGGATAAAGATTTGAACGAGGGTGTAATGTAGTCAAATTTGTGAGCATTGCTGATGAATCTGACACTCATATTGTGCACACGCTGCAGCTTGTTCGAAAGGTCAGTTGTCAAGTCTGTAAGTATTACGTCGCAATAGTCAAACAGTGGTAGTACGAGGGTTTGCACTAAAGTCTGTTTTAATTCTGGCGGGAGGAAGTTTCTGAATGGGTTAAGAGAATGCATGGTATAGCACACTCTCTTGGATATTTCCTTTATTTGGCATTCCCAATTTAAATTTATCTGCTTTAAGTTACAACGCAGGCTGTATCTAAGGGAAACGAGGAAAAATTATACAACACAAGTGTGCATTTTTAAAAGAGATCTGGCTTTCTAAAATGTTTGTGGTCTGTTAATTGAATTTACGAGACTTAGTTAAAAGAGAAGTGAATAGGCTGAATTCCTTGCCAGGAGTAGCTGCCTTGGCAATTAACAAAGAAAGCTAGCTCTGCCCACACAGGAGGTCTGTGTCCTAATGGGATTCCGTGGACTTATCTTTATCTTCTAAATGAATTAAATTCTTCGGAAACACAAAAGAAAACTTCAATGATATACACGTAGTAAATCTTCCGTCTAGCTGAACACGTAATACCGGTACCGCAAACAAGTTAATAGAAACATTAATCCTGAAATTTGATTCACTATCATAAAGACGGATATCTTCACAAAACTCATAAAAAATCCTGATCTTTTTGTTTCTTTTTCGTCTTTTTGTAGAAGTGAAATTGCTTCTTTCTTCCGAGTGTTATAATCATTCCTCTTCTCCTTTTAAGCTTGTCGCATATTTTTCAAAGGAAGATACTCTCATTTCTATATATATATATATATATATATATATATATATATATATGTTTTTCATGTAATAAGCAGTATTTACTTCACCGCTGTAGAAAATATAACTAAAAATACATTTAATATTTAAGGAGAAAAATTTGCTCCGGCGCCGGTGATCGAACCCGGGTCCTTGGTTCTACGTACCAAGCGCTCTGACTACTGAGCTACGCCGAATTCAACCCACAGCACCGGATCGAATTCTCCACCTCCGATGTTTCCCTTTGTGGCCTGATTCCAAGTTAGGCATATATGTGTTGACATATATATCCAATGTCAAATACCATTTTACCCGGGTTATTACAGATAAATTCTGTAGGACAAATTAATACAATCTATAAAAACACATAGTCAAATTATACGTACAGGGCTATTCCTAAGTCCGTGAAACATTAAAAAAATTCATAACTACTAAATTACGCAACGGTTAACGAAAATTTTTACACTAAAATAGAGAGGAACTCTCCAAGTTTTGTTACATATCTTACAAATGCTCAATGTGTCCACCCTTGCTGATACGGCAGATATCGATGCGGTAATCCATCTCTTCCCATACACGCTCCAACATGTCACAGTTTACCATAGCCACGGCAGTTGTAGTCCGGTGGCGAAGTTCCTGAAGATTAGCAGGGAGCGGGGACACAGACATTGTCCTTCACAAAGCCCCACAGGAAAGTCACAAGGAGTTAAATCCAGTGATCGTGGTGGCCACTTCATTAACACGATATCTTCTTGTCCAGTGCGTCCGATCCATCTCTGCGGTAGTCTCGCACGTCGTTGTGATAGTGACAGGGACATCCATCTTGCTGAAAGATGTAATCACTGCTGTCTTCATTCAGCTGAGGCATCAGCCAGGTTTCTAGCATGTCAAAGTAAACCATTCCATTAACGCTGGGTTCCACAAAGAAAAATGGCTCATACACTTTCTTTTTTCGAAATGGCACAGAAGACGTTCACCTTCGGCGAGTCTTGAACATGCTCTATGACATTATGGGGATTTTCCCATGATTGATTACTGCCACCTAGTGATAAATCGTGGCAACTAAGCGTGGACTTTCGTTATAAAAATATTGGAGAGTTTCTCTCTCTATTGGGACAACAACTACCATGATCTGTCGCGTACTTAATTTTTTATTATACTTTAAAATGTTTCACAGACTTACGAATAATCTCGTATATTGCATTATTCTAAAGTTTGGTTTCATTTCTTTCACTCTCGTATATGCTAACCAAAATATTTTTATTTAATGCTTTGAAGTGACTGCGAATCTAAGTTCGACAGCCATCAGTGAATGAATTCTCCCTGCCCATCGAGGTGGATCAAATTTCTTTAGATTAACTTCACTTTGTTGTTACTGAGTCAAGTAGGTCTCCATCGTTTAATACTGTGGCCAAAAATGTGTACAATTCTTGTGACAACAAAGGCATTTTTATCTTTCTTATAAATATCTTCTTCTAAATCAATTATGGCGGTGTACAATAAAAGAAGTAGAAATTTATTTTAAAATTCAATTCTGGATTTTGTATAGTACAGTATCTCGCTACATTCGAAATCAAAATCCTTTTCCTGGTCGCACAGTACCTGCTGGTAGGAAACTAACCTCACAATCTAAGCCAGTGATGTCAAAGAAGGCGCATTTTTCTGACCTTGACGTCGTGCGCGGGCATCAAGCGCTTGGTATGGAAGAAGGAAAATGCACCCTGTTGGATTAAGAAAACAGTAGTGCACAAACTTCAAACGGAACGTGAAATTTTATGTCGTTATTTTTATATGGCTTCTTTCTGTTTGATATTATCTATATTGTCTGTGAAACAGAAGTACTAACACCAATTTCTTAATATTGCAGTTGTGTTTTAAATCTTAATAACATAATAAAGAGTTAAGAAGGAATATTCACATTAATTCCATAGTAGTACAACTATACTGTACTAAGTGGATGAATCACATCATTCATAAAGAAAGTGATATCACCCCCCCCCAAAAAAAAAGATTGAGTATGACATGATAAGCTGGAATTGATATTGATGGTTATCTTTAGCCTTATAAAAGTAATCAATGGACTAATCAAAACAATATTATAGTACAAAGAAAAGTTACCTAGTTACTGTATATACTCGTATTTTTAAGTGTAACTAATATTCCATAACAAAACTCTTATCGCATTATGCCTTTAAAGTGATATTGGTGAGCAACTTCCTATCATCAGAATATTAAATTATTTTCTCGAAACCTGCTGAAGCTATAGAGCTGACATTTTTACAACACGTGGGCATATATTATATTTTGCTTATGATGTAACAATAGTTGCTTTGTTAACTCATTTCCTTACAAATATTTTCCATGCGAATATTTTCAAAATTTGTAATACATTAACTTCAGTAATACGTATTTACGATGTATGAGATTTACGCAAACATTGTTTCAGTACCTGGAAGGTTACTAAGTAAATAGGCCTATAGCTGAAAATTTCACTTTTCTATAAACAAAGTTGAGAAAATATTCCTTTTCAATAAAAAAAGAAGAAACTCGTGAAAACTGAGCATTAAAATTAAAACTTACATTCTTATAATGTACTTATACTTCCAGACATATCTAAAAATGAACACGGGTACATATTTAATAAGTTCTCTATTGAATCAGTGCTGGCCATCCCTGTATATAGCTCGACCAAGGGGCATATAGGCCTACAACCTCTTACGTCTGTCTCTTTCCTTTCCACTCTAAAGCGCTCAGGCTCTCCTGAGCTCTAAAGCGTGTACTTGTGCCTTTGGGCATCTTGACATGACTGATCTAAGCAATAACGTTCGATTCGTTAAGCATTTCTGTACAATCTAAATCTGCCCGACTTTCAGTTAAGTGTCTTTTTTACTTGTAATATTTTAGTAGCCTCTGGAAGAATCACAAATAATTTTTTACAATAACTATTTTAATGAAATATTATACCAAGTGGACTAACTAACAAACAGATTTATAATTAAGAGTCTAGTTTTCAAATAAAAGAATTTTCCAAGTTTTTGTGTCAGTGTCCCTATTTTAATAAAGACCAATTTTATTAAAAATCATAGCATCATACAAATTAAATAGTTTTCACGGAGTCAATTCTGCTTTCACATCGTGTATCTGGAAGCGGCTTTAGAGTTAATGTGGAAAGATCTTTATTTAATATTTGCCACCGTGACATTGACGCTGAAGAAGATAGATATATTTTTTTGACAATGTCAAAAGAATTAATGACTTCCAGGAAATTTTTACAGCATCTTTTATGGCTAAGTTAAGTCTGTGTGCTTTACATAGTGCAAAAATACTCTATTATTGAACATTTTTAAAAATCTAATCCTTTTGCATTTCATATTAGCACAATTTTATTGTCACAGCCTTAACCGCGCATTTCGTTAATATCAATGTGTAAGTACAGTCCAAGAAATCATTGCTAATACTTGTCCTGTTGTCAGTAATAGAACAAAGTCCAAGAAAATGCTTCCTTACCTTAATTTTTTTTTTTCGTTAAGGGATTGAAATAAATGAATAAATAGGTGAATAGTTGAAGGGATGAGTAGATGAGGGGATATGAGTAGAAAGGTATATATAGAAATAATTAAAGAAATAAACAAAATGCATCTAAAAGAACTACTGTAAGTTGTTCGTAATGTCTGACGTCTGGTGTTCAATTTAAAATTATTGAATAATATTTAGAATGCTTTAGACTAGCCGTGGCGAAAATGTAATCGTGCGCCGAGCCACTGTGTAACCTACAACGTGCTATGGAGGGAGGCGGACACCCGGAGGGGAAGTGAAGCAATTGTCTGACTGATTAACGGATTTTCGTTTTCTTACGTCAAGCGCTTAAATATAGTTTTATACAGTATAAGGTTACAAACTAATGTTTAGTACGTGTAACGAAGAAAGAAATGAACAAGAAAACATAGGAAATATTATCACAATCTAAAGTTAACTGTCTTCAGAATGTCTCTGCGACAGAGTTTCAAAATCAGGAATTATGTCACTTACTGCCAGTCGTAGTTGATCACGAAGGTATTTGTCTATCAGTCGTAATCTAAATTAGGTTTTTACTATTTTCATTGTTGAAAATAATTTTTCACAAACGTAAGTTATAGCGAACATGGCTTTAACAGAGCAAGCGAAAGAACGAAGCTTCGGAAATTTATTTTTTGGCAAAGATTTGAAAAGTTCAAAATTTGTCAAGTCCTTACATCTAGCCTTCATTATAACATTACATTGTAAATCTGCGAGTTTAAATTGAAGACCTAACCGCATTATTCGTACATCTGCTGAAAAAGGATCGAAATAATAATAATAATAATAATAATAATAATAATAAAAATAATAATAATAATAATAATAATAATAATAACAGTTAACCTTTTAATGTTTCATGAGTAACATGTAGTATAATGCTGTTTTATGTTATACAACCGTTTTCCTAGTAATACTTGTGAACAAATCATACATTTAATATTCTTATCATATTGGCAGCAAAAAAATGCGTCCTCCTATCCTACTTGAAACTTTCGTTTTTGTAAAGGTACATGGTTTCGAGAGAGACATTGCGACGATACGCCACTCGCAGGTCAGAGACAAATACAAATGGAACGGAGTTTGACTCCAGTGAGTGAGAGGGTGAGGGTTGGGGGAGCAAGAGACATGCACAGCTATCATTGCGAGCCACAATGTGCTCGTGAGTTACATTTTCGCCACGGCTGCTTTAGACTGTTAACTGTAGTTTAATGTTTCTTCTATTACAGTGAACAGTTCATTTTGAATTTTATAACTAGAGCATTCATTTTTTGCCCCTTATCTTTAAGTTGTGTGCACATGGAGTTCACGTCCTTGTTTGTTGACATCAAATCGAAGGGGTGGAATACCCGCTGGGACAAACTGGACACGTACATTCGCATTAATATAAAGGTGAATCACTTCTGTTTATCATTCTTGAGCGAAACAAATGAATTTCAACTGTTGGAATTTATAACGAAGAACATGCGTAAAGTATCGGAATTAAAGCTTCTCCTGCGATCACTCAACAACAGTTTGTATGTAGAGAAACTTCTCTCAACATCACATGACGTTACTGGAGCTAACAGAAAATAAGGAACGTTACTGTCTTTTACTCCACCTTGTGCCAGTTTTTTGCCATAATGCCGAATAACCAGGGATCTTGTGTAGGACGCCTTTAAGTTTATTCTTAACTTTTTCGCCAACAGTATTACCTTGTACATCAAGAACATTCACTTTTCTTTCAAGTTTTTCTATATTAAATTAAGGGCGTCTGACATTTTCAGATAACGAGCTTCTAAACGTGTAATTGTTTTCGAGAACCCTGAAACTATCAAGACCTGCAACACTTAGCGAACGATTCGTTGTGTACATTTTTTCCAGAAAGTCCTTAAAATAACTATTTTCGAGCTTGTGAAATGGTGTATTATATTTAACCATCATTTCACATAAATCTCTGTAAAATTCCGAGTCCTTAACCTGATTGTCAGTAGAGATGGACGATTGTTCATTGCCTACCCTGGTGAACAAATTTACGCGGTAAATATGTTTCTTCGAATTACAATGTTGTTTCAAGTACTTACTTTTAGTTCCCCTTATTGACTTCTTACACAGAACACATATTATAGAGTCGGCATGTGACTTTATATGTTCATTTCCAAAGTCCTCCACAATCTTATTCAAACGATCCTGTAAAGAACGTTTTGCTTTCGGCATTGTAAATGCGCTGATCTTGTATAACTAAAGATAATTGACACGACACGTTCGCTATGTGCTCTACGTCTTACAACTCCGCAACTACTGGGTGTTCAGTTCAAAGTGTGTCATGGCTCGCTTTATGCCGTCATGTGGCTAGCCGATGAGCCTAGAGAATTCAATCTTCCTACACTTCCGCAAAGGTGTATTACCTAGGAGGCAGAGAAGTTGCCTAGCAAGTACGGCGTTCATTCTGAAGAGTACGTACCGATGCGTACGATAAAGCCGGTAGTGGCAGGAATGTGAACTGTTTGGAAATACGTACTGTCAGGATATTGGGAGAGGGTTAAGACGATTACTTACGTATTTATTGACATTAACTTCGACGGTCAATATGGACACGGAGTATTTGATTTGTGTTGTGGAATGTTACCGTACGCAACCGATGGTAACAAATACCCTGCGTATGACTTGCCGGCGCAAAACACAGTTCGAAAGAGGTTATGGTAGCACACAGACCGTACAGACCGCCATCTGTTGCTACAACGTTCAAGTTATACCGTACGCGTTCTCAAATTCAGATTGAAGAACGCCTTGAATAATAGGCAACTTCTCTGACATATAAGCTGAAACTCGCTTCAAATCGGTAACTCAACAACAGTGACGTCATGACACACTTTGAAATGAACACCCAGTATTTTGTATGTGATCTGTACGTTCGCAAGGTCAAGTGACGTCATCCATACTCCGTACAGCTAACTTAACATTCGCTGTCTGTCCTGTTATGGGGCTAAAAAGAATGCTCTACTTATAACCGAGATAACGAGACATATTGCGGTGTCCGGCTTTTTGAATGGTACACTATAAACTCACCAAATTTTGAAAAACTTTCTATTAATTTAAAGAAGTTATTGTTTTATTTTTTAAACGACTTTTTGTATAGCACATCCCCTGAATGCTCAATTTTGTCTGCTGAAAACTAAATGACGTGTAGGCCCTATATTTCAGTAACTGTTTCCCACCTCTTTATTTCACGGTACATTTGAACTTGTTTTATGAAATCTACAGTTCTTCTTTTCTCTATATTTTGTTCTAAGTCTACACAATGTTTCACATTTTGGAAATGTGCTACACATTTTCATGTCGTTCTATATTTCTAAATAAATTACACTTGCCTTTGTAAGCTATTTTATCATTAAACTCATTCACAGAGCTGTTGGAAAACACTCACTCACTCACTCACTCACTCACTCACTCACTCACTCACTCACTCACTCACTCACTCACTCACTCACTCACTCACTCACTCACTCACTCACTCACTCACTCACTCACTCACTCACTCACCCACCGGATTGATTTTCTTTTTTAGTAATTCTAAATAATCTCATTTTCTTCATAAGCCTCTGCATGAGACTTGTCTAAGTGTCGTTTGATGTTAAAACGCGGTATATGCCCTAGTTTAGCTCAATATGTTAAAGTACATTTCAGTGTTTCAAAATAAATACTCTTCTTTCCTTTCGCTGTGAAATTAACATGGAAAACACGGAACAAAACTTTGTTGTGGAACAACAAGTAAGTAGGACAGACTTCATAGCTATACCAGCCATCTACTTTCAGCGCGGGCGACAATTCAGAGGGCAAATGCCTTTACACCTGAGAAGTTTCAGATCTCTAAGCATACACTAGACCTTGATGTTTGGGGTCACTTGAAGTCTATGTGTATGAAACAACTGTAAACAGTGCGGAAAATATAGGAACGTGTGCAGAATGGATAAGAGGTGATTCGAGAATATGCTGTTGTCTTCTCAGTCGTGTGTGTGTGTGTGTGTGTGTGTGTGCGTGTGCGTGCGCAGAAGAGGATCAAAACGTCTCTGTCCGATACATCAAAAACCAATTACTGTAACTGAAATTCATTATGGACTTTTATTTCAAAATCCTCGTATTCAGAGGAATATTTTTGCTTACTATTTTTTTTTTCAGGAAAACGCGCACTAAGTGTCTAAACATACTTAAGGTCATTCTGTGTACAGTACATCAGAATAAGTGCTTTGGATATCCGCTCTAAATACATAATAAAAAGCAAGGGTTCTATAATTTTGTAAATAGTTCATGTAAATATCTGCATTTCACACACATTTTACTGAAGAAAATTCAATCCATGTGACAATAATAATAATAATAATAATAATAATAATAATAATAATAATAATAATAATAATAATAATAATAATAATAATAATAATAATAATAAATTACCTCTCATTGAAGTTCTGGCTGTAAAACAAGTTTGAATAATTTCAAGGAAAAATTGTTCCGGGGCCGGGTATCGATCCCGGGACCCTTCGCTTAGCATGCGAACGCTCTACCGACTGAGCTACCCCAGGAACTATACACGACACCGTCACAATTTTTCCTTTTTATATCCACACAACTCACAAGAGCTGACAAGACGCCAGAAGTCAACTGTGAGTGCACACAAATACTGTGTGACTTTAAATTGTGGCTTTCTGTTAACGTACCTCCAGTAACGAATGTATTATACAAATCTGGCTTTCAGGTAGTAGCTCCCTGTAAAGCAGGTTTGAATAATTTCAAGGAAAAATTGTTCCTGGGACGGGTATCGGTTCCGGGACCCTTCGCTTAGCGCGCGGACGCTCTACCGACTGAGCTACCCCAGGAACTATACACGACACCGTCACAATTTTTCCTTTTTACATCCACACAACTCACATGAGCTGACAAGACGCCAGAAGTCAACTGTGAGTGCACACAAATACTGTGTGACTTTAAATTGTGGCTTTCTGTTAACGTACCTCCAGTAACGAATGTATTACACAAGTCTGGCTCCCTGTAAAGCAGGTTTGAATAATTTCAAGGAAAAATTGTTCCGGGGCCGGGTATCGATCCCGGGACCCTTCGCTTAGCGTGCGAACGCTCTACCGACTGCGCTACCCCAGGAACTATACACAAATTTTCCTTTAAGGAAAAATTGTTACGGTGTCATAGTTCCTGGGGTAGCTCAGTTGGTAGAGCGTTCGCGTGCTAAGCGAAGGGTCCCGGGATGGATACCCGGCCCCGGAACAATTTTTTCTTCAAATTATTCAATATTGTTTGTATTCATCTGAAGTCTGACTAGTGTAATATGTAGCTAGTGGGCGATGTATGGATGTAATGGAGGGGGAAAGCAACTGACCACCCTACCCCATTATCTCCTGACTTAGTTGCCTCATAAGAGGTGCCTTCTTGGTACTGCTTATGGGGTTCAGACCTGTCTTCAGACAATTGACTAAACAATAATAATAATAATAATAATAATAATAATAATAATAATAATAATAATAACTGTAACTAGCAGGTATTATTATTATTATTATTATTATTATTATTATTATTATTATTATTATTATTATTATTATTATTATTATTATTATTATTATTTGGTTGGTTATTTAACATCGGCGGAATTGGTGATAGCGAGATGGTATTTGAGCAGATGAGGCCGAGGATTCGTAATAGATTACCTGACATTGGCCTTATGGTTAGGGAAAACATCGGAAAAAACTCAGCCAAGTAATCAGCCCAAGCGGGGATCCAGTATTTAAATTAATATGTTGGTGAAGAAATGAAAGAGTTATTGCTTTTCAGCGACAATTTTCCTGGACAAAACAAGCACCACCTGTTCGTCAGACTCAAGAAGGCTTTAATAGAGATTTGATCCAATTGAACAATAAAAAACTATATAAAATACTGATGATGTAGTGTACATTTATGATGATTGCAAGAACAACGTGTATCCACAGAGTTTAAACAATTATATTTAAATAGTTGGAATTGGAAGTCTGTGTGCTTAATAATAGGTGTAAACAAGATAACATTTTGTGAGCATACAATTTGTGTAACAAAAGTAATCATAATTTGACAGTAATTCAGTTTTCCTAAACTATACTTTTTTGTGACATGTTGTTTTTGAAATCAGCTATTCAATTAAATATTGAGTCATTCACTGCATAAGTCCTTACCACGCACCATATCCCTAGACTACTCTTTTAGGTATAATTATGATGTTATTCGCTAATTTTTGGGGATACAGCCTACCACCACCACTTAGTTGAAACTATATCTCAATTGTTACGAACCTCAATGAGAGATCGACAGTCACATCGTAAATAGACTTATGTATCCAGTTGCAAAAATTAACTTTTAAATTAAAATTAATAAGTTGTAAGCTGTCTCGGACGAATTTTATACAGTAGAAGTAATATTTTAAACTCTTTCAAATTCTTTAAGCCGATATTTATAAATTTTTCGATTTCGTGAGCTAAATTGTTCTGACATTAAGGGTGTTATTCATAGACATTTCCGTAGCCCGCGCTACGAGCGTTCTAAACTAGCCCCGGCTATCGACTGGTTACTTGTATGAGATTCATATCATATATCATATCATATCATATATATCTCATATATCATATCATATCATATCATATCATATCATATCATATCATATCATATCATATCATATCATATAATATATCATATATCGTATATCATATCATATCATATCATATCATATCATATCATATCATATCATATCATATCATATCATATCATATCATATCATATATCATATCATATCATATCATATCATATATGATATATCATATAATATATCATATATCGTATATCATATCATATCATATCATATCATATCATATCATATCATATCATATCATATCATATCATATCATATCATATCATATCATATCATATATATCTCATATCATGTAATATATCATATCTCATATCATATATCATATGTAATATATCATCATATCATATCATATCATATATCATATCATATCATATCATATCATATCATATCATATCATATCATATCATATCATATCATATCATATCATATCATATCATATCATATCATATCATATCATATCATATCATATATCGCTAACACTGGTTTATGAATACGAAAAACGTTAGTTCGCTGATCATCCACCGGAAGCCCGCGCTAAGAATGTCTATGAATACGGCCCTAAGAGATTAGTTCTTGTCTCACAAGCTTACCTTTGAAGCTACCTTGAATCTGATTCTCTTAGTACAAGATTTATTTTTGTTTAAAAACTGAACCAGTTTCTCAAAGATACATTTTAAACAGAAAGATGCGCCGTTCGACAGAATATGTAATTATTTAAAAGATACGAAATATACTAACTTAAAACCTATTGCGGGTTTAGAAACCACCCTGTTTTCGTTAGAAGAGAAAGTGCTCGCTTGTTTCTCTTCACTAACTCTTAAGGATGTAAGTTGTAAGAGACAGGAATGGTCGCTCAGTTGCTGGAGGAGGAAGCCTGTGGCAGACGGAAAAAAGCGACAGGGGATTTGTGAAAATCCCTAAGATTTCGTGTAACGTCTATACAGGGATTAGGGTATTGGATTTCAGATAAATACAATTCCCTGTAAGATTTATGTCTAATGGATGAAATGAAATATGCTTTGAATAACGGATAATCCTCCAATAATAATAATAATAATAATAATAATAATAATAATAATAATATAATAATAATAATAATAATACATTGAAACAGACTATCATTAAGAGGCTGTTTCTGAGCAAAATATAACTAAAAATTAACTTTCTTCTATAAATGGAGATCAATTGAAGAAGCCACCATGTCTTCAGAGTAGTTATTATTAGGGCCTTGACATCGGTGTATTTGTACAGGGACATCATTTTATTTTTACTAACACTTATAATATTAACCTGGCTGTACCTTTGGATTAATGGTTCAGAACCAGAAACACCATTTGATATCCCTTCCACAACTGGAGTTCGATAATACTGGCGTAAAATACAAACAAATCACTTTACTAGGTATAGGAGGGAAAAAAAGTAGTTCATCCATTTACGTAAAGTAGGAAATATCGCGATTTTGAGTTTGATAATTTTCATTAGGTTTTTGTTTAATCAAAACACAGTACTGTATTAACAATAAGTGTTTTTACTCACGAACTGAGCTTTCCATTCGGACGTATTCATTATGCAGCACATTAGCGTACAATATAGAGAATGAAGTTACATTGAAAAATAATCATAATATGGATATTTAAAGACAATATATTTGAAAATGGTGGCCGTTCATTTCTATACAGGCTTCAGTTTTTTTTTTACATATTATCGCACTATAGATTATTGTACCTAATTTCAATTACCAGTTTCGTCCTTCGTACTAATAGGCCTAAGTCATGTTGAAGTAATTCTGTACCTACTCTATAAAAGAGTACCTTACGTACTGTAAATTCATTCTTCACTTCTGCCCGATCCGAAAAGATAAAATTACTGAGACATGCTATCTTCTGTCCGTCCAAGTGGTTTTGTCGCAGGGTCGTGGAAAGGAGGGAAATCATGTGACAGTTAATTAATTAACGAGGCCCCTTTACTTAAGTTATTTCAAACAGCTGTATAATATTACATAGACGTCCAATTCCTAACAGAAATCAATGTTTTCAGAAAAGAGTTAGGACAGTCCAGCCACGTTTTCCATGGTCGTGCATCGTGCTAGATAGAATGGAACTAGAAAGGTGTTTGAGGCTTGCGCGCTGCTCAGATGGTTCGTATCGTGCGCACCGCTTGATCGAGAGTGCACAATTTCCTCCGCGCATTACATGCAATGCCGCGTTACTGCCGCAGCTCGTCCGTGTATTCCCGGCCTGACAGAGGGACGGGTAGAAGCGGATGGGGGAAACGGGGATGAAACATAGGCAAACGGAAGACAGTACCTGTCCGAGAATATGATTCAATATTGAAAGAGGACATATTTCTGGAATGTACTATACTCACTAACACAGTACTGTTTGTGTTTACTATGACCGTAAGGCGACTTTGACTGTATACGCTTGGTTCTGTGTTGAGAACGATTGGACGTTTACTAGTAGAGGGGATGGGAGTGAAGTACATTAAAAAACTGAGGTACAATAAAAATTGAAGTAAAAATGAAATGATGTCCCTGTATTAGTTTGAGGTCTAGTGAAGGTGAACATACGACGCCGGACAGAATGTAGTCGACGTGTTTCAAGTACAGGCAGCGGAAGCGAATTTGACACACGCCTAAGCAAGCACGTTCTGTGTTTTGTATACGATTATTGCGTATTATAAAATCAAGACAATACAATTATTGTATATAAGGGTTAATATCGGGAAGGTGTAAAATGCTGACGAGGTTGAGAATAATAAATTGTTGGAAATCATACTTAAGTTGTCACAAATTGTAAAACATAAGTCTGAAAAGATGTTTTTAATAGGCCTATTTAGAGTTTTGCATTAGAGTTTTAGAATGCCAAAAACGTATATGGCGTACAATTTTGTTTTCTCTATATTTAACTATTACATTAATTTATTTATCATATCTATTCCGCACCTTACTTTTCTTGCATGCTGTTCGCCTGGTTTCGGTTGCTGCTGCAATGAACAACAACATTCATTTTCAAAGTTTCAAATGAAAATGACCGTCAAGTGTCGGATAGTATAACCTTGCATGCGGAAAAACTGCGTTCAACATCGATTGAAACCAAGGGTGCATATGTAAAATATTTCAAATCATCCATTTCTGCATCAAGTTTATAACAATCGCACTTGTCATCTGACAAAACTCTTGCAATTTTAATATTAAACATCTTAATTACACAACTTTTAACACTGTATCACTTCGGAATATGTATGATAAGAACTTTCTTGTGTTAAATTTTAAAGTACCGTCAACGCGGGCTACTTTGAGCCTTAAGGTGTTACTTGAACCCAGAAGAAAAAAATGTTTTCGTCGATGTAAAATAACAGTTTGGTGTCGAAAGTTGTGGTTTTTTTCTCTGCAAACTTTCATCTGTACAAATATTTTCACCTAAGTTACTCCAATGGTAAGTAAACATTTTTTTTCTTCTGGGTTCAGGTAACTCCTTAAGGGTCAAAGTAGCCCGCGTTGAGGGTACCTTGTTAACATGTTTCAACCTATTTTCGGTCATCTTCGGAACTGGTCGTTGTTGGTCTTGGCGCCTCTTGTTTCCTATGTGGGTGCGTTCGTATTGTAGAGTCAAAGAGTGTATGTGTTTTGAAATTGAGTTGTGTGTTGAGAATATCGTTGGTGTATGTTTTCGTGTGTCTGTATATTTCATAAACTCAACACACTAGAACAATATGAAATATACAGACACACAAAAACACATCCCAACGATATTCTCAACACACAACTCCATTTCAAAACACATACACTCTTTGACTCTACACTACGAACGCACCCATACAGGAAACAAGAGGCGCCAAGACCAACAACGACCAGTTCCGAAGATGACCGAAAATAGGTCGAAACATGTTAACAAGGTACGTGAAAATTTAACACAAGAAAGTTCTTATCATACATATTCCGAAATTTAATAGTCTATTAAATTAGGACTAAAAATTAATCTTTACGTAGATTCTTGCAATTTGCATAGCCTAATGAATTGAAACCACCGTTTTTTGTATTACTGTGTTCATTTTCGCACACACCTTTTTGTTTGTATCATCTTGCAGATCATTCACTTTTGAGATATGATTATTTACTATCGAAATTTGCTCCACCAATTTCACACCAGCCTTTTCGAGACATTCGATTTAGAGGGCATAAATCTAAAATTATATGAAATATATTCACACTGTTTTTTAATATTTGGGTCACCAAGAAGAGTTTGAGCGTTACTTATGGGATCTGCATCGTTTCCGTCAAACATCTGTATGACTCCTTTTACCCTTATATACAATTATGTATTGTCTCGATTTTATAATACGCAATAATCGTATACAAAACACAGAAAGTGCTTACTTGGGCGTGAGTCAAATTCGCTTCCGCTGCCTATGCTTGAAACACGTAGACTACATTCTGTCCGGCGTCGTGTGTTCATCTTCAATCGACCCCAAACTAATACGAATATACCGATGTGACTGCCCTAGTTATTATACACTGAATTATTTACAAATTTGTTAGTGATTATTTCAAGTTCAAACAACCTCCAGTCTAAAAGAGTTAGCTACTACTCTTTGTGCAGATTTCACCATACATTATGTAACGGTAGTGATAGAGATAGTGATAGTGATAGTAATCTAGTGGTAGTGATGCTGATATTAGTGATAGGGTTGGTAGTGGTGGTAGCAGTAGCATGGCATTTAATCTTTTCATAGATGCATTTCTTACTGTGAACCAAAAGAGTCGACATGTAGTTTAATATTAATGTTACTGAGTTTCATAAATGGAATTAAATTTCTTTTTTTACTTTTGTTACGTCGTTCGCTCTTTCTTTCATCCTTTATTTAATTCTACCATGCTTCATTCATTACTCCTTAATTTATTTTGATGTATGAATATTTGTTTCACGTGAATGTGCGAGTCCATGCGTCATTCGGATGTAGGTCATCGTCTGTGTAAATATCGAGCGATTTAATATGCATCTAATTTCGTGATATTAAGGTTTCTGTGCAAGAGTGAGGTTCAAATAAAAAAAAGTGTTTTTAATGTACGTACATTACACTGAGCTACAAATTTTTACTTTTTGTCTTGCTCCGAAATAAAAGTAGGTGAATATTACTAATATGTGTGCCCTAAGACTGAATTTAAAATCCAAATTGCCTTATCACGTACCATTTTCCGGAGAAAGTGAATTGAATTTCTTATGAAAAAAACTTTTTTTTTCACTGCTACTCATAAAATTACAACAGATTAGGGATTAAAAATGTCACATAATACTTGAAAAATGTGTACTGGATATAAAAATGAAGTTACATAGTTTAAAATAGAAAAAACACAACAATAAAAATATTTCATGAGAAAAATCTCGGAATTTTAAATTAGCAATTAAAAGAATTTTCTGGATTACTTCCGTTTATAACTACACCCAGGACTGTCTTTTACAAGGAACCAACAATACTCTGCACGCATGCTGGAGGATGATCTTCCTTTATATCACCATTCCATTTCAGATATTTCTTGATAAAATCTTTCCCCATGCTCGCCGCTTACGGCTCCAAGGTTAGAAGGAAAAAGTCCAAATGAGAACGTAAAAGTGTATTTTGAGACACATATTACAGTCCATTTTCTCACATGCACTTAACGTGGTTTCCACAAGTGCGATGTAGTTGTCTGTCCCAGAATTTCCAAGGAAATTTGAGCAAACATCTTTGAAAGCGCGCCATGTCATTCTTTCTGTAACGGAACGTTTTTTCCTCAAACAAAGAGTCAGCCATAACTTTGCGAATTTGTGGATAGATGAAGATGTCCTCTTTTAATTTGCCTTCACTGAAACTGGTAAACTTTTCTTTTAAATACTGAAAACCACATCCTTGCTTGTTCATTGCTTAGACCTCACTTCGAACTTTCATGAAATTTACTGAATGGAAGGGACCAATATCTGTTTATTTATTATAAGTACAAAAGAACATACCAACAACCACAAGAAACCGAAAATAGGTAATAAACTCATAAAATGCATTAGATTTTGTTTTGGTTTATAACCCCACAATCCGCGCCAAATGTTTCCTGAGAGAACGCTTATTGGAAAGTGAAATAATAATATAGATTAAAACCCTTACGCGATACGAAGAAAAGATATGCATTTTCGGATTCAGCGCACATAAAGCCATAAGGGACACGTTGTTTCAAGTCGGAGCAAAATTCTTGTTGTTCAGTGATTATTAGGGTTCACGAAGGTACATGTCAGGATTTTTACCTCAAATGAATTTATACAATAGTTACAAATAAGCAATACAAATATAAAACAAAATTTAGCACTCTCGAAGAGTTGGTCTAGTTTCATGTTGGTGCAAGGATATTTTCGTGATAGCCCTTAAATTAAAAGTATTTAGGCATATTCAGCCCAATTTTAAATTCCTCAGTCAAATTCATGCTTATAACTCAAACAATTATAGTTCTTTCGGTATTTTGAAAGTTCTCGACACGTTTCATGAAGCCATTGATGAAAACTAACACATTGAAACCACCTGTCACCATGCTTGCCGTCCTCGAAATCTCCTAGAAAGATCTGAAAAAATAAAATAAAATAAAATAAATAAATAAATAAATGAATAAATAAATAAATAAATAAATAAATAAATAAATAAATAAATAGATAAATAAATAAATAATCAAATAAACAAATTAAATAAATAAATAAACAAAATAAATAGATAAACAAATTAAATAAATAAATAAACAAATAAACAAATTAAATAAATAAATAAATAAATAAATAAATAAATAAATGAATGAATGAATAAATGAATCTTATCACTCGGCTTTTCTTTAACCACAGATCTTCTTTGGCTCCTGAAGATGATGCTGTTTCATTGTATATCTCTTTTAACTCATTTTGGAGTCTGGAAATGTCAGTCTCTTAGGTTCCTTTCTGGTCCTCATCGAACTTGCTAAGAAAAAGGCGAGGTCTCTCTGCGGCAGTTTTCCTTTGTTTAAGATACAATCAATTGCTTTTTCATATCGTTTATGTTACATTTCTTTTCACATTTTAAACTGCTATTATATTCCAACTGCAACATTAACGACTTCCACAGTATATCAGATATCAATCATTCCGGGCAAACTGAGAATTCCATTGATAAAGTCTTTTTGAGAAATGTTTGTTTATTGTTGGTGTAAGACATATATAAGATCTAAATTTAAGTATTCTAATGTTTTATTTTAAATAGGAAAATATTTTACTAATTTTATGGGCACTGAATCTGAGTGGTCTTGCCTGGGTAATAGATACTGTTTTGTTTCCCTGAAGTTTGCAGCAATACTCATAGAGAGATCAGATGTTAATGTATGTTTTTCAAGAAGCTGTTGTTGAAAAAATATTTTGAGATTCTGCACTGTTAATCCCAGAGCTCAAGGATGAAGGAATTTTGTACTCTGTTCTACATTTTTTCTGCCATTTATTTTCAGTAGCTTGGGTTAATAACAATTAATCTTCAAGTGAATATTTTGACTTAGAAATGTCACAGTTGTTTTAAAACTTGAAAAATGAAGGACATGAACTCATCTGTAACATCTGTGACAAAAGGTGTGTAACATCCGTGACATGCATTAAACTGTTATAAAATATTTACCGATTATGTTTTTGTGAACTTATTGTATGACATGAGATTTGCATAGCTTTCACATGGACACTACGAGAATGAATTTCATTTTATTTTAGTAGGTTATTTTACGACGCTATATCAACATCTCAGGTTATTTAGCGTCTGAATGATATGAAGGTGATAATGACGGTGAAATGAGTCTGGGGTCCAGCACCGAAAGTTATTGGGTTGAGGGAAAACCTCGGAAAAAACCTCAACCAGGTAACTTGCCCCGACCGGGAATCGAACCCGGGCCAACTGGTTTCGCGGCCAGACGCGCTAGCCGTTACTCCACAGGTGTGGATATGAGAATGAATCTCTTTTGCTTGAGGTAGAGACCTGAGTTTTATACATTTTATTAATAAGGTGTGAAGTGAGTTCATAAAACTTGTAACATCCGTGACGGAACCTTTTCTTTATTTTCTGCAATAATAATACATTTTATTCAACAACTTTTTTTTTCTCTATATGATACTGATCTTCTAAATTGATTCTAATAATAAAAGTTGGCAAAAGTCATCATTTTCAATATATAGAGTTTTAAAAGAGTAAAACTGTAACATTCGTGACAACTGGAATAGCTAAGATACCCTACCTGAATACTTAGGTCTACTTACTTTCGGTTTTTAAGAAACCCAGAGGTTCATTGCCGCCCTCACATAAGCCCGTCGTCGGTCCCTAGACAGTGCAAGATTAATCCAGTCTCTATCATCATATCCCACCTCCCTCAAATTCATTTTAATATCATCCTCCCATCTACGTCACGGTCTCCCCAAAGGTCTTTTTCTTTCCCTCCGGCCTCCCAACTGACACTCTATATGTATTTCTGGGTGCTCTGAATACACATACAAATATTTCACGTTTCATGCATTCGATATTTCTTCCACTGGAGAGTGTTGTTATTGTACATAAATACTGTAATTTAAAGAGAAAAATGTCCTCGTGGAATGAAAAAAACGCTAAGAATATGATCTCACAAGAGAAGGCTCTGTTACATAATCATTGCATTGATTAGCATATATTTTAACAAAGGAAATCGGATGGTGTATTCACTCGCAAATTCAAAGCATAGATCTCATCTCTTCAAGGTATTTAAAAGAAAATATGCTTACGTCACAGTGAACAAAATCTATGTTAAGTATATATATATATATTTTTTTTTTATTAGGTTATTTTACGACGCTTTATCAACATCTACGGTTATTTAGCGTCTGAATGAGATGGTGATAATGCCGGTGAAATGAGTCCGGGGTCCAACACCGAAAGTTACCCAGTATTTGCTCATATTGGGTTGAGGGAAAACCCCGGAAAAAACCTCAACCAGGTAACTTGTCCCGACCGGGAATCGAACCCAGGCCACCTGGTTTCGCAGCTAGACGCGCTGACCGTTACTCCACAGGTGTGGACTGTTAAGTATATGTTCTACCATTTATACAATACTATCAGAATTACATCGCTGGTATAATTTCGTGGTCAATTTAAAAAGAGATATCACGAAATTAGCCGTGTTACGAAATTAGCCGAGTTTGCCAAGACTGTGGTTATATAACGTAGAGAGCAATGCGAATAATAACACGACACATTAAATTGTTTTCAAATGGACAAAATATTTAATTAAACATAATCTATCGCCTTTGCTTCACTCATTTTTATTTACTTATTTATTTATTTAATTAATTATTTAATTCTTTATTTCTTTATTTCTTTCTTTCTTTCTTTCTTTCTTTCTTTCTTTCTTCCTCTTTCTTTCTTTCTTTCTTTCTTTTGGTAGAGTTAAGCCATGAGGCCTTCTCTTCCACACTACCAGAAGTGAAATACATAATGAAACAATGACAAAATAGTAAAGTCATACTTAAATATAAAAATCATTTTCATGCACATTAACAAGTTTACACGGGCTATAATGAAATATTAACTGAACATGATACATAATTAAGTTATTTACAATTCATATCCTAATTCTACTTTATGATAGGCCTAAATGACAATTTATATACACACAGAATAACCTATAAAAATCGGCTAACACTCACAATCACATTTTATAATTTATTTCAGATAGTAATTTAATCATTTTAATATAATTCAGATTTTAAATTGATTAGTACTTCAATTTGATAATGAAGTTCATCTTTCATTCGTCGCAATTTGTTTGTTATTGCGACGGATATGTATCATTTTAATGGAATTCGTGTGGCATTTAATTCACTGAGGCATTAAATCGCTTTGCTTTACAGTCATATAGACCTATATACTGCATATGTAAATAATATTCGGGACTAATGTGATATTTACGGCGGATATAAAATTTAAAATTATATACAACACAAACCATTAAAAATAATGCAAATATTAACTTAAAGAATTAGATGTAATATAACATTTTAGACTTTTCTTCTCATTTTCATGTACAATAATTTACTTCATTTTTAGAGTAACTTCCACATTATTATTGTTTGCATGTTTGAAAACGAGATGGAATGTAATCACAAAGTATGTTTATTGGAATTTAATGGGGTTCCAATTCATGGAAATAAAATACTTCCGTCCGGATGGTGTCGTACTGTCACTGTAAAGCGTAAATTCAATTAGCAAACTTGTTTCTGCAAAATCATATTACGTTTAATATAAATCAGTTAATGGTTTCTGTTGTCTTTCATATTTACAAATTAATGCCAGTAGGTTATAACGAATCGTATTTTGTTTGTAAAAACTGAAAGTGATATTGAACAAAGCGGGGGGATGTTGTATGAAATACGAAATCGATAATATGAAATTAATCGTGATTGTGTATTTAATCCCGCGAGTGTGGGGTTAATATTAAATTAGTAAATAGCAGTAGAAATTAAATATCGAACTTGTGCGCTGAAGAATTAATTTTAATAGCGTGGGGATATTTGAGTGATTTTTAAAATGAAACTGAAAGCTGGAAACACTTTCGGCTGCCTCCGTTTCACAGCGGAAGCCAAATATTTGCTAATTAAGTACGTAGCGTCGGCCGGGCTAACTTTTTAGCTGCAGCGTAATTTAAACAAAATACTCCAAACATTTTATGACATGGCCTATATTTTCTCTAATTATATCCGTATGAATATTTCGTTGAATTATGACGACTATACATCTCCATTTGTGAAGTACATCATGTAGCACTTACACGTATACTTTTCTCTCTTTTTTTTTTAGTAATAATTTGAATGATTTACCAAGGTTGTCAAATTTATTATATGCAATCCTCTCTTAAAAGGGAAATATACAGGTGAACCGTAAGTATTATCACTAATTTTAGGGGTTATTCTTTGAGATATTTAAAAAAAAATTAAATACAATTTTGGTCGTTTTTGCTTTCTTTCCGAGATAAAAATTGTTTTATATAGGGTGCGACAGTGGGATATGATGGTTTTTATAGCAAACCAAAAGTAAGATATACCTTTTAAAACTTCAGAAAAAAGACTATATCTTTTCATTAATTCCCAAAACCAATATTTTAAATAAATTAACATATACAAAAACAATAAATTAATTGCAAATCTAGTCTTTCAGGTGAAGCTCCCTGTAAAGCAGATTTGAATAATTTCAAGGGAAAAATTGTTCCGGGGCCGGGTATCGATCCTGGGACCTCTGGTTGAACGTACCAGCGCTCTACCTCTGAGCTACCCGGGAACTCCACCCGACACCGTCTCAACTTTTCCCTTTATATCCACACAACTCGCGTGGGCTGACGAAACGCCAGAGACCCACAACGAGTGCACACAATCTCTGTGTGACTTGGAATTGTGGTTTTCTGTTAACGTACACAGTAACGTATATACGCGAGTTGTGTGGATATAAAGGGAAAAGTTGAGACGGTGTCGGGTGGAGTTCCCGGGTGGCTCAGGCGTAGAGCGCTGGTACGTTCAACCAGAGGTCCCGGGATCGATACCCGGCCCCGGAACAATTTTTCCCTTGAAATTATTCAATAAATTAATTTTAACATAAAAAACAAAATAAAAAAAAATAATTTATATAATATTCCCTGTTGTGGGACACTCAGGACGAATTAAAAGAAAACACATATACTGGAAGTAATCCAGTACAATGCAATTTATTAATGTCTGATTACTTTTTAAAAACTGCATTTCGTAAGTAGCCTCCACGGCTACGAATACATTCCTGCAATCTGCTGTGAAAGTTCTGCATAACTCGCCCCAACAATCAGGTTCGATGGCACTAATTTCGTTCCTTATGTTTTGTTTCAGCTGGATGGTGGTGCGAGGCTTGTTGCGATACAACCTACTTTTGAGATAACCCCGCAGGAAGTAATCAGCGCACACTGCTCATGGTTCAATGAACTGCGAAACATGTTTCCAGGACGAATAATTTCACGATTTGGAGACATTGCCTGGCCGTAAAGATCTCCTGACCTGACTGCAGCTGATTACTTCCAATGGGGTTTTCTCAAAAGTAGGGTGTATCGCAACAGCCTCGCTCCATCATCCAGCTGAAATAAAACATAAGGAACGAAATTAGTGCCATCTAAACTATCTAAACTATTTTGTTGGGGCGAGTTTTGCAGAACTTTCATAGCAGATTGCAGGAATGTATTCGTTGCCGTGGAGGCTACTTACGAAATGCAGTTTTAAAAAGTAACCAGACATTAATAAATTGTATGACTTGAGGCTTTCCCGGCGTTTGATGTAGAATAACTCTTCTCGGGTTCTAAGCCAGGTGAGTTGGAGATTAGCTACCAAGCTTTCGACGGCTAGCTCTGCCATCTTCTTCAGGGAATGAAGAAGATGGCAGAGCTAGCCGTCGAAAGCTTGGAAACTAATCTCCAACTCACCTGGCTGAGAACCCGAGAAGAGTTATATTAATAAATTGCATTGTACTAGATTATTTCCAGTATATGTATTTTCTTTTAATTCGTCCTGAGTGTCTCACAACAGGGCTAGAAAACCCGTCATATCCCACTGCCGCACCCTATATGAAACATTTCATTGTGTGTTTTGTGAAAAACATTGATTTAATTTCCAATATGCCGAGTCAGTTTAAGAGAGCAGTGTATTATGATAATATATTGTTGAAAGGATTTTAGTTTTGTCAAAATATATAGAAATTTGATCTAACAAATGTAACACTATAAAATTCCTTTGCAGAACGAAAAGTTAGCGTCAGCACGTAGAGCTGAAAACCCGGGTTCGAATCCCGGTGTCGGAGAGAATTTTTCTCTGTTCTATCCATCCATCATATGATAACGCAGAATTCCTGCACGAAAATATCATACGTACTTCTGTACATGATAATAATATAAAATTTTGGAATTTTAGAATACATTAAAACGAGATCATATGAAATGTATTAAATTCGTTAAAGAAATAAACCTTTCATTGAAAACAAGAATATAAATCGAGAAAAAACAAGCCCTTAACACACAGAGAAAACCTTGATAGTCCATAAGGAAGAGAACCAGATAAATAGTCCACAAGTGAGGTAGGAATCCATACAGCAGCCTCAGATCTAGAAATAAACTCGATACTACAGGCTGAGACACGCCGAGATTGATCAGTAAGGGTTTTGAAATTTTTTACCATAGTTCATACTGTCAAAATTTATATGACAATCTTCGATATCTCCACACATCATATACAGGACTGACGTCTGATTTGCATTTCGTTGTGAATTACATGTGTTTTTTTAATTATTTTTGTTTAACGACGCTCGCAACTGTCGAGGTTATATGAGGAGCATCGTTTCAAATCGTATTAATTCAACTGGTAGAGAAAATTGAGTTCGATACATTTTCATACATTTTGGGATGCAATATTTCACGTTGCGAAATCTGATTGTATCAAATCGTATTCGCTAACAGTGTAAACGACTGCTTAAAAAGAGCAGTTGTTTCAAATCGTATTCAGTCCTTTATAGTGTCTGTCTCATATCGTATTACGTCCAATATTCATGTTATAGAACTGGTATAAATAAATTTTAATTAATTACTTTCTTATGTTGGTTATACTGAAAATCTGGCGCACTTTTCTCGTCAATGCTACATATTCAATATGATCAATACAGTATTTTTCTTGTGAGCTGTGTGTGACGGAAGTTGTTTCCAATATTTAAGAAGAAATTATTGTATGACGATGTAATGGGAATGATTAGAGGAACATAGGACATTTAGATTTCTATGCTAACATCATCGATGCAGTTACTGTGGTAACTGGCAATGAGGATGATGGTAGTATGGCAACTTGTGGCTACTTAGAAGAAAGAGTATTCGAAAAAATGTGAAAAAGTTTCAAATACATGAATCCAGCCGAATGGATGTTATGAACATCCTATAAGCCTACATCAAAATTTGTTTAATGCGTAGATTTCTTTCTGGTATTAACAAAATAATGTTTATTTAATACTAATAACAACAATAATAATAGTGGTTTTTATGCTTCATTTATCTCATTAAAGACATTATGACAGCAGGAAGAAGTTATGAACACTCTGTATGTCGAAGTGTTTGATGTGGAAATTGTAATTTTGTATAAACAGATAATGTTTTTCTTTAATGATAACAATAATGATTGGTTATTTTATGTTTTGCCTCAGTAAATGTTTCTGATTACGTACATCTGTACAATTATTATTGGATCAAAAGTATTATGTCCAATATATTTCCCTTCAATTTGAAGAACAATTGAAAAGCGATTTCATTTTTCAAGTTCCAAGAAGTAAGCTTCAAGCATAACAATTTCACATTTCTCATTTTGTGAAAAATTACCCGTATTTGAAGTAATCAGTTTTTAATTCTTCCAGTAAAATTTGTTTGTTTCTTTTTTGACGTAATATGATTTGAAAGGATATTCCTCATATGAGCGTCGCCTGTGTGTCGGAATTTTGCCCCGCAGAAGTTCTTTTACATGCCAGTAAATCTATTGACATGCGCCTATCGCATTTAAGCATACTTAAATAACATCGACCTTGAGCACAGAATTCCAATACTCGGATAGCTAAGTGACATGAGGCCGAGGTAAATGACAAGGTTAGTGGGTTATTTGAGGAGATACCTCAGTGACGTGAAGCCGAGGAATGTGAAAAGGTTCCAATAATAATTTAAGTAAGTTTTATGTCTCGTGAGTATTGTAGGGAGATATCGAAGTTTCATCATTTATATAAACAAAGTCTACGTTTCCATAGGTTTTATTTTACGCTTCAACTTCGGTTAACTCATCTCGGAACGAATATTTACATTGATATTTCATTTATATTCAAATGATAAGCGTCTCATACATATGTTTTATGGGATAAATTTCCTGGGCGGTATTATAGAATCAATTTATTAAGCTTACCTTTAACCATAATGCTAACATGTGTTTCCCAGAGTCCTGACCGTCTTCAACTGCCAGAAACTTCACCAGCCGTGTTTGAACTGCTGCTGTACCGCCGAAAATTCCAACGGGAATTCGAGGTCTTCAGAATCGTTGACTGGAAACAATTTTACTTCCTTTATTTATATATGCCATCACCAAACTCCTACCATTTCATTTCAAGTGGGAAATGCATTTCTCTTCTGTTCAGTACTCGCTGAATTCGAAAATAGGGGGAAATAATAAAAGTTTAAGCCGTAAGAAAAGCAAATAGAAATCCAATAATGAAGTCTGGAAGCTGCTCTCCTACGCGGCTTTGGCCTCGTGTATTACAGGCCTACTGTATCTGCGGATGGGATAGGATTCAAAGTAGCTTTAATTTTGACTTACAGAATGAATCAATTTCCGAATGTTTAATGCACTTCGTTAGACTTCAGATTATTGTTAATTCTTGTTTCCCGTTGTAATTTTAATGTCAGACTTTTGTGTACTATTCACAGCGAATAGAGATTATTTAGAATGGACACTCAGTGAATTTTCCTATTTTGTTTCTCTGTGCGCCGGCGTTTAGTTCCACTTCCAAGCGCTAGAGGTTAGTGTAATCGAGCACACGCTAAGATAATAATTGAATCACAGTCTAGTATATACAGTCACGAAACTCAATACGTAGTAAATATGCATCCATTAATAGTTGCTAACCACTAGGATCTCTACTATCGCCTCATTACAGAAAATGCGAAATAGTACTTGCACAGTTTATTGTTCCTAGTACCCTCATAAACTCAAGCTTCGTGACTGTATATACTAGACTGTGATTGAATATAAGAATTGAGATACACGATTCAAACATCGCTTACCTTATTGCATGATCCAGTAACGCTTTGTTTCAAATAAATTCAAGTTAACAGCTTCTCCTTATTTCTCAGTGATAAACTAGTTATAATAATATTTTTTATATTTTATATATAATAAATTATATTATAAAATAATATAATGCATTATAAAATTATGTATCAAATTCGTTTAATACTTCTAGGCTATACAATATAGGCATATGGTTTTATAGTCGCGACGCTCTTATTCCCGGCGTGACTCCTCCTCTTTGCTTACGTCTTAGGAAGTGAAGACTCTATAAAGCCTAGGTAGGTAGTATCGTTCGCCATTTTTGTTCTTTCGTTGCCGAGCTACCATACGAGGAATCTATTTGCCACACCGTTAAACATTATCATGTCGTAGCTCCTATAATAATAAATCAAACGCACTGTAATTCAGCAAATAATTGAGCGGCAAATAACGTCTTCATGTGCTTTCTGCGAACGCCAACGAAAGAGCCAAAATGGCGGGCGATTATATTAAGTATTTATCGAGCTTTAAGAAATGAATAACGTCTTCATAAGCGAATCACAAGACGCACACGTTTAAATGTAGCCGACCTGCAACGCGATTGGCTGCCGGAAATTAGAGCGACGGGACTATACTTCTCATAGGAGTTTTGTTTTTCCATTTTCAGCGCTATCAAATCATTGCATATTTTAATTGTTGTTGGGGTCAACGTCTCAACTCTCATTATAAAGGAACTCTAGAGTTTAGACATTACAGTTAATAACGGATTTATTATTTCATCAGTCCAATTTATTTTGAGTACATAATGTATTGTACCTAGATGTATTAATTGTATGTTTGTTATATTCCGCTGTGTCGACTGCTAGCTGGTGCGATGTCAGCGCCAACTCTAAGGAAAAAGCAGAACCTCACCCTGAAGCTGGTTTGAAGGTAATTGAAATCAGTCATGTTACATCAAAGGTACCGACTCGAAGTGTCTATACTTGTAATTCCCTACACGCTGCTCTTAACTTCATGAGAGTTTTTCAATTTTTAATGCATAGAAAAACGTAATGACAATTTTTATATCCATGTGAGAGCATATAAATAAATAAAGAAAGATAAATATGTTCAACATATTTTTACAGTGCAAGGAATTATAATGAATGTCGGCCAGTAGTATAATTTAATTTCCCACAGAACTATTAGAGATGTCAGTCGTACTTTACGGAGATCAAAACCACGTTTTAGTACTGCACGAAAAACAATCATGAGTTCGAATTGCGCGTAAGATCAGAATGTTTGTAGTTTGTAAAATTTGTGTCTTGTGTTGTCATAGTTAAATTCAGATTTTATATGTTCGTTTGGCGTTATATCGAGGAAGAGTCAAGAGTTGGACTAAGACCAAGACCTTCAGACTTATAAACGATAAAATAGGGACAGAAGATAGATTATTTTTAAATTTTAAAATTATGATATGTTACATTGAAATAATATCTTTCTCTGATTAAAAATAAAATCAATACAGAAATCGTGTAGCAGACTTTAAGTGAAATATTTAAAACATTGGGCGTCACGTTGGTGTAGTGGATCTCAAACTTTATTAACACTGCGGATCACCTTTCCATAAATCAGTATTTTCTCGGACTCCTTCAGAGTCGTCAATTGGACGATGCGTAGCTTAGATTTTGGCGTTTTCTTCTTTTCCTCTCTCTTTCTTTATACGGAGGAGGGTCCCGAAGGCTTACACTGCTGCCTGAGGATTGTTATACTTACAGCTGCTATTCTGTGAATGATTGGGTAGCCGAACGGCCGCGCTCTTGTACAAGGACAGCACGCCGCACCGTGAACTTAACCCGGGCTATTGTATGGATGATGATATGTGAATTAATGATGGCGAAACGAGTCCGAGGTCCGACGCCGAAAATTACTCAGCAATCGTGCTTTAATTTATTGAGGAGAAAACTCCGGAAAACCCCCAAACAGGATTTGAACAGGATTTGCTCGTTTCAAGGTCAGATGTGCTGACCATTACTCCACAGCGGTGAACACATTTTGGGGTTACTATTAAGTGAATATGAGTAGTGATATTAGTTATATTTTCAAAATTGAATCAATATTAACGATATATTTGAATTGAAACGTGAATAATATGAGCCGTTCAGAGCAGAAGTGGTGTAAGTAAAAAATGGGTAATGAGGGATAAAGTAAACATTCTGTAAAATAGAGCGCAAAGTAACAATTAATATTCAATTTATTTAAACTATTAGTAGTCAGTGGATAGCAAGAAGGTCATATTAATTGCTACTTTGCGCTCTATTTTACAGAATTTTTACTTTAAACATCATTACCCATTTTTGACTTGCACCACTTTTGCTCTCAATGGCTCATATAATATTGTCCTGAAAGAAATAGATGGCCTTCATTAATGTGTTGCAGCAGAGTTGATCTTAAAACATATAAAGTAAAACAATACTCTACTTTCAACACATGCCTTGTATAATATTCTTGTATTGAAGAAAAGAATTAAGTACATTTTTACAAGTTTGCCTACTTCACTGAGAATGATGGAATTTTTTGTGCTTAAAAAGACTTTATATTTAGAATCAATGTTAGTTATGTTTAATTTCAAGTCTTTCGCTGCATTTATTCAGTTTCTTTTAACAGTTTTGATATACGAAAGAGTAGAAAGTGCCTGCTCACTTAGTAAGTTGTGGGAAACAACATTAAATGTGTCAAGATTATGAGAGTCACATATAATATTCTGCACGGACTTTCAGCCAAAAATAAAAAAAGCTGACATTCACTTTAGCGTTTTTTCAAACAGCGTCACACAATAAGTCAACAAGCTCATCTTCCCCCTTCTGAGAAAGTGTATCGATGATGATAAAGGGAATTTGAAGCCACATATTGTTAGACTTCGGAACCAGAAAATAATCTCTGAGTTTCATCTTTATCCTCATTACGATGACGTTTATGCCAACGATCCATTATAGAAAAAACTTTAAAAATGTTTGTGGTTATTGTGTTTAACTCTGTTTTCCCCCTTCTCTATCAGTCTTCAAGCCAATTCCTCCCTTGCTTTGTCTACCTTTCATTTCAGACGAGATCTGCATCACGAGATCTCAATTTTTTTCTCAAGCGATATTCAGTTCAGTTTGTTTGAAGCGGTCTCACAGACGTACTATAGTAGTTGCGTGCGTGTATTTCACATGTTTCCGTTATTTGTTTATTTTTTTCTTCGGATTTTTGTGTGGTATAACTGTCATCTCTACATGTGAGACTGGTTAAGACATGGTTTCTTGTAAATAGTTCTCTTAATATATCACAAGATATTTGAATATCCGGTAATTTAATCACTATACAATCTTGTTATTGTAGGTTTAATTTGTAATTTAGTAAATGCAATATATATATTCTTTGTTGATAACTTCTATGATAAATTGTTTAGCTTTCATTAATCAGGTAATCTTTTCGTACTTTGATTGTTATTGTAATTGTAATTGTAAATTTAATATTAATTGTAATTTTATTCTTCATATTGTAGTTGTAATCCTCCAGTAAGGGGCAGAGAAAGCCTGACGGCCTTATTTCTACCAGGTTAAATAAATGAATACTAAAAAATATTAAATTCATGTAAACAAAGCGGTAAAAGCAGGACTTGAAGAGAAAAAACAAATATCCATGCTCTCGATATGGAGTTCCTATTTGCTTTGAGTGCTCCAGGAAAATTTGTATGAGGTGTTTCTGCGAAGATTGAGTGGTCCTATTGTTATAAAAAGTGTTATGCTCTTTAATTAAAAAAACTGGAAAGTGAAACGTATGTTTTTTATATAGTAAACATTTTCCGTTCCACAATATTGAACAATAATTGAACAAAATATTTCACTGACATGTCAAAATGTAGCAAATAATAGCATTATGTTCTGAATTCTTATCGTTTTGACAATCTAAAAATATGATAATCGTTTAATAAGTTTAAAAATGAAAACGTTGGGAAAAGCAACAAGTCATTACTGCATTTTTCCTGCTATTTCTATTGTTTGTAACAGTTTTAGAATATATAAATTTTCCAAACGACATAAATTTACATATTATATTATTGTATAGTCATGTCTCAATGGTTAGTATGCTGCAAATATTGTACGTAGTAAATTCTTATTTTATAAATACGTTAATAAAATAAACAGAGGTCTCATAGACCCCTCCATAGTAGTTACGTGACAATAACTGTCCATAGTATTTCAGGGTTAAACTTACAGCATTACACTGTTTAATGACTTTAATAAGAGAAGAAGGCTGTCAACGAGAATCGAACGAAATAATTACTATGTTGTACCAACAAAGGCCAATGGGCTTCTGATATTAATACCACATAAAAAATAAAAATTCCTCTGAAGGAAGAAAAAGTGTCCCTATTCAGGATATTCGAGGATCCCCAGAATGAGCTTCGGGGACCCTCGGGAGTTCGCGGACCCCACTTTGAGAACCACTGCTTTAGTGCATAAATTCACATTTATTTAATAAATTTTTGCTTGATACGGAAACTAGGTACGAACATTTTGCATTGAAATTATTACTGAGAATGCATGAGAATTTATAAAAAATGTTACACGGAATCTAGTATTTTGTACAATGGTAATGTAAATATTTATTGGTTATTTCGAAAAGACTAACAACTTATCTTAAGTAAGGTAGAACATATAGAATCATTAACCACTTCCCTGATTAACCTGCGTTAACTCGGGTTGCTAACTTGTGTCAAAATTTATTAACCCGAGTTAACTCGTTTGAGTCCCATTTTCGCTGCTAAGGATTATATCCCGAATATATGTTTCCATTCTTTCATTAACCTTTTCCTCACTAGATGACCACAGACGTTAGTGATATAACTATATCTGGTGGTGTTTTTTCTACTTCTTCCTTGCGAGTGGAATTCCATGCTCATACAGCATTCACACACAGTAGTGAGTAGATGATAGTTAGTTTTGGCGGTTTCTGTTTGTGTTTAGTGTTTCTTGTGATGTTTTGTGTAAAGGTGGATCAAGTTAGTTGATCAGAAATATATTCCTGTAGAAGATTAGGAAATGAAACATCGGTATCAGAAGACGAAGTTATAGATCAACAAACAAATTCAGATCAGTTGATGTCGCGTCTTTTCGATAGTGATTTGAATAGAAGACATCTGGCACTATTTCTTCTGCACCTCCGAGGTCCCCATTCCCTGAAATTTTAACATTGTTTCTGATAACGATTATTCTCAATTTTTAAATTATTCTTTAATAATGACCTCATCAACATTATATTCGAGGAGACGATTCGGCATGCTAATAAGTATTCACAGAATGCTGAAAATAATTCGTGGCGGCCTATTACAGACTCTGAAATACGTGTACTTTTGGGCATAGTGATACTGCAGAACATTATTCACAAACCTGAAGAACAGATGTGCTGGTACAAATATTCAATGACTGCTATACCATTCTTGCCAAAACGCTCTCATATAGGAGAGCAGGTACTACTGTCCGGAATGCTATGTGCCACTGTGCGTAATACCCTGCTTTCGAGTCTATCACACGACAAGCAACATTTAACGCCTTGATAACAGCACTGGTATTATACCTCATAAATTAATCCATAAAAAAACATAAGTTGGTAAATAGTTCAGGAGAAAATCAAAGTGGACAACTACCAGAGCTGGAATCAAGGTGCACGAGATAACTCGGGATAATAATTCAGGTATGAATGTATGTCTATTTGATAGTGAATTTTTAGGTATGTCAGAAAATTAGTGATGTACAGTGATTCTGCAATATTAAATGACCTCTTTCTAAAATAAAAAAAATATGACTTTTTTTTTCTCAAAACTGGTAAAATATATAGTAAAGGAAGAGGTTAATTTACACTTTATACTAGAACATTTGAAAATTAATGCCAGCACTATAATGTAATGCGAACAGTATAATAAATTTATGTAGCAAGAATTTGACACTACAGACATACTGAAGGCACTTTGCCAAACTCGTGGAAGACGGCCTATTCTATCTGCCCCGTTAACTTGCGTTAGTTTTCTCATAGCACTAAAGCCGTTAGGGTTTCATATCTTCCTTTAAAGGGGATGTCACACGGTGCTTATTTTCGAGAACAATGCGTAATCACATTTGAGGTCATGTTCGGTGAAATTGGTGAATGTTGGAGTACTTAAAACTTTGTAATTGCATCTTTCGAACAGTCGCTTGCAGCAATCAATCTACTAGGGCTCTCTTTGAAATCTTTTCCTTTACTCTCAGCTCGCAGTAGCCGGACGTGGAAGCTTCTCCCTCCACAAGCTTTTTGGAATATCTCGAGCGTGGGTTCCATTTCCTGTTGGGCTGATTACCTGGCTGAGTTTTTACGGAGATTTTCCCCAACCATAGGCGAATGTGAGGTAATTTATACGAATCTTCGGCCTCATCTCACCAAATACCATCTCGCTACCATCAGTTCCATCGACGCTAAATAACTCAGTAGTTCACTCAGCGTCTTTAATTAACCAAGTAAAACAAATATACTTGGAGGATTTAGTGAAGTACTGTTTTCAGAACATGGGAGGGGTGTTCGTCGGAGGAAGACGAATAAAGTGCATAAGATTTTCTGATGATTTGGCGTTGTTAGCAGAAGAGGAGACGATACTAAGGAATATGTTACTGAAGCTAAATGATAGCTGTGAGCAATATGGGATGAAGATAAATGCAGACAAGACGAAGACCGTGATTATCGGAAGAAAACTAAAGAACGTAAACTTGCTAATTATAAATGAGAAAGTTAAAAGGAAGATAGCAATGGCAAAGGAAGTTTTTAATAGAAAAAGGAGCATCTTCTGCAAACCTCTGGAAAAGGAACTATGGAAGATACTAGTGAAGTGCTTTGTGTGGAGTGTGGGACTGTACGGGGCTAAAACATTGGCATTACGAAGAAGTGAAGAGAAGCGACTAGAAGCATTTGAAATGTGGATATGGAGAAGAATGACATGTGTGAAATGTACATCGGCATTACGAAGAAGTGAAGAGAAGCGACTAGAAGGATTTGAAATGTGGATATGGAGAAGAATGAAGTGTGTGAAATGTACATCGGCATTACGAAGAAGTGAAGAGAAGCGACTAGAAGGATTTGAAATGTGGATATGGAGAAGAATGAAGTGTGTGAAATGTACATCGGCATTACGAAGAAGTGAAGAGAAGCGACTAGAAGGATTTGAAATGTGGATATGGAGAAGAATGAAGTGTGTGAAATGTACATCGGCATTACGAAGAAGTGAAGAGAAGCGACTAGAAGGATTTGAAATGTGGATATGGAGAAGAATGAAGTGTGTGAAATGTACATCGGCATTACGAAGAAGTGAAGAGAAGCGACTAGAAGGATTTGAAATGTGGATATGGAGAAGAATGAAGTGTGTGAAATGTACATCGGCATTACGAAGAAGTGAAGAGAAGCGACTAGAAGGATTTGAAATGTGGATATGGAGAAGAATGAAGTGTGTGAAATGTACATCGGCATTACGAAGAAGTGAAGAGAAGCGACTAGAAGGATTTGAAATGTGGATACGAAGAAGAATGAAGTGTGTGAAATGTACATCGGCATTACGAAGAAGTGAAGAGAAGCGACTAGAAGGATTTGAAATGTGGATACGAAGAAGAATGAAGTGTGTGAAATGTACAGACAGAGTAATAAATGAAGCTGTGTTAGAAAGAATGGGTGAAGAAAGAATAATTCTGAAACTGGTCAGGAAGAGAAAAAGGAATTGGCTGGATCACTGCCTATTCAGAAACGGTGTACTGAAGGATGCAGTTGAAGGAACGGTGACCGGGAGAAAAGTTCAGGCAGAAGAAGATCAGATATCAGATGATAGACAACACTAAGATACATGCAAATCAAGCTTTCAGGTAAAACTCCCTGGAAAGTTGATTTAAATAATTTCGAGGGAAGAATTGTTAGTGTGCACTCAATGTTGGTTTGCTTGAAGGTTGTCAGCCCACTTTGAGGTCTGTGGATATAGAGGGGAAAAACTGGATCGGTGTCTGGTAGAGTTCCCGGGTAGCTCAGTTGTTAGAGCGTTGGTACGTTTAACTGAAGGTCCCGGGTTCGATACTCGGCCCCGGAACAATTTTTCCCTCGAAATTATTCAGTAAGATACATGATCTATACGGAGATTAAGAGAAAGGCGGAAAATAGAAAGTATTGGAGAATGCTGGGTATGTAGTAAAAGATTTGCTTTTGGACAGAACATTATGAATGAATGAATCTTGAAGAAAAATCTGAAAAAGCATTAGTAAATATTTTATGGCATTTTAATCATAAAACTTGCATCGCTCTAAGGCGTACCTTCCATAAACTCCTTATTACTAGAGCAGTGCAAAGGGAGCAGTTGTTCGACGCACCGGCAACAGGGCAAGGGTTGTAAATTCACCTTGTGTACCCGCAGAGGTCTGACTCTGCGGTACACAGGATAGCTGCAAGCAGTAGGTACAGCGTGGTAAAGCAAACGTCAGTACTGAAGAAACATAAGAACAGTTCGGCTCTAGTGTTACGAAAATGTTAAATGTTATGTTTTATTTAACGACGCTCGCAACTGCAGAGGTTATATCAGCGTCGCCGGATGTGCCGGAATTTTGTCCCGCAGGAGTTCTTTTACATGCCAGTAAATCTACCGACATGAGCCTGTCACATTTAAGCACACTTAAATGCCATCGATCTGGCCCGGGATCGAACCCACAACCTTGGGCATAGAAGGCCAGCGCTATACCAACTTGCCAACCAGTAGTGTTACGATGCCTAAGGAGGAGCATATTTACTCGGCAAAGTTTAAGAGACTTATTTACGAATATGGTGATATTTTTTGTCGCAACGAAGATAAACTATTCTGCAAATTGTGTAAAATATCAGTTTCAGTAAATAGAGCATATAATGTTCGAAGACATGTGCTCTCATGAAGTTGAAAGAAGAAGGCGAAAAATGTGAACAGAGTCATAGTTCTTCATCCGTGTTCCCTGAAGAAATATGTGATGCGGTTTTAGCAGCAAATAATCCTCTTCATAAACTTAACAACACAACCTTGTGCAATTTTTTTTGGAGAAATATACCGGTAGATCAATTCCACACCCATCAACATTGCGCAGGACATACATACGGAAAAGTTACGACAAGTGTATATATGACATAAGAAATACATTGAAAGACAGTAAGATTTGGGTGTCAGTTGATGAGACAACAGATACGGTTGGTCGTCATGTGGTTAGTGTTGTTGTCGGTGCAATGGATGCAAGAGGACCTAATGGACCATATCTTCTTACGTGTGAAATAGTAGATGTAGTGAACTATTGTTCAATATGTACTGTATTCGAAAATGCTATGAATTTACTGTGGCCTTCAGGTGTTGAGTGTGAAAACGTTTTCTTAATTGTGACAGATGAAGCGTCGTACACGATAAAAGCTAGTAAATATTTAAAGCTCAATTTCCCCAATATGATTCATGTAAGGTGTCTCGCCCATGTCCGTCATCATACTGCAGAAGTAATTAGACGTCATTTTCCTGGTGTTGATGAACTTATTGGGGCTGTGAAAAAGATATTTGTTAAAGCACCTGCCCGCGTAAAAGCATTCAAGAAGATATGTCCTGGTGTATATCTTTCTCCTTCTCCTATACTTACTCGTTGGGGTTCCTGTTTGAAGGCCTGCAGTTATTACTGTAAATATTTCGACCAGGTCCAGAATGTTATTCAATCATTTGATGTGAAAGATGCATCTGCAATACCAATAGCCCAACGTCTGTTGATTGATTCAAGCATAGAACAACAATTGGAATACATTGAATCGAATTATGGGTTTATTCCTGATTGTATAACATCTTTAGAAAAGTCTGGTACAAAACTGGTTAATCAGATTTCTCTATTGGGAAATATCTGAAAGAAAGTGACTTAAGTAGACGATAAAATTGGTAAAATAATATCTGCGAAAATAACAAATATGTTGAAAACAAATAGTCGATATTATAAACTCTGCAAGATTAGTGACAGTATTTCTGGAGATAAGGATTCCTTTGAAGATCTAACAGAAGTTGAAAAAAAAATGTTGTACAGGATTTTACTTATGCCCCAGTTGTTTCAATAGACGTAGAAAGAAGCTTCTCCACATATAAGGCCATGCTATCAGATAGACGACAATCGTTTTCTATTAATAGCTTACAAATGTCATTTGTTGTGCACTGTAACATTTGGAAGAAACCTGATAACGTATCACATGTGCATTAATAAATCACACTCATTGTAAAGAAAAGGAAAGACAAAAAACAATTGTTCAAGTGCTTTTGCGAATAGAATATCATGAATACGTTACAAATAAACAGTGATTTTGTTTGCGTTCTGTATGAAATCATACATGTATACAGTATATTATTTGTTTAGGATGAAATGGTTAATTAGTTTTGTAATTTTGAAATCTTATTAAATTATCTGTAGAAAATTAATTGCAGAAACGTTAGGGAACTGTGTCATTTCTATTGTGTCGTCTGTACGTCAACACATCGTGTACATGACCTTCGCTTGTACACAGGGAACACACCGAGTAACTTCGGAACCCTTGCTATGATGCCATTCTGTCTGTCATGTGCTCCGTCTGCACCGCACTACTTATTACTATTAAGATCGCTTATTCTAAGCATTGTTGCCACTATTTTTCGAAAGTACTAATATGCGAAGGTTTTTAATGTTTTAGTAATTACTTTTATGCTAGGAATTTGTTCGTGTATACAGAGAGCAGTGTTTTATTAATTTATTCTCTCACTTAATTTCCAGTTTTTCATCGTTTTTTAGTCTACTAATATAGGGGTCAAATGTTTATAGGTTATCAGAATTCCCCCAGAATGCATATTAAACCTTTCCAATAGAACAACACGAATGTTTGAAAAATAGTGCCAGAAAAATATAAAGTATCTTGCTCTTGTTTTCATTTTTATTCAGGTTTTAAAACAGTCAATTTCCATTCTCATGTAATATGAGCGAGTAATTTATACAGTCGAATGGAGGGTTAACATTGGCATTATAAATTACCTTTTCATTTTGTGCCGTGTATTGGTTCGTGAATGTAAACATTCAACATTTAAACATTGCGCATTGTTTTTAGCTCCCCGCTTTACCGATCCTAAATACGACACCGCTGTATTTTGGATAATAGCCAACTGGTCATTAGTAACATCGAAACTACATCTAAAAAGCATCATGCAAACCACTGATTCCACTCCGATAAATTAGTACAAAACTGTGCCAAATTTAACATGTTCAGACCAAAAAACTTTTAGGTCGAGATTATTATTCTGTAATATACATCATAACTTACAATATACTTGTTTTTAATTTACAAATTAAAACCATATTAAGAAATTACATAGACAAAAATACTGCCTTCATATCATGTAACAAATATACGAATAGCCACCGACGCTCGGCATAGCTTAGGTGATAGTGCGATTGTCTACTGTTTAGGAGTTTCGATTGAGCATGGGTTCGATTCCCGTTTGGAGTAATTACCTGGTCTTTTCATTTCTAAGGTTTTTTCCCAATTGTACGGCAGATGTCAAGTAATATCATGGCTAATTCTCTGCCTTATCTCTCCAAGTACCATCTCGCTATTCCCAATTTCATCGGAGCTAAATATCCTAGTAGTTGATACAGTATTGTTAAATAATCAATAAAGAAAACTTATCACGAGTTGCTTCTTTTAGTATTCCTTGATTTCTTCGCGTACACTAATAGATAGGCTCCGTATTCCAGATACCTAGGGTGGTATTCATAGACATTTCGCAGCACGCGCTACAAGCGTATTAAGCTAGCCCCGGCTATCCACTGGTTACTAGTACAGAATTCAAATCATATCCTATCGCTAACACTGGTTTATGAATACGAAAAATGCTGATAATCCACCGAAAGTCCGCGCTAAAAATGTCTATGAATACGGCCCCTAAAGACTGAAGTTAAAGACATATTGGGTATATAGTACGCCGAACACAGGCAATGAAATGGATAAGAAAATAAAAAAAACACGTCATCGCTGCGTATTCGTGGAGTACAGTCAACTCCCGACGTTTTGAAGCTATACTAGTAAACACATGCTTCAGCCGTGATGTTCATTGTCGTCGTGATCTTTGTAGTGAATAATAACGTGCATTCGTAAGTTACTGAACTTGAACTTGCGGATGTCACTTGAAATGATTTTGTATTGCAAGAAATTCTTTCAGTAGCACATGACGTTATTGGTGCGTGACGTAGTTCAAGATATTTCTAGTGTCTGATATTTTTTCGTGTTCCATTAGGATATTGCACATGTAGCTCATGACTGAAAATCCACTATTTTTCTAGAAATTCCCTAAATGTAATTATTTAATTTATGAATTGGGATGTTGAAACTGAACGCAAATTCATGCTAAGCGTCGAATTAATTAATATCTTTATAATTTTCAGATTTTAATGGTAATGGTTGTTTTGGATTACGTTCAACACACTTTCTGTGCCTTTTGGTATTGCAGTGTCTTTCAGTGCACTATTTTTGTCACTTTTATGTTTATTTTACACAATTTATAAGTAATGTTGTCTAAATTGACGGTGAAAATATTAGTTCAAATATCCTCAATTATGTCCTGCAATATTACACGCTTGAGGTCTTACCTAAGGCATTTTAACTGTGCAATGAACCTTCAATCAGCCACATAGATGTAGTTATTTAAATAATACGACTAGTAAGAGCAGTGATCGATAAGACTACTCACTATGACTGCGTCCCGATTAGACTTTCTAGAGCAGGCCTGCACAAGGTTTGCGCTCTCCGAGCCGGCTCACAGCTCATGAGCGGAATGCAGATATTAGCTGCGCTCTGCATAAGGGTGGACTGAAGAAGGGGTGTATCTCGTACAAAATATACAAAAAAGGAAGTACTAGTAAGAGTGTTCATGAAATGAATTCCCGTTCAGTGTTTGCAAAACTATCTTGGACTATTATTAATTAATAAAGAAATATTTATTTTACAGAAGCAATAGAAATTCTATAGCTACTTAAATGTACAATATCATTTTGTTGTATTTTTATTTATCAGTACATCAAAACGAGGTTTTATGCTGTTGGCAGCTGAAAGGAACAGTAGCCTACTGATCGTAATGAAACATCAGTTAAAGATGTTGGATGTCTGCCTTTATTAAAGTTGATTATAGAAAACAGTTGCTCAGAAATATTAATGTTGAGCCAAACATAGCAATAATTTTCACAGCTAGCCTGTGTAGTCGTGAATATTGTTGCTAATGTTTAGTCTTGTAAAACTCAACCAGGCTAGTAGTATTATTCAAACGATCTTTAGCCCTTAGGTCACATTAAAGATCAAAAAGTTCGACCTGTAAATCGTTAAATGTTAAATGTTATGTTCCATGTTTTAGATTCCTCCATACTGTACTGTAGCAATAAGTGAGCAACGTGAAACAGATACCGAGAATAGGCCTACACACCGCACTCCACTAGATGACTGAGTGGTCATTTCCCTCTCCTCTACCTATAGCAAGTCTATGTAATTCTGACGTATCTTCCTCTCCGTTTCGGCGAGCGGTAAACATCGCTCTCCCGCTCGTTGAGCGCTGTTTGTGCACGCCTATTCTAGAAGAATATGACAGAGGATGCGTAACTATTTTGTATACGAACGTATCTGTACCTGGCTGTGACGTCACATATGCTTCTAATCATGCAACTTCATTCCAGTTTATAGGTAGCTGGAATACGAAACCTACTTATAGATATATACGCAGTGGAATACAAGAGATGATGAATTTTAAAAAGTTCTACTTACAATAACTTTTAGTTCTGTCGTGTTTCAATGCAGCGTCTTGAATGTACTGTATGTATGTGTACGTATGTGATTTGAATTATGAAATACAACGAATTACAGATAAGGGTTTTTTATTGGTTATTTTATGACGCTTTATCAACTGCGGTGGTTATCTAGCGTCTTAGCGAGATAAAGCTGACAATGCCAGCGAAATGAGGCCAGTGACCCAGCATTTGCTCTTAAGGGAGAACCTCATAAAAACCACAATCAGATAACTTCTCCCAACTAGGATTTGAACCCGGGCCCGCTTGTTTTACGGTCCGACATCCTAACCGTTACTCCACAGGCAAGAAAAATAGTTATTCTTTAAGTTATGTTTGTTTAAAACCTGAAACCTTCTTGCAAGACAACAGATTATTTATTAATGTGATATACAGGGATATCATTTTATTTTTACTTCAATTTTTATTGTACCTGAGTTTTTGAATGTACTTCACTTCCACCCCTTCTACTAATAAAGTTTCAACTGTTCTCCACACAGTACCAAGGCCGTATATAGTAACCAGTACTGAGTATAGTGCGTTCCAGAAATATGTTCGCCTTTCCCAGTGACGACAACTTTCAATATTGAATCATATTTTCGCACAGGTACTGTCGTCCATTTGTCTACGAAGCATCCCGATTTCCCCCACCCGCTTCTGCTCGTCCCTCTGTAAAGACTAGTGGCTGGGCTGTCTTAGCTCTTTTCTGAAAACATTAATTTCTGTTAGGAATTGGACGTCTATTTAATATTATACAACTGTTTAAAATAACTTAAATTAAAGGGCCTCGTTAAGTAATTAACTGTCACGTGATTTCCGCTCTTTCTACGATCCTGGGACATAACCGCTTGGACGGACAGTAGATACCATGTATGAGTGATTTTATCTGTGCGGGTCGGGCAGAAGAGAAGATTGAATTTACAGTATGTAAGGTACTCTTTTATAGAGTAGGTACAGAATTATTTCAACATTAGTTACTAGTACAAAGGACGAAACTGGTAATTGGAATTAGATGCAATAGTTTATAGTGCGATAATATGCACAAAAGAACTGAAGCCTGTATCGAAATGAACGGCCACCAATTTTCAAAACTGCGTTTAAATATTCATATTATGATTATTTTTCAATTTAACTTCATTCTCTATATTGTATGCTAATGTGCTGTAGGCAGTATAATATACACTGTATAATGAATACGTCCGAATGGATAACTCAGTTCGTGAGTAAAATCACTTATTGTAAATACAGTACTGTATTTTGATTAAAGAAAAACCTAACGAAAATTATCAAACACAAAATTGCGATATTTCCTAGTTTACGTAAATGGATGAACTACTTTTCTTCCCTCCTATACTTAGTAAAATGATTTTTTTTGTATTTTACGCCTGTATCATCGAACTCCAGTCGTGGAAGAGGGTAGCAAACGGTGTTTCCCGTTCTTAACCGTTAATTCAAAGGTATAGCCAGGTTAATATTAAAAATGTTAATAAAAATAAAATGATATCCCTGTACATGCGTTTTAGAAAAATTGAGAATATTTTATATAAAAATTATAATCTTTATTCTACATGACTTAGTTTACTGGTAGAGGTGACACAAGCCCACTAGCATATAGGCAACTATTCTGCGCCCATTTCATTCCATACAAATTTCAACGTTGGCGATAAATGGACTACGAATTTTGCCTGGAACTCTCTATCACAGACAGGGTTCTTTACGCATTGTTAATTAACCCACGATACGGGCGTCCCAGCTTGCCACTCCGGAAGGAAGATGCTAATGATCTTGTAGCCCTTTGAATTCTACCGCCCTTGGAAGGGTTTTAATTTCGAATATCGGATCCAGCGCTTGTTATGGAAACAGTTATGTGATAGGGACGACCATGCCTCAGGTTAGCCATAGACAAATTCACTAGAAGAACTCCAACTGAATGTACACGATCGAAAGACTATTGAAATCTCAACATTTCAATGCTCGCATGTAGCCCACTTTTTTTTTTGTAGTGTTATGACATCTTCACGAATCTAGCGGCAACATTATCTTTCCTTTTGTATACATTTCCTGCACACTTGTGACAATGCATCAGTGCTGTTATAATTAAGACTTGACCAGATGTTCAGAGTGAGAATGATCATTATTCCTTGGCCTGCATCACATAATATGTCATGCAGTGGCGGTTCCTCGAGGGAGGAAAGGAAGCAACGTCCTCCTCACATTTTTTTCTTTTGAAAGTAAATACCAAATAAAATATGTGCCTTGAAATTCGAGGAAGATTCGATAATTTTTAAGTTCTCAGCTATAAGAAAACCTCGGTTGATCGATTTTTAAACGACACGCGCTCATGTGCTTCTAGAAAACTGTGAGAAAGATGCGAGATTGTTTGTGTGGAGGAAAGTCAATTCATTCCTCCTTTACTGCAGTTAACACACATAGACAACAGCGCACTAGCGGCCAGAGAAAGAAGCAGAGTTTTAAAGGAAGTAAATGAACGGATAGGGAGGAGATCCTCCTCTGAATCAGCGCATGGGCGGGAAATAGAAACCGACTAGTCATGCAGCAAGCTCGCTACCGCTGCCATCTAACGATTTAGCATTCAACCACACTATAACAGATCTAGGAGGAGGCAGAATAAAAACAGTTTGAACGCAAAGCTATGAAAGATACCATATAAACTTTCTTTTAAAATTATAAATAAAAATATTATTCATTGCACTTTATATAGGCTACTATTCATGGCTCGAAACTTTCAACAATATTTTAAAGTTAAAGTTGAGTTTATATGAAACAAAGAAGAAGTAGTTAGTTCTACGTTAGTATCGCAGGTCTTTTGGCCCCTGAAGTTCACTTCCATTCATTGTCTACTAGACAGGGCAACAGCCACAAGACCTGACATTCTTCAAAAGCATGTGATACTGAACTTGTAAAATGTACATGTGGCAACACAGACCACGTGGGTGAGTGCAGTGTTCTCGATTTCCTCAGATTATTTTCCATATTTCCGCGGTTCCGATTACGTGTTAGTAGCTAGTCTCTTCCAACACGTGTGATGCTGTAGTGTGCTCGAAAAATGCTGCGAGGTGAATTTCCTTGTAATTGTTAATTTGTGCAATTATTCAATAATGAATGGAAGTGAAAACATATTATATTTTGTAAAATTTAGGAAACTCAGTTTACAAGAACAGATTATTGCTATACAGAAGGGAAGGCCAACCCCAACACTATTTGGTCTTAAATGTATGCATGTAGGCTAGTTTGTAAGCTTGTTTCATTCAAGAAGGTATCATTTCGTGCTGTTAACTTCTTTCCTCCTCTTAAGAAATACGCAGGAGCCGCCACTGATGTCATGCCACATATTCTTGATAATATAATGTTTATTCTATCTTCATCAACTTTCTATGTTAACTTATATCATTCTCCTTCACTGATAAAGCTTGTGAATCGTAGATTAGCACCGGTATGGCTAACATCAATTTATTGTGCCAAATTTTTATTAGAAGAATACATATTGTTTTGCTGATAATATTTATGGTGACTTTTTACGAATGTTTGTTTATTTAATATTATCAATAAATAAATAATTCTTGAGCTAGATATGGTTTTTAGTAGTTAAAATTGTCTCGGAAGGGTTTTCATCGCAAAAATCCTCAGAATAACTCGCCTTTCTGTTCTTCTCTGACTGCTGCGCTAAAATTAATTATGATTTATATACAGAGCGAGCTATTCATTCAAGAAAAGCGTGTTTGTGAATGAGGTTTTGTGATCAAAGAAGAGTTTTATTTTCAATTCCCTGCTTTATAGCGGTCCAATAAATCTGTGTGCTATGCTACAATCAATACTTGCATAAAAAGAGTGACTTTCATTCCTCTTGACAAGTAATTTAAATTTCGTTGGTCTTAATTCGCAGTTATTTTCTTTCATACACTAACTGAAGGACGGTTATGCTGATTGATGCTGACATCCCTTCAAATAATATCACAATTACTTTAGGGACCAATTGAGTATATTTATTTAGTATTTTACAAGACTTGTATTTTTATAGTAGGCATATTTGAAGGTTAAAACATATAACTATGAGGACATGCACAGTAGCTTTATTTATAAATGAAATTTTACCGACAACAGTGAACATGCTTGTAGCCTTAATATAAGGATTGTAAAAATATGTAGGTTGGCGTAACACTCCGTAACTATAGTAATATGCGTTACAAGAGCGATATGTTGATGTTTTCATGTTCGAGGAAAAGATTGAAAAAGCGAAACGTAGTTGAGCTTTTTTAATTTCCGAGAACATGAAAACAAACATACCGCTCGTGTATCGTACATTATTTTATGCGAAGATCGTTTATTACATACCTGAAAGACGAATTTCTAATTAGTTGCAATGAAATCCCCATGTTGGTTTCTGTTCAATGACGGCAACTTTTAAAAACAAAAATATCTATCTTCAACATTGTTGCTATAAAATGTTTTCTGTGATTACTATATTCCAGGAGGCCGTGATATACGTCTGTCTTTTTTTTCCAGTCTATAAATGCGAACTTAAAACAAACGGTAAGGTTATGTAATGATTTATTTTTCATTTTAATATTTTAACAATATTATTTATATAACATATTGCAGTAATAACATCGGCATCTGGAATCTTGTTGATTTTTTCACGGCTTCCTTAATGTTACTTGCATTACAAATGCAGTAACTTTTGTGGTGTTGTAAAGTTTACTTAATTTTTGCAGATATTTAAAAACAATAATTAACAATGCAATTTAGGTGAAATTGCAGTGGTAACTTTCCAATTTATAATTATTACTATGTTAAACGTCTCTAAAAATAATATGTTAAAAGCCTGAAACAGTAAAATGAATATGGCGCTTAAGCGGTAAGAAGAGGGAAATTGTTATGTGTGTTACGTTGGGAATGCTGAATGTGGTATTTCACACTTACCGCGTATTGGTTCTGTGCGGAAAGCAAGCAAATACGCACGATCTCGCACAAAATAATTTTCATTTCATCAAAAATATTTTACATTAATTGTGTTGATAATAGATCAAATGATATTATATTATTCTTTTAAAATATTCAGATATATAGTATACGCGAAAATATTCATTCATTCATTCATTCATTCATTCATTCATTCATTCATTCATTCATTCATTCATTCATTCATTTAGTGTTCTGCCCAAGGCAGATCTTTCGCTGTAAACTCAGCTTTCTCCAATCTTTCCTATTTTCTGCCTTCCTCTTTGTCTCTTCATACGATCTATCTTAATGTCGTCTATCATCTGATATAACTTATTCTTCTGCTCCGAACTCTTCTATCGTTCACCATTCCTTCCAGTGCATTCTTCAGTAGGCAGTTTTTTCTTAGCCAGTGACCCAACCAACTCCTTTTCCTCTTCCTGATCAGTTTCAGTATCATTCTTTCTTCATCCACTCTTTCCAACACAGCTTCATTTCTTATTCTGTCTGTCCACTTCACACGTTCCACTCTTCTACATATCCACATTTCAAATGCTCCTATTCACTTCTCGTAATGTCCATGTTTCTGCCCATACAATGCCACACTCCATACAAAGCACTTCACTAGTCTCTTCTATAGTTCTTTTTCCAGAGGTCCGCAGAAGATGCTCCTTTTTCTATTAAAAGCTTCCTTGGCCATTGCTATCCTCCTTTTGACTTCCTGGCAGCAGTTCATATTACTGCTTATTTCTACATCCCAAGTATTTGAAGCTGTTCACTTGCTCTACTGCCTCAAAATATATATTATTTTATTGTAATCGTATATCAGTTTTTACTAATGCTGTTGATCGATCAAAATATCTAATCGATTAACTATTTGAATTTAGTCGATTAATCGATATATTAACGAGTTTTCATCGAGTTGAAAAATGTTTTAATATACTGTAATACACAATTATTGTTAAATTTAACTTATGTTCGGTGATAAGCATAAGTATTAAATGTTGTATATCTGTATATATTGTATCGTTATATTACAAAACAAGTATTTTAATTATTTACTGACATAAATATGTTATGAGGCTTATAATTTATTGTGTCAATTTTTCCGGGAAGTTTTGAGACAAACATAAATAACAAAAAGTATGAAGACTCACCTAGTTAATACTGCTTCATCTAAGATTTTAAACATGTGAGAGCATTCACATGCTCTGAATTAAGTGCCGCTCTGCGTTTAGTAATAATGTTTCCTGTATCACTAAACACGAAAAAAAGAACCTTTTTTTCTATCAAGCACTTCTCCACGTTCGTTCAATTTAAATCCAAACGTTTCACCGAGTTTACCTCTCAAATTCTCATATGACATAATGGAGTTTACACTTTTCACAAACCACAGAAAACTGATTTATTTTCTTTATCAAACTTAAACACACAACCTTCATATACAAACTTAATACAGAAACTGCAACTCCTGCAAAAGTACAGCGGTCGAAACAGAAGATTGGCCCCTATTGTAATCGAATTACCAGATTTCAGAAAGAGAAGAAGGTAGTTACGCTCTCACTTGCACAGTGTAGACATGGCTATTTTATAAGGGATGAGGGGACGATTCCCAAAAAAGTATGCATTTCATATGCTAGGAAGATGAGCTGACAACAAGTTGGAAGTTTTCTTGGAAAACCATAAAACTTAATAAGGGTTTCGCATTGTGTTTCAACTTTCAATATAGGTAGAGTAGGTCTCTGTCCTCATATCTTCATCTCTTTCTGAAGTGTTTGTGCAAAGATTTTCTCTACGCTACCTAGTTTACAGTTAGAAAATAACAGTACTATTGTGCTTTTAAGTAAGCAATTTCCGAGAGAGAAATATTGCCGAAATTTTTAGTATGAGTTTGTATTAACAAAATAATAATTAATATCAACTACAACAGATGAATTTTAATCGACTCGGTTATTTGATTACATATTTTGATCGATTAATCTTACAACAGAAATTGATCAATTAATCGATTAAATTCCACAACACTAGTTTTTATGTATTTTTAAATTGCTTATCTTTTTGTACGAAAAGGAAAAATTTTGGAGGTAGTGACAATTTTAAACTGAAAACTTTTTGATTGCGTTAGAAGCAGCTTCTTAAATTATTTCCCTAATAATTACTAACGAATTTGTAATAATTATTACACACAATTTGCAATCTTAACAAAAGATACTCGAAATGATATATATTCACAGCTAAACAATGTTCCTGATGTTTAGTCAATTGTTCGAAGACTGGTTGGAATCTCATAAGCAGGGAAAGGGATTTGGAGTATTATAAAGAATGGTGAAACGTAGTATAGATATTTGTAGCTCAGTGACTGTCAAGCGAGCTGCGTCACAGAACATGGACGAGTACAGTCTATTTCATACAAACTTACACGCAACGTATTTCAGAATAAACATATGGAATAGTTTAATGACATATAGTGGCCTATATACATAATCCGCTTTTCTTGGCAACGCACACGACACCAATAAACAACATTACAAATATACATAGTTAAATATCAATCTCTGCGTCCTCGCGTGTTAGTAGAAATATTGATGGTTGACAGACAGTTATCTTCTGTATGGAACTCGCCTCTGAATATGTATGTTTTTCTGTCAGGAACGTGTTAAATTAAAACCTTATTTACAATATCATGAAATATGATAATATGTATACAACGTATACTACAGTATTTACAATATATGCAATATACTAAAATTTTTACAATATAGCTTAATACAGTATCATTAAATGTTGAACAAAATGTATAACCAAACTAAATGGCATTTTCAATTAATGCTAGGTTTTGTTGATAAACAATTATTCCTGCTGTGCCTTGTTATAATAAATTGTAAATATTATTTTCAAATTTTCAAAATACACTTGCTCTGTTGCAAGGAAGGAAATTTTTTAACATGGAAAAACTCCGCTCTAATCTCCAGAGACAATTGGAGAGTACTTGAAACAAGATACGTCAATTAAATTCACATGTTAAATGACGTCATTGGGACACATCCTTGTTAGTATATCTGAAATCCGACTAAGAATACTGTACCCATCATATTTAATCAAAACTCGGTTCATTTTTTTCACCAAGACGTTTTCCTATTTCACCTTCTACTGCACTCAGTTAATTTACAATAGTCCTCATAATATTTATTTGCTCTACTAGTTCTACTCCTCACTTTTCTAATCGTATAATGGCATCCGGTAAATATAAAAATTTGACTTAATATATGTCATTTCTTTTTCGGTTGTTCTATCATTTAGCAGTTCGTGGCATATTTGAATCACAGCCGCGTTATCGGGATCGAAAGATTGAACCACTTTCTTCACAGATTGGAGGTGATGTGCGTAATAATTGCAAGCTTCTAACCATGACCCTCATCTCTTAAGAACTGGACATGGGGGAAGCGACAATTTAGGGAATTGTTTCCTGAATTTTGATACTCGATCTGGAGCTTTTACAAATATAGTCTTTCAATTTTGTATTGTTAGTTGGTTTCACTTTCGGCATTGTACCTGCACTTCACTAGGCT